>NC_138040.1:42615201-43215201 GCF_964106645.2 Podarcis pityusensis
TAGGAATCCAAGCAGTTATGCTCCTTGGACATTCTTCATACTGGAGTACCGGTAGTGATAACCATGTACTTTTAGTGCCCAGTGCAGAGAGCAGTCGGTGCCTCCAAAATGTGGGGATGCTACAAGTCCCACTCATCCTGACAAGTCAATCCTCCACATCAGGGCTGTTGCTCGGTGATGGAGTAGGTGCTTTGCATACAGAAGGTTACAGAGGCAATCCTTGGCAAACCCATGGACGAGCTTTGCCCTCTTCGATCCAACAGCCCTTCAGGAAGTCATGGTACTTCTGCATCTTTGAACTTCTCCACAGCAGGAAGGTGCTCAGCCAACATGGCTGCTCCCATCACTGCACCGCCTGGGAAGGAGAAGCCCCACTTACCAGCTCCCAAAGTGCTGAAAGGAAATAGGGCAAGCCAGAGCAAGCAAAATAAGTCCCAGCTTTCTAGCTGACTACACATTATTAACAGTTAATAAGCCTTCTGCAGGGCTTGCACCCAAATTTGAACACAAACTCATTAAAAAGAAGAAGTCCCAGCACCTAGCGAGATGTGAAGGCCCGGTGGGGGGTGGGGACAGAATACTGGGGAGGAGGTCCTCAATTTTTCCATTTTTCTTCCAGGCCTTCACATATCTAGGAATACAACCCTCAAGTTAAGCCAACTGCTGATGACTGGAAAATAAAGTAATTGAGATTTTCTTTAGACATTAATGGAGCTGCATTCCAGAGGAAGAGAAATTTTGGGTGCAACCCGCAAGACAATTCCCCAGAAACACCTGTATTGAAAACAGGTAGATTTCAAGGATCCCACAAGGGAAACTGCTGCAAAATAGGTACCACAGGGATCCTCTTCACAAAAATGCAATTTTATTTCATTTACATATAGTCCCATTCTTCCAAGCTCAGAGCAGCTTGCAAGTGCGGAGGCATCGCTTGCAACTACTGACAGACCAACAGCCCCCAACACACACTTTAAAATATGTGTTGTGCATCCTTTCCAGCATCTTAGCCCCTGCTTTTCTTCATTGCAGATGCCTCTGTCCCAAGCATTGAGACATCCAGCATTTCCCATGTTTTGTATACGCAGGGCACAGGATTCACCCCCAGCGACACACTCCGCAGCAAAGCGCCCACTGCTAGTGTATGGGGCCCTGTAGGAGCTGCTACTCTACATTGTTATTGTTTCCTGTTCACCTGCCCAAGAGAAGAGAAGAAGAGCCCTCTTGGAACAGGCCCAAAGCTCATCTAGTCAGGTATCTTGCTGTCACAGCAGCCAGCCAGATGCCCACGGGAAGCCCGTAAGCAGGAGCCAAGCACAACAGGACTCTCCTCACCTGTGAGTCTCAGCAACAGCCATTCACATGCCTTCCATTCTTAGAAGCATAGAATTGTAGAGAAGGAGGGTCATCTAGTCCAACCCTCTGCAATGCAGGAATCTTTTGCCCAACTTGGGGCTCAAACCCACGACCCTGAGATTAACAGTCTCATGCTCTCCCAGCTATCCTGCATAGCAGTGCAAGTTGAGCCCAGGAAGGGAAAGAGAGATGGGGGTAAGCAAATGGACAGTTGTCACAGTGGAGGGGAGAACGTGGACCAAACTCAGGGCTTCACAACCAAGGATTCCCCCCTCTATAAACTCAAACAGATGCCATCTTTTTTAAAAAGGCTCCAGGAAAGCGAAACATTTGAAGGAGCAATCTACCTGCCCTCAAGCAAGTAAAAGAGAAGAAGCATCTTTGAACAAGGTCACAACTCAGTGGCAGAGTATGAGGTTCCAGCAGCCTGCTTCTTGGGAGAAAAGCAATGACAAACCTAGACAGCATCTTAAAAAGCAGAGTCATCACCTTGCCAACAAAGGTCCATATAGTTAAAGCCATGGTTTTCCCAATATTGATGTATGGAAGTGAGAGTTGGACCATAAAGAAGGCTGATTGCCGAAGAATGGATGCTTTTGAATTATGGTGCTGGAGGAGACTCTTGAGAGTCCCATGGACTGCAAGAAGATCAAACCTATCCATTCTGAAGGAAATCAGCCCTGAGTGCTCACTGGAAGGACAGATCCTGAAGCTGAGACTCCAATACTTTGGCCACCTCATGAGAAGAGAAGACTCCCTGGAAAAGACCCTGATGTTGGGAAAGATGAAGGGCACAAGGAGAAGGGGACAGCAGAGGACGAGATGGTTGGACAATGTTCTCAAAGCTACAAACATGAGTCTGACCAAACTGTGGGAGGCAGTGGAAGACAGGAGTGCCTGGCATGCAGGCACTAAACAACAACAACAACCATGAGGTTCCAAGCTCAATCTGTGGCATCTCCAGAAAGGGCTGGCAAAGACTCCCTGCCCAAAATCCTGCAGAGCTGCTGCCAGTCAGTGTAGACAATACTGAGCTAGATGGACCAATGGTCTGACTCAGTATAAGGCAGCTTGCTCTGCCCCCAAAGCCACACATTCATATAAATAAGATTCAATGCGAAGAGCAACAGACCACAACCACCACCGCAAAATGATTAAGACCCATCAGGAAAAGGCAGAGCTTCTCAGAAGCTTGGAAGGAATCCTCCCCAGAATGACTGCTCTGCAGAAGGAGGAAACACAAGCCAAAGGAAAGTCTCTCTTTGGCAAGTGCAACCAAAGTTTACCTTGGCAAAGCACAGATCTAGTATTCCTTCACTTTCCATTTGCAAGCAAGCAGCCATGGCAATTGCACACACTCCGTGTTCCAAGAGGCCTGCCATTCAAGGTTAGTCAACGCGTCCACACTCGGAGCGCACCAAATGCTCAGTCATCTTTCCCAGCAGTGAAACAAGGTTATGTAGGCAGGGAGGGAGAAGCAGGCCTGGGCCAGAAAATGCAAGCTTCCCTTGTTAAGAAGAGAAAATGAAAGCTTTCTATTGACACATGTCAACACAATTCACTCCCCTCTTTCCTGTTTAAATTTAGATTGCACACTCCTTGGGGCAGAGGCCTATCTTTTTACACTTGCGTAAATACTGGGAAATGTCACATTGACACAATAATAAACACTTTCATCGAACTCTGAACTTTCCCCCTCTCTTATTGGATGAGAAGCAGAGGCCCAGTGCAAGCCCAGCTCATCCACACTAGGTCAAGTACTCCCTAGCCCTGCTGTGGCTCAGTCTGGAGTTGAAAAAGTCACACCAGGAAGCCCAAGAGGACCAGACTATTCACCCACCATTCCTCCCTTCCACTCAATCCACAGATACATAAACATTTAAAATATAAAATCATTTTATCACTGTTCATTTTCTAAAACTTTCAAGGTTGCTTATGACAGCTTTGTAACTTTTCATGGGCTTTTAAAAACTGTTTATTAACTGTTATTTATTACATTTATAGTCTTCCTTTCCACCAATGAGCTTGAGCCTAGTAGCAGCTTGCATCTCCAGACTTGTTAACGCAGGATACTACCCTCTTAGTAGCAGACTAATAATAATAATGATCCCTTCTGCCAAGCAGGCTGGCAGAGGAGGGGTGGAGCTGAGGGGTGGGTTTCCCATCCTCCATGGCCAGCACAGAAGTGGATTCATGGAGTAAGAGGCAGAGAGATCTGCTCCTCCTCTGCCGGACCACCCACTCGCCTGCATGGAATTCCTAGTCGCCTGTGGCCACTGGGTGAGTAACAAACACAAGGGGTACAATGCAATCAATCAGGATAAAAAGCAGCAGATGAGACAGCTTAAACAGTACTAAGAACACATCACTGATAGAATTTTAAATAGCTTGGGAAAATAAAATGGGGGGTTGTTTTGTTACCAGCACCTAAAAGATAACGTTGAAGGGCATTCTCTACCTGGACTCCTGGCAAGGCAGACTCATACCCTGTCAGAATGAGTCTGCTTTGCCACTGACAAGAAGATGCACATGGACAAAGGGAGACCTTTGAGTCAACAGGGGCTAAAACTGATCCGCAGGCAATTAAGTTAAGGCATTTCCAGCATTGCTAGCCCATCTGACCGAAATTTCCTCCCCACCCAAAATGCAGTAAGCAGATCACAGGCAAGTCCCTCCACACTCCAGAAAACAAAATAAATCCTTTGACCATGCTTAAGAAAATGATTTTGTTGAGAAAAAAGAACGCCCACAGATAAAATGCAGCAGGCAGGTTTTTTGGTGCAAGAGCTTCTAGCTAGGATCCATCACGTCCATATTGCACAAACAGAGAATAAGGCCTTTGTGGCAGGCACTTTCCTGGGTCCTATTGAACACAGCAAGACTTATTCTCATGGACGGTACATGTACACAGGGTTCTGCTCTGAGCTGCATGGTATCCTTCGCCCAAGACCACGACATCTGCTTAACCCGTCACCTTTAGGTGACTCCCAGGGACCTGGGCCAGACAGCAAGCAGCTGCTCATGCACAGCCATCACTGCAGGCATCCAGCCCTGTGTGCCTGGTTAGCAGCACACAATAGCCACACAGCGGCCAAAAGGCAGACGGAAGGGAAATATGGGCCAATAGCCTTCTTAACGTGAACAGAACAAACTGACAGCCAAGATATAGGTTTTTAGGAAAAACCCTATTCCTGTGACTGTAGTTGGTTTCAAACAGTTTTCAGTATTGTAGTTTTTTAATTGCTGCAAACTGCCTTGGGACCTTATGGTGAAGAGAAGGAAAAGTATCAGATTAACAACCAACAACAACACCAAACTCACCAGCCATCACCTGAGCCACTCATCACATAATGGCACCACCTCAAGACAGAATTCATTCCTTATGTGCAGGCAATTGCATACTTCAGTGCTCAATTGCTCATAGAAACACATGCTGCAGAGTCAAATGTGCCAGGAGGGATCGAAACCAGTTTTTTAATCAGTGCATGCAAAATGTTATAACACCAGGTTGTGCTTTGGTATCCTTACACGCATGTGCAGAAGTGATCTGCACACCAGGGGAGGGGACTGGACTGGGGGGAGACAGAAGGCATGAATGCGCCCATCAGTTGTGGCAAAGTTCAGGTAAGTGGGAGCCCTAAAGACTGGGGAGAAATTTGCATAGGGAGAATTTCATAATCCCTGTGAATAAAGGCCCAGAGCAACCTTCAGGACGGTAGACTCTTCCTGTTATGCCGATTACGCAACAGAACAAGCTTCCACAACAGCTGCCGGAATGAATGCCCTCATTTGAGGCCGCAATTTTAAAGGCACTTTGACCAGGAAGACCAAGATATCACTGCCAAAGTAAGGCTGTGATGCAACTTAGAACTTTTGCTCTTACAGTTTCAAAGTTATTTAGTTCCAGTGGTGGCAGCAGAGGAAGGGAAGGGCAGAGAGGAGAGAAAATGCTGCTTTCAGTTTCTCACAGTCTCGCCAGGATTTTCAGTAAAGGGGGAAAAACATTTTTTGTAACATGAGGAAAAGTCCAAAGTAGTGGGCAAACCCCAAGAAGTGTCTTAACTGTTTCATAATCCTGTCTATTTGCCCAACATCACAATGGAGTTATGGGAGTGCCAGACCAACAAATTTCTAGCCCTCAAATGTACAATGTTTGAGTTAAAAAAAAACAGTTGTTGTTTTCTACATCTCCAACCACTGAACTTCCTGCCCTTTCAGGAAATCCTCACATATCATCCATGGAACTCCTGCATGGGAAATCAGATTCTGGAAAAGGATCTATAATGCATGCAAAGTTCACCACCTCAAAAAGAGAGATCCGCTACAGATACAGTACATGTAAATATCCTGCTTGGTGTTCTAATTGAGAAAACCTATTTCATCTCCTCCGAGTTTCTGGTTCTCCATCACCTCCAGCAAAACAAGGTCACAGAGAGTGCCAAGGAACAACGTTTAGAAAAGTGCTCGTCCAGCAGGCACACCTGAGTCGGAGGATACAGTAAGCATTCATATAGCATTTTCCAAGTGTCCCTCACACAATATATTGTTGGAGGCATCATAAGAATAGCACATGGTAGGTCTATATTATTATTCTCTTGTGGTGCACAGGAGGAGCAAGGCTTGCCCAGCATGTTCACAGCAGAGCATGGATTTTTGAACCACTCCACATCCACACCAGACATTTTTCACGTGGGTCCCTGTGAAGGAGGATTGTTCAACTACTCTGGGAACTGCAGCTCTGCGAAGGGAATAGGGGTCTTCTAATGACTCTCAGCACCCTTAACCAACTATAGTTGGTTATGCTTTGGGGGAAGCATAGATGTATGAGTATTATGCTGCTTTAAATGGCTGGTGTGGATGTGGCCCCAGCTTAGTCTCTGACCCACTACACCAAACCAGGGATGAAATGGGAGACTGTGCCCCCTTTGGGCTATCTTCCATAGTGTTGGGCCCTCCAGATGGTCAGAAATAATGAGAATTGCAGCCCAATCTGGAGGGGCACAGTGTTCCTCACCCCCCCAATTAAAAGTTCCTCGAACAGAGCTTTCCCAACTTTTCATGTTGGTGACACACTTTTTAGACATGCATCATTTCACGACACACTAATTCAGTTTTACTAGCTACCCAGAAGGCTGCCTGCTCCCTTTCCAGCCCCAGGAGGAGCACAGGGAGTTTTTGCGTGACATACCTACACACTAAAGTATCACGACACACAATTTGGAAAGCTCTGTCCTAGAAACTCAGTCTGAAAGTTGTCATCCTCTCATTTTAGGGAGATTTAGTTTTAGATTTCGAAAAGAGATTTTTCAAAAACTAGAACCAATAGAAGGCCTTGATTCACACGACTGGCTCTCCTGCTACACATCGCATAAGCGTTTTTCATCCAAAAAAACAGGAAGTGCTCGTAAGCCATGCGAAGCAACTTTGTGTACACTTAATTCTGCCAAGCTCTGGCAACACACTCTGGAAAAGCATGCCAAAGCACACTTTTGAATAACTGCGTGCTGGATTAGAGCAGCGCAGCCAGGGAGGGATGCAAAAGTTCCTCTTTAGCTACTTAATCATCATGAAGCCAATTTTGCTGGAAGCAGGAGAGCAGAAAAGGGAAGAGAACCAAACCTCCCCCAGTTACCGTACTTTTCTGTGTATAACACGCCCCTATTTGGGGGGACTCAAAATTAAGAAAATGAGGAGGGGGGATTCCCCGAAGTTCTTGAGTTTTTTTGGGGAGGGGAACGCCAAAAATCACTCACCCACCAGATAGACAATGCCGCTCACGTGCATCAACAAAACAAACTACCCTCATTGCCAAAAAAAGCAGCAAATCCCATTGTCCCATTGCCAAAAAAAGCAGCAAATCACCCGCCCAATTGCCACAGCAACAGCCAATCAACAACAGCTCTTGCAGCAGCCACCAATAACAATCTCCAACCCACGGCAGCAACCAATCCCACAGCCCCACAATGCACTACCCATGTATAAGACGACCTCAAATTTTGAACATGTTTTTGGAATAAAAAAACATAGTCTTATACACGGAAAAGTATGGTATGTCATTTCAGAAGGCCATGTGCAACCTGCGACAGAGAAGAAATGAAAGCATTTCACCCTGTGGTCTTTCAGTGGTCCTGTGCAACCTCTTAAACATGCAGAAGATACACTAAGTCCTGATTAAACATGATGGGCAAGCAAGCAAAAACTTAGCCAAGCAGCATTCCGTGAAGCCAGCGCCTCATTCAAACGGACTGCAGCAATGCAATGCTTGCCCAAGCTACAAGTCACAGGCCGGCTGCTAACACTGCCCACTGCTGCTGCCGTCCCTGGTCTCTGAGCTGCCCTCCCCCAAAGAGAGGTGCCTCCTCACACTGCCCCACAGGGGCCTGGGAAGCACCCCCTGGCCAGCCCCAGAGGCACTATTCGCTGTGCAAGCCTTTGGGGGGCAGAGACGTGAGAGGGCATCAGAGGAGGGAGGGAAGGAAAGAGGGACAGAGGCCGGTGTTGCCTGCAGCACCCCTGACCATCTTTCATGGCACCCCAGGGCATCCTGGAGCCCCTCTCCTGCACCTACTCCCGGCTGGTAGATTGGAGGATCCTAGCAAAACAAAACAAATAGGTCACACAAGTCTGAAATTCACACACACAGCATCACGTTCGAGATTTGGGCCTAAAAGCCAATCTACAATATGTGGATCAGATCACAGTTGGTCCACCACTGACAAGCACTGTATCTGCAAAATCAGCATGGATCTTCAGGGCAAAAACAGGAGCTTCACACAAGCAAACTTTTGATGAAGACCACAATACTGCATGAAGGACAGAGCTTTCATTCCCTCTTCTGCCAGACCCCGGCAATCCAATAAGATTTATGGGTTTATTTACAAAGTTGTGTGGATACCATGTCCAACATGTAGAGATCCTCACTGACCACAATGGCTGGGACTGGTGGGAGCTGGGGGTCCAGTCAGCAGCATCAGTAAGACAGCAGGCGGGTGATCCATGATCTAGAACAGGGGTGCACAACCTACGGCCCTTCAGATGTTTCTGGACTACAACGCCCATCAGCCCCAACCAACATAGCCAGTGATCAGGGATGATGGGAGGTGTAGTCCAACAACATCTGGAGGGTCACAAGTTGTGCACCCCTGGTCTAGACCGTCAGCCACTTGAGAGAAAGGACCTGTCTTTTTGCTTACAAACTTCAACCTTCGGTGGCTATAGAACAAATCCCAAGGTCCCTTTCAGCACGTGTACGCACATTTTAATGCATTTTATTTTGTGCAGAAGTAAGTCCCACCAACTTCACCCAGACCAACTCCCACATGGCTTGCAATCTTGTACCCTCTGAAGACTGTCTCATTTGAAAGAGCTTTTAAGTGTCCTTGCTTGAAGGCTGCTCTTTTGTAGCCTATATTTCATATTTTAGTTACCTTGCAGCTGGATTATTTCAGATTTTTTGTTACAGCTGTATTTGAAACATGCTTGTTAAGATGCCTTGTAGACTCCACTGTGGAAAGACTGGACAGAAAATATTTTAATTTTCATTGAAGTCCCACGAATATTGAGGTCCCTGTAATAATATGAATGATGTACCGTAATAGGTGGCTGACAAGGCAGATGTTGTTCTTCAGCACTTGTGATGAAACTGGAAGGCCTGAACACAGAACAACCATCTCTCCCAGCAACCCCCAAATTAAAAGTTGATAGCCAACTAAGTCAAACTTAAGTTTCTTAACTCTACCGATTTCAATATGTCTACTCTAATTTGAGTAACATTGGGTATCACGTGTAGAAGTCATAGGACTTCTGAGAACCATGAATTTGGTTTCTGCTGTGTTGCTTCCTGGATCCTTCAACCCACATGAAGTGAACTCCACAGCTGTAGGCATAATTTTTTAAAAGCAAATTTTCCAACTGCACAAATCCCCAAAAACAATATAAACACGAAGCATCCTGGACTGCTTGCTTACATTCTGTATGGGGGGGGGGGTTCTCCCCAGGAGTCAATATCTTTTAGCTACTATACAGAAACAGTTCAATAATGATTCTGCTAAGTTCAGACACCAAAACAAGCAGCATAGGAAGGTATTTTTATTTATACCCCGCCCTCCCCAGCCAAGGCCGGGCTCAGAGCGGCTTATAATAATAAAAACAAGTTGAATGATTACAACTTAAAAACAAAATTAAAATACAACATTAAAATATTGAAACATTAAAATATTCAAATGTAGCCTCATCGCAGGAGGAGAAGGAAAGGAAAAAAGAAAGAGAGGGAGGGAATCAAACTGGCTCCAAGCCAAAGGCCAGGCGGAACAACTCTGTCTTACAGGCCCTGCGGAAAGAAATCAGATCCCGCAGGGCCCTGGTCTCATGAGAGAGAGCGTTCCACCAGGCCGGGGCCAGTGTTAAAAAGGCCCTGGCTCTGGTTGGGGCTAATCTGACTTCCTTCGGGCCCGGGACCTCAAGGGTGTTGCTATATATGGACCTTAAGGTCCTCCGTGGGACATACCGGGAGAGGCGGTCCCATAGGTACGAGGATCCTAGACTATGAAGGGCTTTAAAGGTCAAAAGCAGCACCTTAAATCTGACCCTGTACTCCACCGGGAGCCAGTGCAGTTTGAAAAGCACTGGGTGAATATGCTCCCATGGCAGAGACCCCGTGAGGAGCCTCGCTGCAGCATTCTGCTCCCGCTGGAGTTTCTGGGACAGCTTCAAGGGCAGCCCCGCGTAGAGCGAATTACAGTAGTCAAGCCTGGAGATGACCGTCGCATGGATCACTGTGGCCAGGTCAGGGCGGGAAAGGTAAGGGACCAACTGCTTGATGCGGCAAAGGTGGAAAAATGTCGCATAATAAGATATGGACAGTGTTAAGTATGGAATCTGAGCACATTCTATCTTAACAAAATTTGTTTACCTGCTGACCCTGATGATACCTGTAATTTAAGCGCTTAGATAAACACACACACTGAATGTATCTAGCTTCCTGCCCCAACCCAATTTTTTCCTCCAAAGTGGATATTATCAACTTTTCAACTGCACATACAAAAATTCCTACTCCACATTTTGTCTGTAAATGTGCACTAAACAAAAACTAGGCCAGAGGATTTGAAACTTTTCATCTCCCAAGCACAGACTCAGTTGAGAAATTTGCCATTTGCTGCAGGAAGAGAAGAGCTCAGGACCATCGCCAAATGGCAGAGGACATACTTTTTGTCCAAAGGGCTCCTGTTCAGCCACAGCACCTCCCAAGTTTTCTAGGAATGCAATTCAAGCCCCCTGCAAGAACCAGGTCACAGCCACACCATGCATTCAAACCACTCTTATACCACTTTAATAGTCTTCCCCCAAAGAATCTTGGGAACTGAAGTTTGTTAAGGGTGCCGGGAATGGTAGCTCTCTTAGGGGTCTCCTAACAACTCTTGGCACCCTTAAGAAATTCAGTTTATAGGCTCCGTTAAGGGTGCTGTGAGTTCTTAGAAGACTCCTCAGAGAACTATGATTCCCAGTAACCTTAACAAACCACATTTCCCAATGGGGAAGACATAACTACTGAAGTATAAATATGCTTTAAATGTACTGTGTGGGTGTGACCCCAGTCAACACAGAAATCAGCTTCAAGGTATATGGCTCTAGGGGGCCAGGGATGGAAAGAACAGGGGATAAATTGGACATGGGTTACCTGTGGCTCACAAATGCTGCTGGGGTACAAACTGTATCAGCCTCAACAAGCATGGTCAATAGTCACAGCTGCTGGAGTTGTAGCCCAACCATTTCCGGTGGGACGAAGGTTTCTCATCCCAATGAGAGATAGAGAGACCAAAGCCCAGAGTGGGGGGGAGATGTCCAAACAGGGAGAGGGGTAAGGAAGATAAGGGAACCCCTTAAAAAAGCTCTCTTGGCATGGGCAGCCGAGTTCGACTCCACCAAAAACTATAGTTGTTGTGATGGTCAACTGACAGCTGTCAAACATTCCATGAAACCACGAGGCTTCAAGACCTGGTCTACTTAGCATAACTGCCTTAAAAAAAACTGATGTTTTATTTTTCTCTCTTTTGTTATGTTTTTAACTGTAGGTTGCCCCTGGGGGTTCAGGTGCATGTATATGTCACTATTTTACAATTGACATGAAATTTATTTGTTTTTGCAATTAGCACAGATCAGCTTTCACCAATTACTGCTATATATTGAACGGCAAAGTGTTCAGCACATATCCACATTTTCAAGTTCACCAAGCTGAGATTTATCACGTAATTTAATGCCAATAAGACTCTCCCTGTCCCTCTCCCTCCCTTGTTTCTTTAACATGTTTTACAACACTCTAAACCTTTAAGCCTGCCAAATCACCACCTTGGAAGAATTAAAAGGAGAGCTCAAAGATGGTTTCATAAGCCAGCTGACGTAGTTCTTCAAAGAAAGCATCTTCCTTCAGTCGTAGAGGAAATGATTTTAAGTTCCTTATCCATAAAAGAGTGAAGAAAGGGGACCCATCACCAAACTCAGAAGTCTCCACTTCCTCCCACATGTGATATACAACTCCCTAAACCACCTGCTAAACTCTAACCATTTGTTAGCTATGCAATGACCGTCATTATGTAGCTTCACCCCAAATCTGCCTGGCAGTGTCCGAATTCTGTATTCTCCTACCATACTGCCAGGGAATAGGGATGGTGGGCCGGGGTGACAAATTCATTTCATATTTAAAGACAAACCTACCTAATGTGTACTTTCCAAAATAATGCATGAACTGAAACTCAGTCATCCTTCCAAATTCTGCAATGCAATTCGCTGGCCAGGAATGTGTACAAAAATGCATATACTAGTGTGCAGAAAAAAGCACAAAGATGCATTATATCAGGGAAACACACTTTTCAAAAATGTGTGCATTAGGCAACACTGCATTCAAATATATGCATATTAGGAGAAATTTGCACTAAAATTCTGGTGGATTTTCATGAGAACATAAAATAAAATTCACAAACTGATATAGAAATGTGGATAGCTGAACTTAAGAATGGAATAATAAGAAACTGTGAGATGCTGAAATTGACATAGTTCCTCACCACCCCCCCCCCCCCCGGACTGGGCTTTGGAGTGGGACTCCATTTCTCCTATTCCACTGGGCTTTGAACGGGGGGGGGGGGGGTCTCATCACCTAACAATATGGAAGAACCCCAACCCAAATTCTCTAGCATGCATAACAATCCTGATAAAAGGTCTATGACAAATTCTAGATTATGTCAAGCCAAGAACTCTTAACTGGGCATTTGGCTGGTTAACATTCTATGGCTTTCTAATGTGTTTGTGGGAGGGAGGTTATTGGTTTATTTTTGTTTTATTATGTATTTTGTATTCTCATTTTGTATTTTTATAATGTGAACCACCCTGGAATCTTTAGATGAAGGGTGGTATGCAAATTTTAATACTAATAGTAATAGTAATAATAATGCTTCAAGAGTCTATAAAAATGTAAAGGCGTGAAAATGTTCTTACCATCATCCGCTTCTTAAACAGCAGTCACAAATCCAAATAAGTAGAGCCGTTTAATCTTAGTTTTCAAAAACTATGCTCACTTACATCTGACATATTTAGAAAAGTCCTGCCACCCTCCAGCATTCCCTGCTGCAAGCAATATAACCAACCAAGGACCATCCACGGCTCCATTGCAGAGCATCTGCCTTGTGTGCAGGAGGTCCCAGTTCCAATTCTCCGCATCTCCGGGCCGGACTAGGAAAGGCACTTGCCTGAGACCCTGGAGAGCAGGTGCCAATCACGGTAAACAATACTGAGCTAGAGGGACCAATAGTCTGACTCGGTAGAAGAAGGCTTCCTGCATTCCCGTGTGTTTTGGATGTTAAAATTACACGGCATTATACAAAGAAAAATGTAAGTGCATTTGTTGAGCCCACTCAATGCAAGGAGATGGGGAGCAAGAAGCTGTGCACAATTTGGTATAGAATCCTGCCCTATGTTTCGGAGGTGGTACACCAGAGGGGACTATCTATCATCAACAGCAAGCATCAAATTTATGGGAATGAACAATGAAGACAATGCTTCTTTTTTTCAAACAATAGTACCGACCCGGGCTCAAGTCTCAATGACAACCTTGTTACCTGCTTCTTTACTTCATTCTAGATGTGTTGGGGAAAGCTACATTTGGCTCCGGGGTTTGGGAAAGGCGTTCTGCCCATGTTCAGTGCTGCCCTTTATTAAAAGGGTGTGCAAGTGTGTCTCTTTTTTTACTTCACCTACCCCACTGCTCCCACTTTAAACAGCTCCTACAAGTTCATGATCATCACCTGTGGCTCACCTGCACCTGCCACCTTCAGCAAAGGATTACACAGAGATGACTGAACCACCACCAAACCAGTCATTACTGCTTATTTACCAGCATTTCTCTCACACGCAAAAGAATTTAATGTGTTTAATCCACTTTACAAAGGGGTCCAACAGGTTAGCTCCTAGTTGCACAAGCTTGAGTATTATTAACTTGACACTTGGAAAAGGAAAGCAGGCAATTTGTTTTATAACAGTGGAAGCTACAATAGGACAATACAAGATGGACTCTGACCTCAAAACGCCAAGGCTGCATCTCAGGTTATGCCACTTGCTCCTTCAGCACCGTTCCATCACCAAACGCTCTGCAGAGCTGGCCGACCCACGAGGCAAGGTGAGGCAACTGCCTCAGACAGCAGGATCTACAGGGGCAGCAGATCCCGATGTAGATCTTTATTACCCCCTTGTTCCCAATGTTCTCCACTCATTGTTTCATGGTGCCATTTTGTGTTTCACCTCAGGTACCAAAATGTCTTGAGCCAGCCCTGCTTTCTGTCCTGGCTCTGCGCCCAGCCCTAAACTACCATGGCCACCCTCCAACTCAGAAATACCACCTCCCTCAGGTAGGAGCTGGGCCAATCAGATTCCTGGTACCTAATCACTAAAATACAGGAGCTGGGTTCTAGGAATCTGAAATAGTTCCCCAACTCTGATTAGAAGCATCATTCCTCTAGGTAGACTTCAAGTAAAGAGTTGAGAATATTAAAGAGTTCGATCAAACGAGGGGCAGATATACATGCTATGTGGAAGATGAAATGGCGGTGTGAAAACCAATGTTCCTTGAAGTACCATGGGAAACGTATGAAGATGTTTTAAACATGTGTACAGGATTCCCACTGCTGCAGCAGATGTCAGAGCGATAGCATGAACATAGGAAGCTGCCTAATACCAAGTCAGACCAGACCAGACCAATAATGTCTACACTGACTGGCAGAGGCTCTCCAGGGTTCTTCCCCAGGGATTGAACCTGGGACCTTCTGCGTGCAAAGCTCACACTCGCTTTTTGAGCTGTGGCCTTCCTCTGTTCACAGAGCAGGCACATTTGCTGTGCCCCATGCATAGCAGACAGGAGACAGCTACTCCCAAGTCAAGCCTTGAAAAATTCCCTGGCATTCAAGATTGAACTTAGCAAAACTTGAGATCAGGGAATCGCCACCCAGCCACAAGAACAACCGAGGGAGGGAAGCCAGCCACCCAACTGCATTTTCCCTCACTCTTGAGCAACACACGAATTCCTGCTCCAAACCAGAGTGTGCTTCGCAAGGCAAGCAAGTAGCATATTGCCACATTTTTGTTAATGAGAGTTGTAACGTCAGGCACACGCCCATGCTGTTACCAGACACAACCCTGCTGCCAGACCTCTTTTGCAATCAAGTGAGTGGCAGAAAGCATTAGCCTATTATACTAAATATTGCTAGAGAACGTAGAATGATAGCATCTTCAAATATCTAAAGGGCTGTTGCATGGAAGAGGAAGCAAGCTTGTTTTCTCCTGCTCTGGAGGGGAGGAATTGAACCAACGGTTTCAAGTTAGATGAAAGGAGATTCCAACTAAACATCAGGAAGAACTTTCTGACAGTAAGAGCTGTTCAACAGTGGAACGGTCTAGATGACCCTTGGTGGTCCCTTCTAAATCCACAGTTCTATGATTCAATGAATGTGTGTTTACAAATGAGACTAAACCTGATCAATGAGGGGTGGGAAGAGTGGCTCTTTTTTTTGTTAAAGCAACGTTAACATTAGTCTGAGTTCTGTAGGCTGCAATCCTATGCATACTTACTTCCAGCTAAGTTTTGCTGGACACAATGGGACTGGATTCTGAACAAATATGCTTAGGATTGCACTGGCAATTGATTTGAACAATGAACACACACGCGTATGTCAAGAAATTGGATAATGCAGTCTTGCTGGCAGATGGGCAGGGGAACTCCATGATGCCTCTTCAGCAATAATGCCAAAATGGTCACCAGAGCTCACTTCTAAACACTCCTGCGAAGTGCCTGGTAAGAGCCTACCACCAACTGAAATGACAGGAGGGAAAGCAGTTCACCTGTTCATCTAGGAAGGTGGTGCAGTCATCTCCAAGTAACAGAACGCAGGAGAAGGGCTGCTAAACTGAGCATGGGGAAAAGGAGACAAGACTTTTACTCCAGATTGAAGATTACCTAGAAATTTAATATTTAGCAGCAGGAGAACACCAAGTCCTGCAGCCACCATTCCTCCTACTGTATACTCACTAACATGAATTAGGCACATTCTCTCCTTAATCCTGACTGGGATAACATAACGATTACGGTATTCACAGGGTTAACAGTGCCCAGTGCACTGGAGAAACTAGCAGTGGTGTGCAGTGAAATTTTTCATAGTGTGAGGACGACTGGGGGCGGGGGTCACACACATCCCTCCCTAAGCTGGGCAGAAGCTTCCTGGGCTTTGGGAAGGAAGAGCCAGGCTTTAATACTCCAATTTACTAGGCACATTTAGGAGACTAGCCTAGTCCCCCTGGTCCACCGACTGGTTAAGAGGGGTGCTCTCTGCCAATGATTCACTGCACAGAACATCAGCATCTCTTAGGCTGCGTACGTGACATATATTTAAAGCACATACTCCCCTAGTAAAATATATTTTTAAAATCCTGGGAACTGTAGTTTGTTAAGGGTGCCAGGAACTGTAGTAAACTGAAGTTCCTGAGATTCAGGGTGGAGGAAAAATGTGCTTTGAATGTATATGCATCCTTAGTCTCAAGTCTAAGCACCATCATTAGCAGAAACAGCATTTCCAGCTGCAGTGCTGAAGCACAATTATTATTAGATCGCAGAAATATGCAGAGTGAGTGGATCCTATTTGTAAGTAGTAGTAAAGACAAGAAATGGCAATTTGAGGATATGGGTGGCGGAGGGCAGCCAGCAAAACACGCCCCTCTTGGCTTAAGGGGCGGCGGGGGGGGGGTTGTCAGTTGCGACCTTTACAGAGATGGCACTGCCATGCTGCAGACAGCCCGGGAACTGCCCCCCCCCCCCCCGTCTCGCTCTCCTGAAGTCAAAGGCGAAGGGGAGCGGCGCCCGGGAGCCAGGCGAGGACGAAAGAAACACATGGCAGCCGCTGCCACTCGGACGGCGGAGCCCCAGCAGCCTGGGGCAACGAGGACTGGCCCGAAAGGGGGCAGGGGAAGCGCGCCCCTGCCCCGGGGCAGGCGAGGGGTCTCCCGGCTCCCCCGCCGCGCGCCCTCCCGCCGGCTCACCTTGACGGAGTCCACGGGGTACATGACCGTGTGCTCCAGGATGCCGGCCACCGCCCCGGCCATCATGTGCGTGCCCAGGGTGGCGCTGGGGGGCAGGCTCTCGTACTCCTCCTCGCCGGGGCTCTCCACCTCCATCAGCAGCCCGGGACCCGCCGCCGCCGCCGACGCGGGGCCGCCCCCCGCCGCCCCCGCCGGGCTGCCGCTTCTGCCCCCGACGCCGCAGCTCAGCGCCATCCCAGCCACAGCCCGAGCCAGGCGGCAGCTGCCGGGAAGAAGAGAGCGGGCGCGCAGGGAAGGAGGAGGAGGAGAGAGAGAGGGAGGGGAGAAAGTTCACTTCTTCAAGTAACACCCCCGCCCCCCCGGCCCGCCCCCCGGCCCCGCGCCGGCCAATGGCTGCGCGCAAAAGCGGGCGAGCCATTGGCAAGGGCCGCCCCGCGCCGCAGCCTCCCGGCAGCCCAGCTGCAATCCTGCAGGCGCGCGCCGTGACTCACAGGCCGGCCAGCAAATCCCCGGGAGCAGAAAGAGCGAGGCGCTCGCCCACTGGGCGGGATCGGGTCCTGCCTTGCTCCCGCCCCGCTGCAAAGGGGAAAGCCAAGTGCTGTACTACTACTACTACTACTACTACTATTATTATTATTATTATTATTATTATTATTATTACTACTACTACTATGCCACGCTCAGAATGCAAGCAGGCACAGTCAAGTTGACTTGGGCTGCTGCTGGCTCGAAGGAAGACGGCTTACGAAGGCTTGCCGACATAAAATAGCAGGTTCCTCTTCTCCAGAACGGGGAGTGAGTTGCGGCACGCGTGCATGCAGTCTGCGGGCTTGCAACGCATGGCAGGTTTGCAAAGAGCAGCGCCTTGTGATGACTTCACGGGGCCAACTCGCGAGCGCATGCCGGGGCGCGCGGAGACTCCGCGTGGGGTTTGGGGTGCGTGACTCGCTTTACTACAAGGGTCTCCGCCGTGGCAATGAGGAAAACACATCCGCGTGTAACAAAGTCTCCAGAGCTTGCGTTACCCATTCTGTTTCCAATGACAGTCAGGACTTGGTGGATATGCTACTAATTGGATTTCTCTTGGTAGCAGCACCTATGGTTCTAGCCACATTTTGGAAGGTGCGAATGTAATGCTCGGTGCAAGAGAATATGGCGTATCACCCTTACAGAAAAATTGACTCACAAATAAACACTGGCAAAAGGAACAAAGCAGGAGAATGATGGAGCTTCGTTTTGTTTACAAATTCTCCAGAAAACCAATGACCCGCTCCAAAGGTTTGTACTAACATGTGGATCAACTCTACAATTCTATGATTCTACGAGTTTTATAGGTGTATACTGTTACAAGGTGTGGTGTGTAGTATATACAGGAATAAATACAGATTTTCATAATGTATTTTTGAGGATTTCTGGTGAAATCCTCAAAAATAAATAAAATGAAAATAATAAAATGAAGAGGTACTATAAATATAATTTTAAAAAACATTCCAAAAAAATGTCAGTAATAAACTTAAGAGGCAAGATGAAGGTATTAAAGCAAGATGTTAAATGGAAAGAAATAAAAACAACTCAGATATCTTAGGCAGTGTACACATGGCAGTTTAAAGTGGATTTGGTCCACCCCATGTGTGCATGTTTTCCATGCAACACTGTTCTCATCCAAGGGGCAACCTGCACTTTCATTTACTTTGCATTATCCCAAACCACTGAGAGTGATGTAAGAACAAATTCAACATGCCATTCCATGTTATGCATCTGTGGACATATTGTGTGGGCAGGAATTTTTTTAATAGTGCCATCTATCACCACACCACCTCCTCTTGCCAAGGCTGCTGGTGGAGTCAGGAGGGAGGCAGCCACACTTTTAAATTTTATTTTTAACCCACCATTTTGTGGAAGTCTGGTAGGACTGCACAACAAAACAAGTCTGTGGAAATCCATGTGTCCGTGGCAGGTATCTCTTAGCTCAGCGCAGGCAATTAAAAAAGGAAAGTGCTAACCGTCATGCTTGTCCCTTTTTTTTTCTTTTTTCCCCCCTTGTTTTATTAAATTTGCTTAGTAACATAACATTATTATATATATTCTATAAAACAAAGAATACAGAACAAAATTCATTCATACTACAAAGCCTAACTACATAACATTAATATATATGTAGTTACAGATAGGTAGCCGTGTTGGTCTGCCATAGTCAAAATAAAAAAATTCCTTCCAGTAGCACCTTAAAGACCAACTAAGTTAGTTCTTGGTATGAGCTTTCGTGTGCATGCACACTTCTTCATATACACTGAAACAGAAGTTGCCAGATCCTTCTATATAGTGAGAAGGTGGGGAGGGGTATTACTCAGAAGGGTGGTGGGAATGGGTGATTGGCAGATAGCTGGGATGAGCCTGTTGACGACTCTTAACGACTCTGTAAGACCTATTGCAGTCGTTAAGAGTCGTCAACAGGCTCATCTCAGCTATCTGCCAATCACCCATTCCCACCACCCTTCTGAGTAATACCCCTCCCCACCTTCTCACTATATAGAAGGATCTGGCAACTTCTGTTTCAGTGTATCTGAAGAAGTGTGCATGCACACGAAAGCTCATACCAAGAACTAACTTAGTTGGTCTTTAAGGTGCTACTGGAAGGAATTTTTTTATATTAATATATATGGTTTCTGAAAAAAAGGCTGACATAACAAAATCCATTCAAAATACCATCCGGTTTACTTTTTTTTTTCCCCTCCCTCCCTCCCCACTCCAACCCACCCCCACCCCCCGGGTCAGGCCTTCCTTCTTCATATTTTTATCCATGTACACAGTCTGTTCATTCAAGCTTGTATGTTAGGGTTGGCTTCCCCTTTTTCTATCCAGTTCCTGTAAAATGCCCATTTATTTGTGATTCTTTGGCATTTATTTTCCCATCTATCCTCTACCACTATCTGTGTGAATATTTCTGATTGTACGTATTCAAAAACATAATCATTCCATTTTTCCATACTCCATTTGGCCTTTTCTTTCCATCCCAAAGCAATAACTGCCATTCCAGCTAGAATCATAATCTTGTACAACTCTTGTTTATTACTCTTTACTTTGTTATTTCCCAGTATTCCCGAAAATAACAAATCCCTATTAACTTCTATGTTTATTTGAAATAGTCCAGAAATTACCTTTATAATCTTTTGCCAATATTCCTTAACCAGATTACATTCCCACCACATGTGTTAATATAGTCCTTTTTCCTGACCACAATGCCAGCATTTGGGACTAAACCCTTTCACTATATACACCATTTGTGCCGGAGTTCTATACCATTTTAATAAAAAAATTCTACTTAATTCTTTATACTTTTCTATTTTAATATTGTTTATATTCTTCATCAATTCTTGAGCCGTGTTTGGATGGATCATACCTTCCTGCTCCCATTTAATCTGGATTAACCTTATCATTCTTTCTTTGTCACTTATCATCAGTTTATATAACACCCCTGCTATCCCTTTCTCCGTTATTTGTCTTTTGTTCAGCACCATATCTATTTTCATTTCTGTCCTCATCGTTTCCTCTACTCTTTCCGTTTTTATTAAATCATAAAGTCTTTGCACTTTCAGCCAATATTGTTTTCCTATTTTTTCTAAAAAAACTTTTTTTGTAATTAAATTCCCTTCTTCATTGAACATATCTTTTAATTTATAAAATCCCTGATCTTCTAATTTCTTCCACCAACCCGGTTCCCTTTGACCCTCCTGCATATATTTTAATGGCGTCCACCTTGAGTATGTTGGCATCCATTTTGTATTCCAATTCTTCCAAATTCCTAACGCAGTCTTCCTTGGTCCTATTGTCTTCTTAAAAGCCGTATTAATATCTCTATTAAATATCCCTTCTCCGTCATGCTTGTCCCTGTGGATCAATTTGCAGCACAGATAATGTCAGGTGAGGGTTCAGAATGTGCTAAAACCCCTTGTAGGCCTTGTTCATCCACACAGGCCTTTCTCTGCACTGTATAGATGGAAGCAGAGCCTGCAGTCCATTGAAGAACCTTTGGCCCTTCATATGTTGCTGTCTCCAATTCCCATCAGTTCTAGCCAGGATTGACAGTGCTCAGGGATGATGGGGGATGCATAGCCGGGGGGGCTGCTCCCCCCATCAAGTAATAATAAATAATAATTTTTTTATTTATACCCCGCCCTTCCCGGTTCAGAAAACTGGGCTCAGGGCGGCTAACAACAAATTTAAAACACTTAATTGTGATACAACAAAAAACAGCATAAAATACAGTATAAAAGCGTGAATAACAATAAATTCAAAAATCAGTTTAGGGGGGAAATCCATCCAATAAACATTAGATGATCACCAGGGCTAGCTGGCTAAATTAGCCCTATTTGGGCCAGCAAGGAGACCAGGGGAGAATTAGCTGTAAATACGCGGGCCCTAAGCCACAAAGGGCTTTAAAGGTCAAAACCAGCACCTTAAACATGACCCTATACTCCACCGGGAGCCAGTGCAACTGGTAAAGCACTGGGTGAATATGCTCTCATGGCAGGGACCCCGTGAGGAGCCTCGCTGCAGCATTCTACATTCTGCAGCCACTGGAGTTTCTGGGACAGTTTCAAGGGCAGCTCCACATAGAGCGAATTATAGTAGTCAAGCCTGGAGGTGACCGTCGCATGGATCACTGTGGCCAGTTTGGGGCGGGAAAGGTAAGGGACCAACTGCTTAATGTGGCAAAGGTGGAAAAATGCAACTGACCAATCACATCAGTTCTGCCTCTGCTAACAAAGTCCTCCCCCCCCCCCCCAAAAAAAATCCTGGCTACACCCATGGTTGCTGGGATAAGGATTTGAGCAAGGACTTGAGAGAGAGGTGTATCTTAGGCCTGACTGACGCAGGTAGCCAGCCAAATGCAGTGGTGGGAGAATCTTGAGTAGAAAGAATAGACTCTATGGCTTCAGACAGCAGGTGGAGGGATCCTGCTTTGGGATGCTCCCTCACATGAAAGCCTCCCTGCAAGTGAACACAATGAAACATTAGGAAACTTCCTTGCTGATGGCTGCATTCCCTCTGCAACTATCGGTTGAGGGGCGCATGCTGGCAGTAAGCAGGGCTGAAGCCAACTGTGAGCAGGACCAATTCCTAAAATGGGTGGTGCCTGAGTCAAAAATGAGGACCATGGTTTGGCCATCCCTGTCTTAGGACATCAGGGAGAAAAGTTCTGGCCTATCCTGCTCACTGTTGCAGCAGTTTCCTACCTGTGGGGAGTCATTCAGGGACAGGAGCATCATAAATGCACCCCCCCACACACACACACACACATTCCACCTGCTGCCTGCAGAATCCTACCACCAAATCTCACTGTGGTCACTTCCACACTATACAGTGAAAGCTCATGGCTTCCCCCAAAGAATATTGGAAACAGTAGTTTGTTAAGAATGCTGTGAACTGTAGCTCTGTGAGGAGTAAACTACAGTTTCCAGATTTCTTTGCAGGAAGCCATGATGGGAATGTGACGTGCAGGTGTAGAAGGGGCAGCTCCAGAAAAGCAAGGTGGGGGGAATGGAGTCAAATAATGTTATTGAACAAGGTAATCCATGCCTTATAGGGTCGTGATATCACTGTGCCTGAAAGGTGAAAGAGCAATATTTCAGGGAGCTTCCATCAAAGTCATCCAGTTTGGTTTACTTAAGCAAAAGAAACCCTGGACCTGTGCCTGGAGAGCACAGCACAAAAGGAAGAGTGGATGAGTCCAATGTTGTTTAGAAAGGTCACCATGATTTTCTTGCACACACTGATGCTCTCACTGAATTGTCGTAAGACTGCGCTTCCTGCATTTCATTGCAGTTTGTCCCAGCTATATCTGTTTCTTCCCTCTGCACCCATGTGCCTACCAGCTGATGACAACAGTCCCAAGTGTATGATGCAGTGGTCTCTAGCCCACAATTGTTCATGCCACAATAAATGTGTTGGTCTAGAATGTGCCACCAGGCTTATTGATCCACCCTGTACATCAGGAATAGGGAATGTGTGGCCCTCAACATGCTGTTGGACTCCCAATGTCTATCAGCCCCAGCTAGCATGGCCAGTGGTCAGGGATGATGAGAGCTGTAGTCCCCTCCTTGTTGTACATCCTATTTATGTCCACTGCCTGTGTGCCACTGATGTGGTTGTCCTTGTAGATGTGCTTGTACATCATGATGCTCCTCAAGCCTTCCCCCAACGCAATGGGCCTGTCTGATGCCAAATGTGCATATTTCCTGGTCAAGTAGTTGCTTGCAATTATCTCCAAGTAGAACTGGACCTAGGCCAATATTTTGTGGTTGGGAACATGTAATAATTTCTCCCAGAGAGTGCTTTCATTAATATAGCAATTGCCCTGTGGAAGAATCACTGCACAAATGCTCACAAGCACCTACTGGATACTTCTTTTCCGGTATACTTCTTTAGACTCAGAGGACTTTTATAGAAGAAAGGCAGTTTAGAAATAAATAGATTTAAAACATACCTATCAGCAACCAGGATGGAACAACAGGGTGACCTGGGCTTTGAGATTAGGGAACCTGTGGCCCTCAAGTGTTGTGGGATGACAGATGCCTCTGAACTGTCACTAATTTGCAGGGAGGAGTCACCCACATGCCACAACTTTAGGTTTGCACATTTGAAGTGGATTTTGTCAGGATTTTGTCATCCTAGGACAATAAATCCACTTAAACAAATCAATAAGCAGACTTTTCATCATTTGGAAAGTGGTGGGGGAATGCATTGAAAACTGTTAATCACTAACAGGAAGGCATGTAAACACTCCATGAGTTCAGGATGAATGCTCTTTGCTGTATAACCTCTCCACAAACAAATCAGAACCAATGCTCAATAAAGACCAGACATAGTCTAAACCAGCGTTTCTCAACCGGGGGCCACAGGTGAAAATCATGTAAATAGAGGACCATCGGATGAGACTAGGGGGCCACAGAGGGAAGTGAGAAGTGAAGAAAACAGAAAAGTGATCGAGAAAAGAAAACAGAAAAAAAGAAAACAGAGAAGTGAAGGAAAGAGAAAACAGAAGTAGAGCGAACAGAGAAGTGACCGTGCTTCCCAGTGGAAGGATCGCCACTATGGCAACATCATTTTGCAGCAGGGTTAGTCGGATAAAGCTTTGGGATAAAAGCAAAAGTGTTTTTCATGGCATTTCCTACTTCAGATTTGGCAGAATCAGGTTTCAGTCGTGTGAATTATTTACTCAGCCTAACGCGAAATGACTTTAACATACTGGACAGAGGTGATCTTCGGCTATCCCTCACAGCAACAGAGCCAGATTGAAAAAGCTTGTTTCTGGTCTTCAATCCCAAGGGTCACATTGATCGAGAAATACTTATAGTATTTTTTTTAATGTAATTGCATTCTGTATAAATTATAAAAATTATAAATAAAACATGTTCTATTTACAAACAAAACATTTAAATAGCTACCTTTCTACTGGTAGAACAGGGGGACCACAGGAAGGAAACAAGGTCAGAAAAAGGTTGAGAAGCACTGGTCTAAACTCCACATGAGCTTTTGTGCCAGCAAATCAGGGTGAATGCTCAATAAACAGGTGCTCTGGAAGGAACCCACAACTCGCCTTATCCTGACGGTTGGCCATGCTGGTTGGGGATGAGGAGAGCTATAGTCACAAGGAGGGCTTCAGGTCCACCATGCCTGTTCTATGGCATAATACAGGCACCTGTAATCCCAGCTCCTGGGTGCAAATAGCAGCTAGAAGGGACTGATTTATATCTGGAAAATGGCACCAAGGGAAAAAAGATTATTGTTCCCAATGCCCAAGCTAGTAAGGCTGCAGTTCTAACCCACTTAACTGGGACTAAGTAGGCTCCATGAAATTAGATAGGACTTGCTTCTGAGTAGATATAGCGAGGATTGCATTGTTAGTCTCGCTTAACTAGGTGGATAAGCCTCTTCCACTCTGACCTTCTTCAGCCTCCTTGTCCTAGCAAGCTGGCACACATCCACCAGTTTCCAAAAAGTACAGTTTGTTACTTTTCAACTGATTAGGAAGACTGAGCCAAGCTTATCTTAAGCTACTTTCTAAGGGTAGGAGGTGTGTACTGCCACTTCCCAACTTGGGCTATGTGCATACCGTCCGATAAAGAAGGTGCGGCCGGTTTTAAGCACCCAAGTGGGAGGAAACTTTTCTGAGAAGTGAGACTAGCCCTTGTTATCTAGCAGATCCAGTAGGATCTCTTATCTTCGCTAAAATGCACCCTCCCTAGATGCAGCATGTGTGGGAGGCCACGCACACCCTTCCCTACGAATCAAGTGGTGGCCCATCATCTCATGGGAACCTAGGAAACATTGATCCATCTAGTTCATAAGGACATAAGAAGAGGCTGCTGGGTCAGGCCAATGGCCCATCTAGTCTAGCATCCTATTCTCCTGTGTTACTTTGTGGAAGCACCTCAGATGAGTGAATACAACTACAAACTGTGATCCTTCTTTCAAACCACCTTTAGCTCTCTTGCCAAGCTATTCATTTCTCCTTCCATATGGGTGTATTTCCTTGCTTCCTTCCTTCCTCCCTCTCTTTAAATTATGAAGCAAGGAAAGAAAAAATAGAGGTGGCTCACTGAGTTTGGGGCACGACCCACCAACTGAACAGTCTTCTTTCTAGCCAGCTGTTTCAGCTGCAGAGCAGTAGACTGAAGATTGTTCCCCCAGATTCCAGAACTTTTCAGACTGTTCCTTGAGCTCACCAGCCCTGCTAGATCTTCCAGAGGAAGCCAGTGATGGCACACCAGATGATGCCCAGGCAACCCCCACTCTTCTGTTGCAAATTATGGGTTCCTTCAGATGACCTGTTTATTCAGCATTCATCCTGATCTACTTGCACAAAACTTTCACAGGGGTCAGGATATTACCTGTCTTCATTGAGCATTCATTCTGATTTGTTTGTGGGGAAGTTATGTGACCATGAGCATTTGTCCTAAATTTATCCTGATTTGCTTGCAGAGTGTTTACATGTCTTCCCGTTAATCATTTGTTCATCCCATATTTTACAATGCATTTCTTCATCCATTTACAAACCACAAATACTCTTTTTCTCTCTTTAAAATAGTGTGGATTTGTAGTGTATTGTTATGAGTAGGGGGGTGGGGCAGTAGGCTGAATACCTGAGTCCCCTTCTAATTATTGGAATAGCCAAGCTAGCGTCTCGGTGAGGTGATGGAACAATAAGGGAAACAAAGGAAATGGCTCTGTGCGAGACAGAAATGGATGGGGTCCCATCACTCAACTCACTACTAGTTAGAAGGACAACGGCAGGATTGAGAGCAGAGAGTTGGAGTGATGTGAGCTAGAAGCAAAGTAGCTTCTTGTGGTGTTGATGCTGTGAGCCTCTCCATTGTAGGCTCAGGTTGTATATATGTGTAAATAAACCACATCTCATAAAGGCACCACATTCTCCACTGTCCCTCACTCCAAAGGAAACACTGCAGCCTCGCACTGCTCAGAGACTGGGTTGGCTGCAGCAGTATATTATCAGATAGAACATTTTAATCAAGGGTGCCAACTGAAATAAAAGAAGGGGGGCCGAGGTAAGCCCCGTCCCACATAACTGGTCACAAGACATGGCACACACACACCAATTGAATTGCAATGCCTATTTGGGGGGGGGGGGCTCTAATATTTTATTGGGCAACCGAAGGGACCTTGGCCCCTAGGAGTTGGCTCCTATGACTTTAATCCACTTTAAATTATGGGATGTGTTTGAGTCCTTCCTGCAAAATACTGCCTGGAGGCTCCCTTCAAAATATGAGACATGATAATGGAACCTTCTGCATAAAAAGCATGCAGTCTACCACTGACCTATGATCACTCTCTTCTGAGCACAGGGGAAGGGGGGCCATTTGACCTTTTCTCCACTCACTGCTTCTTGCTGCAACTCTCCCCTCCCCTTGCAAACTGCTTCTTCCTTCCCAGATGTGTTTTTCCTCTCAGGAACATGTGCAGTAGGGCACAATCAGCTATGTGTGGCTTGGGGCGGACTGCAGTGCAAGCCGTCTCTCTGCAACCCACAATTACCAGGATTCTTTGGGGGCAGCCACACGCTTTAAATGTATGGCGCAGAAGTTATCCTAGTCAGGATATAAGAGATCTGTTTTACTTGATGGGGCTGCGATATTCTCGTGGTTGATCTAAAGGTCCCTTGGCAACCTTATCCTCAGTGAACATTGTATAGCAGCCGGGTTATCAGTTTTTAAACTAGTCTGTCACTGTAGCTCTGCCTTTAGCAGATTGAGATACAGGCATTCACAGGAGATTTCGTTCATCCCCATTATAAGCCTGCTGATGTCTGAACAGTGTTGTCAGGTGACCCTTGACCATTGGCCAAGCTGGCCGGGGTTGATGGAAGTTGAAGGCCAATGACATCTGGTAGGCCACAGATTCCCCATCCCTGTAGTACAGTGCCTGGAATATCAAAGGGGATACAACTGGTCACAGTGATTTGAACTCTGTATGCATTTCTAAGAGTCGCCTAGGAATGATGCAAAAGAGACCAGGGCTCTTAGGCCTTCAGTAGTTGTGCAGAAAGAGGCATTTCAGCAGGTGCAGCTTGCAGGACAAGTTAGACCTGCTGGAATCTCCTCTCCTATGCCTCTATTAAAAGTTCAGAAATCCTGGCCTCTTTTGCATCTGGACAACCAACTGCAACCACCAGTGGCACTGACTCAAGCCCCACACTTTGAATGCCCAGTGCACTCGCCTCGCGTCTTGAAGTCATGATGCCGCAATGCAATGTGATGTCATAACATCATATCATGACACTGCAACAGCAACATGGTGGCGTGAGGCGTGCGAGCGCTCTGGCACCTCGCACCTCACGGCAGCAACTGAACTGGTGCCTGTGCCTCCGCTACAGCAGGGGGTATGGGCTGGGCACCCACAGAAAAATTGTGGGCAGAGGCGGAGCTAGCTGCTCTGGCACCCAGAGTGGCACACATCCTGTGCACCCACGGGAGGGGTTAGCCGCCCGCGGGTGCAGGGCAAGCGTCCCAGGGGGTGGGGCGAGTGTCCCATGGGGGCGGGGCAGTGGTGTCACCCCTCCTCTGGGATGACACCCAGGGCGGACTGCACCCACCGCGCCCCCCTTCCTCCGCCGGTGGCTGTGGGTGCCCAGGGCCCCCTGAAGTTTGTGCCCCTGGCAGCCACCACCTATTGCCCTCCAGATATTGCTGGCCTACAAGTACTAAAACTTGCATTTGAGCAGGTGTAGCCCTGTCGTCTTTTGCATTTGGCTGCCCAGCCTCCACATTCCCACTAAAAGGGCCTAGTCTTTCAGCACCCGCCTTCGGGGCCCATTCATATGGGAATCGGCAAGTTCTAAGGAGATGTTTCTCAAGCATCTGAACTGTGGAAGTCATTTGGAATGGCAACTTGAGATGTGCTGTGGCTCCTGGAGCTAGTCAGTGGATGGGCAGTCTGGCTCTATCAATATTAGGGAAACACTTCCAGCTTCTGTCTCTGGATTGGCAGTTTGCTGACCACAACAAGCTGCCTAACCAACGTCTTGCCTGCCTTGGGAGTGTTAGTACGTAGGATTCGCTGGCTGGCTCACATCTGCTTGCTCATTTCATTCGCTTCCTGTAGGTTTTGTCCCTGAAGTTCCATGAGGACATAAACTCCGATTCAGTTCACTTTCCCTAGTGCAGAGCTTTCCTGGGACAGGGAGCGGCTCCACTTAGCAGAGTAATTATACCACCTTTTGTGTTTCTTCCTTGACCCAGTCTCTTCAGCAACTTGTCTTTCTGGTTTGGAGGGCCTCAGGTAGCACAGGTGAAGCTGCGGTGTCAGTGATTGGTAGGCAGGAGAAAGCAGAAAGGCATGCAGAGCAAGTGACAATGCCCAGATTAATCGCACATGGCCTCTGCAGTGTGTCATGTACATGCACACCCTCCCGGCAGGGAGATGCAAAAAAGACCATCCTCCTGCATGTAAGAAGAGCCTGCTGGATCAGGCCAGTGGCCACCCTCATCCAGCATGCCATTCTCACATTGACCAGGCTGATGTCCATTATGGGAAGACCACAAGCAAGACAGCTCCCATCACCCTGACCATTGTCCAAGCTGGCTGGGCTTGATGGAAGTTGAGGACCCAAATAATTACCGCCCAGTCAGTCTGACATCAATACCAGGGAAAATTCTGGAGCAGATCATTAAGCAAACAGTCTGTGAGCACCTAGAAAGGAATGCTGTGATCACCAATAGTCAGCATGGATTTCTGAAAAATAAGTCATGTCAGACTAACCTGATCTCGTTTTTTGACAGAATTACAAGCCTGGTAGATGAAGGGAACGCAGTGGATGTAGTCTACCTTGATTTCAGCAAGGCATTTGACAAAGTGCCCCGTGATATTCTTGTAAAGAAGCTGGTAAAATGCGGTCTTGACTATGCTACCACTCAGTGGATTTGTAACTGGCTGACTGACGGAACCCAAAGGGTGCTCATCAATGGTTCCTCTTCTTTTTTTTTTTTTTAAAGCAATTTATTGGGTTTTACAATAGAAGTAAACATAATAAACAATATAACATTTGTCTTAACATAGTTTCACATTTTCTTTGGACTTCCTCACATCTCCCGCTCCCACTTTCATCGTTATAACATTTTGTCAGCAATTTATCATCTTATTTAAATTCTTATATCCCTTCTATATTTCATAATCTTATAATTCTCGAAAGGAGTTAAATTTTCACAGTCTTACTTATTTTCTTAAAAACTTCTAAATTAAGTGGTGCTCAGTTATTTTAGTCTAGCATCTTATTTAGCATTCACTCAAATTACAATGCTTTTGTAAATAATTCTTAAATTTCTTCCAATCCTCCTCAATCCTCTCTTCTCCCAGGTCACGAATTCTGCCGGTCATTTCAGCCAGTTCCATGTAGTCTATCAGTTGCATCTGCCATTCTTCCAGTGTGGGTAGATCTTGAGTTTTCCAGTGTTTTGCGAGAAGTATCCTTGCTGCTGTTGTTGCATACATAAAAAATGTCTGGTCCTTCTTTGCCACCCCTTGGCCGACAATACCCAAAAGGAAAGCCTCTGGTTTCTTAGTGAAGGTATATTTAAATACCTTTTTCAATTCATTATAAATCATTTCCCAGAACGCCTTCACTTTAGGGCAAGTCCACCAGAGGTGGAAGAACGTTCCCTCACACTCTTTACATTTCCAACACTTATTATCAGACAGGTGGTAAATTTTTGCAAGTTTGACTGGGGTCATATACCATCTATAAATCATTTTCATTACATTTTCTTTCAGAGCGTTACATGCAGTAAATTTCAATCCATTACTCCACAACCTCTCCCAGTCCTCAAACATGATATTATACCCAATGTCCTGTGCCCACCTTATCATAGCCGATTTAACCGTTTCATCTTGTGTATTCCATTTCAACAGCAAGTTATACATCCTTGAAAGTACCTTAATCTTTGGTTCTAACAATTCTGTTTCTAGTTTCGATTTCTCCACCTGGAACCCTAGTTTCTTATCATTTTTAAAAACTTCTTTAATCTGAGCGTAATGTAACCAATCTCGCACTTTGTCTTTCATTTTCTCCAAACTCTGCAATTTCCAATTGTCTCCATCCTTTTCTAGTATTTCCCAATATTTTGGCCATTTAGCCTCCATATTGGGTCTTTTTCGGGCCTTAGCTTCCAGAGGTGAAAGCCACCTTGGTGTTTTATTTTCCAGCAAGTCTTTATATTTTGTCCAGACATTAAACAGTGATTTTCTGACAATATGGTTCCTAAAGGCCTTATTTGCTTTAACCTTGTCATACCATAAATATGCATGCCATCCAAAAGCATTGTTAAACCCTTCCAGATCTAACACATCAGTGTCTTCAAGAAGTAGCCAGTCTTTTAGCCAGCAGAACGCTGCGGCTTCATAATACAACTTTAAGTCTGGCAGGGCAAAGCCCCCTCTTTGTTTTGCATCAGTTAATATCTTAAACTTAATTCTGGGCTTTTTGCCCTGCCAGACAAACTTAGAAATGTCTCTCTGCCACTTCTGAAAGCACTCCGTTTTGTCCAGAACCTGAAGTGTTTGAAATAAAAACAACATCCTTGGCAATACATTCATCTTAATAGCAGCAATTCGGCCTAACAAAGAAAGTTTCAATTTTGACCAACTATCTAAGTCTCTCTTAATTTCTGTCCAGCATTTTTCATAGTTATCCTTAAATAGACTTAGATTTTTTGCTGTTATGTTTACCCCTAGGTATTTTACTTTTTTAACCACATTAAGTTCCGTCTCATTCTGAAACCGTTCTGACTCTGTATCAGTCAAATTTTTCCCCAAAACCTTAGTTTTCTGTTTATTTAACTTAAATCCAGCCACCCGACCAAAGTCATTAATCAGTTGTAATACTCTTTTCGTACTGGGCTCTGGCTTCTGCAGGGTCAAAACCAGGTCATCTGCGAAAGCTTTTAATTTATATTGTTTCTGACCGACCTGAATTCCTTCCACCAACCGATCCCCTCTAATCATGTTCACATCAATGGTTCCTCTTCATCCTGGAGAAGAGTGACTAGTGGGGTGCCACAGGGTTCTGTCTTGGGCCCGGTCTTATTCAACATCTTTATCAACGACTTGGATGATGGACTCGAGGTCATCCTGATCAAATTTGCAGATGACACCAAACTGGGAGGGGTGGCTAACACCCCAGAGGACAGGATCACACTTCAAAACGACCTTGACAGATTAGAGAACTGGGCCAAAACAAACAAGATGAATTTTAACAGGGAGAAATGACACCACTGCCCCGCCCCCATGGGACACTCACCCCACCCCCTGGGACGCTAACAGGGAGAAATGTAAAGTATTGCACTTGGGCAAAAAAAATGAGAGGCACAAATACAAGATGGGTGACACCTGGCTTGAGAGCAGTACATGTGAAAAGGATCTAGGAGTCTTGGTTGACCACAAACTTGACATGAGCCAACAGTGTGACGCAGCAGCTAAAAAAGCCAATGCAATTCTGGGCTGCATCAATAGGAGTATAGCATCTAGATCAAGGGAAGTAATAGTGCCACTGTATTCTGCTCTGGTCAGACCTCACCTGGAGTACTGTGTCCAGTTCTGGGCACCACCGTTCAAGAAGGACACTGACAAACTGGAAGGTGTCCAGAGGAGGGCAACCAAAATGGTCAAAGGCCTGGAAACGATGCCTTATGAGGAACGGCTAAGGGAGCTGGGCATGTTTAGCCTGGAGAAGAGGAGGTTAAGGGGTGATATGATAGCCATGTTCAAATATATCAAAGGATGTCACATAGAGGAGGGAGAAAGGTTGTTTTCTGCTGCTCCAGAGAAGCGGACACGGAGCAATGGATCCAAACTACAAGAAAGAAGATTCCACCTAAACATTAGGAAGAACTTCCTGACAGTAAGAGCTGTTCGACAGTGGAATTTGCTGCCAAGGAGTGTGGTGGAGTCTCCTTCTTTGGAGGTCTTTAAGTAGAGACTTGACAACCATATGTCAGGAGTGCTCTGATGGTGTTTCCTGCTTGGCAGGGGGTTGGACTCGATGGCCCTTGTGGTCTCTTCCAACTCTATGATTCTATGATTCTATTGAAGGCCAATGACATCTGGTAGGCCACAGATTCCCCATCCCTGTAATATAGTGTAGGTGCCTTGAAAATTAAAGGGGATACAACTAGTCACAGTGATTTGAACTCTGTACCCATTTCTAAGAGTCACCTAGGAATGATGCAAAAGAGACCAGGGCTCTTAGGCCTTCAGTAGTTGTGCAGAAGGAAGCATTTCAGCAGGTGCAGCTTGCAGGACAGGTTAGACCTGCTGAAATCTCATCTCCTATGCCTCTGTACAGAAATCCTGTCTCTTTTTGCATCTGGACACCCTTCTGCAATCACCACCTATAGCCCTCCAGATGTTGCTGGCCTAGAACTCCCAGTCCCAGCATCCCCGACCATTGGCCATGCTGGCTGGGACTGATGAGAGTTGGAGTCCAACAGTATTGGGAGGGCTGTAGTGACCAACCCTGCAGTAGTGGCCATTCCTGGCCCTTTTACAGGACTCTGATTTGTAAACCAACAGGTGAAGCTTCATGACATGAAGCTAAATGTGATTGCCTACTAATTGCTGGAGATTGAACAGATATTGAACATGGCAGCTGATGGTATTTTGGGACAGTTAGGCAATCCTGTTTAAATTAAAATACTGGTTCATAAACAAGCAGATGTTAATACAGGCTTACTCAACCTCGGCCCTCCAGATGTTTTGAGACTATAGCCATCATCCCTGACCACTGGTCCTGCTAGCTAGGGATCATGGGAGCTGTAGGCCAAAAACATCTGGAGGGCTGAGGTTGAGGAAGCCTGTGTTAATAGGAGGGAGGTGTTATTATTACTGCCCAGCAGTTAACCTGAAATTTGAATTAAATGCAGGAATATAACAACCAGCTGCTTGTCTTCAACATAAAATTTGTATCTGCTAATGGCAGTCATTCCGTGTTGTAACCAGATACTTGGGAGGAGAAGGGAGCAGCTGCAGATGTGTTTTGAACAGATAGGAGCTCACCCATCCTGAATGCTACAATGTCTTTCTCGTCCATCAGCTTCTTGTCTTAGAGGAGCTTCAAATCCATTTTTAAGATGCACGATAATTTCCAACACAGATGAGATGAAAGGGGGGGGTTACTTTTGGGGATTATAAAACAACATGTTTCCTTGTGGAATGCTGCTGTTCAGCCAGCCTGCCATGTCCTTTTTCAGGATACTCCATTCCATCTGCCCACCAACACTAATTTCCATTCCCCCTGCCACAACTGTCAGTCAGCGCTCCATGCCCTTTGAGCATGCTAGCCGCTTAGAGCATGCTTACATTTAAAGCATATTCAATGCTCATTTAAAGCACATGACCTCCCCCAAAGAATGCTGGGAGCTATAGTTTGCTAAGCATGCTGGAAATGGTAGCTCTGTGAAGCAGAAACTACAGTTACCAGGATTCTTTGGGAGAAGTCACATGCTTTAAACTGATGCTAAATATGTTTTAAATGTATACTGTGGATCTGTATCGGTGGGAGGCTCTGCACACTTAAGATTTTTTCTAAATATTTTTTGCATTTGGGGAAAACTTGTGCTCCCCCACCATCCCTGCTGACACCTCCCTCTTGTACACTGATGGTGTTCTTTTGGCTGCATAAGGACTGGCATTGGGAGAATGAGTTTGCCATTAGTATAGGGGTGCTATCGGACAAGGGCTTAAGGTTGCAAATGTAGGGAGTTGGTTGCCAGGTGGGCAAAAGCTCCTCTAGAGGGAGGCTTAGTTGGGCTGGTTGACCCATCTCTAATTAAGAACATCTGCAGATGGACAGGAACAGGTGTCCAGAATGGTTCAGGCAGGCTTTTGTGAAAACCAAAGTTTACCTGTAGAATATAAAGGACAGCATGAAGCCTCCTGTTTTCACACACAGAAGGTAATAAGAGCTCCTTCAGTTACCAATAAGTGCCAGGAGTTGCTTAGAAGCCTAGTACACCTCTGTCCACAAGCAGGCCATATAGTCACTGTCTTCTCCACTATGCTGCAAAATTCTGCATTTCTGATTAAATTACATTAATGATTTCTAAAGTTGTATCTATACATATAAATCAGCACATTTATTTATTGATCTACTTACACAAATCTGTCAACACTGCAGGTCCCACTGTGGGCAAAATCTGCATTGCCACCTTTGCCTTCAGGGCCGGCCCAATCATTAGGCAGACCCTCGGTGGCAGGGAGACGCAGCCACAAGGTATGGGGGCACAGAGCATGTAACAAAATGGCTTACTCTGTTGCCTATGCCTGTTACTGTGTGCTATGGTGGAGGATTTGTTCCCACTGCCAATGTTGATGTAAGGTTGCTATTGATTTGATTTAATATTGCTTTTGATTTGTGTGCCACTTTTCCCAAGCAACCAGGTTGAGCTCAAAGCAACTCACAACAATAAAAAGCCATTAGAAATTTTAAAATAGTCACATTTCCATCCATATATAATCATGTCAAAAACACAGAAGCACGAGGATAAGGCGCCTGCGCCCCTCCAGATGTTGCAGGACTAATGTGTCCCTGCACATCAACCTGACAGCACACTGAGCAGGTCCACAAGCAGGCCATATAGTCACTGTCTTCTCCACTATGCTGCACAAATCTGTGTCGTCTTCTGTAACATTGTGAAAGTTGTCACCCTACCTCTCTTTGAGGGAAGAGAGGCAGGCACCACACATGGCGGCTATCAGGGCTTGGGGTGAGAAGAGATCCAACCATCTTCCTTTTGATTAACAGTTTAACTGCATGCCCTGTTGAGCCATGAAGATGTGCAGTTGGAATTGGCCTGATGTTGCTGTAATATACAGTTAGTGGCTCACATGAAAGGGTGCATGAAGGGGTAAACCTAAGCTCAGGTTGCAAGTGGGTGTAGTTTGACATCCTCTCAGCAGGCTCTGCTCTCCCCTACCCCATCCCACTTTTCAGCATTTTTCTCTCCATGCTTCCTGAAACAAGCAAGAAGCCATGAGACCTTGGCTCCCTGCAAGTGAACTGAATCACTCTGAAAGGAGTCTTTAAAGCCTCCTTCCACCTGCCTTGCCCCACCCCCTGGCCCTGGGATTCTTCATAAGGAAGCTATGCCTGGAGGAAGAACTGTGAGGGGAGAGCCTCCATCAGGCAAGGCCTCCTTCCACCTGCCTTGCCCTACCCTCCAGTCTCTGCTTCTCATTTTGTATTGTATTATGTTGTGCACTGTGGTTTGCTGTTGTTTTATTAATTGGAGTTTAGAAATTACTTATTGTAACTGTTGAGTAGATTTCTGTTTAATTTTGAAATGCTGATATTTAATATTATTCTATATTGTTTAATGAATGTTGAATGTTATTTTATTTGCATATTGTATATTGTATTATGCATATTGTCTTATTTATATGATGTTAGCCGCTCTGAGCCTGGCTTTGGCTGGGGAGAGCGGGATACAAATAAAATTTATTATTATTATTATTTATTATTGTTTGACCCAGTGAATAGCTGGATGTGCTGACCAGCTGGGTCACAAGAGACTTGAGAATGATACATCATCTGATTGAGTTGGGAACTGCAAGGCTTAGTAAGCAACTAGATTCCTGGAGAGATATTTGTGGCTATTACTCATTGATTCATGACCTTTTTATAAACTTTTTTTTTACTTTTTAATATACAATAACTATAAATAGAAGCGTCCCTTAGATAATGGTACAGAACAACCTATAATGGGGAGTGTGGATCCTGGGAATTGTAGTTTGCCAATTGTCCTGAGAATTATAGGTCAGTGGCAAACTTCAGTTCCTGGGAAACTTTGCAGGGAACCATGACTTTTAAAAGTGGTATAAGAGTGCTGTAAATGTATGGCTTGGATGTGACTTATATCAGTGGTGGGGAACCCCAGGACTGGGGTTGAATGTGGCCCCCCAGGCCACTCTATCTGGCCCTTGGGACTCTTCCTCCAGCCATTCTTAAGCCACCCCTTCACTGGCCTTGCTCCACTCCCTTTGCTTGGCTGGAATGTGTTCTTGAACTGCCATAGTGCCTCTGTCAGGAACTGGCTGGTTGCAAGGGGGGGGGGCAGTAAAAATCCTAGTTGCTGCAGGACAGGCCATCCAGTGTTAGGGGCCATTTTTGCCCCTTTCTACAGGAGTCTCCCACATTTTGTGACCTGGGGGCACATTTGGAAATCTCTTACGGGAACTACAAAATACCAATGTCACAGAAGAAAAACTGGTGATGCTCAGGTATTCCCCCTCCGACAAAAGGTAAGTCACCTACACATCCCAAATAAAACAAAAACAGACACAAAAAAGCAGGCAACACCCACAACCCACAGAAAACAGGCAACCTCCCCACCAAACAACCAAAACATAACCAGCCAAATAAGGCTCAAATTTTAAAAATAATGATTGGGAGGAACAGGAGACCTTGGCAGGTAATAAAGCGGGTGTCTGTTAGCTCCATGGTGCCCATGAATGCCACTTTGGGGTCCCCAAGTTTGAAGGGCCCAGTTAAACTGACAAAAAAATCTAAAGAATGGATGGTATCCGATGCTAATCTTACTCAGAGTAGACCCATTGAAGTTTTTCAACATAACAAACACATTTAAATGGGTCTACTTCCTTGGTTGGATGCAACCCAGCAATGTACTCTTTACACCCCATAATAGCTGCAGTCTTGCTATTAACGCAGAACAAGAATAGGTCACACAAACACCAGCTGTTTTGTTCAATATATAGCCCATTTTACTGTAACAATATGTTTCGCCTATAGACCCAGAAATATAGCTGCTCTTGAAGGGCCGTCTGAAACACGGGGTCTGAGCTGCACCCGTCCCCCGCCCACTGTGACATGGCGCCCCTAGACGCAAGGAGCATGACTCAGCACTAGCAGCCACATCAGACACAGCTGTGCTAAGAGTTCCACTGCCCCACAGTGGCAGAAATGAATCCCTGTGACTTTGTTTTGAGAGTTGGTGCAATGTAGTAGCTGCAGCTGAGAGGATGTGCAATATACCAGGAAGCCTCTGGTCCTACTCTCATCTCTTCTGTGAACTCCTACCCAGTCAGATGAGGAGCTCAGTATTACCTACACCTGTATTCTTCATCCTTGGGTCCCCAGATGCTGGACTACAATTCTATCATAAGAATTTAAAAAGAGCCTGCTGGATCAGGCCCATGGGAAGCCCCAAAGCAGGACCAGAGGGCAACAGCACTCTCCCTACTTCTGATTCCCAGAACGAGCACTGAGACATTCTGCCTCCAACAGAGGAGATAGAACATAAATATTGTGGTTAGTAAACATTGATAGACTTAGGACTCATCTGCACTTCCACTTGTCCCGTGCTTAGAAAGTGGTTTCTCCCTTTCCCCTCTTTAGCACTAAATCAAAGCACTATTAATAATTTTATACACTTCTATCATGTCTCCTTTTGCTCGCCTTTTCCCGAGACTAACAACCCCCAAATGTTGTAAGCTTTCTTCACTGGGAGAGCTGCTGTAGCCACTAGATCATTTGGATTTCTCTTTTCTGAACCTTTTACCAGCTAGAATATCCTCAGCATCATCCCCGGCTAACTTAACCACTTATTAGGGGTGATGGGGTCGCAGTCCAGCAGTGCTTGGGGGGGCCCCATGACAATCGCTCTGGTTTGTAAATGTGTCCACAACCCCAAAATCTTGGCAACCCCCTCTCTGCTGCTATGGCCACACCCTATTTTGGCTGTAAAAGGCACACTAGCAGTTTAGGCTGTTGTTTTTCTCATCATTTGGCAATCCTACTTCTGACCCTTTTAATCACCCCTTTCCCTCACCTTGCTTTACCTTCCTGGTTTAAGGTTTGGTTCTGGAACACCCCCCCCCCCCATTTTAAAGTTTCAAGCTCATATAGTGACACCCCACAAGTACAAGGAACAACTAGCAGAATGAAAACAGGCACATCAACTTTCTTTTGAAAGAAAACTATATGAAAATGATGTATAGATGGTATATAACACCAGTACAGATAGCAAAAACGTACAAAACCGGGTCAAACATATGTTGGAAATGTAAAGAAAAAGAGGGGACTTTTTATCATAAGTGGTGGGAATGTAGAGAAATTAAAAAATTTTGGGAAATGATATACAATGAACTGAAAAAAAAATGTTTAAAATGACATTTGTAAAAAAAACAAAAACAGAAGCATTTTTGTTAGGGATTGTAGGACAAGACCTGCCAAGGAAAACAAATAACTTATTTATGTATGCTACAACAGTCGCAAGAGTTTTGATAGCACAAGGATAAAAGAATGAAGAAATCCCGACGAAAGAACAGTGGCAAGAGAAATTGATGAACTATGCAGAACTGGCTAAATTGAGGTACAAATTGTGAGACAAGGACAATTTTGACTTCAAAGAAGAATGGAAGCTTTTTACAAATTACTTAAAAAGACAACAAAAAGAATTGGACTCTTTGGCAGGTTTTGAATAAACATTCACAAATTTTATTAGTTGAATATATGATAGATAAGACAAAGATATGTACAATTTTATAATATGCAGAGAATAAAATGTGTTGAGAAATCAGAGAAAGGAGCTGAGGGATGTCTTTGGGGGAGGGGGGTTGAGGGGGGAGGGGGAAAAGAATGTATGTAATAATATGACTGATAATTGATTATGTTAAAATTGCTTAATAAAAAAATTATAAAAAAGAAGAAAAGTGAACCTCTATCCATCTACTTCCTTCCCAGTCAAAGCTCCAGTGTCAGGAGCTCGTCCTACACTTGAGTAGGACCCTGGTAGAGACACATGCCCGACTGGCATGTTCTTTCCCTCCTGGTCGTTCGTTCGGGAGCTTCAAAAACTTTCTTCAGCCCAAACATCACGGCGACCGATGCCAACAGACACCGGCACACTTAGGGATCCGCAGAGTCTGTGCAGTTTGCGTAACAGACCTCAGCAACTCAGCATTTTGGCTAAACTACTTTATTTACATATAAACACACATGGAGCACTGCAACATGGCTCCCTCTCTCTCTAGCATCAGACAGCAAAGAGAAAGGTCAAAGGGCAATAGTCCCACTTCATGGAACACAGGAACACAAACATCCTGTCTCCGTCACTTCCCACTCTGTGGAGTCAAAACACACACCGTCATGTGATAGACAACAATCCCATGACTGCAGTCACGGAGGAGGAATCCTTAACAACCATCACCACTGGACCGAGGACTAAGCTCTCCTCACAGTCCATGCTGCAACACCACTACAGCACTGTCCTTTAAAGAAAACACCGGGTTATATATGGTGTGATCAGCAGTGCAGTCAAGTAATTTCAGACTCTAGACTTAAAAGCCTTCCTTGGGGAGGGAGGGTTCCTTAGATGGTTATGTGTATTATTTTACCAATGTGAAAATATGGCAAGCCTGTCCTGTGGCATTTGCCCCCCCCCCCAACCTGGCCATGCTGCTTGACATCTGCCTCAAAGTTCTGCCCTGATGGCACCACTTGGTGTAATACAGCAACTTTGGTTTGTTTGGGGCTTTTAAATAGATTTTCTGTTTGCAATATTGTCTTTACTTAACTTGGTCTGTTTTATCCCCTAAACAATTGATTTCTTAGACTGAAGATGGGGCTATTAAAATTTGACAGAGGTGTGGGACCACTAAAAATCACTCTGAGCCCATGGGATAGAGTGGGATATCAGCCAGGCAGCCAGCCAATAAAATATACATTAATCCAATGCTTTTTTCTGGGGGGATGCAGGGGGTACGCATACCCCTAAACATTTTGTGAATCTAAGTTTGGCCTCATTGAGGGGCAGTATTTCAATATGAGTAGGAAAAGGAGAGTACCCTTAAACATTTTTAAAGAAAAAAAGCACTGCATTAATCACATACTTGTGGGCATGCACATGGCCTAGGAGGAAGGACCACAACTCAGTGGCAAGCAAAAGGTCTGGAGTTCATTCTCCTAGTGGGGCTGGGAGACAGAGGCCCCCCGTCTGAAACCATGGAGAGCTACTGTCAATCACTGGAGAAGATACTGAGCTGCAGGGACTAATGATTTGACTCAGTCCTATGTTCCTATGGCTGGTGTTCATTCAACAGAGATGCAGCAGCCCTTTGAAAGGGCTGTAGTGTTTTTAAATTGGTATTAACATTCATGCATAATAAATCCACATACAGATGGGGACAATCTGGTGAGAAGGCAGAACAGAAAAGCTTTCTTCTGCTTTAAACATCTTTTTAGACATGTGTTAAAAACATTCTATTCTTGACAGTTCCCACAGTGCAAGTGCCATGCGTGCCCTTCTAGGTATGATCCTGTCATTTAAGCTATTTTGTTCCTTCCTCTTGTGAATGACTGCCTAGGACCTGTGTGTATTCAGCTGCATTTCCACCAAGGCGTTGACACAATGACCTCCCTGTGTTTTTCCTGTAGGGTCCTTAAACATGACACCCTGGTACTTCGACCCCCTAGGCAGCACTTTAGCAAATCTCTCACCTAGGTCAATTAATGCCAGCAAACATCACTTCCTGTTGCTCAGCATGAAATAGCAGTTTTGTTTTGTTTTTGTTTTTAAAAAAATACTTGTAATTTCTAGAAGTTCTCAAATACAAGGTACGGTTTCACAATACATGAATAATAACATAAAACACTAACATAATTTTAATACTGTATATGGCTGTGCGCACCCCAATATCCAAGTGATAAGAGGGTCCAGGGGTTCCAGCATTTTCCCAGTACTTGTGCAGTCCACGTGAAAACATCTAGGGGTCTTGGTGGACCACAAGCTAAACATGAGTCAACAGTGTGATGCAGCAGGGGGGAAAGCTAACGCTGTTCTAGGCTGCATCAACAGGTGTCTAGTGTCCAGATCAAGGGAAGTAATAGTAGCACTCTGTTCAGACCACACCTGGAATACTGTGTCCAGTTCTGGGCACCACAATTTAAGGAGGATGTTGACAAGCTGGAATGTCCGCAGAGGAGGGCAACCAGGATTATCAAGGATCTGGAAACAAAGCTTTGCAAAGAGCGCTTGAAGAAGCTGGGTACATTTAGCCTGGAAAAGAGGAGACTTAGAGGAGATATGATAGCCATCTTCAAATGTCTTAAGGGCTGTCACACAGAAGAATAATAATAATAATAATAATAATAATAATAATAATTGTTGAATAGTGGGTAGACATAGCAGACGACACAGCGATTCTTCCAAAGCAGCTCTTTATTTGTAAGCTGGAACAGAACTGAACAGCAAACAGCTCAGCCGGCCTGCTTTTATAGGCAGCCGGCTGTCAACATTGTAGCAACAACAACCCAGGGTTTCCCGCCTAAAATAACTGACGTGGACCTGAGTGAAAACTACATACACAATACTCCTGGTGGCCAGGGTGAGAACTTCAATACATCATCATCATAATAATAATAATAATAATAATAATAATAAATTCTATTTATACCCTCCCCTCCCCAGCCAGAGCCAGGTTCAGGGCGGCTAACATCAGTAAAATTACACTCAAAAACATAATAGGGGGGGAAACCAATTTAAAATACAGGTTAAAATGCAATTTAAAATGCAGCCTCATTTTAAAAGTAGCCCATAAATCAAAAACATAAGGGTCAGACTGAGTCCAAACCAAAGGCCAGGCGGAACAGCTCTGTCTTGCAGGCACTGCGGAAAGATGTCAAGTCCCGCAGGGCCCTAGTCTCTTGTGACAGAGCGTTCCACCAAATCAGGGCCAGTACTGAAAAGGCCCTGGGCCCTAGTTCAGACCAATCTAACCACCTTGTGACTTGGGACCTCCAAAGTGTTGTCATTTGTGGACCTTAAGGTCCTCCGTGGGGCATACCAGGAGAGGCGGTCCCATAGGTACGTGGGTCCTAGGCCGCCTAGGGCTTTAAAGGTCAAAACCAGCACCTTGAACCTGACCATGTACTCCTCCATTCAAGCTTGTTTTGTCCTGCTCTAGAGGGTAGGACTTGAACCAATGGCTTCAAGTTGCAAGAGATTCTGACAAAATATATGGGAAAACTTTCTGACAGTAAGAGCTGTTCAGCAGTGGAACAGACTCCCACAAGAGGTGGTGGACTCTCCTTCCTTGGAGGTTTTGAAGCAGAGGTCGGATGGTCATCTGCCATGGATGCTTTAGCTGAGATTCCTGCATTGCAGAGGATTTCACTAGATGACCCTCAGGGTAGCTTCCAATTTCTCTGATTCTAGGGTTTGGTTTCCTAGGAATGTAGGTCTCTGGGTACAGTAATGTCTTTATATATAGTTTTATTTACAGATATGTACAAACTAAGCATAAGACAGAAGAGCTCACAGCATTAGCAATCCCTACAACCTCCAAAGCCACAGCTTTATTTCAGCAAAGAAAGCAAGTCAAGCCTCTGTGTCTCTCTTTCACTTCCCAACGTCAGACAAGACTAAGACAAATACAAGCTCCCTGGCTTATTTCCCCACCCCTAGGATGACGTGGCATCCAGCCAGGTGAGGGCGGGAGGCTTACCCCCTCCTGAAAGAGCGTCACCAGCCAGTTGTCTCTATGGTAACATGTTTGGTCTTGACCAACTCTTTACACATGTAAATGGATACCTAACACACTTTAACAAAGAGACTGGTTTGACCAGTCCAGCAGGTCCTGCTATTAGAGACTACAGTCTTACAGTTACAAAATCACAGGCTTGGTTGGAACCCATCCTAACCAACCTCCAGTCCTATAACAATGCAAATGCTACAAATTTGAAAGAAATGGGCTATGGATAGGAATGTTCACAGTCATTGCCTTTATCCACGGTACACCCTGGAATGTTTCAGCATGAGGTTCCTTGTTAGCAAACCCAGCCAAAGGTTTTCTGTGTGACTGGGACCTCATAGCTTCCTTGGGGCTTGCTACTTAATGTAGGAAAGGGTCCCAATTGCCGGCAGTTATCTCCCATGCTTTACCTCTCAAAACCCAACATTGTCAAGTCAGTTTCCCTAAAAGAATTCTGGCTGATGTAGTTTACCCCTCATAGTGCTTTAAAGGCGTAGTGTGTACACAGCCCATGTCTGAAACCCCCACCTTCCATGTATGGGACACCTTTACACAAGAATCAATGTAAAAAATATCAGCAAATATCACTTCCTTTCCACTGCAGTGCTTTGATAATGGTATGCATTCCCCGGCAGAAAGGATGAGGATAGGAGAAACTATTTATTTACCTATATATTTAAATATTTATTAACCACACTTTTCATAAAAATACAGCAAGGCAGAGTACACTATACAAAATTGTCAGCAGACATTTGAAAGTGGGCAGAGATTATTCTAGTGGCAGGGCTTTTTCCTACAGGGCAGGACCTGCTATAATCAATGTTCAGTCCCTAAGTAAAGGCTGCCAAACATCAGAGACCACCAGAAGTGCTCCATCAGAGGATCTCTTTCACTCGAAGGCCATATTCAACACTAGTCCTACTCAGAGTAGACACATTGAAATCAGTGGACTTAAGATACTCATGTCCATTGATTTCAATAGGTCTACTCTTAGTAGGACTTGCACTGGCTACAACCCTTAGACTTCATGCAATTGCAAACTCTGGTTATGTGGGCTGGGGGGAATCTGTAGCCCATCTTGCTCCCTATCCACACGTTATTCCAGATATCCCTTTTATTTCACATTCAGGACAGTCATACCACATGAGCCTGTTTTCAATGATATTTGTGTCAGTAAGGTTTTTGGGTGATCATGCTGCCTCATTTCCAATAAGCGCACACCTGTAACTTCCTGCTGAAATCCTATAACTTTTCATACCATAAATGTCCAGCTGTGTGCGCACTTTTGTTGCACCAAAGTGATCTCCCCAGGATGCAAGTCTGGGCAGCGTGTATGGAGGTCCTGGGCTACCCAGACAACAAGACTCCCCTCTTGGCCTCGCTGGTGTGGTCCAAAGGAAAGCAGAGCAATACATCTGGCACCAGCTTGGCTGCAGGGAGGAGTACAAGGCACCATCCAATTGTCTTAGGGACTCCAGTCTGAATTTGTGTAGGGTTTACTCCTTAGCCTTTTCTTTTCCCAAAGATGTCCCACAAGGCACAATACACTTCCAATAAACGACCAGTCTGGAGGGTTCCATTGTCTACACATGGAATGTCAAGAGCAGGGCTAGTTCTATTGCTCAGCTTATCAGACAGATGCAAACCATCCTGCAGCATTGGATGCAGTAAGGCTGCATATCAGCAGCAGTACACTTTTAAAGCAGACTTGTATGACAAACTCTCCTTATGGTCTTCCCCAGCCTGGTGCCTTCCAGTTAGCCAAAGGCCGACAGGAGTTCAAAAATGATAGGAGAATCATAGAACTGTAGAGCTGGAAGGGACCCCATGGGTTATCTAGTTCAACCCCGTGCAATGCAGGAATCCAAAAACTCTTGGAGGGCACCAGGTTGAGGAACAGATTCACAGACACGTGAAGTTGCACAGGGCATCAGACCGCTGGTCCACCTTCTCCAACAGTAGCTCTCTGTGAATACTCTACTATGGAGCTCCTTCCCTATGAGGAGATGCCAGGATTTGAACTAGGGAACTTTTCCCACCATCAGTTATATGTTTGATTATTGAGTTATACGCACATATAAACAAAAATAATCCAACCTATCACACAGAATACAAAATCAAATCAAAGGAAGAATGTGTTCGCTGCTCTCATCATGATCTTCTTGGAGTATGCACTCTACCTCTCAGCTAAAAATGAGGCGGCACTTGTGTTTGAATGGGGACTAAGTTCTCCTCACAGCCCATGCTGCAACACCACTACAGCACTGTCCTTTAAAGAAAACACTGGGTTATTTATGGGGTGATCAGCAGTGCAGTCAAGTAATTTTAGATTCTATATACTTAAAAGCCTTACTTGAGGAGGGAGGGTTCCTTAGTCAAATGCTCTACCCCCATCACACAGAAGAAAACAAAGCACTTACCTATTATGCAGAATACAAAATTAAGCATAATTATAGTTAGCCACGACAACAACAGCCAATCAGTTTATTACTGGAAGAGGCTGGAGGTGAAATGATGGAAGAACTAGATGTCACAACTATCCCTACTAGCTCTTCAGCCCCCACAGGCCAGGGGATATAGCTCAGTGGTAGAGCATTTGACTGCAGATCAAGAGGTCCCCGGTTCAAATCCGGGTGTCCCCTCCTTTTTTCCCTCCTTCCTGAAAAAAAAAATTAAATTCCCCCAATTGCATTTGCGCGTCGATTCCTTCCTATTCCTGCACGGAAGGGAAAGCTGCGGCTGCGGCAAATGCATTCGAAGGGAGTCTTGCGGCGGCGCCCGAGCAGTCGGGGAAAGCTTTGCTCCTCCTCCCCGGCTACTGAGCCGCCAGGGCCCGATCCACGGTTTAAAGCGGCGGAGGCAAAGCCAAAGTCCCATCACCCCCTGCGCCGAGCCAGACTCCCATGATGCCCTGCGAAAGAAGCGCCCGTGGCCAGTCGCCATCTCGGTATATCAATGTGATAAATGAAAGAGATTCCCCGCTTCCTTTTCTTTATGTTTGTAGATCTATGTTTACACCGGAAGTGTGCCCAAAGGGACCCTGAGGCGACCGCGCGCGCGCTGCTTCATCCTGCAACTCTACGGTTGGGGCGGCTCTTGCTTCCCACCCCGTTCGGCTATCGCATTTGACGTCACTTCCGACGCCCGGTCCTCCGAGACCCGGAAGTGGAGGATGGCTGAGGCGTCGCTATGCGCCCGGCGCCCGGCGAGCGGCCCGGAGAAACCGGAGAGGAGGCGGCTGAGGTGAATTTTGGCGGCGGCGGGGAGGGCAGCGCGCGCGCGTATGTTGCGCGGCCAGCTCGGACTCCTGGGTTCTTCTTTCGCGCCCAGTGGCGCCGCCGCCGGCTTCCCTTCCGCCGGGTCTGAAAAGGCGAGGGAGGAAGGGCAGGTTCCCGGCGGAGGCGGCGGGGGAGGAGCCTCTCCGAGCCATTTTTGAGGGGAACGAGGGTTTGGTGTGGGGTCCACGGCGGAGCCCCGGTGCGTCGCTAACTGGGCCTCGGCGGCGGAGCTGCGGGAAAGCCGTGCGGGAAGCTGGGTGGGTGCCCCCCCCCCCCGTTGTGGCGGACGGCGCCCCTCGTTCCGGCGGCGGCGGAGGAGGAAAGTCCTCTGTTTGAATGGCTGTCCCGGGCCAGGCTGGTCTAAGACTGCGGTGAAACATGAAGTGTGTGTAGCAGCTTCCCACAGCTGGCTGGCTATTGGAAACTGTGTCCTGGGCTGGATCCTGTCACCCTCCAGATGTTGTTGGGCTGTTATCAGCCCCATAGCCAGTACTGAGGGATTATGGGGATTGTGGTTCAGCAGCACCTTGAGGGCTAGAGGTCCCCTGTCCCTGTGCTATAGCCGTCAGCTTCCTAAAAATCTCATGCTTTTTATGTGGAAAGAACCAAGTGCAGAAAAGGGCATATTATCCAGCTGCTGCATCAGCTCCCCTAGTTCGAAAAGTTGCAACATTGGGAGCTTTGTAGTTTAGCAAAAAGGCTAGCAAGAGTATGCTTCAGCCAAGGGACTTTAGTTAGATGCAGCCAAGGTAATTCTTAATGTCTTAAAGCATAGAAGCCCATGTATTACATAACATGCAGACATGTAATAAAAACGAAGTATTCTTTAATCCTGAGATGAAAGATGAACCTTTTTGCATATTTTCTTCCTCATAGGCCCCCATCCTTTCAAGTCTGGGATCTACTTGCTTCATTGTGCTGTTAAATGTAACCTAGCAACAGGGTATTATACTGACAGTGTAACTTGGTTTTTAAGTTCAGCAGATCTGCTGATTTTAATGAAAATCCCATTTTAATATCTTGTTTTTTCTTCTATTCTCCGTTTAGTTTCTGCATGATATGGCTTCTTCCAGCATTCTTTGCATGGAACTATTAAGATATGTAATTTGTATTAAATAGCTGGTATAGTTTGCGGAAGGTCACAATGTTTCAGAGGTAAGTAATTATAAGTACTTCATGTTGCGGTGTCATAATTTGGAACACGCACACTTGGAGTTCCATTTCAAACCATAAATTGTTAAGTGGAAATTACTCATAATAAGACTGCAGAGTCTGCATTAATGCCTTCAGCAATGTTGGGAAACCTCTGGCCCATGAGACCATTTCCCCACCTGCCCCGTACCTGATGCCGCATATGACATCAGGTGTGGAACAGGTAAAACACAGTTGCAGAGAAATAGTTGGAAGCCTTAAAATTCTCCTCTAAATGTTCTTTGGCAGGCAAATTTTGTATGTGGTACCTTTTAAATGTTGCCCCAAAGGCAAGCCTGCTGGGATTTGTTCCACATGGCAGCTCCCAAACAGAGCTTCTGAGTGCAATTGATCTACGCTGAAAGCAAGGTTTGCAGGTGCTGCCAATCAGTGTGTTGAGTGACACCATCAAAATCTGTGCCTTTGTCCATGCAATTTGAAATCAAACAATGTGGGCAAAAGAAAATGCTTCAACTGATGTCATAGTGATGTCAGGCAATTCTCATACATGCATGAAATGGATTTTTTGAACGTATTGTGATAGTGTTGCATCTGCTAGCAGCCAATTTGTTTCTGATTCAAGGTTCTAGTTTGTAAAGTTGTAATCATTATATATATTCTTTACACACACACACACACACACACACCCTGCCGATTGCTTCAAATTCTGTTTAGAAAGTAGGGATTAACTTGGTAATAAGACTTGAAATCTTATTGCAGTTAAAGCCTTGATTGTATAATGTGGGTTTTTGTGTTTTAAAATGTTATTTAAAATACAGTGTGTTCTGTTGGTTATTTATAGCTGGAAGCTAGCAGTTTTGTTGCTTGCTTCAGCATCAAATTGCATTGATACAGAAGATGAATTTCAGCAAATGTATGCTGGAAGGTCATCAAGCATCAGACTGCATTCAGTTAAGTGGGAAGTTTACATAACCTCACATTGCTCTGCTAGCTTCAGTGGAAGTAGTGTAAGCTAGCCCTGGGCCTCTTCGGAAGGAAGAGTGAGATATAAATTTAATAATAATAAAATTGCCTGTATCTCCAATTTGTGAGTAACTGTGTTAGTGCACTTGCTTCAGATATGAGAGATGAATTGACCACCTCAGAACGTGTATTTCATATTGCCATGCCCTCACACAGTATGGTTTGGTAAATGGAGTTGCTGGAGATGTATCTGAGAGGCCTTCACTATCCTTAGCCTAGCAACATTGTTGTGTGGTTAAAATAGAACAGTCCCATGCACACCATCCTGTACTTTTTGAAAGAAGGGTAGGATATAGAGCAGGGATCATTGCTAATAATTTGTTACATTGGTTTAGTTTTTGTGCTCATCAGATGTTGGATCTGAATAAAAGTACCATCTTTTTAATATCACTGCAATCTTTTCTTTTCAGTTCCTATTTGTACCATTGGTCCTGGGGATTATGTTTGTGTCTTATGAATCTGTAACATTTGGCTGACAATAGAAGTCTCTCTTACTGTACCTTGCCTGATCAAACTGTTCTGAAATGGGTAGGTAAGTATCTGAATACTGTCGGGGTGAAAGGAATATGCTGAGTGCTTGATGGGGATGAAACAGACTTAAAAGTCTATTTGACTTTGGGCTCCCTTAGTTTTGACACTTCCTGTACTATTTTTATTGATGAAGGTACAGTTGGAGACAAAACACCTCACATTGTTAACAAGTACAGTGCTACCTCAGGTTAAGAACTTAATTCGTTCTGGAGGTCCGTTCTTAACCTGAAACTGTTCTTAACCTGAAGCACCACTTTAGCTAATGGGGCCTCCTGCTGCCACTGCACCGCTGCTGCGCGATTTCTGTTCTCATCCTGAAGCAAAGTTCTTAACCTGAGGTGCTATTTCTGAGTTAGCGGAGTCTGTAACCTGAAGCATCTGTAACCCGAGGTACCACTGTAAACTGTTACAGCTGAATACTGAACTATACAAGATACAAATAGGTACAAATAATGAATAGATAACAAAAGGTGCTGAATTTCCATTGCTTATTTTCAGCACTTGTGTTTAATGAAAAAATATAAAACACAAAAGGAGCTCTGCTGAATGAGACTAAAGGCCATTCTATTCTAGCACTCTTTTCTCACACTGGCCAACTAGATGCGAATGGGAATTCTGTAGTGAGAACGTGAAATTGACTTAAATGGAAAGGACTCACAGTGGCATTGCATGTAAATTGGAAAAGTGGGTAAATGGTGTTTGGAAATAACAGCACATAGATAAATTATTTTTAAAATATTTTACCAGGTTTGTCATCTACTCAACGCTTTAAAAATGAATTGATAAGATATGCATTTGAGAGATTGTGATAAAGGAAAAGTGTTCTTTGAAAAAATGTTGCACACCTGTAGCAAGCAGCATCATAAAGGAAGCATTGCCCTTTCTCACACAAGAAGAATGGTGGTACTTGCTTCCACAATTTAAAAAGTAATTTTAATCAAACTGAAATGAAAAGCTGCTACTTGATTAAATTGGGGCATCTTTTAGTAAATCAAAATGCATTTAATTGCTTAAGTTAATCTAACTGATGAATGAATTGAAGATTCCATCTCCAATTACTGCAACTCTATACCATAAATGTAGTACCCCTCATGTTGTAGTCCTGGAGTCTGAGATATGAGGATTTTGGCTTGCCCTAGGGTCATCATGCTCTGGTCCATGGGGTCACGAAGAGTCGGACACAACTAAATGACTAAAGAACAACAAGAAGGGTCATCTAATAAGCTCTGCTTGACTTACAGCAGAAACTACAGTACACAAACTCTTGAATATAGCAGTGTCTTAGAAGGCTACACTGTGGGAGCTGAAATTTCTGACCACATATACAATTTTGTGTGACTAAGCCATATCCCCTGATCATCTCTTCTTCCTCCCAGCAGTCTCCACCCTTGTGGCTTCACTCCTCTGTCGCCAGGCAGCTACTTGTGTTCATAGCAGTATTGGGGGCTATGCAAACTTAGCTTGCATTCACTCATCTACTTAAGCATATCTATGTTCTTAATATTGGATTGTTGCTTCAGTGTCAATAGTGATGATATTGATGTTTTAGAATTACTGTATTTGAGCATCATGACTGCAATAGGAGGACAAGGTATACATCTTCTAAATACATACAAAGTGTAGGGAAGCATTTTATTTATTTTTTTAAAATGATATTTATTAAAATTTCAGATAAAAAGAAACACATCAATAAAAGAGAATTTAACAGTAAAAAGAAAAATACACAATACAAAATACAAAAAAAAATTATAAAAATAAAATAAAAAGAGAAAAAACAGTTAAAAACAATTCTATCTTTTCATTACTACTTTTGAATTTACTTATTTTCTGGACCTCCTCATACCTCCCTCTTTTGTATTCCAATTTAGTTTATTTATCCAGCAATTCCTTTCCCTCTTTTTTAATCCCAATCCTTAATCTTAATATAATATAACATTAAATTTTTATCTATTAATAGCCAATTTTTCATTCTTTTAACCTTTTTTTCCCCTAATCCTTAATCTTAATCTATATATAACTTTAAAGCCTGTATAGCTAGAAACCATTTAATTTCAATCCAACATCACTCTAACATTCATTAATTTTGCAGTATTTCTGTAAATAATCTTTGAATTTCTTCCAATCTTCTTCCACCGACTCTTCTCCCTGGTCACGGATTCTGCCTGTCATTTCCGCCAGTTCCATATAGTCCATCAGTTTCATTTGCCATTCCTCCAGTGTGGGAAGCTCTTGTGTCTTCCAATACTTTGCGATGAGTATTCTTGCTGCTGTTGTTGCATACATAAAGAAAGTTCTATCCTTTTTTAACACTGTTTGGCCGACTATGCCCAGGAGAAAGGCCTCTGGTTTCTTCAGGAAGGTATATTTAAATACCTTTTTTAATTCATTATATATCATTTCCCAGAAAGCCTTAATCTTTGGGCACGTCCACCAAAGGTGAAAAAATGTACCTTCAGTTTCTTTACATTTCCAACATTTATTATCGGGCAAGTGATAAATTTTTGCAAGCTTGACTGGGGTTATGTACCACCTGTATATCATTTTCATAATATTCTCTCTTAGGGCATTACATGCCGTAAATTTCATACCTGTGGTCCATAACTGTTCCCAGTCAGCGAACATAATGTTATGTCCAACGTCTTGTGCCCATTTAATCATAGCAGATTTCACCGTTTCATCCTGAGTGTTCCATTTCAGCAGCAAGTTATACATTCTTGACAAATTCTTAGTTTTGGGTTCTAACAGTTCAGTTTCTAGTTTTGATTTTTCCACCTGGAAGCCAATTTTCTTGTCCAATTTAAATGCCTCCATTATCTGAAAATAATGAAGCCAGTCTCGCACTTTGTTTTTTAGTTTTTCAAAACTCTGCAATTTCAGTCTATCTCCATCTTGTTCCAAAATTTCCCAATATTTCGGCCATTTGACCTCCATATTGAGCTTTTTCAAGGCTTTCGCTTCCATTGGTGACAGCCACCTTGGAGTTTTGTTTTCTAATAAATCCTTGTATCTTATCCAAACATTAAACAATGCTTTCCTGACAATGTGATTTTTAAATGCTTTATGTGCTTTGACCTTATCATACCACAGATATGCATGCCATCCAAATACATTGTTGAAACCACCTAGATCCAAAATATCAGTGTTTTCAAGAAGCAGCCATTCTTTCAGCCAGCAAAAAGCTGCTGATTCATAATAAAGTTTAAGGTCTGGCAGGGCAAATCCACCTCTCTCCTTTGCATCCGTTAGTATTTTAAATTTTATTCTGGGCTTCTTGCCCTGCCAGACAAATCTAGAAATATCTTTCTGCCACCTCTTGATACAATCCATTTTATCCACAATTTGCAAAGTTTGAAACAAAAACAACATTCTAGGCAATACATTCATTTTTATCGCAGCAATACGGCCCAGCAGTGAAAGCTTCAAATTTGACCAAATTTCTAAATCTTTTTTCACTTCAGCCCAACATTTTTCATAGTTATCTTTAAATAAATTCCCATTTTTTGCTGTCATGTTGATCCCCAGATATTTAACTTTCTTAACCACTGTTAAACCTGTCACATTCTGAAACCTCTCTCTCTCTCCATTGGTGTTAGATTTTTCTCTAAAACCCTAGTTTTTAACTTGTTCAATTTAAATCCTGCAACTTGACCAAATTCTTGAATCAATTCTAAAACCCTTTTAGTACTAGATTCTAGCTCCTGTAACGTCAATACTAAATCATCTGCAAATGCTCTCAATTTGTACTGTTTAGCTCCAACCTGTATACCTTTAACCAACTGGTCCCTTCTGGGAAGCATTTTAAATCTAGGAATTAAGAGTTAGTAATGTAACTTTTGGAGTCTTCCTTCAGTTCTTGAAACTGCAGAATCATCTATTTGAAGAGTTTACAATCTACTTAAATTCACTATAAAATATTTTCTGGCTTAGAACATTTGGGATCCAGTAATTGGATCCTTTGTGTGTCAGTGATTATACTGTAGTAAGGTACCTTTTCAGACAGGCTATCTTTTTGTTTTCTAAATTTCAGGATCAGTGTTTCTTGTCTGTTTCCTGCTTCTTGGCACTTCAGCATTTCCCCAGTAGGGTGTCCACGAATATTGAACACCACGTTACGGCAGATTATTGTCATTGGGTTGCTCGCTGCTGCCTTTTTCTTGCTGTACTATTCTGTTGTAAAATATGGCTACAGGGACAAAAAACTGCACAGGTAAGAACATCCTGTAAGACAAATATATATATTCCAAAAGTGTTTGTTCACATCTGAGAACAACACAAGTAACGGATAGTTGTTTTTGCTTTTAAATGTGCTTCTAAGTCCCTATAAATTGAATGCAATTTGCAGTGAGATCTTATGCTTGTTGACTCTTTAAGCTCAGTCCCACTGGTTTCAATGAAATTTGCTGCTAAACAACACTTTGATGCTCTCTTCCAGGTATCTTGCTCGAGTAACCGACACAGAAGCTACAGATACCAACAATCCCAAGTTGAACTATGGTATTATGGTGGACTGTGGTAGCAGTGGATCTAGGATCTTTGTGTATTGGTGGCCGAGGCACAATGGCAATCCACATGATTTGCTGGACATCAAACAAATGAGGGACAAAAACAGCAAACCAGTGGTTATGAAAATTAAACCAGGTATTGGAGAAAAGGCCATAACTTTTTCCCCCCCTGCCATAGCTTAGCAGCATGTCTTAAAAGGAATGGTAATTTATAAAAATGTAGCAGTTTCATTTTATTAAATGTTTCATTGTGTTTTATCCCTGTTTTACTTGGGATGATACATGCAGGCCAATTCCGTCCATGTTTACTTGGAAGTCAGTCCATATAGCCAAGGGTTTTGATTTCATTCTAACCTCCTTCACCTCATTCTTGCAGACAGCTCTGCTTGCTATTGTAACATAAAAACAAAGAGTTGTTTCCCTGTGGTTTGAAATTCAGCACTGGTTGGCCTGTGCAGTAAACTGGAAGGTTATAACTTTAGAAAAACTCATTGAGGAAGGACCTATTGGTAGTTAAATAACAGTGACTGTTTCATGGAAGCTAGCTTGTGTAGATATATAAAAAGGTGGTGTATAAATAGAAGTTGACATGTTATGTTTAGATTTTATTTGTTGTCAGACTCGATCTGTGGTATCTGTTCAGTGTCCTTATTTTTTATGTGAATAAATATGATCAAGTCATACTTTTCTTTTCATCAGTGAACTGTGTTTATATGCAATATTTACTAAAAAAAATACTGCTGTAGCCTAAAATGCCAATATAGCATGTGAAATTATGCTATTTGGCATATTTATGAAATTTACAGGGAATACCTTTAGGCATTTTTACTCAGGCACAAGACTCTGTTTAGTGAGACTTACTTCCAATTTGGAAAAAAATAAAATAGAAAAAATTGGAGAACACTAAAAAAAACCCACCTACGAATTGTCCTGTTTTCCAGAATGAGTGAAATGCTTTTAAGGATCTGGAATCCGTGGACCAGTTCTATTCAAAGTGCAAACTTCAGGATGCTATATGCTTTTCCTGACACATAAATTTAAAGATGCATCATTCAAGTACCTGTAATATGGCCTTTTCCCTGGCATTCAAACATACCGTGTATGCCTCCCTTCAATTATTTGACATCTTGGGGCCTTTCTGCTCCATTTGGTTGCAGGGCCATTATATGGACTCCAGTTATATATGCCTTTTGTGCTCTAATAAAACATATTCCAAGGTCCATTCTAATACAGCCTTTGTAGCATGGGAGCCAAGGTGTTTTACCTTTTGCCTAGATAATGTTACTATTCTCAGCTCACATATCATGGTTTTTTTCAACAACAGTCTTGACCTTTCCGGAAACAGGCTTTTTTAAAACCAAGAAATCACTTTTGTAGTAAAGTTATGGCCACATGAATTATACAGGCTAGTAGATCCTTTTGCTCAGGCAGTATTTTGTCTTTAATTTGATTGCCATACTGAATGCTACCCAGAAAATTCACCAAAAAAGCAAACAGGTTATTCAGCTTCCAACTCTTACAATCAGAAACTCTTTGAAATAATAAGGGTTTTTTTGTATGTTGGACTCTCCCACTTTCTGCTGTATGCATATATACTCATATGTATCTCCACTGCTTTTTTTAGGCATTTCAGAATTTGCTACCTCTCCTGAAAAAGTCAGTGACTATATTTTCCCACTTCTGAGCTTTGCTGCTGCACATGTACCCCGTGCAAAACATAAAGAAACACCTCTGTATATCCTTTGTACAGCAGGGATGAGAATCTTACCAGAGAGGTGACTGAATATATTTTTTCTATTACAGTTTAATACAGAGAATTGAGTATGTTAGGGGTCTATTTGTATTTTAAACATATTTGGAATCTTGCAGCCAGCAAAAGGCAATACTAGAAGACCTGCTAACTGATATCCCAGTGCATTTTGATTTTCTGTTTTCGGACTCGCATGCTGAGGTTATTTCAGGAAAGCAAGAAGGTAAGGAACTGCTTTTGAAAAAGACAAGTTTGAAACCACATTCACTAGACTGATGGAATGTCTGTCCAGGGAGCAGGTCCCCTTCAGTGGGTGACAGAGAACTGCTGCAAGAAACACAATTGTAAGAGATGCTGTGGATCACAACACAGAATGAGGAGAGCAGAGATATGTCCCTTTCCAGTATGTCTATATACCTAGTTAGCCTACAACCAGATTGTGTCGATACCAGGTCACTCCAATTTTAAGAAGCAAAAAACACAGGCAAATTGGAAGTTAATTTTGAAGGGGCAGAAGCTCCTTAGATTGCTACATTTCCTCTCTACTATAAATTAAAAAAAATATCCAGGAATATAGCAGGGTTAGGGAGTTTGAGGGTGTTAGCTTGGTGGTTGGTTTTTTAGGTAGAATATATTTGGTGGGAAGGAGAATGAATGGATGAGAAGTCTTCCCTGCATGATATAAGAGTAAAATCAGCTGGATTTGTGCAGTATCGAGAGAGGCTGAGAAAGGGCTTTATTGGAGATTCATCAGTGGAATGTCAACAGTTGATCTGAATAAAGCAGATTCTAAATGTGATGTGGGTGGCGCTGTGGTCTAAACCACAGAGCCTAGGGCTTGCCAATGAGAAGGTCGGCTGTTCGAATCCCCACGATGGGGTGAGCTCCCGTTGCTCGGTCCCTGCTCCTGTCCACCTAGCAGTTTGAAAGCACTTCAAGTGCAAGTAGATAAATAGGTACCGCTCCGGCGGGAAGGTAAATAGCGTTTCCGTGTGCTGCTCTGGTTCACCAGAAGCGGCTTAGTCATGCTGGCCACATGACCCAGAAGCTGTCTGTGGTCTGCAGACAAACGCCGGCTCCCTCAGCCAGTAAAGCGAGATGAGCACCACAACCCCAGAGTTGTCTGCAACTGGACTTAACAGTCAGGGGTCCTTTTACCTTTAAATGTCTTTGAATAACCATACACTGTTTACCCCCACACCCCTCCATTATTTTCAAATGCAATTACATTGTGTGAAATGCTGTTTTTGCAACTCGCCTGTATTTCTTGTAGCATCCTTAGTTTGATTTCTCTTATTTTTAAAATTTATATATTTATAGTCTATATTTTGATTTTTTTAAAAAAATCAAGGCAGAGTACAAGATGCAAGAAGAAAATTGGCATAAAAACGTGATGAAAAACATAAATAAGTCATCGGGTGTTTCTTTGTCTGCTTAGCTGACTGCTTAATTCACTGCACACATCACAGATACTGGAATCTTAATTTTTTTGTAAGCCTTTCTTTATCCCTTGTTTGTTTTTTCCAGCAATACACCTCTTTCCCCTCATCATAGTTCCTGTGCCTTGTGGCCCTCGAGAAGTGTTGCCCTGCAACTCCTATCATCCTTCTGGGGGTGATGGAAATTGGAGTCCCAACAACAGCTAGAGGGCCACAGAGTCCCCACGCCCGTTTTAGCTAAGCCATCGTGTTCTGTTATTTATAGCTGTTCATTGGCAGGCTTGTACTATAAAGCTGGAGGGACGCAGGTGGCGCTGTGGGTTAGACCACAGAGCCTAGGGCTTGCCGATTAGAAGGTCGGCGGTTCGAATCCCCGCGACGGGGTGAGCTCCTGTTGCTCGGTCCCTGTTCCTGCCAACCTAGCAGTTTGAAAGCACGTCAGAGTGCAAGTAGATAAATAGGTACCGCTCCAGCGGGAAGGTAAACGGCGTTTCCGTGCGCTGCTCTGATTCGCCAGAAGCGGCTTAGTCATGCTGGCCACATGACCCGGAAGCTGTACGCTGGCTCCCTCGGCCAATAAAGCGAGATGAGCGCCGCAACCCCAGAGTTGGTCACGACTGGACCTAATGGTCAGGGGTCCCTTTACCTTTACTATAAAGCTGCAAGAGCACACTCTGGTGGCAACATTTGGAATCGCTGGGCAGAGCACTTTCATACTACAGTACAGTCATACCTCTCAAACACATTGGCTCCTGAACAAATCAGCTCCCAAATGATCGAAACCTGAAAGTGAGTGTTCCCATTTTCGAATGATTTTCAGAAGCTGAATGTCTGGCGTGTCTTCCACTCCTGCAGCCAATCGGAAGCCTTGCCTTGATTTTTTAACTGTTCCGGGAGTCGAATGGACTCCTGGAACGCATTCTGTTCGAGAGCCAAGGTATGACTGTACATAGATTTTTAGAAGGTCTTGGAGAGGCTGGAATTTTCTGTTTTTTTTCACACATCGTTGTGGCCAGTGAGGAATTGTTGTTTTTCTTTTTTTTAACCATGTACCTGAGAAGTAGCATGCCTGGATTAATTTTTTTAAAAGGAAAGTAGTTTTCCATACAACTCAAGTTTATTGGGGCTCATCCAGACTTGTAGTTGTCCAGTGCCTAGAATGCAGTTTTACCCTTGCCCTGCCATTTTCCTCCAGAAAACCCGCTCTTTAGCAATAAATTGCAGCAAACATCAATCCAGAGTAAATCTGATTGGCATTTGCACAATTCAGTGGTAAAGATCTGGTTTCCCAGGGTGAAAGCGACTGGGCAAGGGCAAGTCTCGTTGGGCCCTTGTTATAATACTGTTTTAATTAAGTTTACTATTTTTAAAGGCACAGCTGAATAACTTTTAATACTTAAAATTGTTCTCTTAAATTTTCTAGGAGTATATGCATGGATTGGAATCAACTTTGTCCTTGGAAGATTTGAGCATACCGATGATGGCAAGTGTCTTAATAGCACTCTATGTAGCCTACCAAAGGGAGAAATGGTGTTGATGGTCCGATGGCTGTTGCTAGTGGACAATATCCTGCAGCAGCTGTGAATGAAAGTTGATCAGCAGCTGCGCTTGGTGGATTCTAATCCATAATAAAGATATAGAGTCTAAAAATATGTGTGTCTATTAGAGAACAGAAGGCATAAAACAATACCCTAAATATTTTCAGCTACAGAAATTTTAACAAGGCATTGTTTTTGTGTGTGTGTGTGTGTGTGCGTGTGTGTGTGCGCGCGCACACACACACACACACACACACATGCACCAGGAAGTCCCAAAAACATTAGCTTTTGAGAGGTATGGAGGAGACTTTGAATAAGTGCTTCAACCCCATACTGTATTATTTCCATTGCTATTTTCTGTATCTTTCCCAGCTCTGTGTTACCATTTTTGAAAACAATATACAAGGCATTCTAAATATGCCTACTTTAGAATGTCATTGCAACATTTCCTGTTTTACTCCAAGCTTCTTTCCTAATATTGTTAAAACATATAGCACATATTTTCTCCCACAACAAGCTAACTTTCCTATTACCTTCCAGGACTCTTGTCATTATGGCTGTGATGTGGGATCATTGGGGCACTATGCTCAGAGAGCTTACCAAGAGTCCTCCTCAAGAGTGTTATACCAAGAATTGCATGTTTTTGTCAACTCTGCAGCCTAGCAAACTCTTGGCATTAGGCTGCCATTGCAGGGTTGCCATTGCTACTTTGTACCAAGCTATGGCAGTGCAAATGTTTGAAATTCAGATCCTCAGAAGGGTTTGCCCCCACATCTCAACATCCTTCACGTCTTGTCTTTCAGAGGATGATGCTGTAGTGGAGGTGCATATTCCTGGCAGTGAAAACAAGGAAGCCATTCTTCGAAAGAGGACTGTGGGTATACTTGACATGGGTGGTGTGTCAACTCAAATAGCATACGAAGTCCCTAAAACTGTAAGCTTTGCCTCTTCACAGCAGGTTATTATCTGTACAACTTTTCCTTCTTTTCCTTTTGTTTTTTTCCTGTGTTTTAATCCATATACCATTGATTCTTTTTCTTTTGCGTGTTATGAGTTCTGTGCTTCACTACGTGACATCTTCACCCCAAGACGAGAGGAGGTTGCATCTTGATGTCCCATCAGCTAAGCAGTCTGCCTGTACATGATTCATTTCATCTGTCAGTTTAATACAAATGTCCTTGAATTATGCTACACAACCGTTAACTTTTCCTGGTGTTTAACCCCCATTTTGAATTGTGCCATTTAAATTGTGACACTTCTGGTGGGAATATGCGGTGGTGTATGGATTGTGGGTGTTATTTATTTTGGTTTGTTGGTTTGTTTTTATAGAGTTTTATTCAGACCTTTCCTAATACATTGCAATAAAAACCAACTAATCTAAACAAAAACATAAACATAAAAAAGAAAGAAAAAAGAATACAAAGTCCTCTTTCACAGATAAATCTTCACTTGTCACACACAGAGACAGGTGAACCATCCCAGCTCTCACCTAGGAGATTCTCTTCCCTGCCTCATGCCGGTTCTTTTGTCAATTATCAATAACCTTCATCAGCATGTTAGCCCCTCTTTAACCCTGAATAGAGAGCCACAAATAATACAAAAGACCAAAGCAAAGCAGAAAGAAAAAGGAAAGAAAACAAATAAGAATATTAAAGAAAAGAATAAAGTGGAAATGAAAAATAAAAAGTAGATAAAAAGGACTTCCAACTATCTATCTATCTGTCAGTTAGTTATACTATATATACTATAGTTCTTCAAAACAGTCAAATGTTCAATCTAGAGTAGTATCCAGCTGTTCCTTCCTCTGCTAGGTGCTTTTTTCTAGTTTTCCATCTGGGACTCTCCTGTTCATTTCTTTCACTGCAAGAAGTCCAAAGGAGGTTCTTCAATTATTATTATCTGTAAGAGTCAACAATAGTCCTCCTCCAGTCCAACATCACAACGTTCCCTCCAATTTTAAGAAACATTCAGTCCTTATTCCTTCCAGAATTTCTTCACTATGGTTATGTATTAACACAACAGTCCATAATTATTTAGTTCTTATATAGTCATTAATCCACTCCCAAATTAATATATTCCAATCCCATTTCCTTGTAGCTATTGGTTGTCAATCCTTTTTTTTTTAATAGAATTTTTCTCCTCTTCCATTCTTTTTCCAAAAATGTTTCAGGAGACGTAGTACCTTTTCCTTCCAGTTTCAATCAAAATTATACACACAGTCCTTTCTTTCTCAACTCTATCTCTTTCAGTTCAGGATATTTCTTAGTCTCTCCATCTATGCACGCCACCACCTCCTCCAACATCATAACTCCAGCATTTGGCTATTTCACTCCTTCAGGCATCTGTGTGGATGTTCTCTGGATTTCATCCTCTATTGTCTCCAATTTTACCATTCCGTTCTCCTTTTCTGGCAGTTCTCCACCAGCATTTTCTCCAAATATTCTGTAACTTCTCCAGCCTCAGCTTTACACAGTACAATTTTTAAAACCATTTTGTTCATCTCCACTTTAATTTCTAACAGTTGCTTATGGAATAATTGCTGCATGACATTGACAGTTAATGGTTTAAAATAAAATTTTTAAAAAATTCCTTCCAGTAGCAGCTTAGAGACCAACTAAGTTTGTTATTGGTATGTGCTTTAAAATAGTTTAAAATTCAGCATCCACGGTGCACTCTCAGAAATCCACACGGTTCTTGGTTATCTTAAGTGTCAAGCAGTGCATTCCTAACATTTCAGTCCCATAGGCAGCCATGTAGCTCCGCTTTTCAAGCAACACATTAATCAGTGAGATGGAGGGTTGAAAATAGATCACAATAAAATGAAAACCTCTCAGAAATGGAAAACCTCCCAGCCGTAGATAACTTTATTTGATAAATTACTTAAACACGCTTCATCCTTTATTTGTTTTCAGCCTCTTAATGATGTGTCCTCTTAAGCCAACTGGCAGGTCATATTTCACATGAACATTTTAACCAACAGACAGAGAATGCCTCTGTAGAAATTTCAAAAGTAATTCAGGAAAGGAGGTTTTGCTGGACTTTGCTCTAGAGACTAACCTCTAGGGCTATTAAGTGGTGTTTGCACCAGGTTACGTGTCTTCTGCCCCCAATGCATGTTCCTCAAAGATTTCTCTGTCCCATGGAGGGAGTAGTAATTCCAGGGCATTCAGAAGTTAATATATCTGTCCCTTGCCTTCAGTAAATTATACTTTATATGTGGTAAAGATGTCAAAGGGAGGGAAGGAAAAGAAGAGGCAAGAGTTAACGGGTGAATATAAGAACATGTACAGTTCCCCCATGGGTGGGCTGCAACCAGGATCATAAATTGCGCAGATTTGGTCAACTAGCAGAGTTTTGGGTGTTGGTGCTGCTTTCTTTAGCAAGGGCTACCCAATGTGGTGCTCTCCAAATGTTAATCAACTGCAACTCCTATCAGCCCCAACCAGCATGTCTGATTGCCAGACATGATGGGAGTTGCAGTCCAACTGCATCTGGAGGTCCCCCGCTTTGACACTTGGGTATTGAGTACAAAGAGTTCCTCTAGAGAAAGTTCTTGTGAAAATGTTTAGAGAGCTGCAGATTTGAAATAACTTCCCTATATTCAGAGTTAAGCGTTACACAACACAAAGCAGAGCTGTTCATGCCTCTTTAATCTCGTGTTTTGGGATCTGCAGGAGGAGGTGGCCAAGAATCTACTTGCAGAGTTTAATCTAGGGTGCGATGCTCACCAAACAGAACATGTGTACCGAGTTTATGTGGCAACTTTCCTCGGCTTTGGTGGAAATGCTGCCCGGCAGAGATATGCAGACAGCATATTTACCACCACAGTATTTAGAAACAGGTAATATTCTATAATTAACTTGATTTCCAGATTCAATTAATTTCCCTCCTATACATGTCAACATTTAAATCTTCCCCAGTGAGATGGGCACATCTTCAGATGGTTGCAGTAATCATGTAGGTAAGAGCTATTTGACAGTGGGACAGACGCCCTCAGAAGGTGGTGGACTCTTCTTCATTAGAGATTGTTAAGCAGAAGGTGGATGCTTTAGTTGAGATTCCTGCATTGCAGGGGGTTGGACTAGATGACCATGAAGGGCCCTTCCTGTTCTACAATACTATGATTCTATAAGCTCCTTCCCAGCACCCTCTCCTTGTAGGGCTTTGGCTCAACTGGAATTCCAGCCAGGCTGCCTCTGCCCCCACCCCTTTCCTCACACCTCAGTTCCAAGGAACTTGGAAGCCTCACTCTTAACTGCTACGTGTCTCCCCAGCCCTTCCTTATCTGACTTATCTCCCAGCCATCATTATGATTAATATTGCCATTTACCCAGTTTGTATATACTGCCCTTCACAGGGCAGTTCACAAAATGAGAACACAAAATACATAACAAACAAAAACAAACCAATAACCCCTCTCCCACAAACAGATTTAAAAGGCTGTATAATGTTTACTCAGCCAAAGGCCTGGTTATAGAGAAATGCTTTTGCTAGTGCTTAAATATGCCATGAAGGTGCCAGGTGAGTCTCCCTGGAGAGAGCAGTCCAGAAGTGGGGAGCCACCACAGAAAAGACCCTGTTCTCATGTTACCACCTCTGGACTGCCAGCAAGCCCTGCTGACCAGCGTCCCAATCGCGTATCCATGCAAGAGGAACATTAGAAAAAGCTTTCTCATGGGAGGAGCTGTGTGGCACTGGAACAGCCTGCCTCAGGGAGTGGTGGGCCCTCCTTCACGGGTGGGATGGTTGTCTGTCAGGGATGTTAAGCACAGGTGGAATGGTCCTCTGTTAAGGATGTTGTAGTTGCATCCTGCATTGACCACCACAGGCCTACTAGAAGTCACAGATTTTGCCATTGTGTTGCTTTCCCCAATTTGTGCCTGCCCACCTGACACAGCGCTAAGTGGGACCACTCTCCAAGGCAGAGCGATCTGGTATCCTGTAAACGGTTTTTGCACATAACTTTGCTCAATCTTTGTTGCAGGCTTCTAGGCAAACAGATTGGTATGACTTCTGATACCCCCTATTTAGACCCTTGCCTGCCTTTGGATGCTGAGGATGAAATCCAGCAGAATGGGCAGAAGATGCATCTTCGAGGGACAGGAGATTTTCACTTGTGCCGTGATGTTATTCAGCCTTTCATGAATAAGACAAATGAGACGCAGACTTCTTTGAATGGCATTTATCAGCCTCCTGTGCACTTTGAGAACAGCGAGTTCTATGGGTTCTCGGAGTTCTATTACTGTACCGAGGATGTATTGCGGATGGGAGGAGAGTACATCGCTGCTAAGTTTATTAAAGCTGCAAAGGTAAAAGGTCCCTCTGCTTTTGGGTGGTGAAGGGGCAGCTAGATTGTCAGACCAAGGGCCTGGGAGGCTAGGGATCATCTTCTCAGTGAACCCACAAAGCTAATTTGGTGATCTTGGGCCAATCACGTTTCTCTCAGCCTAACCAGCCTCAGATGGTTGTTGTGAAAGTGAAATTGGCAGTGGTGGGGGTGGGGTGGGTGGGTGTAAGAGAGAGTGCGTGCTTTTTATATGACCCTGAGTTCCTTGGAAGGAGGGCAGGGCAAAATATAATAAAATTAATGCTCCTCTTTATGACACATGTACATGAGTTGTGATTGATGTTGAAGAGTTTTGGTTCTGGGAGTCCTAAGTTTCTATCATTAAGGTAACATTCTGCTATATAGGTATATTTATTTCATTTACGAATTGCTTTCCATGAAACATCCCAAAGCGATTAACAATAAACCCATCAGTAAGAAAGATTTCCTAACCAATACAGATACAAACTGAGATGGGAATATTCACTTAAAAGGATTTTTGAAAAAGGAAGGTCTTCAGTTGGTACCAAAAAGGACAATAGAGAAAGCGCTTGTGTGATATGTAACGGGGTGGGTTCCAGAGGTATAGACATATACATAGATTTCCTGCATATGTTCAATAAAATCCTCACCAGCCAACTCCTTAATTTTTGGTTTGATGGAGAGGGAACAGCAGGGGGTGGTAGTTACTGTGATGAAACTGGGGAGGTTTGGGCAAGAAGAGTGGCTGGAGGGAGCCTGGGTGAGGGGTAGTGCAGTTGCTCATAGTGGTGGAGCAGAGGTGGGGGGTGGAGATGGAAAGAGATGTAATTTTGAGCTAGTAGGCTCTGAAAGCTCATACTGACAAGGGAGAAGCAAGTTCTTTAAAAAGGTGCTCAATTTTTATTTGAGCCCAACTGACACTTTTCTTTTTATTTAGAGAACCTGTTTCTCCCTTGTGTGTGTTCCTGTTATAACCCCCACCCTGTTTCATTCCTGGAAGCTCTTCATACATATTTAAGTCTCATTGTAAGTGGATGGAGGTGCATTACTTTTTGTTGGGTTTTGCCCTAAGCAGGGAGGGGCATTCGTGTTTGACTCCTCTTTATTGCAGGCTGCTTTTTTAAAGAGTTTTGAAAAGGATTATCTTTAATTTTATCCTCTGAACACAGTGAGCGCTATACTGTATAACAACCCTTCCCTGCTGGCTGGCAGAAGGGAGAAAGGGCTGCCTAAAATCTACCTTTGCCCCCACAAATTCTGAATGCCCCACCCCCAAGATTTGTAGATCATGCCCCCCCCCTTTGGGCACCAGTTAAGAATTGCTGACCTAGGGCAAGATACTGTCTCCCAGCCTTAAGTTTTCCTGTCTGTAAAATAGGAAAGTAAAAACAAATGAAGGTTGGATGCCTTACCAAAAAAACCTTTTTCCTACTCTTTCCTTCCTGTATACTCATTCTCTCCAGCCTTGCATATCCATTTGCTGTGTCACTAACTTTGCTCCCATATGCTTTAGTGTATTAAAAAAAAAGATAACAACATTGTAGAGTGGCTGCAAGAACCACTGATTGTGAAGCAATTTGCATGTAAAATTGCTGTATAAAATGTTGTTAATATTTAGGTCCATCTTCTGGTGAGCTCAGATATCTGAAATAATGCATCTCCCTTAATTAGCCACCCCAGTTCCTTAGACCAAGGCAGAGAGGCCCTTTTTGTTGTCCCACCACCACGGGCAATAGCTTTGGTAGTGACATGGGATAGGGCCTTCTCTGTGGTAGTGGCCCAGTTGTGGATGAAGTATGCCAGACACATTTGGCATTTTGGTGCCTGGCAAATACCTGTTTGATTGCACAGGCATTTGGGGGATTATTAGTCCGCTCCTAGTTAGTTTTAAGTACTTAGGCAGTTTGGGGCATATGTTAATAGTTTTAATCATATTTTTACCAGCTCTTGTTTATTAAATATGGATATATTGCTGTTTTTTAATTTTTGTAACCCTGAGATTTGTAGATGATTGGGATAAAAATTCTGTGAGATAAAGGATAGATAAATACAGAAATATCTCCCTACCATTCTATTTTATCCTTGCAATGATGTTGGGGTTGGTCAGGATGAGAGACGGTGACTGCATTTTCCCATGGTGAGGGGATTTGAACGTGCTCTTCCTAATTGAGGTGGGACACTCTGTCCAAAATGCTGCGCTGCTTCTCTGGTTAATGCAATAGCCCTCAATTTTCTTAGCCCCCAATATTTCATTACATTCCTTGCCTCCAAAAATGTATAATATTTTCCATATAATATTTTCACATTGCCTTCAAAATGTATATTTACATTCTTTGTGTTTCTTTTTTAGGATTACTGTGCAACAAAGTGGTCAGTCCTAAGGGAACGTTTGGACCGTGGTCTTTATGCCTCGCATGCAGACCTTCATCGACTGAAGTGAGTGTTCGTATTCCCCCATGGCTGGATCTGCTTGAGCATGCTTCCTGGGGAGAGAAGAGCCGAGAACAAATTGTACCAGTAGTTCCTAGAAGGAAACACTTCAAGGAGGCCCAGAAGCAGACATTCTTGCCATCTGAACTACTAGTCATAAACTGCAGAGCTTTTTGGAACTGTGGTTGAGTACCGAGTACAGTTTCATAAGCATGTAACGGATGCTATACGCTTATAGCTATTTCATATAACATAGTTCTAGTGCAAACAACCACTAGGACTGTTGCAGTTCCCATGTGGTGGAGGGGAGAGACCCACCCCACAATGGGGCTGACCACCTACACGAGCTGGTTAGTACAGTGATACCTCTAGTTAAGGACTTAATCCGTTTCAGGGTGCTGTTCGCACCCCGAAAAGTCCACAACTAGAGCGCCTCTTCTGCGCATGTGCACAGCGCAATCAAATGCTTCTGCACATGCACGGGCGGCAAACCCGGAAGTATACACTTACGGGTTTGCCGCATTCATAAGATGAAAGTCGGTAACAAGTGGAACATAACATGAGTTATGACTGTAATGCAAATGCCTGATCCGTGAACTTCTGTCTTCCCCCACATAAGCTGGGCTTCCATAAAATCACATTGCGCATCTGGTGGTTCACACAAGCTCTTACCTCCATGTTGGAGGAGTAGTGAGGGGACGTCCTCCATCTCGGGAGGAGAGTAATGATCCAGTGAGTTTATGAATCATATCTTAGTGTTCCCGAAGGTGACTGATTAGTGAAAAAGGCTTATACTTTTCGGATCCGCAGTGCCGGATCTGTTAAATGCTGCTGTTCCTGGAAAAATGGAGTGGGTAGCACTGTGGTCTAAACCACTGGGCCTCTTGGGCTTGCTGATCGGAGGGTTTGAATCCACAGGACCGGGTGAGCTCCCGTTGCTCTGCCCCAGCTTCTCCCAACCTAGCAGTTCGAAAGCACGCCAGTGCAAGTAGATAAATAGGTACCACTGTGGCAGGAAGGTAGATGGCGTTTCCGTGCACTCTGGCTTCCGATACACCGTTGGGCCAGAAGCGGTTTAGTCATTCTGGCCACATGACCCGGAAAGCTGTCTGTGGACAATGCCGACTCCCTCGGCCTGAAGCGGGATGAGCGCCCCACCCCACAGTTGCCTTTGACTGGGCTTAACCATCCAGGGGTCCTTTACCTTTTACCTTATCTATTCCTGGGAAGTCCAATAATGCTGTCTATTAATTACAGAAAATTAACATGAGAAAGGCTTGTTAAAGTAGCCAATACCTAAGCTTTCATCCCACCTTTTTATCTCTTGGGTTTAATGTTCAAACCTGCTGGAGCAGATGCACTCCCTCTGTCATAGCAAAACTTAATAATCTATTCCATATAAGCGCCTCATTTGTTGGGTGCAATCTAGAGAATGTCTGTGTAAGTTTTAAGTAGAAAGTGTGCCCTTGAATATGCAATTAAATGCACAAGACCAAGGGAATTCAGTTACTCTTTTTAGGCTGTGCTTTTTATGTCTTAACGAGTTCTGCTTCTGTTTTAAAACAGCAGAAGTTGACTTCTTAATGTTTATTCTTTGTAGGTATCAATGCTTTAAGTCAGCCTGGATGTATGAAGTGTTTCACAACGGTTTCTCTTTTCCTGTAAACTATGGCAACTTAAAAACTGCACTGCAGGTCTATGACAAAGAGGTGCAATGGACGTTGGGGGCCATTCTCTATCGAACACGATTCTTGCCTTTGAGGTACGGCTTCGCTTTTCTTAAGTGTGGTGTTCAAAAAGAGCCAGTCACCAGTCACAACCCTTTCAGTGGATAATTTTCTCCAGAAAACTTTGCATCTGTGACGCTTTCTGAGCATAATGTAGAGCTAGTGAGTTGCCCACCAGGTGGTGGGAATAGAGGACAAATGGAATGGTAAACACTAGTTGTTGTTCACCTCTGTGTGCCCTGTTCCTCGAGACCAGCACAGCAGCCTTTGCTGTTGGGTTGATAGGCATTCAGATAGGTTTGAGAGGATGAAAGGAATTGGTCTAAGGAAGATGACATTAGTGTTACAGCTGCTGACATCACAACTCCCCCCCATAAGGTTCTAAGGGGTAGTTTAGGAGTTGGGGCTCTTCCCACTTGAAAATCACCATATTCCTCAGTTGCCCTCTCAGCTTTCTTCTGGCATCTTTCCCACCCTTGCAGAAGCTGACTTGCTGAGGTGTGGGTTGCTGTAAGATTTCTTTCACGCTAATAATTTTGTTCTGTTTTCCCAGGGACATCCAGCAGGAGAATTTCCGAGGCAATCACTCCCATTGGCGCAGCTTCTCCTTTGTTTACAACCATTACCTATTCTTCGCCTGCTTCTTTGTTGTGCTGCTGTCCATCCTGCTGTACCTGTTGCGATTGCGACGGATTCACCGGCGAATGCTACACAGCGGCCCGTCCCCTTCCCTCTGGATCGAGGAAGGCCTCCCGCCACAGAAGATCCCAGGAGCCTTATAAGCTGCTGAACACTGGTCTTAGGACTTGCTAAAGAAAAAGCCATCATTTTTGCCTCAGGGTTCTTTTCTCATCCCTAGAAACCGTTGCCCAAGTCTCTTGCTGCGGTGTTGGAATCAAGAGGTCACCTGCACCTGGAAAACTGAGGGGGGAAAGCAGGGTCAGCTCCGCTTGGCTAGACTGAGGGAATATCAGCCAAAATTATTTTAAAAACTCATACCTTAAAAGTAAATGCACTTTGACATTGAGGGGAGGGGGGATGTTGTGGAGGGAGGAAAGAAAAGGGTGGGGCAGGGAAGACTTAATGCCAGTAAATAAATAAATGGGAAAGAAGCAAACTAGTCTGTTCTCCACTGTTCTGTACACAACTACTGTGATTGTTCTTTCAGTATATGGTAGGCCAGCTCATAAAAAGTTCCTGTGGATGTGAGGGAAATCTTATTAACCAATAATCCATCCTGTAAGATGGGTGGGGAACTGGATGGGGCTGGCTGGCCAGACCATTATCTTCCCGCCCCTCTCGTGCCCACAGTGACATTGGGTGACCCGTTTTTGCCTGCATGGTTTGAAATCAGACTGGGCAGAAGCACAGCCTGCAAAGCACAGACTTATCAGTTGAATGTCAGGGCTTGCAGAGTGCTATACATAGCCCATCCTGACAGGCAGCTGATGGACAATGCCCGAAACCCCCTTTTGGCTGTAACTCATATGATGTTTAGTGTTGGGCAGGTAAGCCCAGCTGAAATGGCCTGGTAGACTTAATTGAGCCCATGGGCTGGAGGCTCTCCATTGGAGCCCTAAGGATATCTCATTTGTCCCTAAGCTCCACACACTCCGTATGCCCCAGAGCCACACTGACATCAGACAAAGGGTTCTTTAATCTATTCATTCCTGGTGTGAACAGCAACATAGGCTTTAACAGAACTCTCCCTTGGTGCTCTTAAGCCGCTTGCTGTGTCTGCACAGAGGAACCAGCACCCAGGGAGAATTGCGCAAAGTGAGAGTCAGCAGCAGGATTCATAAACCCTTCGCCGCTGTAAGCAAATGCACATTGCAGGACGAGGCCTCCACCCAGTCCTCTGCTGCTGTCCACGCTGGGAATGAGGGTGTTAAAGAGCCTTTTGTTGGTGTCTTGGCTTGCCTGTGAGTGTGTCAGGGAACAGTGCCAATCGGGCTGGTCTTGAAGCTCTGTTCAAATGTCTTTAAAAAACATTTTGTAAAATATGCTGACCAGGGCAATAGATCTTGAGGTTCTGAGCCGCCCCCTGAAAAGAGGGTTCTCCAGTTTGTTAACGTTGTGATGTACAGTATTCTTGCAATATTGTGATGGAGCAAACCTGGCTAGCCATTGTAATGTACTGGTGTTGGGAAGTGCACTCATAACGTGGCGCAGTTGGCCTTGCCTGCAGTCCCCCTGGTGTGCTTGGTAGCACTATCTGTGCTGCGGCAGAGAGTTAATATATGTGTGGCTTTCAGTCTTTGGGCCTGGCAGTAATTATTGATCCTTTTGTAGCAGCAAATAATTGAGTGAGACTGAAACACTGCTTGGACGCGTGCTGGAAAGATAACATGTATGCTGTCATGTCCTTATTTCTGGCTATAGAAACTGTTTTTTACTTGAAAGAACATGTTCATAATTTAAAGTGGCATTTGTGTGAACATCTCATAAAATACAAGCTTTATCATCTTAGAAAGCGGCATCTGGTTTCACTCATGCATGAAGGGGTGTGTGGTGTTTGTGTGAGAGTGTGTGTGTGTGTGTGTGTGTGTGAGAGAGAGAGAGAGAGAGAGAGAGAGAGAGAGAGAGAGATACTAGCCTAATTGTACCTTATTAGAATCTCTTCCAGACTTGTGAAGTTGGAGTGGGAGGATACATTTGAAATTAATTATAATCTTTTGACTGGAATCCCCCATGTGTGCTCTGGTCAGGGAGCATCTATTTAAGGAGGGGAGTTGCTCTTGCACATGTTGCTCATGCTTTGAATTTCTTTCTTTTCTTTTTGGCCTATTTAGATTCCCACACATCTAATTTTATTGTTATCCTTTACCCCCAAAAGACCCAGGATTGTAACTGGCCCTGAGTGTTTAAGTATATTATAGAAATGTAGGCAACAAGTGTAACTATCAAACTTCCTTGGCATTTTGTGTTTTTTCAAAAAAAAGCTGAAGCCTTTTGCTTTCCAATTCTATATACAGTGGTACCTCGGGTTACATACGCTTCAGGTTACAGACTCCGCTAACCCAGAAATGGTACCTCAGGTTAAGAACTTTGCTTCAGGATGAGAACAGAAATTGTGCTCCGGCGGCAGCGGGAGGCCCTATTAGCTAAAGTGGTGCTTCAGGTTAAGAACAGTTTCAGGTTAAGAACAGACCTCCGGAACGAATTAAGTCCTTAACCCGAGGTACCACTGTACAGTAAATGCTTGTGATTCTATCATGAAAAATATGGGAGGACAAATCTTGCAACTTTAGTACTTGTGTCAAATCAACAAGTTTTTAACAGCTGTTGGAGGAATAATGAGCTGCTTTCTAATCCAGAGCAATCTGCAGTGACCCCCTCCCCTCCACAAAATAGTGAAACACAACACTCTTAATAGCCTTAAGCTCAACAGTTTTCAACTGGGTTCCCAGGCCTCGTGATCCTCTCCATCCCAAAGGTTGTGTTTATACATTGGGGGGGGGGGGGGGTTAGGCACTTAACAAGCTTTGCTTCAGCCTCTCCTCTCTCTCCACCCCCCCACCCAAAAATAAATCCATTAAGGTTAGCAAAGAAAAGGCCAGGGCTGTGCCCTCTAACCTTTGCCAATGGCCTTGCAGCCAGGTAAGTGATATCAAGGCATATCCATCAGCATTGCTTCTGCTTCAGGGCTGCAGCTACAGGACCCAACCAATCTTTGATAAGCATTCTCTTAAATGGGTCTCTATGCAGGAGGGGAGTAGCTTAAAAAAAGAAATGATTTTTTGTTTTTTGTTTTTAATTCTTAGAACGCTGCACTCTGTATGAGGGAAAAACAGGGGTTTTTTCTCATTTCCTTTATTACTCAAGGGTCTGTCTTTTTTCCTCTTTTAAAGGTTGCCTGGACAAAACAGTTTGGCTAATTATACTCTGCCAAAAAGAGCGTAACAAAGAGGCCAGCCAAAAAGTCTCAGTAGCCTGGTGACAAACTTGATCTGGGGCACTCTGTCCCCTGATGCTGCTTTTATCTCTGCCATTGTTGGTGCTTAATGATGGGTGGAAGTCTGCAAATGCCACGTACATCGTAGCAATGTTTAATAACAGCCTCACTCTCAGAAATACACTTTTTGGAGAAGAAAAAAATTCTGTTATTTTTCAGGTCATCTTGCCAGCAGCAGAACCAAGTGCAAAGCAAAGGCTGCATTCGTGCCGAGCTGCTTTTCTAATTTTGTAATATTTTTATATCCAACCTATCGTCCAAGGAGGACCTCAGAGTTCTCAGGAGGCCTTCTGACCAGGCACTGGACAAGCCCTGGCATTCTTGGCTTCAGTAAGGGCATTCCATTTAGTACCATAGGTCTGCAGGTCTAAGGAAAGGGCCATTGTTCAATGGCAGATCGTCAACTTTGCATGATGTGTGGCTGTGACTTCATAAAATGTTTTCTTCTAGTTAGATGGCACATTTTGATTCATAACTTTCCTTCCAAAAAGTTATAGCCTATTCTATTCTAGTCTAGAGGAACAGAAAGCTAGTGGGGGAATCAGCAGAACGGGTTATGTTTAAAGAGATGTGCACAGTTCACTTTGCCAGCAAATAAAATGAGATGGGTTAAAAGGCAGGGTGCAAGCAATTGAATGACTTAAGGGAATAATGGGTGGAGAAAGATCTAAGCATTAGGTGGTAATGACAGGAAGAAAACCAAATAAGCTGAAGGGAAACTGAGCAAGAGAAAGAAAAACCCAGGCATAGGGCTGCTCCATTTTTGTTTCAATTTATTTTACAAAATGTCACTTAACTGTAAATAAGCAGTTTACAAAGAATATAAAATATACTTTAACACCATCAGTGAAACCCCCCCCCCCCCCCGATAAAACCAACAGTTAAACATATACATTATAGGGTAAAATTACAGACTAAAATACAAGCAAACTTTGCATGTCTGGGCAGGCTTGCCTAAACAAAAGTTTTTAGCAGGTGCCAAAAAGAATACAGCGAAGTCACTAATGCCAGTGGGCAGGGAGTTCCATAGGATAGGTGCAGCCACACTAAAAAAAAGGATTTCTTGCAAGGGTGCCTCAAAGATTATGGCCACTTTTAAATCCTCAGATTTTGCTGCCTGATATTAAGCATTTTGTTAATGAATTAATTGCATACTGCCTTCCTTACTGATCCCAAGGCAGTTTACAAGAAAAAAATGATATTGTTCCCCATCAAGGCTAGCCTAGTCCTTTGGTCAACTGTGGCAGAAAATTACACAGGCATCTCTCCTTCTACCTGGCAGTAAAAATGTAATAATAATTTGTTGTCTTTCATTACATCCAAGGCCTCATTTTGCCTGATGGTGGGGCCAGCCATCCTACTGTGTTCCTCTGTGTCTGCATGCATCTGAAACTTACGGCTGAAAACAAATCCAAGTTGAAAGATTCAGGTGTAAACTTGGCTATCGTTAGAATAACTGGTCTGTGGACCACCAGTGGTCTGTAAACATGCATATTGATTTTTAATCGTATTTTTATTGCTTCTTTTATTCTGCTATACTGTACTGCAATTCAAATTCTATGGAATCCAGTTTGCAGTGCAATGTACGAAATAAAAACGGTAAAAATGCAATTACAGATCATACAGCATCTAGCACAGCACATTACAATTGCTACAACAGGCAGAAAAATCATTAAGTGGTCCGCCAAGACCCTCAGCAATTTTCAGGTGGTTTAAGAGGGGGTGGAGCTTGGCAGCCACTATTCTGACCAATATCTGAAAATTTGCCTATTCACCCATCCCTAACTCCCAGTAATGGTATTCAGAGGCATCTTGCCTCCACCGCTGTGGGCAGAACATAGCCACCATAGCTCCTAGCTGCCATTGAGAATCTTATCCTCCATGGATTTGTTTAATCCCCTTTTAAAGCCATCCAAATTAGTGGCCATCAGTACTTGAGTCCCGGTCCCAGAATTTGGCATCTTGAGAACTTCCAGTTTCCTAATAAAAATAATAAGGGTTCTAGCCCTTAGGACAACCAAAATAAGCTTCAAGCTTGTGAGACTGTAATTAAATCCCCCAAGCCAGAGCTGACTGAGCTACGTCTTCAGTGGACATAACAACAGAGCCATAATAATAAAAACAATAAACTCAGATCACAACGTCTAGCTTTTCCTGGCACAGAATATTGGATTGGCATAGGTTTTGGAAAAATAATAATGCAGAGTGCGCAAGCATCACATATAACAATGCACAGTCTGGTGACAGAGTGCAAGTGAAAATGTCATCTCCATCTTCTTGTTTCGATGTCTCATTGTACTGGATGTCTGGCTCCACTTCAAGAGGTGAAGTCAAGGTACAACCAGGTGGTGATGTTGCTTTGGCCCTTGTGTATTGTATGTAGAAACATGCTTGCCTTAATTGTGCCAGGTGGCTTCCGCCAAACTCTTAATAACTAGCAGGTTATCTAGACAAGGGACATGGTACCCAGCCAGATATTTTTCAAAGGTGTCCCTTCTTTCATTAGTGCAAAGTATTTGCTTGTGGTGCCACGTGAGGTGCTTAAGCACACACCAAGTGGAGAGGGATGAAAAGAGACCAAAGGAGGATTGAGACTGGAGTTTAAGAACAAAGGAAGATTTCTGCTGGATCAGCTCTAATCCATCTGTTTCCAGATGTGGCCTGTTGGATGCTCCCAAGAAGCTTGCTAACTGGGACATCAGGACTAGAGCTCATCCCAATTTGTCACCACTGGAGGTAGCTCCAGAGCAAGAGACTCTTAATCTCAGAGTTGTGGATTTGAGCCCCACGTTGGGCAAAAAGATTGCAGGAGGTTGGACTAGATGACCATTGTGATTCCAATTCTATGAAAGCCTGAGACTCATAGATACAGTGCCTCTGAATAGGGAAGCTCCATTTAGCTGTCAGGGTTTCTCATCATTGGTAGATGCATCCGAGAGCAATCATTCTCTTTAAATCTTCTTCCAGTAGCACCTTTAAGACCAACTAAGTTAGTTCTTGGTATGAGCTTTCGTGTGCAAGCACACTTCTTCAGATACACTGTGTATCTGAAGAAGTGTGCTTGCACACGAAAGCTCATACCAAGAACTAACTTAGTTGGTCTTAAAGGTGCTACTGGAAGGATTTTTCTTATTTTGACTATGGCAGACCAACACGGCTACCTATCTGTAATTTAAATCTTCTGTAATTGCAAATATTAATGAAAGTAACTTGCAGAAATGTGTTGTATTAGTGAAAATTTATTTGCAAAAAAGTGCATATTAGACAAGATTGCAAAGAAAAATGTTCCATTAGGATAAATTTGCACTAAAATACTGGTGAATTTCCATGAGGACTTTTTAAACAACATGCAAACGAGTGTTGGATATGTAGAAAACAGGACCAAAATTAAAAGAATGAGAAACTGACAGAAAATGAATTTGACCCATTTGTCCAGCCCAACCTGGGAGTAAACTTTATTTAATTCTAATAGAATTTACTTCTGAGCCGACATGGGTAGGACTATAGCTTAAAATATTTATTATGGCATAAATTTTCATGGGCAATGGTCCATGCCATTAAGAAATCTTAAACAGCCACAATGCTTCTATTAATTTCTGGTTTTATTAGGAACATGTTTGTACTATCTCAGCATATGTGTGCTTTAAACCCTGTTTCAGGTAGCATGTGATTTTTAAATTCTAGATAATTGGCCCCTGCAGTTGATTTTAAAAGTTTAATTTTAAAAATATGGATGTTGCAAGACCCAATGGAAACTTTACTTTTTAGGGACTGGCTAACTTTTGTATGAGGACAATCTCCCCAAATCATGAGTCCTTTTTAAAGTCAGGCATTTATTTGGGGAATTTTTAATATCTGATTCAAAGACATCTGTTTCCAACCTCTGGGAGCCAGAGCTACAAAGTGAGCATTATGAAATGTTTCTTCAAATCTCGTAAAGTCTTGGGAGGAATGCAGTGTTAAAAACAAATGTTTATTGGGTTTGCTTCAGTAGCCAGTGCAAATAGAACAGAGGACTCAGAGCATTAAAAACACACGCTTTGTTTCATCAGGCCAGTGACAGGGCCAGAAAGCCATATAATGTCGGACTCCAACTCTCACCAGCCCCAGCCATTATGGCCACTGGACAGGGATGATGGGAATTGTAATCCCACAACATCTGTAGGGCCACAGGTTTCCCACCTCTGATCTGCACCCCAGCTTACTTTACTACAGAATGAGGTGGTTCAATGGACAAAACCACTTCAAAAATCAGGTTGAGGGGGTGTCACGTTTTGTGAAAGTCCTTATGAAATCAACTCCCTGTATATAATAACACTGATTAACCTTTCATGACAATACTCTTCAGATATACTTGAAGGTCTGTCACACACAAGAGGGCGAAGACTAATTATCTGCTGCCCTACAAAACAGAACTTGATCTAAGTTTCACAAGAGGGTAAATTTCAGTTGAGTATCAGGAGAAACTTATTGATGGCCAGAGCAGTTCAATGATGGAACCTAGTGGGCTTTCCTGTGCTAGGGGTCTTCAGGCAGAGGCTGAGCAGCTCTAGCTCCATTTCCTGCACTGAGCCAGCATTGGACTAGATGCTCTAAAAGACTTCTTTTAAGGCCCCCTCTAACTTGAAGTGGTTTACAATAAGGTCTAAGCCTGGAGAATAGAGAACTAAGAGGCGATAGGATAACCATCTTCATATTTCTGAAGCGCTGTCACATGGAAGAGGGAGCAAGCTTGTTTTCTCCTGCCCTGGAGGGTAGGATTTGAACAAATGGCTTCAAATTGCAAGAAAGGAGATTCCAACTAAACAGCAGGAAAAACTTTCTGACAGTAAAAGCTGTTCAGCAGTGGAACAGTCTCCCTTTGGAAGGTTGTGGACTCTCCTTCCTTGGAGGTTTTAAAGCAAAGGTAGGATGGCCATCTGTCATGGAAGCTTTAGCAGATTCCTGCATTCCAGGGGGTTGGGCTAGATGACCTTTGGGATCCCTTCCAACTCTACAACTGTATGATTCTATGACTCAACTCTTCAATTGAAATCCAGTGGGGCTCAGTTTGGCTCGACTGGAGTAAGGAGTCCCCTGGAGACATCAAGGTGGCCAGATAAGGAATGGGAGGAGCTTGAAGAATTGGAGGAGGCTGATCCAAGGGAAGGTCCTAGGAATGAGGGCTGTGGGTCCCAGGAAGGTTCTGATCCAGAGGAAGGTCCTTGCTGATTGGAAGGTGGAGTTCTGGATCCAGGAGAAGGGCCTAGAGAGCCATCAAAAACTTTCAAAACTTTCAGCTATAGCAGCAACCTGATCGACAGGTGGGGAGCCAGAACATCATGCCCCTCACTTATATGGTTCTGGTAGGGTGTAAGGCAGGGAGCCCAATCAGTAGGTGGAGCCAGAGCTCATAATAGGTGGGGCCAACTAATTCTAGTTTTGTCCCTATCTGCCTCCCTGCTGAGTCCTACAAGCTTGTTCTTCTCAAGCTATCACCTAAGTCATCTCTCTGTAGAGATCAGGCTGCTCAGAAGTTCCATTCATGCGCTTTAGTCAATATGAAAGGCTGAGGTGACCTGAATGAGGCTTGAACCTGTGGCTCCAGGAAGTCTAGATGATGCAGATAAAGGACCAAGGCTGTTAAACCACCCCTCCACAATGTTTGGAAAGAGCTAACAATTTTGAGAAGAAAGAATAAATGACTGGTTAGTGAGGATCAGGAAGCTAGCATGTGCATTGACACTTGGCATTCCAAGGCCATGGATATTCAGTGGGGGAAGTCCAGCAATTGTTCACAAACCTTGCTTTCAATCTAATTGCCTAGCATAAACTTTGTTGGCACATCTGGAATTCTGAAATTCTCATATTTTCATCACCACCACCACCATGTGTGTTTCTAGGCTTCAAGGGTATGAGAAGCTCAGAGTGCTTCCAAACCATCACTGTTTTCACAAGGCTGCCACCAGTATATATCAATTTGCTGCTTTTCAGATAATAATATACTGTAGTTAGCATTTTTCTGATAACGGATAAGGGAATGTAGCTTTAGAAGGTTACATATAATCCTAAAATGGTTTAATAGTTCTGTACAAAGCAGAACAGTTCTGTTGGAAGCTGCAATGCTAGCATCTGTGGTGGTTTGCCTTGGCTCTTACCTTGGCACACAGTCCAAATGGGAGCTACTGCTGACAAGTTCCGACAAGATCAGTGACTTCACCTCAGGCACTTCAGTTCATTTTCTGTCAATTCTCTCACTTTGCACAGAAATCCAACCATTCCATTGGCAGAATGCTGGATGCCTTATCCTTACCTGACCTTCCACTTTACCTAGGCATGCTGTAAGCATTCCTGATGGGGGCTGTCATTTGCCTTTCCATGCCTAGACTAGCGGCAGCCCTTGCATTCCATTACATGCCCAGTCTGAAGGGAGTTTCCTTTATGGCATTTGCAACCAGGCACAATTTGAGTAAATTGTAAGTCTCTGGTGGGCTTCTGCCCAGCAACCTGTGGCTCAGCTGGTGAGCTGATGAGCCAACATGATAAATGATCAACCACAAGGTGGCTCTCTCAATGTGTGGCAAAGGCAGACTACATTATTATCACCCTTTGCACACGATAGACTGATGCAGTTGGAAGTGGTCTTGAAGATCATCTGCTCCAACCTCTTACAAATGCAGGAAATGCACTGCTCTAACATTGCTGAACAATTGCCATCAGTGGCAAGCTCTAATGAAGGAGAGCCTAGCAGCCTCCGCTGTCAACTAGCTTGCACTGAAGGATGGACTCATCGGTCCGTTTCAGTTTCCTCAGGTTCTCATTTTTCCAGTCTTAGTTCTCAAATTTCTGCAGGAATTTGCAAGATCATTCTTTTAATCCTCATGAAAAGACATCAGCGCTTTAGTGCTGATTTCTCCTAATAAACACTTTTTTGTATGCAGTTTTCATGGATGTACACATTGTTGCAGGGGATTTCCCCAAATACTGTATATTCATTTTTATGCACACTTGCCCCAGTATATCCTTTTTTGTAAACATTGGTTGGAGAACTGCATCACAAAATTTGGAAAAGCGTGAATTTCAAAAGATGGCTCTGTTTCAGTTTGCGCAATGTTTCAGAAAGTGTGAATTAGGTATGTTCACCTTAAAATGCAAAGTGAATTGAATTTCTGCCCCGTTTTCTAATTCCGCTCCCATGAAGTTCTTCCTAACATTTAGTCTATAAATAATTTCCCAGTGCTACTCTTTGGAGGTTTGCTTTGAACTCTCAAAGACAGGTTATAGGACAATTGTGTTTTCCTAGCATATCTTTTACATCTATAGCACAAACTGCCACCCTGGCTTTTTAAACTAGTGAACAACAGGCTGCTGCAGAGTAAAAAGAAAGAAAGTTGATGGATGAGAGTCTTTCCTTCAGCAACATTCAGTGCTCCCTCTGGCAAAAAAGTATACATTTCCTGAAGGCCCAAAGTGGGTAAACCAGATAACACACCTACAGCACACACATCCATTCCCTCTCCCTCTCCTTCCTCCCCTCCTGCATCACAGAGGACAGGTCTCTGTTGGAAGACATCCTCTATTTAAGGGCTGTCTGGTCCAAGTCTGGTTTAAAGATAAAGAAGAGCCTTCAGAAAGAGAGCTCAGGAGAGGCCTTTGAGTTGCCCACCAGCAGCTAGTAACTGGACTGGAGATGGATCAGGCCCCACAATCACCTGGTCCCTGGGGCAGAGGGGGGGGCAGTGGCGGCGGACTGCCCCGGGTGTCACCACTGAGGGGGTGACAAAATGGTGGGGGGCAGTCACAGCGGGGCCTGCAGTACGCCCAAACCACGCATCTCTCCTGGGAGTGACACAGTGGCTTGGGCGCTGTAGGCGCTGTTGGGCGGCTGTGTGGGAGGAGGCAGGTAGACTCCTTGGAGACCCCAGGGAACGTCCTGCCCCGGCTCCCCCCGCCCCCACAGGCAGCTGGCGCCTGATTGACTTGCTCCGCTGCTGCCCGGTCCACTGTCTTTTCCACCATAGGGAAGAATGTTTCTATTTAAATTATAATAATTGTTTCTAAATGTGAACTCAGGTATATAAATTACAACGTGCAAATGTTTTGGCAAAGTTTGAGTGGCCACTCCCTCTCTCTCTTTCACACACACAGCCTGCACCCCAATAGCCAGGACAGGTGGCCAGTGGAAAGTCTTGCAAGCCAGACTGGGAAGCCTGGCGAAGGGCAGTGGGGGCATCCACAGGACTTTTCCTGGGCCAGGGGGTTGTGTGGCAAGGGAAATATTCAGAATAACTAAATAAATATATGTTGTTGTCTTTGTCCATGGAGTTTTCTTGGCAGGGATACTGGAGTGGCTTGCCGGTTCCTCCTCCAGGTGGATCACGTTTGGTCAAAACTCTCCACTATGACCTGTCCGTCTTGGGTGGCCCTGCACGGCATAGCTCATAGCTTCTCTGAGTTATTCAAGCCCCTTCGCCACAGCAAGGCAGTGATCCACGAAGGGGAAATAAATATATACACGTAACCAAAAGGTGGGAGCAGGCAAGCTTCTCATGAACCAAATTAGAAGAGTGCCTGCACAACTAACTTCAAATTCCAGGTTCCAGAAATACTTGAAGCTTACTATTTTTAAAAATATTAAAGTTGGGAATCTGAGGATTTTGGATCAGCGTGGGGGGAACTGCCCCCCTTGCCCCGCATGAACACCCATGCCTGGTGGGTCCCATTCAGACAAGCACTTCTGCACTTCTGTTGACCTTTCCTATGGTAAATGTTTCCTCCATGAAACACTGGAGGATATTATTTATATTTATCAGTCGCTTTACTCACAGAAACGACTCAAAGCGCCTTGCAAACACAACAGAATAACTACAACCAATTACAATAAACACAACAAATAAAAATCTAAAAACACATTTCTACATATGAGAGACAACTCTAGTAGTTCCTGCCTCACCAAAGGAGACCACACCTACTTAAGAAACCTGCAAATTAAGGGCCAAAAGATGGTGATTGCAGGGTCTGGGTTGGTTCATGTCAGCAGAGGTCCTGGAGTCCTGAGCCCTTTAAGTCTTTATAGGTCACAACCAGCACATTTGTGCCCAGAAACTAATCAGTAGCCACTGCAGTTGGACCAGGATCGGTGCTGTGTGCTCAGATTCTGTTGCTCCAACGATCAGCCTGGCCACCAGTTTCTGCATCAGCTGCAGTTTTCAAACTGTCTGCAAAGGCAGCCCCACGTAACGTATTGCAGTAATCTAACCTAGAGGATACATTACTCTTTTGTGTATTTTTAGACTTTCCTGATGTCATGGTTGGATAGCAGTCTATACATTTGTCAATAAATAATAAACATTTGTTACCTATAGGGTAGGCTGATATACACCAGCAATAGGGAGCTGGGCTACATTGTTGATCTGAAATTGTCAGGAGGACTTTTAAAAACAAAGAGCAATTCTAAGTGCAAAAAGGCTATATTTTTATTGGTTTTTGTTTTTCCTTAACTATACAAAAACAGAGCAGAGCCCAATGGGCATGTACTTTGCACAAACAATTTCAAGTATGGAAAATTTAAACAATGTAGGGCACTTTTCCCATTTCATGTTTTGACAATGTGCCTTTCTGAAAATCTGGGCTAACTTCCTCCTGAATTATTGCTTTTTTGTACATGTATTTTGTTTTCTGATTTACATTGGCTATCAAAAATATAGAATCTGATAACAAGCAAATATGCATGGGATACTTTGGGGATGTGGAACTGTGTGTGTAAAGAAAAGCAACATGATAGGACTGAAATGTGAGATTTGGAGAAAACATCCCTGAATGACCCCAGAAACTAGAGTTCTCCGTTGGACCAAGTGCTCTTGACATCACAGTGTTAGGCAATCTAATTGCCTCTTGACACTATGGTTCATTTCTTATTGTTCTCCTTTTCAGCATTAAAACTTGCACTTATCCCATCAAGGTATTTCAGAGCTTTGCTTTGATTACAGGGGAAATGTCACATTCTTTTCCTTGAAAACAAATATTTGGAGGCAATAAGGTTGTTGTTTTTCCATTGGAAGGTGTACTCAAAGGAATAGCTTTTCCTACCTCTTGTTTGTTCTTGTTGTTTACCAGCACTGATGGTTGCTTTATCATCCTTTCTGGGGAATGAGCTGGCACTCCCTTGTGTGTCTGGACTGCATCACAGCTCCCTATTCAGTTTTGGTCCACGTGTGCACAGCTGTTAGTACAGGAGAGGTGCCCGTGCCACCAAGCTCAAGCCTGCTCTGTTAGCTTTTTCCAGCTGCAGCAGGCTAGAATTAGTCAAAGGTGAGGTTGTGTTTGGGCCAGAGGATCTTCATAGCTGAGGCATCCAACCTTTAGCAATGGATGGAGACAGAGGCAACATTTTTAGGATGGATTCTTTACCAGTGGTGTGAGCCTGAAATTGGGTCATGTCAATTCCAGCAGAGCAAACACTGGGTCAGCTAGCAGCCTGGTGCTTCCTTTTGCCCAGTAGCTAAGAGTAATGGAAGCTGTTGTTCAAAAGAGCTGAAGGGCACCAGATTGGGAAATGACTGTTCTAAAGTAACACAGACACATAAGCTCAGCTCTCCCATTATCCCCTCTCTACCCCTAAATTATAAACCATTCCACAGTTGCTTTGGGGATTGAGACAAATACATTTAAGGCATTATATACCACTTTAAACAGTTGTGGATCCCCAAAGAACTATGGGAACCGTATTAAGAGGGCTGAGACATGTTTGGAGACTTTCTTTCCCTCCAGACTGGTTTACCAACCAATCTCACTTCCCAAGGATCTCTGGGAATTGTAGCACCGTTTTACATTAGTACGGATGGTGCCCAATTTTTCCTCAAAGCAGCTGAGTGTTCTGCCTGTTCCCACAGTTTATCCAACAACGACATGAGATCGACTGAGAGGGAGCATGACTGGCCCAAGGTCAGTCAGTCATGGCTGAGAGGGATCTCAATTTGGTTCTCTCAAGGCCTCATCTGATTCTTTAACCACTACACCAGTGACAGGGAACCTGTGGCCCTCCAGATGTGGCTGGAATCCAGATTTTATCATCCCTGGCCATTGGCCATTCTGGCTGGAGCAGAGGGGAGTCAGAGTCCAGGTTTTCCGTCCCTGAACATCACTTTGGCTGATCAGTGGGTCTCTTCCTAGGCAGCCAACTTTCCCCCTCATTCAAACTGATCATGCTAAAAAGTATGTTTATTATTGTTAAAATTGCATACTACCCTTCATCTAAAGACCTCTGGGCAGTTCACAGCACAAAAATACATAATGAAAGCACAAAATACATAATAAAAACAAGAACAAGTATAAAACAAATCAGTAACCCCCCTTCCCCAAACACATTTAAATGGGCACCTGGTTAAAGAGGAACATTTTCGCCTAGCGCCTAGAGGAGTATACTGAAGGCAACAGGCAACATAGCTGGGAGGGCAGGGGGGTGCACTGGGTGCCACACCGCGGGGGTGGCACTTACCGCAGGGCCTGCAGCATGCCCCAGCCACGCATCTCTCCTGCGAGTGATGTGGTGGCTCGGGCACCTGCAGGCTACACGCTGCCCAAAAAACGGCAGTGTGGGGCCCACTTCTCCCTCTGCCACCTGAGGGGAAGGTGGCTGCAAGGCTCTGTACAGCGCGCCCTTCTCTGGCTTGTTTTGCCCCTGGGCGCAGGGCGTGGGCGCCACCCCAGGCATTCCCTGGGGAGAGCATTCCACAGATGGGGAGCCACTACAGAAAAGGCCCGTTCTCATGTTGCCACCCTCTGGAACCCTCATGGAGGAGGCGCATATAGATGGGTCTCAGAGGGTGAGCTCAGGGTCCAGGTCAGTTCATATGGGGAGAGGCAGTTCTTGTGGTATTGCAGTCCTGAGCTGCTTAAGGCTTTATAGGTCTAAAGCAGCACTTTGAATTGTAGAATCCATTTTCTAGAATCTGTTCTGCCTGGTTCAGAAAAGGTTACTGAAAGATGGGAGCAGCCAAGCTGGCTCATCTCGCTTAGCAGAGTACCTGCACCTTTTGCTTCATAATTTTCTTTCAAGGAGGGCCAGAGACATTCTCTTTTTCAAAAATGTATGTGGTTTCTTTCCCCGGTGGGGGGGGGACTGCTGACTGTGAGCCTGGTACATCAGTTCCCCTTGTCCCCACTTCTTGGCAGCCCTCCACGGTGCTTTGGCGCGTTCCTTTGAGATCACCAGGGCATCTTCCAGGTGCACCATCACCATGGAAGTTTGAGGAGGTCCAATCCCCTTGAAAAGATTTTTGGGGGTGCAGGCCCCCAATTACCCCTAGATGGTCCCCTGGTTTTGCTCCTACCTAGAGAGTTGCTACAATAAAATAGCATTCAGGGACAGTAGGGAGTCAGACAGCAGCAGTATCTCAGGCCCCTGGCAGTTGTGGGATCCTGCAAGGTTCCATCTCGTCTCCAATGCTCTTAAAATTGGAGCATCCAAGAATTTGGGTCATGATGCCAACAATATGCAAATGACACCCAGCTGTGTCTTCATTGCATCCGAATACAGAGAGGCTATGCATGTGTTTGATGAGGGCCAGTAAACTGAGGCTGACTCTTGGTAAGACTTGCTCTATGGGTAGCTGGCTCCTGGGTCCCAGAATTAGCTAGACCATCTGTTCTTTTCTTTTTTTAAAAATAATTTTTATTCATTTTCCAAACAAGTTTTATACAATCAACAAATTGTTTTACACTCATGCTTCAATTTTTGACTTCCCTCAGTTTTTCTGTCAATCTTTCGAAAAATTTCTATTTATTGATGCATTTCTAAACATAATATTGCCTTTCCCCACTCCTTTTCCTCTTACTCTCTTTTTTGCAGTATTTCTTACTATTTCACAGAGTCTCTTCAAAACCAACAAGCATTGTCTGTACATCACATATATTTTTCAGATATTCTGTAAATTTCCCCCAGTCCTCGATAAACTTTTGGTCTTTCTGGTATCGAATCTTCCCAGTCAATTTGTCCAGTTCTGCATATTCGGTCAATTTCCTTCTCCATTCTTCCACTGTTGGAATTTCTTCCTGTTTCCATCTTTGGGCCAGAAGTATCCTTGCGGCAGTCACTGCATATTGAAACAGTTTACAGTCTCTCTTATTGATTTCGTTTCCTACCATTCCTAATAGAAAGGCTTCTGGTTTTTTAACGAACGTATATTTCAACATCTTTTTCAATTCATTGTATATCATTTCCCAGAAGTCTTTCGCCTTTTTACACCCCCACCACATATGATAGAAAGTACCTTCTTTTTCTTTACATTTCCAACACTTATTGCATGTTTTATACATTTTGGCCAGTTTAACTGGCGTTATATACCATCTGTAAAACATTTTCATTACATTTTCTTTCAACGCAGTACATGCCGTAAATTTTAGCCTTTCATTCCATAATTTCATCCAATCATCATACTGTATATTGTAACCAAAGTCTCTTGCCCAGTGTATCATTACTACTTTTACCTCTTCATCTTTTGTATGCCACTCCAGCAACACTTTATACATTTTAGACAGGTTTTTATACTCATTATTCAATACCTCCACTTGGAGCTAGACCATCTGTTCTAGGTGGAATAGCACTCCTCAGACAGAGCAATTGTATAGTCTGGAGGTACATCTCCATTCTAGGCTGTTGTGGAGACCCAGCTGGCCTCAGTAGTGCAGACGGTGTGCAGAAAGCTGCAGATGGTTGGCTAGCTATGGCCGTTCCTGGGCTGGGAAAAGCGGGTGGCAGAAGTTCATGCTGTGACCACTTTATACTTCTGCATGGAGTATTATTTTTTTTAAGTAGCGGTAAGTAATCTGGTCTATTTTGCTACCTAATTCCTGCATGCCTAGACCCTACTTATACTTAAGGTCACTTTCAAAACAGTACCACACAATCGTTTATATTTTAGGGATTAACATTATGGAATAAATTAAAGATTCTGTATTGACAAAGGCTGCAATTCTGTTCACTCTTACCCTGGGAGAAAATCTCACTGAACTGCGTAAAATTGCAAAAGATTGCATTGTTAGGCAGGCTGAAATCTTATGTCCATTTACCCGGGGTGCAGTATGGTGGAGGAATGGAGCAACCACCAGTAGCATTGATGGGAGAGATGAGGGGGGAAACAGGACAGAGAGCAGCCCTGAGGGGCAGGTGTGTTTGGGTAATGATCCACTGTGGGAGAGAGAAAGATGTGGCGTGAGTTGGCTGACAGAGAGAAAGAGTTTGCCTTCTGTGAAATGTTATTTGTTTCGGGTTTTGGCCTTTTGTCAGCAGAAAGGGTGTCCTTTTGGAGCAGAAAGCTATAGGTTCCAAGGATTTGCTGTTGTGTTTTGGGACTCAGACTCGACCTCTGCTTTGCACTCACTTCCTTCCTAGTCTTTTTTGCCTCCCAGTTTCCTTCTGTCTGCCTTTTGAGAATGGGCCTGCCCCCCACTCCCTGACAGCCATTTTGCGGTGGTGCCCTTACTGCTTCCTCAAAATTCAAAATGTGCTTACAGACCAAACACAATTGGGACTCCTATGGTAACCCCTATGACAAGTCTGTGGGGGTGGAGGACCTTGTTAGGCCCATGCCAAGGCTCCCATGCCAGGAGGGCCCCTGGTGCCAACACACCTAGAATCCCTGGCTTTCCTCCTCCTCCTCACTGTAGCTGCCTGTTGCCTTATCTTGTCTAAGCAAATGAGCAGGGACAAGACTGGCTGCAACAAGCATCCTCTTTTCCTTTTTTTTTTTTATAAGATATTTATTAGGCTTTTTTAAAGTATTACAATAAAAATGAAAAAACAAAAACAAAAATACAAAATAAAAATAGTTAAAAACACACAGATTTTCCATTGCTTGTTTTCCTTTAGCTTGTTTCCCGGACCTCCTCATACCTCCCTTTTTTGTATTCCAGTTCAATTTGTTGGTTCAGCAAATCCTTACCCTCTTTATTTATCCTAATCTTTAGTCTTAAAATAGTAACGTTAAATTTTTGCCTATTAACAACCCATTTTTCATAATCCCTTAAAGCATTACAGCTGGAAACCACTTAATTTCTATCCAACATCATTCTAACATTCATTAATTTTACAATAATTCTGTAGATAGTCTTTGAATTTCTTCCAATCTTCTTCCACCGACTCTTCTCCCTGGTCTCGGATTCTGCCAGTCATTTCTGCCAGTTCCATATAGTCCATCAGCTTCATCTGCCATTCTTCCAGAGTGGGTAGATCTTGTGTCTTCCAATACTTTGCAATGAGTATTCTTGCTGCTGTTGTGGCATACATAAACAAGCATCCTCTTTTCCATTCATCTTCAGGTAGCTGTACCCAATGAGAGAGAGTAAATTAATGGGCAGTTCTGGCAACTGGGAGGCTGTGGGATTCCCTCTTCACAGAGCTCTGTCTGGCACCTTCATTATGCAGTTTCCACTGCATGTTTTATCCTGGCATTTGACATCTGAGACCCACTGACTCTGCGCCTGAGAAGGTAATGTTTTAAACATTGTTTTCCATATTGAATTTTTAATTGTTGTAACTCACCCTGGCACCTGCTGGTGAATGGCGGGTGATAAACCAAATGAAAACTAAATAAATATGAGGAGGGATTAGGACCCTGCATAGAAGAGGCTTATGGAGAGTCTCTTCCCCAAATCCACCACCCTAAATCTTGGAGCCAGCAGTCTTTTTTTTGCCTTTCATTCCCTCCCTAGAAATTATGTCCATCACTATTCACCTCTTGGGGTTAGAATACCACTAGTATGAGGACGGTGTCGATAATGAAAAGAATTTATATCCCACCTTTCATGTCAAGAAAAGGACTTTTTGCTCCAAATGTGCCTGCCTCCACAAATAAGACCTTCAACAGAGGCCCTCCTCTGGGTGGCTGTCAGAGAAGGGCCTGTAGTTGGTGGCCCCTCAACTGCAAGATTTAGTTCCCAGGGAGACTCACCTGGTGCCTATTTTGATTTCACTGAATGTCAGATAAATCATGGGATTGTAGAGCTGGAAGGGACTCCAGTGGTCATCTAGTCCAACCCCCGGAAGTGCAGGAATCTCCACTCACAGCTGCTGTTTTATGCTGGTTTCTTAAACTGTGCTGCTTTCAAGTTGTTTTTGATTTAATTTGCGGGTTTTGTTTTGTCATTTTATTTTTGTGTGCGTGTCTCCCAGAAACTTACACAGAAAGCACACACACTTTTGAGGAATGAAGAATTGGGGGGGGGGGGGGAGGTGATAAAAGGTGATCACCAATTGTACTTTCTGAAAAACATCCTGCCAAGAGAGGAATGAAATGAATAAATAAAATGACCATCCTGGCCCCCTTTCACATGCCTTCCCACGCCTTTGCCCCTGCAGTACAATAGGCATATTAAAGTATGAATCATCATCCAAAGCAGAAAGCAGCCCCCACCCCGGCCGCCCGCCAACTTTTAAATACATGTTTCCTAGAAAGTAGCCAGTTCCGCCCCCTCCCCATCACCCCCCCCCCCCGTGCTTCAATGCCTGTGCTTTAGGAATGCCACAAGGCAGATCTCAGATTACAGCAAAAAAGCACATGATATCACCCATTTGAGTCTCAGCTGGCGTTGGCTGCGTGTGAGGGGGTGGGCCGGGGAGGGGTTTGCCCTGAGAGGAAGACTCCTGTGAAATGTGCAAGAAGAGGCTCTTCTCAGCTGCTGCCAGGCTCAGTCCGGGAGAGGCGCTTTATGCAAGAGGATCCTTTCCCCGCAAGGTGTCCTGCCAGTAACTGCCAGGTAAGAGCAACCACTAGAGAATTAGTGCGTGTAGTGATGTCCTGTACTTAAACTGATGGAGCTACAGAGACAGCAGCAAACCAGGAAGAGTTACTCTCTCTGCGGGTGTTTGCGGGCACATGCATTTCTCTCTCGCTTTCTCCTTTTTTCAGGGGCAAAGGCACTGCCTTTGGTACCATCTGCATTCAGAGACCTGGAGGAGTCAACATGCAGAGTGTGGGGCGCTGCTCCGTAGACCCCGTGCTTTGCAAGCAAAAGGTCCCAGATTCCGTCTTTGGGGTCTCCAGCTAAGACTGGGAAAGACGTCTCCTGTCTGAAACTCTGGAGAAGCGTAGTCTCTCGCTCGCCGGACTGGCTGCTTCCAGGTTCTGAGCCATAGCTGTCAACGTTTTCCCTTTTTTAAGGGAAATTCCCTTATTCCGAATAGGATTCCTCGCAAGAAAAGGGGAAAGTTGACAGCTATGTACCACGGCTGGCAGAATGCTTTTTCAGAGACGGGGGTGATCAACCTTTGAACAGCCGCTTTAGACAGAGCAGCTGGAGACCTGAGAGTCCATTTGCTCTTCCCTTCAAACTTTCTGTCAACATCATGAACTGTCCCGGGCATAAGAGGATAAAATGTAGGAGAAGGGGAGGGGGAAACCCTTCCATACATCTCAGTTGGGTCAGATTGAATAATCTGTGGGGCCAGGGGGCTGGGAAAAGTGTTCATTACAACTCAGTGCACTCCAACCTAAAATGCAGCTAGGTCGTTTTCTCAATTCCCAAAGGAACGACAGGATGAAGGATAGATATGGATTGTGACTAACTTCATGTGCAAACCTCTTCCCAAACCAGCAGTGGGAGCACACAGGATGCAGAGTGAGGGGAGCGCGAACACAGCCACTTTCCCATTCTTTGTTCTTGGACAAGGGGAGCCAATACTGCATATTAGGAGGAGATAAAAGTCTGGATTTGAGGAGACCCAAATTCAAACATGCCTGATCAGCCCCAAAGCTTGCTTATGGATACTGGGCCTGCCTACATATTTCACCCTAGCCTACCTCACAAGGCTGTTGTGAGGACAGAAAGAGCTTATGATTTTATTTTATTTTACAAAATAAATCTAAATAGATAGCTACAAATCCTGCTCTGGGGTCCTTGGAGGATAGATGGGAAGCAGCATGTGTTAATGGGAAATGCTTTTTATATATATAAAAATACCAATATCAAAATGCTGTGACTTTGCAGATATGAGTCTATTGCCAGACTGACTTTCCACCATGCAGTCCCTGACCTAATGAGGCAGAAAGAGAGGACTGCTAATTGCCCACAAGTCGGGACAGTAAGCATTCAGCAATGTTGTTAGTAGTGTTTGTTTCACCTTAGGAAGCCACAGATCAGAATTGTGTGTCAATTCAGCTATTACAAAATCTGGTGAGCCAGCCCTGCTTAATAATAATAATAATAATAATAATAATAATAATAATAATAAATTAAAATTTTATTTATATCCTGCCCTCCCCAGCCGCAGCCAGGCTTTAGTGGGTTCCCCAACTTCTGCCTCACGACGCTGCTGATGGTGCCACTCTCAGGCTTCAGAGTGAATGTTCAGAAGGGTTTGGCTTAAGGAAATCAGATGTGCAGTGTTTGTGAATCTGATAGATAAAGACAAGGCGAATAGTGGGAATGAATAGTACTGATAACCTCACAGGCTAGTTATGACCTGAGGATGAAAAAAGTGCATTGCAAACTAAAGGCAGTGGGGCATGGAGGGGGCACCAGCCATATAAAAGTGATAGAATCATAGAATGGTAGTTTGAAGGGACCTTGGGGGTCATCTAGTCCAACCCCCTGCAATCACAGCTAAATCCTAGAGTTACATCGTAAACTTTATGGCTGAGTGGGGATCCCTGATCCTAGTCCAACACCATAACCACTATACCACATTGTCTCTACAGAGAGGGGGGAGGGGGGAATTTCCTGGAAGTCAGAAGTTTGAAAACACCCACTATGGATAGTTGTATCCGTCAGTCCCGAGCCAGACTCAAAAAGGATTTGGAGTGGCCTTCCTATGGTGAATATCCTGAATCAGAGGTGTGTGTGGTTTTTCCAAAGTACTCCCAGATGTGGGAGCTCAGGGGACTGTAATATAAACGTCATTTGACGGATTCTTTCTGGACTGAATGCAGCCCTTATGTAGTGCTTTGGTTCATGGCTCCAGGAGATCCCTGCCTCTTCTGAGGATCAAATAACAGGTGTCACCTACTGAAGTGTGTGTGTGGAATCTCTGGAAATGCACAAGGGAGGGCCAAAATTTAGATAAAGTGACTTTGTAAGCAAGATATACCTGTATACAAAGAGCATGGAGAAGTTGATGGTGATGACTGGGCTGAGGAGGAGGTAGGGTGGGTTATCTGTAGAGTCACAAAATGTGTGTGTGGGAGGCACTTCTATGTAGGAAACTATCTGTGTGTGTAGGAGCATTCATCCTGCTCATGTGTGAGAGACATGTGTGTCATTGGCCCATGTGATGGAATACATGTTTTTTCCAGGCCGGGTACCTATGGTTCTTTGTTGTGTGGGGAGCAGGGGAGAAGCAAGGTGTATTGTGTTACCTTAAAGACTAAGAGTGAGACCTGATGTTAGCCATACTCAGAGTAGACCTACTGAAGTCATTTATTTCAGTGGGTATACTCAGAGTCTAACTATCATGGTGCTGGTAAATGAAATCAGCAAGGAAAGATACAGGGGTTAAAGATAAGCAAGATTGGATTTAGAAAATAGGTGCTTTCCAGTTCACACTTCAAGTTAAGCCTTCTTTTGTAAGAAATGTTTGGTGAGATCTTGCTGGAAACTGGTGCTGTTGGCATGGCAGTTTTCCAGTGGAGGTGGGACATTTGTGGGGGCTCCACCTTGTGGGCTTCCACCACTCAAGGCGGTCACCCCAGCTTGCCTCATGGGCAGGCAAGGCCCTGAGTTTAAAGATCATAATTGTTGGGGAAAATAAATTTAAAAATTCACATTCCACTGTGTGTGTGTGCTTTGATGTTTTCTTAGGCTTGCTGTTCTATATTTTGGCACGTCAGCTTGTAATAGTCTGAATGCTGAAGGAAAAATTGCTGAGGGTCTTGTGAACTGGAACTGGGAACTGAACATGAATGACAGTAGTTCGTTTTGTAAAGGGATGGGTGTGGACAGGAATTAGTTCCTTTTGGACATGCTGAACTAGAACTAGTTCTGTTTAAAAATGAACTTTCCAAACACTGTTGCAGACCCTCACCATCTATGAATAGGAAGGCAACAGGAAACATGACTTTATGTGCACCTCACATAAGGGACAAGCCCTTAATCCACAGCCCTGATATGCCCCTGGTCTAGAAGTTAAAAGATAAGGCTGGAAGGAGGAAATGAACCCCCAAGAGCATTTGAACCTCTTGGCTTGTCTCTGGTTTGTGTCAGGGCAAAGGACAATGATCTGAAAGGAAACCTCATTATCTGAGCTATGTAGAGTTTAGTGGACCACAAGCGCACTGACCAGGGAAACTGCTTCAAGCTGGCTCTGGCTCAACAGCAAAGAGTACACTCCATCCTACCCTTTGAAAGCAGTGTCCCATTCCTAGTCCACACTCATCTCCCCCTCCCTTACATACAAAAGGTCCCCAGTGCTATCCCTGGCAGCTCAAGCTAGGGCTGGGAAGACCCTGTGATCGGATGGGGAACTTAGGAGCCTCCAGACACGGTTGGACTGCAATTCCCATGATCCAAAACATCTGAAGGGCCACAGGTTTCCAATCCCTGGTGTAGAGAAAGCTCAGCTAGGTTGACCAGTTGTCTGACATGGCAGAATGCAGCTCCCTGGGCTCAGAGATTTAACACCGGCTCCTGGTGACAGGGCTTCCAGTTCAGCATGAAAACTTGCAAGCCCTATTATGTTGCATTCCGGATCAAGATTCCTTCATTGGAGGCTTTGGCCACTCAGCAAAAAAAATCATGTTGTGGAAGCTGAATTCTCTCCCAGTGGGCCCAGCCAAGCTCCATGAATCTGCTCTGCTTTTACCCTTTGTGATTTTCTTGTAAGAGTACAAACTGCAAAGGAATTCACAAAGCTTCTTGTAGTTAATGTAGGGGCTTTGAATGGCCGGCCCCTGTTCTCTGACGGCAGCAGCATTCATACATGACCTCATTTGGAAGCCGAGGTCTCAAATGGCACAAGAACTGACGTGTCTGTACAGTTTAGCATTGCGGAGGAACATCTTATAGCCTGATCTTGTAGACCCATGACCCTTCCTTAGATTATGATGATGGTGGTGGTGGTGGTGGTGATAGTATTCATATTCATAATCATAATTCTTAGCAAGGGAGGTCATAATTATTATCCTCATACTGCAGGTGCATGGGGGGAAGGCTGAGACTAATACACACTGGATTGCATAAGGCGACCAGGCTAGTTCATGTTTGAGGGGAAAGGTGAATCCAGGATATTCTGACTCACAGCGCAATCTCTTAATCATTAAAGTGCTGCTTTTTAGTATGCTGGTCTTCTTAGTTGTTGGGTCACCCTGGCTCATGGTGGATTGGATCAGTGGCGCCAGCATTGTTTTGTTTTTGTTTATTTGGGTTTGTTTTTTATGAGGAGAGCTGCTTCCAGTGAATTTCCAGTGATGCTGAGGCACTGCTTTCTCGGCAGTTGACTGAAAGCCAAACCAAGTAGGAGGTTCCACACAGTCCATCTTATAGCGCTGTATTATCTAGCAATACCCAGACCCAACAGCCTTCAAGAGTATTTACTCACAAGTAGAAATACAAGTAGGAAATCTGTTCAATTTGGGTCCTCTCAGTTTCTCATTTTTCCAGTCTTAAATTCTGTTCTCCACATTTCCACAGCAATTTGTGGGTGTGTTTTTTTCATCCTCATGAAAATTCATCAGGATTGTAGTGCAAATTCTTCCCAGTAAACACACTTTTGTATACAGTCTTGACTAATGTGCACATTTTCAAGCAATTTCCCCTAATATAATGCACTTTTGCATGCCATTTTCACTCGTCTGCATTTTAATACATTTCCCCCTAATACATTGGTTGGTGGAGAACTGCCTGACAACATTCAGAGAAGTGCAAATTTCAAAGGGTAGCTGTGCTTTGGTTCACATACTGGTTGAAGAAGTATGAATTAGGTGGTTTCTCATTAAAGTGCAAATGAAATAGAACTCCCCCATCCCCACGAGTCCTGTTCCACAAAGATGCTTTTTAACATTAATTAAATGTTTCCTGTTTGCAGATGCTTCCTGGTTTATGACTTCCTGTTGAGCATGATGGAGAATTAGTGCAGGGGGGCATGTGTGCTACTTTACAGGTGACAGTGCTCTGTAAAAGGACAGCTTTCTATTTGAAGGGCTGCCTGGCCTGCCAGGTTTAAATATAACCCTAAAAAGAGAAAGTAGGGGCCTTGAAGTTGCTCATCAACAGCATCTGACACGGGAGGCCCAGAGGCTACTTCCTCCCAGTCTTCCCAGCGAGGGCGGGATGTGTTAGCAAATGTATCTGTTGGATCATAAGCTCTTTCACCAGCACATGCCCACCAGTTGGATGCAGGGGTGGGTGGGAACTGAGATGTTTAGAATCCTTCCTCAGAGCGGGAAACGTGACTCCAACAATGTTTGATTCTGACCTTGCTAAGGTTCTGCAATGCTCTGTAACATGAAGAACTGCCATTTTTTCCAGGGTAAACCACATTGAAAAGCTATTAAACCCAATTAATCATCTCCGGCAGTAGAAGGAGGGGATCTGTTGTAATAGCTTTTCAGCATGTGACTGTTTTAAAGCTTCTGCTTTCAGGAGAGCAGGAAATAATAGCATACATCATGCAGACAGTGGCGTAGCGTGGGGGGTGCCAAGGGTGCCGGCCGCACCGGGCGCAACATTGGGGGGGGCGCGAGTCCAGAGGGAAGGGACAAGTTCCTTCCTCCGCCGGGCTCCCCGCCGCTACCGCCAGCCTTACGCCCTAGCGCGTGCGCGCTCCCCGCCGCCGCTGCGACTGCGCTCCACTCACTGCTCGCAGGAGGAGCAGCCGCTGCAGCAGCGCCGACGCTGCCACCGACGCCTGGCCGGGCACGGGCAGCCTCCGCACCCCGCCGTCGCCGCCATCCCCTCGGCCCAGCCACAGGCGGCGGCTGCTTCTGCTGACTGGGAGGGAGGAGAGCTCCGAGGGGCCTCGCCGCGCCTTGCGCTCCCCAAAACCCTCCGAGAGGAAGCCGGCGGGCGGGCGAGGGTCTCCCGGCAGAAGGGGGCGCCGCTGGCTCCGGCTCTCAGCGCAAGTCTCAACCGCGGGGGGGGGCGAGGACGGAGCACGGCTGGAAGCCCCCGGACCCGGCCGGGAGGAGGAGAGGCGCTCGCCAAGCCCGGATCTGGAGCTCCACCTACAGCCCAAGGAGAGGAGGGGGCGGGGAGGCGCCTGAGGGGAGGGGGCTTCGGCTGCCTCGGCCCGCGGGGGCTCCGCAAATAATAAATTTAATAAATTCCTGCTGAGCCTTTGGGGGGGGTCCTTGGCTCCTTCGCTCGCCCCCAGCCCCAGTGGCGTAGCGTGGGGGGGTGCAGGGGGGCCGGGCGCAACACCTGGGGGGGGGCGCTCGCACTCGAGTGCTAAAATCCACGGGTTAGGGGGCGCAAATTACTTGCCTTGCCCCGGGTGCTGACAACCCACGCTACGCCACTGCATGCAGATATGAAGGCGCAGATATGAAGGGGTTCCTGCATGGCCCTGTTAAGTGGGGCTCTCAAAACTGGAAACATTGTACCTTTCAGGGTACCAACAGGTGTACACCAACTGTCCCAACCTGGTGCCTTCCAGCTTTTTTGAACTACAGCTGCCATCACCCCCAGCCAACATAGTCAGTGATCAGGGATGATGGGGGTTGTAGCTATTTGGAAAACTAGGTAGAGGAATGGGGCCTACACATACAATTACACTCACCCCAAATGGCATGATCGGACCTGCTTTGGTAATGCTAACTCCATCTGCGTTTCAGCTGTTTGAATTAAGAGCGTCTCTATTTGAATTCTGAACAGAATGCTCTTGCAAGCAACTCATGTTTGCTCTATCAGCTCAGGCCTGCAAAGCTTATCTAACATTGCTCTTTAGGAAACATGGGTGAACCTCCAGGTTCAGATGCAGTATACCTCTAGATACCAGTTGCTGGGTAACAACAACAGGAGAGAGCTGTTGCATCCATGCCCTGCTTGTGCCCTTCCATGTTGGCCCCTGTGGGAAACAAGATCCTGGTTTAGACCTTTGGAGTGATCAGGCAGGTCAGCAAAACTGGCAGCACCATCCATTTATTATTATATTTATCCCATCTTTCATCTGTGAGGCGGGGTCGGCTGAGAGACAGTGACCAGCCCACTGAGCTTCTTGGCCAAGTGGAGTTTTGAACTTTGGTCTCCTGGGTCTGACACTCCAGCCACTGCACCACATTGGTTCTCCAAGAGTGCAACGCTTAGCAAAAGGCTGGTCTTCTCTTTCCCTTATCACGTTTTTGCACTTGGTGCTGAAAACAGCCTCGTTCCTAGATGTCTGTTTACGAGCTGATTCTTTCCTGTGTTTTGGCGGCTGCTAGGGAGAGTAATCCTACTCTGGGAAGTCCAGTGGTGGGCTTCTCTCGCTGCTGCCTGGCCTCGCTTCACATGGAAGCTATTCCACACACATGGCCCTTCCGACCGCTTCACGTGCCGCTTGCAAGGATGACAAAAGAAATTGGCAGCGAGTAAACCAGCCGGCTGAGTTTGAGGCCAAGAAGCCAGGCTCACGTTTCTGCCATGTCTTTTTAAGTCCCTCTCCAGCTGAATCAGAGGGTCTTGAGATGCTCTGAGCATGTCCCTGTGGTTTCAGCCCCTGCCCCCCACCCCCAGCATAAACTGTTGGCCGGGAAGGAAAATGATGCACAGGCAGGGGGTGGCAGGCCACTTTCCCTAAAAGTGGAGAGGGGAGAATCTCATCTGGGTCTTTTTGGTGGTCCTGTGGTTAAAACCAGACATTCAGTAATGGAAATACTCCGTACATGACATCATTTCAGGGGCCTTGTGGGAGGGGGATATTCTCTCTATTGTGAACAGTGGGCCACAGTATTTATTTATTTGAGGATCTGCCACTTCCTTCTTTTTTTATTAAACATGGTACAGAGGGAGACACAGAAAGAAGGAATGAAAGAGAGAGAATGACCCAACTCACAGTTTAAAGGAACTGTTTGCTTATATCATCATTGGTTTCTGTTGTTTATTACATCTCTACCCCACCCTTCCTCCCAGAGGAGCCCAGGACTACAAACAGAGAGTAATAGAATTTAAAATGAAATGAAAATACTTCAAGCATAGGAAAACTTTGAGAGCATTTTAAAACAGCAGCACAGCTAATAATCTCAAGGCTGCTGGGGTCTCTCTCAGCCAATAACAGGAGTGTTTTAAAATTCCTCCTGAATGTTAATAAATGGGAGCCGCTGCCACGAAGGCCCTGCCACACATCAGCACCAAGCAGGCAGTACAGGTTGTTAAACAGATCAAAATCCTCCACATCCGTTCTTTTTGGGATACAGGTTGGGAGGGCAGGAATGAAGACGAAGCAGACGTGCTCAGTGGATCCAGCATTTTATCATATATGCTAACAGCAAACTCAGTTCTCTAGGTGTTTTTCTTTTAGTCGCCAAAATGGCACCACCCACAAAAAGATGGAGGCTATTGGTAACTTCAGAAGAACCCCAACTTTTGCAGAAATACAAAAACTAAAAAACAAAAAACAAACCACACACGACTTCATTGGGGGGGAAAACCTTCTGTTGGACTGAACAGCCCCAAAAACAGGCCAATGAAGGTTAAGCATGTTCAGTTGCTACAGAAAGTTAACTGACTATTGTGGGGGGAAACAACAACAACAAAAATCAGGAAAGGGGACAGAGTATCCTGAATGAAACTCATCATTTTGATTCACTGATTAAACATCTTGTGCTTAATTCAAACCTTGAGCCCAATTAACAGTGTTATTTAATTAACAGAGTTAAGTGTTTAAGTTATTGAGGGTTTTGTGTTTATATTCCACTGTACTTTTGTTCCTCACATTTCTTAGATTTCTTACCTACCACTTCACCATAACATCCCAGGGTGGGTTACACAACCATGTCAAAATGCAATATTGCAATCAGTTAAGGCTATTTCTCCTTCAACGTTTAGCTGGCTGCTGGCTTTGGCTGGCTTTCCCTTGCCCTTCTCCTGAAGCTCAGTGTGAGCCCTGGGAAATTCCCCTTGTTTGGAAGATTCAAGAGGAGGGCAGGGGAACTGACTGATCTTGTGGTGAGTCTCTCTAGTGGCTGCGAAAGCAGTGGGATGACTTTCTTTCCCAGGCATCTGAGGTTCAGCACAAGCCACAGAATCATAGAACTGTAGAGTTGGAGGGGAACCCAAGGGTCATCTAGTCCAACCCCTTGCAATCCAGGAATCTCAACAATGCAGGCCATCCAACCTCTGCTTCAAAACCTCCAAGGAAGGAGAGTCCACCACCTCCTGAGGCAGTCCATTCTGCTGGAACAGCTCTTACTGTCAGAAAGTTCTTCCTGATGTTTAGTCAGAATCTCCTTTCTTTTCACTTGAAGCCATTAGTTCGAGTCCTGGCCTCCAGAGCAGGAGAAAACAAGTTGCTCCGTCTTCCACGTGACAATCTTTCAGATATTTGAAGATGGCTATATATCTCCTCTCAGTCTCTTCTTTTCCAGGCTAAACATCCACAGCTCCCTGAACTGTTCCACATAAGCTTAGGTTTCCAGAGCCTTGGTTGCCTTCCTCTGCACATGTTCCAGCATGCTGCTAATATGCTGCTAAAATTGTGGTACTCAGAACTGGACAAAGTACTCCCAAGTGCAGAATAGAGTGGGAGTATTCCCTTGAACACTAGACTTCTGTTGATGCAGCCTAGAATGGGTTTTTTTGCTGTTGCATCACACTGTTGACTCATGTTAAACTTATGGTCTATTAAGACCCCTTGATCCTTTTCACATGTACTACTGGTAGTCTAGGTGTCCCCCATCTTATGCTCGTGCAGCTGGTTCTCCCTGCCTAAGTATAGAACCTTACATTTCTCCCAATTGAAATTCATTTTGTTAGTTTTGGCTCAATTCTCCAATCTGTTAAGGTCATCTTGAATCCTGATTCTGTCTTCTGCAACATTAGCTACTCCTCCCACTTTGGTGTAATCTGCTACTTTGATAAACATCCCCTCAATACCTTCATCCAAGTCATTTATAAAGGTGTTGAACAACAATGGGCCCAGGACAGAACCCTGTGGCACCCCATTTGCCACATTTTTCCAGGATGATGAGGAGTCCTTAGTGAGCACTCATTGGGTTTAATCAGTCAATCAGCTACAAATCCACCTAAGTTACCTTGTCCAGCCCACATTTTACGAGCTTATCCACAAGATGATCATGGGGGACTTTGTCAAAAGCCTTACTGAAATCAAGATACACTATGTCCATAGCATTCCCCGATCCACCAATCTCTCCCCACCAAGAGAAACTGAGCACATAAAAATGCAAAATGTATGATGAATTATTAGATTTGTATAAATTGCAGATCAGATTTTTCAAAAAATAAATAATTCCAGAGATATCATTTATTTCAGTGTTGTTGATCTACCAGTACAGGACATAAGCAAATATCCCATCATCTATACAAGGGTTTGGTCCCCCAAGAGGGGAAATGTTATACAGTATGGGTGACAGAGAGTGTCTTCCTTTCCATCTTAGCATATCTGGAACCAAGGGAGCCAAGGAATCTGGGCTAACGAGTGTTTCAGATTAGAAATTCTTTTAAAAAAGAAAAAGTGTTGTGGGTTGGATCTACCAAAGTCATACCTTTTCCCAAAGACTTATTTCTATTCAGTGGAACTTCTCTCTCTCCTCTTCCTTTGTCCTCTTTACGACCACCACCCCAAATAGTTTCTGGAGGGGTGGGGGGAAACCAGAGCAGATTTGCAGCATGTGGAGTATGGGGTGAGGAGGAGAGGGAGTCCTTTTGCCCAGGCAGACGTCCTTGTGCTGAGGAGGCGACACTGTTGGATATAACTCTGTGTTTTTATTGCCCTTTTGCATGTGTGTGGTGTTATACCTGCAATGACGCATTCACAGAAGTCCCCATCCAATGCTGCAGTCAGGGAGGGAGGGAGATGCATGTGTGAACTAGCCCTCAGGGGGAGGTCAGGAAGCCACTTACACATTACCAAAAATAAGACAACATGGGCCATGGCTCTTGCAGAGTTTAAAGGAATCCAATGCAACAGCTGCACTAGCGGAGGCTTGTTTTGCAACAGCTGAATCCATTGCTTAACAGTCTTTAGCAGCTGGCATCCTTCTCACAGCCCATTTCTTTCCTTCCAGCAAACCAGCCCAGCTGCCTCCTGATCCTCTCTCTACTAAACTCAGCTGATAAAGGACTTGGCTTCTGGGGGGACCACAGTTTCCCAAAATGGAGAGGTTCCTAGATTTCAGCCCAAACCACTCTTTGCTCACATTGCTCCTCCTTGCATGCCTGAGCCACCTGACCTTGGCCCAATATGAACATTGGCCGCACTACCCTGAGCAACAGCCTCCGCAGCAGCTGCCTCCCCTGCCAGCTGACGTCCCTCATATCCAGCTGCGGTTGTCAGGGCAGAAGAGGAAGCACAACGAAGGGCGGGTGGAAGTCTTCTACAACGGAGAGTGGGGCACCGTGTGTGATGACGACTTCACCATCCACGCTGCGCACGTGGTCTGTCGGCAGCTGGGCTACGTGGAGGCTGTGTCCTGGAGCCCTGCTTCTAAGTATGGCAAGGGAGAAGGTAAGGCTTTTCCTTGTTCCTGTGCATGAAGAGCATTTGCTTTCTCCTGCCTTCTGCTAGCAAACATTAGCACAGAGGCAAGGAACCTTTTTCATACACATTTTCTTAGGGGTCTACATAGCAGTGGTGGGCAGAGCAATGGATGTGACTCTTAGCCTTTGTAGAGCAGGTTACACTGCAGGCACACAAAAGCCAGAGGTTTCTACCCACACATCCCCACCAGCACCACACCTCCATCTGCACAAGCAAGAGGCTTTATCTACAGTTCAAGGTTGCATTCCATCCAGACAAAAGTACTTGTGGGGGTGGAGCAGGGTGCATCCTGGACAGGGGGGTGTCCTATGGAGAACCCCAAGAACTGGGTAGAAAGCAACTCCTGCAGCCAAGCAGGTGCCAAACGTCCTGCTCTGCTTTCCTTTGGGCCACATCAGCGAGACTCAGAGGGGGGTCATGTTGTCTGGCCAGCCCAGGACCTCCATATGCACTGCCCAAGCGTGTGTCCTGACTTGGGTGCTGCTAAAGCAGTGGTTTGACTTCACCCCTGGAGGCACACTCCATTGTCTCTCAAGACAGATGGGTGCCAACAACAACAATTTATGAAGAAGAAACAGAAACTTCAGCAAACCTATCCCTTTTTGAGATATAGCCCTCCTCCTCTGTGTAAGGCAATCTGAGAGAGCTATGTCTCAGACATAATCCAGGTCTCCGTTAGTGGCTCTGATTTGGCGTTCCAATGACGAGCAACAACTGGTTGCACTGCTGTCAACAACAACAAACCAACCACTAGGCCATTGTGTTTAATCACTGGGTTTGCACCACTTTCCAGTGAAAATAGAGCTAAGGATGGGTCAGACTTCAATTCCTGGACCATGATGGAAAAGATGGTGTCAAAGACATTTCCCCAGAAATTTTGCACTGTACTGTGGGCTCAACATTCATGAAAAAAGGAATAATTCCTAACCCTTTCCAACACAGTGTGGATAAAATCTTGTTTATTCGTTTGGATGGCACAAGATTAGATTGGGATGAGCATTCCCTTCCAGATCAGCAGATTATATAAGCAAACCATTCACCCTTTTTGTTATGGCTAGGGGCCTCAAAAGATGGGCGTGTCTGGGGCCTCTCTGGGCCTCTGAGAGAGCTTGCATTTGCATCGTTATCATACCCATCAACCCCCCATCATCTCTGACCATTGGCCATGCTGGCTGGGACAGATGGGAATTAGAGTCCCAGCAATGATCCTGTAATGCACACTGCACCTCCTGAAAATCCCATTTTGCATTTGCCCATCCTAGTCCTTATGCATTCCTTCAGTAACTTTACTTCCTTTTGTAACATTAATGGAGAGAGGGGGTGGTAAAAATCTGCACCCATTTATTCAGAATTTTAGAGGCTGTAGCTTTCTCATAACTACTAGCTGGAATTTAACCTCCCAATGGGCCTCTACCTGTCTCAACCATAGTCCTGCTTTGCCTTTCTGGCAGCTCTCCCAGGTAGAGTAAAGCTTGCAGCATTTATTCCATTTTCCAAAAGGTGAGATTCCCATTTCAGAATGCTGCCATTAATAAGCTAGAGGTATTATGATGCCTGGTTACATTTTGATCCCACCCTCCCTCCAAGTAACTTGAGGTGGTCTACACAGCCCCACCTGCCAGGGACTAGGAGTCAGATCCCTCTCCATCAGGTGATGGAGGCAAGAACTCTGAACCTGAAAGGGAAAGGCATGCAGGGCCACCCCAGAGGCACTGCTCCCAATTGACTTGTGCCCGACTACCACCCCATTGCTATCCTCTGACCCGACTGTAGAAGGCCTGTACTTCCTATGCTCTGTTGAAGTAGGAGATTACTAGAGAGGGATGGAACCTTTTAATTAGAGCAGCATTTTGCAACAGAGGTGATATCAACAATTAGGTTGCTAGCAGCCTGGTGGGCTTGCTATAAAAGGGCTGGGTTTCAGCTTGCTCATTGCTGGAGCAACTTCGGAGCTAAGTGCAGGTCTGCATCTAGCCTGAATCCTACCAGAGCCTTGTCCTCCACTTCAGGACACTACCACCTTTTTAGTTTCACAAGCACTCTACAACGTAGGTTAGACCCTTTCGTTGCCCAAGTGGCATCCCACTACCACTCCAGCTAGGGCTAGTACTTTAAAAATCCTTGCTGCCCCATTCAGAAACTGCCTGAAGACATACCTCACTTCACCCTGAGGTATGATAGGGCCACTGCCAGCTTAGGCTGAGAGAGACAGACCAACTGGCTTAAAGTCACCTTGTACTGTAAGCCTTATGCTGAGTGGTGATTTTAACCCAAGTCTCTCTGCTTTAAGTCCCAAACTATAGCCGCTATACCACACATCCTGATACCCCCCTCTCCATTTAGATGACTCAGTCAGTGGTTAAACTGAACCCCCCTCTACAGCTGTTTATTGAGTAGTTGGTGCCTTTGGATAGATTTGAAAGCTGCTAAATATAGAAGGATGATTTTTCAGCCTGGATAATTGGAGGCTGTGGACTAATCAGCAAAACTAGTGGAATTTAGTGACATTGCTGCATTGTGAAATGATACCCTTGCAGGTTTCAATGGGAGGAACCTGTGATAAAGGTCACTTTATCCTGACCCTTGTAAACTGATACAGCACCATCAGATGATTGACACAGAAAGGAGGGGGGAGTGAGGGTTTTGTGCAGTGTCCAGTCATGTGCCTCTGGAAAGCCCATGAGCAGGACATGAGAACTATCGCACTCTCCTGTTCATGTTCCCCAGCCACTGGTATTCAGAGACATGCTAATACTGGAGGTATTATATAGCAATCTTGTCTAGCAGCAATGTATGGCCTTATCCTCCTTTGAAAGCTGTCCAGGTTGGTGGCCTTCAATATATATTGCATGGGGTCCTCAGGCCTTTTTTTTTGGCAGCCCTCGGCAACATTTGATGCCCCCTGCCCTGACAGCCCTTGCACTGCCCTCCCAAAGCCAGGTAAGCAAGGTACTGGGCTTTGGGAAGAAGTATGAGGTCTCCGACAGGGTCCTAGAGTCCTCCAGGCTCCTTTTCAAAGCCTAGTTAATGCTTTGACAGCTTTGGGAAGAAGATGGTAGGGCTCTAGGACCCTGCCAGAGCCTTGCACCTTCTTCCGGGAGGGGCCGTCAAATTTTGGCCTTGCTCCTCCCCGCCCCCCGGGAGTTCCATCTCAAAGTACTTGTTATGAAAAGTTGGACCACCCTGATATCTTGGAAGGAGAATATATGACCACTCAGCCACAGTAATTGAAATGTGTGGCACAGTTTCGGGATCTTTATTTCTTGTCTTTCCTCTGTAGGCAGAATCTGGTTGGACAATGTCCACTGCAATGGCAGAGAAGCTTCATTGGCTGTCTGCACCTCGAATGGCTGGGGCGTATCAGACTGCAAGCACACCGAGGATGTGGGTGTGGTCTGCAGTGAAAAGAGAATCCCTGGCTTCAGGTTTGATGACTCCCTGCTCAACCAAATAGAGGTAAGCACAGCTCGGTATTAAGCAGGGCTTAGCCCCTGAAGCATCAGCTGCTTAGACCTGTGAGAACAAGTTGCCTCCAATTCATTTGGCAAACCATTGTTGTAGTCAGGGTACACAGTTCTCAAATTCCATTTAGAAGAATGTTGATAAATGAACAATAAAATATGGATTAAGGTAGGATGCACCTTTAGGCCGTGTTTGCAAAATTGGGTTCTGCAGATCTAGGCTGATGCTAAAAGCAAGTCAGAGGCAGGGGAGGGGTGTATCTGTAGGCAGATTTAGGGCAGGTGTTTTCCACAGCAGGATCCCAGAATCATTGTTCAGGGCTAAACCCCAGAGTAGGCAGGCGGGAGCAGCTCTATTGATTGATAAGGATAGAAGGCAAGGCTCCTTCTATTTATATTGCACTATACAAAATGTACAAAATACATTGTAAGTAGGGTAAATATAGATGCCTCTTCACCTGACAATGTATGTATGAAGACAGATGCCCCTCATGCCACAACCAGGTTTGGGCTTTTCTGTTCTAAGGTAAGCTCTCCTCCTCAACTGACTCTTTTCTAACACATGTACCTGACTCTGATTCCAGTGAGGGTTTTCCCCTTCACCAGTTGGCTTTTATTTAAAGATACCTACAATGCTTTTACATTTAAATCAGGTTGACCAGGTGCAAAATAAGAGAGAAGGTGCAGATCACTCTGCACAGCTGGCAGGAGGGAGGTGTTCCATGATTCTCACAAGGGCTGGCCAATCAACAGCTGGATTCTCATGGAAGGAGGAACAGCCTATTGCTCCCGAGTTCAACTTAGTTTGGTGCTTTGGCCATCTTTCCCAAGGGAGTAAGTATAGGTCCACTTACTGCAAGTGAGATACATACTACTGTACTTCACCCTAGATTTCTCCATATGCCTCTTTGGGGGTGTTGTATTAGAGAAGCACCAAGCATGATTAGAATGCCTTTTGCTCTCTTCCTTGAATGTGTGGGCTTTTTGCATTCCACCCTGGTTCTCTTGGAGATGACTCAACTTGGGGAGGTCACAGAATGTCCAAGATGGCTTGGGTAGTCACTGGCTTCCCCAGGGCCACATCTGCATTCTCAGAGCGGAGACTGGAGGAAAAGATGGATGTCTAGACAGAGGTCAGCTCTCTCTGGAATGCTTCATATATTTAATCATGCAAGTCAGCTTCTCTGCCTACTGCTTTTCCATTTGCTAAGGATTGAAGTATATGAGGTTAATTCAAGGCCATTCCGATCTACCCTGATGAATCAGTTTGCACTGACCTAACTCTTCCTAGGAACTTGAAAAATCATACTTTGGGGGTGGGAGGAAATGGGAAATAAATTATCTGCGTAGGAGGTAGAGGAGCAGAGGCCTTGGCTTATGTATATATCAGAACATTCACAGGCTTCTGGTTGATCTGGTGCCTGTTGCATCCATACCATTTTGTGTCTTGCATTCATGAATTGACCTGGAAACTGGTAGGAAAACTCCCTGCAGTTCACACTGTCCTATGCTTCGCTTCATCCTTGATCAAAGGCTCAAATCCTGGTATATCCTGTGCTTTTTCCTGGGGGTATTCAAGGGTATGCAGTACCGGCATCTTTCCCACCTAACTGTTAAAAGTGTGGCACTTGCTGTAACAACTTCATGGCGAGTACCAGTACACACACACACACACACACACACACACACACACACAATATCGGGTATCTCCACTTTGGGGAAAAGAGTTCAGGGGGCAGGTCTGGGGTTTTTTTTGCCTGAGGCCCTGGAGACTCAGTTAGCCTGAGGGATGGAATTGCCTGACACCAACTTGGACTCTAAACAGGTGGTGACCACTCTCACAAGCCAAGGGAAAATCACCTTGGAGTGATTTCTGCTTCAGCCAGGGTTGGGGAACATTTTTCAGCTGAAAGGCCACATTTCCCTCTGGCATATTTCTTTGGGGCCACATGTCAGTGGTGGGCAGAAGCAGGAAGCAAAAGTGAGCAGAGCAAACAAAGGAAAATTTGCTCATTGGACAGTAGTTTGGTCTTTACAAAACTCAGTCGCTCATCTCTGTCCTCCATCCAGATAAGCAAGACACATTACAGTGGAACATTGGTTCCCAAATGCCTCCGTTGTCATATGTTTTGGTTCTTGAACACCAAAAACCCAGAAGTAAATGCTTCCATTTTCAAACATTTTTGGAACATGCAACTTGGCGTCCACTGAGTGCAAGAAGCTATTGCAACCAATGGGAAGCCGCACCTCAGTTTTCGAATGTTTCAGAAGTCTAATGGGCTTCAAGTACAGATTTCGTTTGAGAACCGAGGTACCACTGTATCAAAGTTCAAGGACACATTCCAACCAGGCAAAAACATTTGGGGGGTGAAGCAGGGCCAGTGAGGGGTATGACTGGGGAAGAATCCAAAGGGCCAGACAGAGAGGAATGCTGGACCAAATTTGGCCCCTGGTCTGAAGTTCCCCATCCCTGCATCAGACCATAAGCACAGCAGGAGGACTGCAAGAGGCCTCCTGTCTCATAATGAGTATGGAAACCAGTCACTGATGGCTCTTAAAACAGGGGTGGTCAGTCTGTTTTATCCCGTGCCCTAGTGGTCTTTGGCCTAGTTTCATGTGGGTGACAAGAAGGCACAAAATGGGATATGAGAGAGAAAATGGGCAGAGAGGAAAGGAAAAGGTGCTGTTGCATCCACAACTGGTTGTGGCATTATGTACCACCAGCATGTGGCCTACTACAGGTTACCCGCAAGGAAATATGGCTCGCAACCGCAACAGCAAAAGAGTTCCCCGCTCCTGTCTTAAAGGTATGGTTAATACAGGAGTCGGGAGAGAATCAAGTTGTGGAGTCATCATGATAGACATTGGATGGTAAGGTTGGGTGAAGGTTAGTCTGACTTTGGATTCGGGGGTTGCCCTGGTTCTTCTGCAGGCTGTGGAGGCTGCTCCATTAGAGCAAGTGGGGCACAGCCCCACTAATCTCCACCTTTGCTTAACCAGCCCTCACTTGCCTGCCTTCCTACTTACAACCAGCCTAAGAGGTGGAATTGCCTGACACCTTCCCCCTCCTCCTTAGTCTTAGGGCTTGTCCATGCCTCCATTTGCCCCACCGTTTTCCCCTGGGGAAACCCGCAACTTACCACTGAATCAGACCAAATGGCAATTGCATTTCCCATGGATTGCTGTTCGTTCTGATTCATCAGTAAAGAGCATCTTTTCCAGGGTAAAGCTGTGGAGTAAATGCAAAACTGCTCTGAGCCAAGGGACAAGCATAGCAAGGAGGCGGATAGCAACCAAACCTAAAGCAGGTGGCTGTGCCTGCCATTGGCTCAGTTTCCCTGCCTTCCAGTTCCTGTGGACTCGCACTGCCTGCATCACCTGCTTCCTACTCCTGTTTTCTCAACCTGAGTATGTTTTGACCAAACAGTCCATAGGTCTCTCAGGCTCTCTTCTCCAGTGGATCCTTAACTTTTAAAAACCTGCCTTGGATTTTTCAATGCTTGGGGAAGGGGGGAGCAAAAGGAAACTTTTACAGCAGTGTTTCAGCTGCAGAAAGTTTAGCCTCTCTCTGTGAGCCAACAGACTACTCCCCTTTGGTCTTTTTTTAAACTAGTCTGAGAGTGGCATCACATCTTCCGTGGCCACTTGCTCCCTTCAAGCAGCCGTGCTTTCGGCACGTGGCACTGTGCTGTCCCAGATCCGGCAGTCAATGTCTGTGCACGTGGATGCAAAGCCTCAGACTTTTCTTCCCTTAACACCACAGGGATTCTTCTGTAATGGAAAAGCTGACCATTACTGACAAGGCCTGGCCGCACGGCTGCTTAAGTTATTACCACTCATTGTACTGTAAAGATTAAAAAAACACCTTATCAGTTCATCAGAAAGCATTGTGCTGTGCAATTCTATTTGACTGTTGTAAGAAACCACCACCATTTATTACCCCTTAAGTTTCTGGAATATGTAACAACAGAAATGCAGGATCAGTTTTTTAAAAATATATATAATTGTTGCAGTCCAGCCTAAAGACCCCACTGCTCTCCCTCTGCAGGAAAAAAAATATGTTTGCCTGAATTAGATATTACGTCGCTTTCCAAAGATGCTTAGGACATTAGGTACATGGGAAGCTGCCTTACAGAAAGTCAGGCCCATTGGTCTATCTAACTCAGTATTGTCAACACTGACTGGCAGCAGCTCTCCAGGATTTCAGGCAGGAGTCTTGCCTAACTGGAGATGCACTTCATACCTAAGAATTATAGTTGGTGGTACGAAGGGCGGCAGCAGAGCAGTAGAACATCTGCTTTGCATGCCACATGATCAGTTGCCTGGTAATCATGGCTTGCCACTTTGCCATGCTATCCAGCAATTTAATGGGCATAGGAAATAGGACCCTGCTATTTATAGTTTTTTTAATTGTCACACACACACACACACACACACACACGTGCGCATTCCTTTTAAAAATTTCTTTTAAAAATTTAGTTCCTTTTAAAAATTTAGTTGACGACTTTGCCCTTTTCTGCTTGATATAGGTCTTGTTACTAAATATATCAAGCCACTGTGTAGACAGAATGGCTCTGAATTCCAGCAGCATTCCAGCTGTGGGCAGATTCAGGTACAGGTGTAATAGGACCTAGATCTCAGGTCCAACATTTATATCTAGAGCACTGTGGGGTTAATAAGCAATAGGGGTATGTGTACACATGTATGGGAGAGTTAAGATGCCCCAGTCATTAGGAGTCATTAGCAATCAAGAATTCAAAGGTCCACTAATGATCTAAGGTTGAAAATAAGAATAAATCATGGCATTCAGTCTTAGATAATTAGCAGAGCATCAACATATTGATTCCATACCCCTGGGCAGCTTAATCTTCTCATTTATAGAAGAATGTCAAAACAGCTACCAAGATTACCATCTACAAGAATGAGGGTGTTTTAAAAATGAGCTTATTTTAAACTTACGTTGCTTATTTTCAGTTCTTACTCTTCAGTTAGGTGTTACAGGTTTCTAGACTAGATGGCAAATGTTCAGCTTATTTCCAGTTTGGTTACTTCAGTTCCTCAACTTGGTTGTTTCATAGGTGCTACACTGGGCTTTTCCCCCCAGCTAAAACTCACTGGAACTCAGTTCCAGCACCTCCAAGGTGGGTAACACTGCCATTCTAAAAGAACAAGGGGGAAGTTCATGGTGAGCTCCAACACCTCTTTTTCTAGAAAAAATAGCACTAGTGCTACAGCTTAATATTTTGGTTCTTAAAGAAGGTGGAACCTCCAGTCTGTTCCCCAAACTCTTCTCACTCCCGCTCCTGAGGTACCTCTAGAGGTATAACAGACCCAGGATCTCCCCCACCCCTTGTGACTGGATTTGGATTCTTCTCTTCCTAGAAGATCTCTCCTCTCCTGACTGACATGAGACCCAAGGAGACGGTGTCCTCACAGCTTCTCCTTCCCCAACTCAGCCCCCCAGTTCACTCCTCTCTGAATACTCTCCCAAGACACCACACAATGTCTTCCTATCTAAGTTATGAGGCTCTTTTCTCTAACTGGAGATATTTCCCTCAGAGTGGCTGTCGCACACAGACCAGAACTGACTATCCCTGACTCTCCTTCTCTCCCTCAATCCACCTCCCCATCTGAATCCTCTCTCACAAATGGCTCCTTTTATTCTCCCTCCCAAAGCGCTGGCTCCACCCCCCTCTTGGTAGCCAATCAGAGAGAGGCTTCAGCCCTCTGGTGGAATTCTCAGGCACTGCATCACCAGACTCTGGTCTGGCTCAGCTGTCCGTCACAAAGGTATTCCTGTTAATTTGTTCACCCCACACTTTTCAGTGCAGTTCTGTTATAGTTGTTTAGTGGATTTATTGCCTCACGACAGAGCACTTTAATCCACTTCAATTGCACAAACCAAAATTTCTGATATGCACTTGAATTCTTTCCACAAAATATAACCACACACACACACACACACACACACACACACGTGTTCGCTCTCCCCTTACTGCCTATTCACCCATTCCTCTCTCACAAACAGAGATACCCATTTGCACTCTTAAGTCTTACAGTTTTCTGCTGTTTGTGCTGTTCCCTCCCTCCTCGTCACTGCTTCTACCAACACCCCGTGTATCCTGAGGCCTTGTATGCTTAGCATTCTTTTTCTTTTTAAACTTCTGAGCAGTTGGAATGCTCCTAATACATTCCATAGCACCTCACCAAATGAACCGATGGCTAGAGAGGGAGGACCCCTTTCCATCAGCTGGAGGTGGAACCTTTGCAATCAACAGCTAAAGCATTTCCCAAGGATGCAGCCTGTGTCACATTCTTTCAACTTTATTTGAATGAGGCAGTGTGCATGTGTACACACAAAACTGACAAAACACAATTCGGGGAGGGGAGAAACAGAATGCCCTGTGTGCTTTCATATGATATTTCAGCTTGTCTTGGTGTGATCGTAGCCTTACCCTTGCCAGTTATCCATACTTGCAGGTGGAGACTTGCAACACACATTGAAGCATATCCCTCCCCATTCCTGTCCAGGGCTCTAAGTGGCTTGCAGCAGGAGCCAAATGGGAATAGGCAGGGAGGAATGAAAAGTCAACTATTTTATTCCCTACTCCACCCAAAGTTTTATCTGCTGTGCTACATAGCACTAAAGCATGGGAGACTCACCTGCGCCCTCCAAATGTTGCTGGACTCCAAATCACATCAGCCCCAGCCAGCATGGCCAATGGTCAGGGATGGTGGGAGCTGGTGTCCAACAACATCTGGAGGGTCCCAGATAGGGAAAGAAGGACCTGTCAGTTTGGTTATCTAGGGGCTCATCCACCCGTAACCTTTTGCCCCATGCTTTCTAGGCACAGGTCCATGCTTTAAAGCACCATGTTTGAGGGGGCCTCCCTTGGAAGCGCTTTCCCCACGAAAACCCACTCTTTAATGCTGAATCAGAGCAATCAACAATGGCTGCTTACCTGTTTTGGTGGTGAGTGGCGGTTGTGGCCCCCTGCGTCACCTCCAAAGCCCACAGAGTCTTGCCACGTGTCTGCGATTATTGCTGCACCTCCCCCGCCGCCACAGAGCGTTGTGGGCACCGCCAGGCCTGCAGTTCAAATTCAGCCAATCCGTGGCGACTCGGGAGGCGGGGCTTGGGGAGCAGACCTGAGAATCCTAGACTTCACTCAGGTCCTCTCCCCGGGCATAAAAGCAGGCCGACGCTGCTTGTGGCATCCCAGTCGGCCTTGGAGCTCACCCCCCCCCTTCATCCGTGCTGCTGCTCATGTGTGTTTCCTTTCCTTTCAATCTTTTCCTTTCTACCTCTGCAGGTTTTGCTATGGTCTTTTGACGGTTGACGTATTCGGAGCCGGGAAGGGATTTCCCCTGCCCAGCAGGTTTTGCCTTCCCCATAGCACTAGGTTTAGGCCTTGGGCCGAATCCTTTCGTCCATCCTTGACCGGGGCAGGGGTGGAGTGGGGACCACCCCCTCTCTGCGGCGGCAATTACAGGGTACCCCATTAAAGGGGTCTTGAGGGGAAGCCAGAGGTTGTTGGCGAACGGGCCATACAGCTTCCCCCAGCCTTTGGGTGGCCCATCTGCATAAACCCAGCCAGACCCTGTCATGCCTCAGTCCCCTGCAAGGGGGGCTAAGAGGTCTACACACCCAATGCCTATGCCAAGGTTCACCAACATCTGAAATCAGTAAAGCATAGCTGTCAACTTTTCCCTTTTCTTGTGAGGAATCCTATTCAGAATAAGGGAATTTCCCTTTAAAAAGGGGGGAAGTTGACAGCTATGCAGTAAAATCGTGACCTTTTAAATCCCAGTTGTCGTGTCCATTATTTTATCCCTCTAGTCAGCATGCAATTTGGGTTTTCCCGCAGATTGTTTGCTGTGATTCAGCAGTCAAGAATGGGGTTTTGTTAGGAAAGCACCAGGACAAAAAAAGCACTTGAACGTGCCCCCCCAAGACACCCTCAGTATTTCCTAGGACAGAAGTTCTTGACCTGCCTTTGGGTGGTGCCACTTTGTCGCCCAGCTATCTGGTCCATCAACCGGAATGGTTGTTGTAATTTAGAGATACTTTCTTACAGTATACATAAGGATGGTGTTATAGTGATAATCCCTGGGGGATGGGTGGGGAGCCAAGAGCAGAAAGAGAGAGGAGCCCCAGCAGAAACTGTTTTTGGTAACTATATTTGTTTGGCAATAATACATTATATTAATTTCCCTTTGGTGTTACCTTCAAGTGACTTAACCCCTAATTTATGACTCCAGCTTCACTATTAGAAGTGTTGCCGGGCGCAGTGCTGCTCTTAAGAGTTCCTGCCCGCAAATTCCTCAAGATACTCCATTAAATCCCCCTCCCCCAGTCTTCCCTTCCTCCCCTGCAACAGTCAGACAGTGTTTCATGAGCATTCAGTATATTCAGTCCTCCTTAGACTGTTTTTGGGTTTCTTTCCTAGGGTTTTCCTATACTTCTGCAAACTTGCTAACGCTTCCGTCATGTCCATGTATGGTGCAGTTCTACCAACTCACAGTTGGAGAACTGAGTTTGCTATTAGTTTATAATAATATGATGAAGATGATAGGTGCTTGCTGTAGAACAATAATGTATTTCAATGCATTTCCCTGCTTCTCATGTTTAGTTTCTATCATGTTATGGGAATATCTTACATTTTCTGAATTTTTTATCCATTCCGTGTTTTGTTGTGAGTTCCTATGACCACTAGCTGAGACAACAGGCTGACGAATCCAGTGCTTCTAATCACAAGTATAATTCCCAATGGTACATATGCCCATAACACTTGTATAACTACTGCCAGAAAAAATGTTGTGAATGTGGTGTATGAGTACAGGGATGGAAGATAATTCTGTGATCAAAGGCTGAAATGTGTATGCAGCCTGATGATGACAGCAGCTGCCACTGACGTGGCCCCTTATGTCACGTCTGAGACGGTGTAGTTAGGCGAGACACTCTTGAGTACATACGTAAATGTACTTGGTGTGAAATTCCTTGGATTCTTCAGCTTCTTGAAGGAACACTAGATTGCTGTGTCTGTCCAGACCCATGGGAAAATTCAGACAGAGGAATGGGATACCCCAGGCAAAAGTTTGTGCCAGGCAAAATGATCACAATGTTCAGAGGAGGTTCCCTTTTTCCAATAAGATTTTATTAATACCTTTCATAATACATTGCAATAAAAAGCAAACTAATAAAAACAGAGAAAGAGAAAGGCAGAATAATGCAAAGTCCTTTCTCACAGGTAGATCTTAACTCTTACCTTACACAGAGAGAGGTGAACCCTTCCAGCTCTCACCCGGGAGTTTCCCTTTCTTCTCCCAGCCTCCCCTCCCAACTCTCTTGGTCCTTCACCCCCATCTACATGCAAACCCCTCATTAACCCTGAGTGTATGACAACAAGAAACACGAAAGAACAGAGCAAAGCAGAAGCAAGAACAAAGCAAAAAGGGAAAAGAAAAGATAACCAAGGGATAAAAATATTAAAGGAATATTAAAAGGAAAAATATTAAAGGAATAAGAAAATAATAAAAGAACAGAAAAGAAAGGAAAAGAAACAAGTAAAAAGGACTTCCAACTATCCGTCTGTCAGTTGTATATACAAGAGTTCTTCAAAATATTCAGATGTTCACCCCAGTGTAGTATCCAGCTGTTCCTCCCATGGCCAGTTGATTTCCCCCCAGTCTTCTAGTCTGGGCATCTCAGCTTCATTCATTGGGAATGTTCAGAGCAGGTTCAATGGTAGAGCACCTGCTTTGCTTCCAATGGGTTTCAGGTTTACTCCTGGGGCCACCTGCAATTAAAAGGATCAGGTAGCAGGTGATGGGCAGAGCTGTACCTGAGACCCTAGAAAGGTGCTGCCAGTCGAAGAAGAAATTGTTTGCATTTGACATCATGCTAAATCATACCAGCTTGGCATGAATGAGGAGAAACAAGACCCAGTGGGTCCTGGGTTTATGTGCTTCCCCCTCTCCTCCTTCCATGCAGATGGGAGGAGGGGGAGGTCAGAAGCTTTTGCTTCATGGTACTTTGTATCACCTGAACTCACAAACCTTATGGCTGGGGTAGCCAACATGGTACTCAATGGATGCTGTTAGATATTAACTCCCTTCAGCCCCAGCCATCATGGCTAATACTCGGGGATGATTTATTTTTATTTATTCGTGCCATTTATATAAGTGCTGTACATGGTTCTCCCCCTCCACACAACAACTTGTTAGGGTGAGAGACAGTGACTGGCCCAAGGTCACCCAGTGAACTAGGGTTTCAAACAAGCTCCTTGAAGCTGCCTTGTCTAAACTAACAATAGTTAACCACAGTTCTGGGTTTGGACAATATGATAAGTTGTGATTAAATGAAAATGAAAGCTGCTTAACTCCTGTTCCTGACTGTGAAAGAAAAGGAGAGATGGAGTGGGGAGTGTGCACACCAAAAAGGCATTATGTGGCTCATTTCTGCCACACTAAGCTGTGGTTTAGCATGACATAACAGTGTGGTCAGTAGTTAGCTAGATGGACAAATAGACTGAACTAATATAATGCAGCTGCCTGTGGATGCTTCCACTCATGTCAAAACCACCAGAAATCTCTATTAAAATGGAAAGTTACTCTGTGAAGATTAGCTGTGGACTTCCTGCCACTCCATTGTCAGAGACAGTATGTGAGTATCAGTTGCTAGGAACTGCAGGCAGAGAGAACATTGCTATGTTCAGGCACCAGGCCCCAGAATTTATAATTCTATATTTTGAGGCTGGCTCCCTAGTTTACTGGGGCATCAGTGCATCCCCTGACAGAATGTCATTAGTACTTGGCTGTTTGGTTCCATCTGGTAGATAGCATGTAATGGTACCAGATTTCTTATTTGATGCTTGTCAAAGCAATCAGAGACGCCATCAAATCTAAAGCACTCAAATTCAAATCCTGCAAAAAAACTTCACTTTCAAAACCCAGAATCACACATTTCTAGGTTTGCATTGACATTGTCAGGGGCAAAATTGGCAATTTCAGCAATTTAAGAATATTTGCTCCAGCACTACTCTGGGAGCAGTGTGGTAACCAACTTTCTAAACTTAATATTAGTGGGAGTTATTCACAAAAATCCTTTGCACTGTTGGTAATATATTGTGATTTTCTGCTGAGGATGTTCCACATATCAGGTGAAGGCTTGCCAGGAGCGTGGCCAACAAACAGCTGTAACCAGCCTTGCTCTAGAGGCTGACTGCCAAGTTGTGTAAATGGCAGGAGACTATAACATGAGTCACTTCAAGGACAGATGTTGTTCCAGTGTTGGTGCAGGCAAATTCCACAATGGTAGTTCATGTCAGGGCAAAGCAAGGAAGACAGGATGGGAACTGAGGGCTTCGGAAGAATAATCAAGTATGAGGCAAAAAAGCATTGGGTTGCCGGCATTCAGATGGAAGGGCTTGAAGTAAGTCAGGGACTGGGAGAGCCTGCAGGAACAGATAAAAGTAGGAAAGTTCCAGAACATACCAAGGCTTCTGTTGCTGAATTGTTGAGAGCTGCAGATTCAAAGATGCTGTGCTCTGATTCTCTGGGCTATCAGTCAGTGCAGGTGAAATACTGGTATCTAGACTTCAAGTTCAGGTCTACTGCCAAGGGTGAGGGAGCCCCCAGTAAAGTGTGGACAGTGGCATTCCTGAAACAATGCTTGGCCCGCTAGTTAGGACTTGTAGTGGCCTGGGGGCCTTGCCTTTGTGGCACCAGCATGTTTTTCCTTCGTCAACTTCCCCCAGGTTGAGTTGGCTACCAAGACATTGTAGTGAGAAAATCATGGCTGCCACCACAAAAACATGGTAGCCAACTTGAAAAGCTAGCTGGCCTCTGCTTGGAACTGATATGGATGTTCCTTTTAAGGAGAGACCAGAGCAGACGTTAAGTGGTGGACTGTGCTGAGGAGGGTGTACTGGGAGGCCAGCAACTGATCAACGATGCTTGCTGCTAACACTGGACCTGATAACGTTAATCTAGCTGAAGAAACTGATGTCTGAATCAATTATATGACTGCTATCATTTGCTTTCTGGGAAGGCTAGCATCTTTAACAGTTATGGGACATGAGGAATTCAGTTGCATTTCCATGAAAAATACCTCTCTGCCTTTTGAGTTTCTGCCTGTTCTGCAGTTGGCAAAGGCACAAAAGCACGGCTGTAAATCAGGAAGCAAACCTAACCAGTTGCTCCATCTTTGGCACAAGCACATAAATACCATGGACGAAGCTCGAACAGATATTGTTCCAGCTTTCAGGTTAAGTTCGTCTTTTATTTTCTTTGGCTTCATGGAGAGAATAGCTCAGATCTACTGCAATATAACACTTGCTTCAGCTTATACCTAAACGTTATCACAATGGGCTTTCAATTTAAATGCCATTAAAGAACTTTAAAAACGGAAGGAAATTATCCAAACTCACCCAGGGCAACTGGCAATTCTTTGACATATTTTTGTTAAAATAAAAAAAAATCTCTCTATATTGGACAAACAGGCCAAACCTTACGCCAAAGAATAAATGGACATAAATCTGACATCAAGAATCACAAAACAGAGAAACCAGTAGGAGAACACTTCAGTCTCCCAGGACATTCTATACAAGATCTCAAAGTAGCTGTTTTACTACAAAGGAATTTCAGAAATAGACTGGAAAGAGAAGCTGCTGAATTGCAACTCATTACCAAACTTAAAACCATGGAGAGACCTGGTTTGAACAAAGACATTGGATTCTTATCCCATTATACATGACTAAGCCATTTCTCACCTTCTCACCCCTTGCCTTTTCCTGTTAGACCTATTACAGTCGTTAAGAGTCGTCAGCAGGCTCATCTCAGCTATCTGCCAATCTCCCATTCCCACCACCCTTCTGAGTAATACCCCTCCCCACCTTCTCACTATATAGAAGGATCTGGCAACTTCTGTTTCAGTGTATCTGAAGAAGTGTGCTTGCACACGAAAGCTCATACCAAGAACTAACTTAGTTGGTCTTAAAGGTGCTACTGGAAGGATATTTTTGTTAGTTTGTTAAAAAGATTTAATGCTTATTTTAACCCATTGCTGTTGACAATCTAACTGATGCACAACATAAACACATGACAGAATATAATAATAAAGAGGACTTATACCCAATGTAAAGAAATGGAAATTGATTAATTATAAGAGTTTGAGGCTGCTATCCTGTGCCAACAGGGAGTAAGCTTCATTGAACCCAATAGGACTTATGTCTGAGTAGACATGCATGGGATTGCATTATTAGTTAATTGCTTGATTATATCAGTTATATCTACATAAAAATGAATATTAGAAAGCTATACTTCTAAAGCACACATATCACAGCAGGGAATTAGAAAATACATTAGGCTTTCACACACAGAAAGGAATGCCTTTTTAAAGATTTGCAGTTTAGGACCTTAGTAGAGTATAGGAAACTGTCTGTCAGGGGCTAAAGCCAGGGAGAGGTCAGCAATAAAATAATAAAGCCCCAACATCAGTGAAATTACTGCTTTATTTAAAGAAATGAAACAGTGCCGTCCTAGTGATGAGAGCAACTTGCCCCAATGTGACAGTTGTGAGGACTGAAGGTCTCTGCCTTCCCACCGCTCTCTAAGACCCCTCTTCCCCCATTTCCTTCCCCAGCAGCCTAAGGCTCCACCGTCTTGTCTCCCACTGCTCCACCCTCTTCATTTCTCTGCATGTTTGGGGGGACCAGGGGGGAGGGAACCCTGTAGCAGCAGGTGGGGGAGACTCCCTGGATTCTCCAGCAGCTTGACTCAACTCTGTCTCTTGGCCCTCAATCCTCTCCAGCCTCTAAATCAGGGCTGCTCTGTGCCCCAGCTTCTTCCTGCTCACTAAACCCTGTTACCTCTTCAACTTCTGACACCTCATCCTCCCAGTCTTCTCCCTCTGACCACTCATCGTTGTCCCACCACCAATCCCTGGGCTCTGAGCCTTCTTCCCCTGGGGGTGTCCTTGGGGTTTCTCTGCTGGTGCCTGCCAACACTCCTCTTCATCCAACCAGTCCATGGCACTGCCCCATCGAGCTCAGTATTGTCCACACTGGCTGGCAGTAGCCCTCCAGGTTTCAGGCAGGGGCATTTTCCATCTTCCTGTAGATGCCAGTGGGACATTTTGTACCTGGGAGATTTTGCACATGAAGCATGTGCTGTCCCACTGAACCACATAGCCATTCATGGAATCACAGTCCTTCCCCTTTTTAAAAGAGTTTGATTTGAAAAACAAAATCTGCTGACACTTTTTAGTCAATCTTATTGTTTTAAATTAAATTGATTATAATTGATGAATCAGCTAAACAACGTAGCTCTGACAAAAAAGTTAAAATGGGGCCCCCCATTTCCCTTAGCGACAGAAATTCATTTTCCAGGATGAAAAATAGTATTTAGTCTGGCAAAACACTCAACTGATATCTTTTACACCATTGTTTTAGTCAATGTAACCACACAAGCAGATCTAGTGGGACTATTTTGTTTTATAGGTGTGCAAACTGTGTGCCTGTATGAAGTTGAACTGGGAAGCAGGAAAGAAAATGGGGCAAAGGCTTAAGTTAGCTTTTCTGGCAGACCTTAAATGTTGTGCTGACCTGGTAAAACCATTAGCAGACTCAAATATCCTCTGAGGATAAAAGCTATGAAATATTGCTGATGAAATTGTTCATATGTGTTATTAGCCAACACAGGATGAAAATCAGAACAAAAGAGGGATGGATTATTATTATTTTAATTTCTTTTTGCAGTACATGAATCTTCTTTTTTATACTAGAAACTTTAAGGAAGAGAAACAAGGACTGGCGTGCGACAGAAGCAGGGGAAATTTCCCAGAGTGGCATTTTTTCCTTTTACACCAATACCCAATGTGTTGGGAACTCATTTCTCAAGGCCAATTTAAAAGTGATTTCACTAGCTACAATTGTTAGTATATAAGCCTGACATGTTTGCCTATAAAGCAGAAAGATCAGGGTGGCTTTCACACTAAACTTTTCTCTGGCAGTTTAATCATCTATTTACTCACTTTTTATGAAGCATTCACTGTGTTGTAGCTAGATTTTTGCATTGCAGTGGTTTTTCTGTTGTCTTCATGTATTTTTTCAGATGTAATCCATGGTTTGCTAGTGGTTTTTTGCAGTAAAATGTTACATTTGCAGCAGCATCCTGTCTAGTGTGGAAAGGCAAAGCATAATTAAGGCTTTTGGGGGCTACTGTGTTTGTAATTTAAAGCTTCCTCCTTGCATGTTGTGCCATTTCTTTTCCTTTTTGTGCTTTCTGTTCAGCTACTTTCTGTCCTCCCTTAAAAGAAATAAAAGAAAAAATGAGAAGATTCCAGAAATTGAAGCCTTCACTGCCACAGCAGATAACAAAGATTGGCTAATTAAAGGATAGTTAATCACTATAATCTCCCAGCTGCACTGAACCGGGAAGTAATCTTGCAAAAAGAAAACTTTTAATTAATGTTGCAAGGGATCTTAATTGTGACTAAACACTTTAGAAGGACTTTGGCTATGCAGAAAGTTATCACTCTAAGTGTACAACTTCTCTTTTAATTCTGCTTTCAGCTACTTGCCTGAAGGCAATGCCTGGCCAACACGGAAGGGTGCTCACATGGTTGCAATCTTGAAGTGTTTTTCAGGGCTTGCTTCTGAAATTCTTTAGTGCTAAGACCAATATCTCCAGGTATTCACTGAATATATTTTAGGGGACGGAGTATCTGTGATGGGGTTGTTTCTTTTTCACCATTCAGATATTAAAGCGGGAGGCGGGGTTGTTTAATACCGAAAAGCAGACGACTTCAGCCAGTTCCAGCAGCAATCGGCCATAAAACAAGACTGCATCATAAGGACACTTGTGTTGCTAAGGTACAGGCAGAGGAGCAGAAGGTAGCGCGATGGGTGATCCAGCAGATAGAGACCAAAGACTGTGTGAGTTATGAACTAATATAAAGTAAGGTCACCCTGCATTTGCCTCTTCTAGTAATGAGGCTTTGCAGTTGGGGAGGGATGAAGGACCCGTGACCCTCCAGATGTTGCTGAATTACAACTCTCATCATCCCTGAGGATGCCTTGCTGCTTGGGGGCTGATAGCAGCTGGAATACAACAACATTTGGAGAATCACTAGTTTTCCACTTGAGCTATAGGGACTTTTCCAGCAGAATATGGATATAGTTGGCCCGTTTCCTCTCGGAAGGGATCAGGTTTATGCTGTAGCTTCAGGGAGTCCAGACAACTGTTTACAACTCTGCAGCTAAAGTGGATTGATAGGATTGTCCCGTCCAACTCGTTCTGCTTGGGGATGGGACTCATCATTTTCTGTCTTTGACATTCTGCTGAACCAGAGCTTTGCCTGGTTTCGGAGAACACCAAATGTGGAAATCTATGGCGAAGAAGAGAAGGAAAGTAGTTATATTAATCTGGAAAATTTAGCTGAATCCTTGGAACAAATGTTTGAATTCAGTGACTTTAATGTTCAGAGGGGTCAATATTTATTTGCATGACTACTTGTAGGGAAAACAGGCAATTTTTGACTAAATCAACATATGGTACAAAAATTCAGATAACTTATGACCTGTTTGCATGATGGTGAACTGACTTTAGGCAAAAGTGTGCCCCCCCCACTCAATTGCATGTGTTGCCTGCCTATCATGGGCAGATGGTGGAAACTTCAAACAGCCAAACTACGGCATGATTGTTGGAAACGCCCCATGAGAAAACAAGGGCTGGGTAAAACCACCATTAGATGCTGGGAAAGGGGGAGAAAGGAGGTGCCACATTGAGCCCATCTTTCCATATTCAGTTTATATACAAACTGTCCAAAAATGTATATGTTATAGAGCACTTCATAGAGAGAGTCAGCATGGAGTAGTGGTTAGAACATTGGACTTGGGAGACTATTATTATTATTATTATTATTATTATTATTATTATTATTATTATTTCATTATTATTAATTTATACCCCACCCATTTGGCTGGGCTTCCCCAGCCACTCTGGGCAGCTTCCAACAAAATCCCCCATTCACCCATGAAACTCTCTGGGTGGCCTTGAGCCAAATGCTGTTTTTGTGAGGATAAAATAGCAGAGGAGAAAGAACCTCATTTAGCTGTGGTTCCTGTATTGCAGACCCTTGGGGTCCCCTCCAGCTCTACGTTTCTGTGATTCTGTTATTTTTATTTATTAAATAACAAGCTCCTTGAATCAAAAGCAAGATATAAATGTAATAAAAAGACATTCAATAAGTGTCTGATCTTGCTCTTCATTTTACGGTGCACAGTGTAGTAGTAAAAAGAAACAGCAACAGCGTTCTCCCCTTCCGCTCTTGTATAGCCCCATGTTGCTCATGTTAAAAGGACAGAGCTATAAGGCAGCCATAAGCAGCAACAGAAACACAAACGCCATATGGGAAGGCATAAGAGATTGTAAGAGGCTTCACCTTACACTTAATGAAGAGCAGGGGCTGCTGGAGAAGAGTGTTCCCAAGTCAGGAGGCCATAGCTGGAAGGGCTCCATCTCCAGCCCTGCCGGGGGGCTTTAAGGGTCTATTGCTACATTTGTGGAGCACTGCAAAATGTGGGGTTTTCACTGCAAAATTCAGGGGGTTTGCTGCAAAAAGGCTGCAAAACTTTGGCACCAGTTTTGAGGGGATCCCAGATTTTGGGGTTCAAAGTTAATGAAGCTGAGGCCATATGCAACTTACTTTGAACAACTTTTCTTTTCATTTGATTACAGTAGATTTAAAAAATTGTAACTATTTTTCACAATGCTACCCAATTCACTTTCAGAGGTACTGTATTATATTTATAAATAGGAAGGGGGAAATTCCACAGTTATGACATAATGACAAATAAACCATGTATATAAAGAAAAACAAGCTCTTTAGGGTACTTTATATAAAGTCCCAGTGCCGCCGCCCCCCCCCCCCCGTGATTCCCTTTCTTCCTTTTTGTTGCCTGTCTCTGCAGCTATGAGCCCCCCCTCCCTGCCTGGCCTGCTCTAGCTTTTGGGGGTCAGAGTTCCTGTGAGGTTTGCATGCTGCTGCTGTCACGTAGGCCCTGGATGTGAAAATCAGTCTCTCTTCATGACTCATAACCCATCAATTCAGTGGAAGGGAAATCCAGACGTGCTCCAGAGGAGAATTAATTTCACAAAGGCAAGCACAGAAATCCTAGGAAATTGCTAGTTAAACCTATCTACCCTTTCCACTCTTGCAAGGCATAGCTATTGGAAGCAGAAACAGCATAATTTTAGCCTGCAAATTTTATTTATCTGCTTGTTTGTATCCTGTCCTTCTGGGGCGCATGAACAAGGTTTCCAGGCAGCCCTCTCAGCTGGGCTAGAATCGGTGGGAATAGCCAGTAGTCAGGACTGAAGAGTAAGTCAGAATCGTAGTGTAAATCAGGTTGCAAGATTGCTTCACATGTTAGATTCCTGCAAAAAAAATAATGGTGTATTTTAAAATAATAGTTCCCATCTGAAACACATTTTCTCTGAAGTAAATTGTATTAGTTTTGATGGAGTTGAAAGTCAACTCATGCTTAGAATTGCAGCGTTATTTTAATTTCCAGTTTATGATTCAGTTATAATTAGTTCATTAAAAGTCTCTTTCTTTCACTTAGCCACAGGGCTGCAACAATAGTTAGTGGCTGGGTGTGTGTGTTCACACACTAACTGGTTGCTTGTCTAGGAAACTCCTTACCAACCCCACCCCTGACCAGGTCACCCACATGTAGATTGTGTCTAGATTGTGTCTGCCAAAGGCAGCCCCACAGATGTCACAGACTGGTTGGACACAGAGGAATGGTGGGAGGCACCCATAGCTGTCAATGTTTCCCTTTTTTAAAGGGAAATTCCCTTATTCCAAATAGGATTCCTCGCAAGAAAAAAGTTGACAGCTAGGGAGGCACCAGCAGGGGAACCCCCAAGGGAAGAAGGCTCAGATTGGTGGTGGGACAACAATGAGTGGTCGGAGGAAGAAGAGAGAGAAGAAGGGGAAGGGGAGGTGTTGGAAGCTGAAAAGGAAACAGGGCTTACTGAGCACAGGGTGAGGTAGTCTGTGATGGAGAGAAGTCCACACTTAGAGGTAGAAGTGGAAGCAGGAGAGGAGGGAGGCCAAGAGGCAGAAATGAGTCAGGCTGTTGAAGAGGCACAGGTGTCTTCCTCTGCTGCTGCGAGAAGCTCCTGCTGCCTCCGCCCCCCCCCCCCCCCAGTTTCCAAGAACCAGGAGAGGCATAGATAGGTAGCCGTGTTGGTCTGCCATAGTCAAAATAAAAAAAATCCTTCCAGTAGCACCTTTAAGACCAACTAAGTTAGTTCTTGGTATGAGCTTTCGTGTGCAAGCACACTTCTTCAGATACACTGAAACAGAAGGACCTGGCAACTTCTGTTTCAGTGTATCTGAAGAAGTGTGCTTGCACACGAAAGCTCATACCAAGAACTAACTTAGTTGGTCTTAAAGGTGCTATTGGAAGGATTTTTTTTATTTTGACAGGAGAGGCATGAAGAGGAAGGAGCAGAAGGTAGCTTCACACAGGCGCAGTCTCAGATTGCTTGGAGTAAACCTTGGAGAGGAGGGGACTTAGGCAGCTGTGGGGAGGCAGGGACCTGCCTGCAACTGCTTCATGGGGGCAAGACCTTTTGGAGATGAGTTGCTATGCTCATTAGGCCAGACACTCCTGTGCAAATCCTGTTTTTGCTAATAAAGAGTTAACTCCAACTCGCTCGGTTTAATTTACTGCTGGCTCACTCCTGTCACCAGGCCTCTCTTATCTGGCCTTCAGGACTCTCATTAGCTCCTCTCCTTCCCAGGCCACACACCCCACTGGTCCTGCTCCATGTTTTCCTCAAGTGCTTTTGCTTGGCTGGAAGGTGTCCTTGGACATTGAAACATCCCTCTAGCTTGTCTCAGTGGAGGATTGAGAAATGTGTGTGTGCACAGGGTATGTAGGTGTAGAAACCTCTGACTTATGTGGGGCTGGAACGTAGCCTACTATGCAAAAGTAAGAGTCACATTAATTGACCTGCCAAGTTTTGCTTGCTGCCCAAGGATGGTCCCATAGGAAGGAATGCAGCCCTCCAGCTGAAAAAGATTGCCCACCCCTAATCTAGAGCCAAGACCAGATCTCCAGTCCAGGCCTTGGATGTAAAGAGTCCACTGGGTGCACCATCACTTCCAGGCACATGCCAAGGTTTTTATGATTTTCCATCCTGGTCTCATCTCACCAGGCTTCTACAATTCCTCAGGGCTTTAGAACAGCCTTGCTGAGCAGTTCTGGGAGCAGGGAGGCATGACTGGAAAAAGACCTCAAATGCCCCACTATCAGCACAGAGGCTCTCAAGGCAGCAATTTGAATCCTGGTTGAAGACTTAGTGTTGTTAGTTTAGTTAATGCACAGGTATATACAGTGCTTTTTTCTTTTAAAAAATGTTTAGGGGTACTCTTATTTTGACTCAAGAAAACCACCATTTTATAGTTCAAATCGGGGGAAATAAATGCAGTAAATGGACAAAATTACAAAGATTCACAAAATGTTTAGGGGTATGAGTATCCCTGCATACCCTCATAAAAAAGCACTGTGTGTGTGTGTGTGTGTGTGTGTGTGTGTGTGTACACCCACCCATACCGCCCTAGGATCTTTTGATAAAGGGCAGTATATAAATTGAATAAATAATAATAATATAATAGTAATAATATTTGTTTTATCAGCGCAACAAATCTGTTGTTTGTGATGTATTTCTTGCTTGCTTTGTATCTGCATTGTGGCCAATGGATTAGCAACAAACCTTTGACTGTCTCCAACTCCTTTTCCTAGAACATGAACATCCAGGTGGAAGATGCCCGGATCCGACCCATCCTCTCTGCCTTTCGCAGTCGCATTCCCGTCACAGAGGGTTACGTGGAAGTGAAAGAAGGAGGCGTCTGGAAACGAATCTGTGACAGGAACTGGACCACAAAAAACTCACGTGTTGTCTGTGGCATGTTTGGATTTCCATCAGAGAAGAAATACAATGTCAGAGTCTACAAGTAAGAGAGGGTTTTAAAAGGGGGTGGTTGTGTTCTTGGGCCCTGCTTAGAGCTAGAGGTTTCCAAATGAGGTGGCAAAAACCTAGGCAAATTGCTTTGGTGTCCCCCACCCCCTTGTCAATGTATTAAGCAGCTTCTTTTCTTCCTTTAACTTCCTTCATAACAAGGGAGGCCCCCAGGCAGCTGCAGAACAGCTTGTGTTAGGAAACTGTTTGTATTGTTTTTCCAGCCTGAAGACCATGATTTGTGGGGCAACCGTGGAGGGAGGTCCAAAGGCTCAACATTTGCGGTTTTTTTGCTTGTTCTTCTGGCTTGTCAAAAGGCTGTTTCCCACTGAGGTTCCTGCTTACAGGATTCCACTGCCTATGTTTCTTGTTGTTCTTCATTAGCGAGAAAAGTCAAAACAGAAAGGCTCCTGGATTAGAATCATGTAAAGCAGCATGGAAAGGCTCTTTCTTTTTCAAAGTCCAGATGCTTTTGTTTTTTTCCACAGGCATCAGTAAATAAGTGCTTCCAGGTGACCTGGTGTTGTGTCCAGTGCATGGGAACAAAATATCACATGTTTATGCCAGTTCTCTCCTCCCCTCTTGGAATCTTTAAAACTCACCGTTTATATTTAAGCCTGATGCATTGTGAAAGAATTCACCACAAGAAGGGCAGAGGGGGGGGGGAGGGAGATGCATGTGAACTCGCTTCTTTTTGACATGGTGCTGACATGATGTGGTGCCTTGTCAATCTATAACTGGTCATCTGCTCCTTACCATGAATTGTATCTTGTCAGTCTGCACTCTGCATGCACTGCTGCCCTACAAGCAGCGGTTTGCAAAAGTTGAGGTTTAGTGACAGTGCCAAAGTACTACATCCTGCCCCACCTGAACATCTCCAGATTAAATGGGGGCAGATTATGGGCTGGCATTTGATGGCAATGGCTTGTATCCCATGCAGCATTTAGTAACTTACTCATCCATGCAAAGTTTCTGTATTTCCTGAATTTTGCAATGCAGTTCTAGCAACGTGTATAAAAATGCACATACTAAAATGTGCACATAAATGCACATATTAGTGGGGGGGGAATCATAAAATGCATTATATTGGAGAAAATTGCATGCAAGATATGCATAGTAGAAGAAATTAGCTCTAACATGCTGATGAATTTTAAAGGAGGACTTTATTTGCAAACTAATATGGAAATGTGCTGAACTGAACTTAATATTGGAAAAATTAGAAACTGAGATTTACATCTTCAGCAATCCTAAATGTGCCTGACATGAAACTCAGTGTGCACATTTAAACAGGACACAGAACCTTCTGTAATAGTGGAGGTCATTTTTGTGGGAGATGTGGAATAGAGATCTCTGAAGGTAGAAAAGCTGGAGAATCATTTTGCTAGGGATGTGATGTATGAGTTTCTTTAAATGCTGAGCCCAGCCCCAGACTACCAATGTTGGGATGTTGGTTGGTATCTAGCAGCTCTCTCTTTTCCCAGTGTGTTCCTTAATACTGCCTTTGTATTTTCACATACTGCCTTAAAGGGAAAGCAAAGTCTCCAGTCACTTGGATCCAGTCTTTTTTGCACGTGACTCTGAAGCCTGTTAACATGCCTCTCATTTCTCTGGTTTCACTCTGCATAATATTGTAAATAGCCTTTTCCACAAGGGTGGGGCCTTCCATTGACACTGTGGTTTCCACAGCTGGGAAACCAGTTTCCAAATTGGGTTTCTACTCCAATAAGCTGACTCTGTACTTCTGGGGGCTGTGGGTTAAAAGGAACCCTACCCCCCCCTTGCCCACAGAACTAAGAATTTTCATTCCCAAAGCGTAACCTCAGCTTTTACGTGCTGAGGCATTCCACGTGAGACTGCTGAACTTCATGATGGTGGGAAGCCAAAAGATTCCCAGATGCCTCATTTCGCTAAAGAAAACAACTTAGTTCATCATCGTCCTTGCTGCCAAACTCTCACCCTGGAATGTAATTTGGGTTCTGCATTTGACAGTGCAGTTTTATAATTAAAGGAAAAACAAACTTTAAAGCTCTGGGAGTTTCCTATCCTACTGTTCGTTTCACTGAACTCTTTGAGGCCATTTTCCTAATCATTCTTGTACCATAAGAGCGTAAGAAGAGGCCCCTGGATCAGACGAAAGCACCATCTAGGTCAGCATCCTGTTCTCACTTTGGGCAACCAGATGTGAGGAGGACCTGAGCTCAACGGCACTTACCCTATTTGTGCAACTGCTATTCAAGATGTACTGCCAGTCACAATGGTTATATTCTACCCCCGAGAGCATGGAGGCACTGTTTACCTTTGTGCTGCAGCAGTACTTCTTTATCACTTGACACAGTCCTCCGTGCTCCAGAAGCGGTTTAGTCCTGTTGGCCACGTGACCCAGAAAGCTGTCTGTGGACAAACACCGGCTCCCTTGGCCTGAAAAGCAAGATGGGTTCCACACCCCATAGACTTAACCGTCCAGGGGTCCTTTACCTTTTTTATTATTCTACTCCCACTGTCAGAGGCAGTACATATATCCCTGAATAGTGGTTTTGGGGAATCCCAAGTTGGTATGGTGTTGTTGTACTCAGGTCCTGTTTTGCAGTTTCCCACTTTGGTTAGCCACTTTGAGAATGAGATGCTCTATTAGAGGAGCTAGTGGCCTGATCCAGCAGGGTTTTTATGCTACCTTGATGGTGGAGGCAGTGTATAGCCATCATGGCTAGTAGCCACTGAATAGTGGCACCCTCCATGAATTTGTCTGATAATCTTTTAAAGCCATCCAAGTTGAGAAGAGCTCTTCTGGACGGTGTATTTAGTCCAGCATCATGTTTCATGCACTAGTCAGCCAGAAGATTCTGGGAAGCCCACAAGAAGGACATGAAGACCATTGTCCATGGGAAACATAGGAAGCTGCCTTATACCAAGTCAGACTTCTGGTCCATCTGTCTTAGTATTTTTGACACTGACTGGCAGCAGCTCTCCAGGTTTTCAGTCAGGGCTGTTTCCCAGACCCATGCAAGTCAGGGATTGAACCTGGGCTGTTGACATCCTTCCCTACCTTGGCCCCGCGGTATCTGAGCTTCAGAGGCATACATGGAAGTCTCTTTTAGCTATCATGGCAAATAGCCACTGATAGAACTACTTTCATGGATTTGTAGTGAAATGTCTGTCTAGCACTAGTCAAATCCTTACTACCAGATCAATCCTCAAAGCAAAATCCTGGCTACCACAAGCAGCTGCCTCCATCAAGCAACACTCAGGCATTTGTCAATTAACAATCTAAATTGCTGACACAAGTAGATAATTCCTTTTAAAAAAACTATTGTGGGTTTAGGCAGAGTGGAAGGTTTCCTCAAAGCATTGCACAACACAGCATTCTGAGATTTTCACTGCCATGCGTAGCAGGGATGGTGAACCCAGGTCCCTTCAGATTCAGTTGGACTTGCTCTCCCATCGTCCCTGGCCATTGGCCAAGCTTGTTGGGGCTCATGGGAGTTGGAGTCCATTAGCAACTGGAGGACCACAGGTTCCCCTGTCCTGCTATACAAGACGTTGAATCCTTAAAGCCATATTGAAGTAGCTCAAACCTTGGTCCTGAATTAAGAGCTCTTCTTTTATGTATAAGAGATGTGTTCTTAACAAGTTTCTTCCCTGTTTCTTTCATGTATCTCAGCTCAAGACAGTCCTGTATATGCATTTGGATGAATATGCTTATTTGATTGTGTGAATTTACCTGGCTTTCATGTGACCAGTGTCACAAGACTTGGCCCATAAGGACAAACCTATTGCTTCAACTAATCTGGCTAAACACAACTTTTTGTTATCTCAGCATGTGGCTCTCAGTGATTCCAGTTTCTTCCTTCCTTCAAGGATGACGGCAGCCAGAAGAAAGCACACTTATTGGGCTTATTCCATGGACTGCACGGGCAATGAGGCACACATTTCCAGCTGCAAACTGGGCAATCGCATCAGCACAGCTAGTGGGAACGCAACATGTGAGAATGGGATGCCTGCCGTGGTGAGCTGCTACCCTGGTCGTGCTTTTGCCCCTGGCAGCCACAGCGGTTTCCGAAAAGCTTTCCAACCCGAGGTAAGAGAGACAGAAATATGTTCATCTATTGCTGAGGAGCATAAATTTGTGGAGCTTGAAATAAGCTGTGGGTATTCAACCAACCATGTGGCTCATGTGGAAGGCTTAAGCTAACACTCCTCACCATACGTTTGAATCACTCTTATACCACTTTAACAACATGGCTTCCCACAAAGAATCCTGGGAACTGTAGTTTGTTAAGGGTGTTGAGGGCTGTAGCTCATGACAAACTACAGTTAGCCATGACTGTTAAAGTGGAGTGGTGTGGATATGACTGAGACAAATGTTTTCTTATCTGAATCTACATATGAAGGCAACAGGAAAGTCCTGACTCCACACAGATACTATGTCTGCTTGCCATCCCCTGATCCAAGGACAGCCAACTTGTGGCTGAAGAGCCACACCCAACTTTGGTCCTGATTGTCTCCAGCTCACACAACCTTTCCGATTGCATCTTTTTAAAAATAAGGATCATATTTATTAAGTTTTCCAATTTAACAATCCAATAAAAACCACATTAAAAACATTTCAAATTATAAAATAATCAAACAGTCCAAATGTTATGCCAAATTATAAATCTTTGTTTGACTTCCCATGCTCTGAGGTCGGGCGGTGGCGTTCATCTCACATTTATTCTGCTCCTAAGTTATTCTCTGATTGCATCAAGTTGGATGCAGTGACTCAAATGTCTCTCATTAATTTATTACATTTATATCCCACCTTTCCCCCAAGGTGCTCAGGGTTGTATACATTGTTCTCTCCCCTCCCCTTTTTATGTTCATATGGTGAGAGCTAATGACTCTCCAAGGTGATTCTGTGACTTTCATAGCTGAGTAGGGATTTGAACCAGTGTCTCCCTAATCCCAGGCCAAGCATGTGTCTAATCCATTACACCACACTGGCTAATTTCCCAGTGGGAGAATGCCTGCCCACATTCTTAAGCTATGGAGAGGGCATACACTCCCTGGCCAAGTTTCTAGTGGGAGATGCACAGTGATATCATGATCTGGTGAGTTTGGGGCCTGAGTAAGTGGACTGTTGCTGTCCTGTTCGCTGAATTACTTGCATTCAAGCATGTCTTCACTGTAAATCAGCCTTTGTCCACCTAGAGCCCTCTAGACGCTTTGGACTCTGCAAACTCCTGTCAGCTCTAGCCAGCCACAGCATCTTGGGAGCTGAGGGGCACCAGGTTGACATCCTTTACTCTCAGTGAACCATGTGAGAGGTTTATGGATCTCTAAAAGAAAACTCTTGGTATCCTCATCACAAAACGGCAGCCTTCAGATGTCCTTGGGGGAAGCTGTTGCCATTAAACTGGGTACATCAGTGCCCACAGCACTGTAGCTTAAGCCTATTTCTTTCACAGTTAATGTGGCTGAAAGTTTGCACAACCATGAGCAATGGGATAAGATATTCCAGTGTGACTCATAGCACCTTTCCATGAATTCCTTGTGCATATTTGGGCATTATTTACAGAGCTGTAGGAATACACATACTCTCTGGGATGCAGTGACGGGATAACAGTGTTCTCAACAGTTGCCTTAGTAGATTCTCCAACCACAGTACAGTGGTACCTCGGGTTACAGATGCTTCAGGTTACAGACGCTTCAGGTTACAGACTCTGCTAACCCAGAAATAGTACCTTGGGTTAAGAACTTTGCTTCAGGATGGGAACAGAAATTGTGCGGTGGTGGCGTGGCAGCAGCAGGAGGCCCCATTAGCTAAAGTGGTGCTTCAGGTTAAGAACAGTTTCAGGTTAAGAATGGACTCTGGAACGAATTAAGTTCTTAACCCGAGGTACCACTGTATGAACCCATCTTTGAAACTGCTATCTATCTATCTATCTATCTATCTATCTATCTATCATCTATCTATCCAGTTGCAAAAGTGGTCCAGGAATTAAGGGATGGTTTCGTTGCTGATATCATGGGTATTAACCAATGATTACTCATAACAACTAGCCCCTCACCCCAATTCAGAGTGAATGGTGCAAGAAAGCAGTGGCGTAGCGTGGGGGGTGCAGGGGGGGCGGCCGCACCGGACGCAACATCTGGAGGGGGCGTGCTCGCACTCGCAGCTCTCTAAAATCCACGGGTTAGGGGGCGCAAATTACTTGCCTTGCCCCGGGTGCTGACAACCCACGCTACGCCACTGCAAGAAAGTAACAACCACGCTGAACCTCTTGTTTTCCAAAGCTTACCACTCTAGAACAGAAATGCATGTTTGTTTGTCAGCAGGGAAGATGTACTCAACTCAAGCTACATTTACTACTCTTAAAAAGTTGCATCTGTCTTCAGTCCATCAGAGCAACATTTGTACTGTAATGATGCTAGTGTTCCTATTGTGCAAGGCCTCGTTTATAGCCTCCCTCCTGTTTTGACCTAGGATGCTTTTTGACTGAGGACAGCGTATGTTCCATTTAGTGCTGGAAATGGCAAGGCTCTTGGCAAAACACTTGCCACATTCTTGTTCAAAATTCTTCTGTTCAAGCCAACTGACTGCTGAGCTGGCTGGCTTGGCTGAACTTGCAGCTCCTTGTTTCTCTCGTGCTGTCTGCTATTCTTGCTTTGTAGATGTTAAATGTGGACAATTCCTTTCCGTTATATAACTGTGACTTGTAACAGATAAACTACCCAAAGGAACATACAGTACAAGCATTGGTTTTGGGTTTTTTTATATATAGATAAATGTTTGATGCTGGTGAAACTGGTTAGCAGCACTCCTGGAGATTATGGATCCATGATCCCATCTTGTATAAAAAAGCTGCCACACTTTAGTGCATGGGTAGGCAAACTAAGGCCCTGGGGCTGAATCTGGCCCAATTGCCTTCTCAATCCAGCCCACAGACGGTCCAGGAATCAGCATGTTTCTACATGAGTAGAATGTCTGCTTTTATTTAAAATGCACCTCTGGGTTACTTGTGGGGCATAGGAATTTGTTCATATTTTTTTCCAAAATATAGTCCCGCCCCCCACAAGGTCTGAGGAACAGTGGACCGGCCCCCTGCTGAAAAAGTTTGCTGACCCCTGCTTTAGTGTCACGCCTTGTTTCCTACATTCATAGCAGAGATAGAAATTGCCACCCAGGAAGCATGATGCCATTTAGGTTGCAGACAGATCTATGGAGCTGGATTGATTAGCCTCAGCCAGGCACTTCCAACTTCCAAAAGGTTGCAGTCTATTCACAGTATAAAAAACTGGCAGTGATCTACCCATTGTCGTTGGAGGGACCAGGAGCGTGCGCGGGGTCATAGCTGTCAACTTACAGATTTGAAAATAAGGGACCAGCAGCCTTGAAAATAAGGGACCAGCAGACCATGCTGGTAGCTCCGAGAACACTGTCCAACCAACTTTGTAACCAGAGGTTCAACTGAATAGAATCTGAATCATATGCACCACAAGGCCTATGCAGCCTCAACTTAAGATGGCTCCCCGGCCTGGCTTTGCACTGCAAAGTTTGCAGCAGCACGTGCAACAAAATGGCATCCAGCATTCAAAAAACCCCTCAGCTTGCATTAACTAGCCACACACAAGGCATGCAAGCTCCATCCCCCAGTCGTTCTTAGACTTCTTATTGGGTGAGCAACACAGCCAAGCAACACAGTTGGAGCCTCCCTCCTCCCTGGGCAGCAGGGAGGGAGGGAGAGGAGCTGCTTCCTTTGAAATTTAAGGGACAACATTTAAGGGACATTTAAGGGACATCCATCAATAAGGGACAGCAGCAGGACATGGCCCTGGAATAAGGGATTGTCCCTTCAAATAAGGGACACTTGACAGCTATGCGCGGGGTGCTGTGTGGAAGGTGGTAGCTAATTGGACGCAGGGGGGAGTTTAAGTGGGGGGGAAGGAAAGGGAGGCAAAAGTTCTCTCCCTCCCCCAAGCTGCTCTCCCCCCCCCAAGCCAGCCCTTTCTCTCCCTCCGCTGTCAAAGGGAGCTGCGCAGTTGATGCAGATCAGGCTGTCACACACAGACCAGAACTGACTATCGCTCCAGCTCTTTCCCTCTAACTATCTGCTCAACTATCTTAGAAACTATCCTTTTATTCTCCCTCCCAAAACACTGGCTCCACTCCCCTTTCGGTAACCAATCAGACAGAGGCTCCAGCCCTCTGGTGGAATTCTGAGGCACTGCATCACCAGACTCTGGTCTGGCTCAGCTGTCCGTCACACCATCATTTGATTCCAAAATGCATCCACAAAACACCTGAGTTCTGTGGGAGAAGGAGGTTTTTTTCCCTAATGGAACCTCAGACTAACCTGGCTGAGGTGGAGTTCCTGGAACAGCCCTGTTATCCTGTAAGTCATCAGAGAGTGCATTTATTTCAGCACCAATAATTGCTCTATTTGTTTTTTATATAGAAGCATGGATTTTCAGTCCTCTAGCCTTATGGGGAAGTATGTACATCGTGTCCTTGGATGAGGAACCTGTTTTCAGTTTATTTAAAATATTTCCTATGGCTCATAGCTGTTGATGTTCTTGTTGGATTTGGGGGCCTGAAGGAACATGAGCTTTAGATACTCCTGAGTGGGCATAGCTGTGTCTCTTTTCAATTCCAACTTTTCAGGAGCTGGAATTCAACAATCATTATCATTATCAGTAAAGGCTGAAAAGATGAGATCTTTATACCTGATACAAAATTCTGTCAAACAAATCAAATGAACCATGCAAGTTCATCTCTTCTCCCTCCTCCATCCAAATTTAGAAAATGTGCACAAATGTGTTAGGATTACACAATCTAGTCTGCTTCAGCTAATCATAGGGAGGGGGCACAGAAGCTCCTCTTGACCTGTCGACTACTGAGAAGCCTAATCTGTCCCAGAGTTAAAAAAGAAAGTAGGCCAGGATCTACCTCATATTCCTTGAAGTGCCCATAAGTTGGGGGAGGGAAAAATTTAATTTTATTTGCATTTTAATGAGAAATTACCTAATTCACATTTCTGAAACCAGTATATAAACTGAAAACACATCTATTCTTCAAGATTCAGCGTTCCCCAAATTTTGTGATGCAGTTCTCTGACCAAATAATTTGTATCAAACTGTGTATATTAGGTGAAAGTGTACATCAAAAATATCATATTTGGGATTCTTTACAGAAACTGCATAAACAAATGTACATTTTAAAAAATCACTAAAATGATGCGGAATTTCATTATTTGTTTCCAAAAAGCAAATTGCTGTGAAAATGTGAAGAATTGAATTAAAGGTTGAAAATGTGAGAAAATGACTCTTCTATCCCCACAATGAATCGTGCCCTAGGTTGCGGCATCACTTAACTATCCCTCCTTCAAAACAATGTGTGTGTTTAACAACAATTTGCCACCTCCAGTAGTGTATTCAGGAAAATTGCATCTATAAACTGAGTTAATTTCATCTCCAGTTCCTAGTAGGAAGCAAATTGCTCTGCGTTATAGACACTTGCCTGTGACGGTTACATTCCTGTGAACTTAAGGGTTTTCCCCCTTGGTCTTTATCTTTCAGTTTCCACTGGTGAGGTTAAAGGGAGGAGCCAAGATTGGCGAAGGTCGCATTGAAGTGCTGATGAATGGGGAATGGGGAACTGTTTGCGATGACCAGTGGAACCTCGTTTCTGCAAGTGTGGTCTGCCGAGAGCTAGGCTTCGGATCTGCCAAAGAGGCTATTATGGGTGCAAGGCTTGGGCAAGGTAAGCGTGCTTCCTGTTCAGGAACCTTTAGAGTGGGCTGTCGGGACAGCAAGATGAAGAACTCAGTGGCTGAGCGCCTGCTTTGCGTGAAGAAGATCCCAGGTTCAATCCCCAGCACCTCTGGTTTAAAATAAAGGGACCAAGCATCAAGGGCTGGGCAACAACTCAGCAGCCCTTGGAGACCTGCTGCCATTGAGAGTATTGACTCAGGGTGGCTTACAGATGAAAACAAAAAACAGCTAAAAACATTAAAAACCATCATTGAAAAAATTAAACACACACACATGAGAGAGAGAGAGAGAGAGAGAACCATACAAATAATTACAGTAAAATAGCACAGTATCAGCCTTTCATTAAAAGCAGTTGGTTCCCAAAAGCCTCTTGGAACAAGAAAGTCTTCACCTGCTAGTGGAAGGACAACAAAGAGGGAGCCTGTCGAACTCCTCTAAAGAGAGAGGTCCATAGTCTGGAGCATCCACTGAGAAGGCCCTCTCCCCCACCCCTACCAAGTGTGCCTGTGAGGGTGGTGGGACCGAGAGAAGGGTCTCCCCCAAAGATTTCAGGCAGGCTCATATGAGGGAATATGGTCTTTCAGGTAGCTTGGACTTAAGCCATGTAGGGCTTAGGTATAGGTATGTAGAGTAGATAATGTCTGGTTAGAGGGCAAGTCGTCTGACCTGGAACAAGGCATCTTCCTATGTCCCTATGCAGTAGCAAGACCATGGTCCATACTCACAGATATTCTGAATACCCACAGAGGGACTCGTATTAGGGTGCAAAGTGTGTCTGTACAGAGACACATTGATCTCACCTGTGGGGAATCTTATCAGTGGAGGCTGGGACATTCAGCCTTGGGGAAGTTGTAGCTCTTGCTGTCACCGCAACATTGTCCTGCATTGCAGCTTTTGTTTTTCCTTCTAGATGTGAATGACAACCACTTGTTTACTTGAGGGGTGCACTTGATCCCACCCCAGGCCTGGGTTCAATGTCTTTATCATGCTAGAAAAGAGGGGGGAATCTTTTTTGGCCCAGATCTGCATTCCTTTATGGGCCACGTCCAGGGGGGCATATACCAGCAGAGGATGAGCCCAGAGGCAAAAGAGGGCAGCAGCAGCAGAGGCAGCAAAACGGGTGGGGCGATGAATGTGGCTCCTACCTTTAGCCAACGGGAAACAAAAAACAGATTTTTGACACACAAGCTCCATCCAGGCAAACAAGAGGCATTATCAGCCCCAGGGATATGTTCTTGGGGTGCTTTGGCCTGGCTGGAGCAGGTCCTTAAACTGAACCGAGCAGGACTGGTGCAGGTGGGGCTTGGGCAGAGTCCTGAGAGCCAGATAGAGAGGCCTGGAGGGTGACATTTGGCCTCTGGACTGGCGGGGGAGGGGTGGGGATTCCCCATCCCTGTACGGGAATGTGACGCAAGGGAGAGGAGCAGAGGAGCATTTTGCAATATTTGGAGCTGGTTTGCATCTTCATTGCTTAAAAGTATATCCTCCTTTCCCTCTATAATGGGATTATTATGTTAAAAGCAATCAAACACGATATGAACAAATAATTAGAAAACTCCCAGCAGCCAAAATATCTAGGAGACTTTCAAAGCCTGATTAAAAAGAGAAGTTATAAACTACTTTCCTGAATGCATACAAATCTTTAGGTTTTAAGAAGCGGGAAACAGGCCCAGGGTCCTTATGCGGCCTCGCTGCCCAGACCCCCCCCCCCGCTCCCCATGGGTGTTTTTGGCTTCTTGGATTGTATCCTTGAACTCTGATAATGCCTGCATGGAGAAGTGTGTTTGTGTTGAACAGGGAAGGGGAGCTCTATGACTTTCCAGGTGTTGGTGGACTACAGCTCCCATCTTCCCCGGCCATTGGCCATGTGGCCTTGGGCTGATGGGAGTTGGAGCCCAACAGCATCTGGAAGACCACAGGGATAGAAAGTAGCCTGCTGTGCACAGGGTAAAGGTTTCCAGGGCTGCTCTACCCACTTTTGCCTATGGCCCCATCCATTGCGGGCATGTGGCCCCCAGCAGGGAGCGTGGTCCTCAAGCTGGGAAAGAAGGTTCCTTGCAGCTTTGTGAGGCAATCATTTCCATGGACTCTTCCTCAAGCCTCCAAATCATCCCCCAGGCCTGTGTTACTATCCACTACCTAACCAAAAACCACACCATAAAACATAATGGAAGGGTGAAATGCCTCCAAACTGTGTGGTTTGGGGTGAAGGAAAAGGAAAAGGAATAAAAACGTATGAGACACACTGCAGCTCTCTGGAATCTTAAAAATGCAAGCTTGCCAGCCAAGCAGCACACAAGAGTTCTCTGATGTGAATTTAATTGCAGTTATGGCTGCAGAAGTGCCAGCCATCACACGAAAAGGTTTGGCTGCCACGTGAAGGGCTCAAACGTGTTGCCTGCTGCCACATTACACAGTCAGACCCTGGAAACTATCTCTCTTTTTTTTACCGTCTTGGGTGGCTGAGCTGAAAAAGACCTCTCTCATAAAGAGAGGTCTTTTTGACCGTTTATGTGTAATCTTCGGTTTAATTTTCTTAATTTTTTAAACTTATGTTTATTGTAAAATCCTAATAAATATTTTATAAAAAGAAAAAGAAAAAGACCTCTCTCTACCTGAGGCCTTGGCAAGTTGTTGCTGCCAGCCAGAACGAGCAATATTTGGTTTGATGGATCGATGCTGTAACCAATAAGGTGTCTTCATATGTTGGGGGCAAAATGCAAGCGTAAATGAATTTGGGGCCTTTCTTAAGTCCTTAAAACCCATCTAGGCTGGATATGCTTAGATTGGAGAAGAGAAGATTAAGGGAAGACATGATTGTTGTCTTCTAATATCTGAAGGGCTGTCATAACAGAATATGGATCAGACTTGTTGTCTGTGTCTCAAGGCGGCAGGACTAGGAACTGATGGGTAGAAATTGCAAAGAGGCATATTTCAGCTGGACAGTGGGTGATGCTTTCTAATAGTGAGGGGTGTTTGACAGTGCAGCAGGCTGCCTCAGGTATTTATGGGTTCTCCTTCATTAGAGGTTTTAAAACAGATGCCAGACAGCCCTCTGTCAAGGATGCTATAACTGCATCCTGCGTGGCAGATCCGGCAGATCCATCTCTAGGATTCTTTGATCTGGTAAACTGGGGATTTTCACATCAGTTAGTTGGCTCCAAACCCTCACATTATGGATTGTATACAACTAACCTCTTCTCAGAGTAGACCCATTGAAATTAATAGACCTAGGTTAATCATGTCTATTAATTCAGTGGGTCTACAGAGTATGCCATTAGTGAAAGGCTATAACTACAGAAATACACCTGCACATGCAAACACTCGTATAGTGGAGAAAGTGCTGGACTTGAGAAAACAAGGACTCCAAGCCCTGCACAGCAATGAAACACACTAGGAGATCCTGGGCCGGTTACTGTGAGGATAAATGGGGAACAACCCCAGACATGCTGCTTTGAGCTTTTGTGATGAAGAATGGAGTGCACATGTGATCTACTGCATCTACTGTGTGTGAGTGTAGGTTAGTTGCACCCTCCCAGCCTATGATACATTTCTTTGACTCCTGGAAAAGCTGCTTCTCCTTCTCCACAGTCTCCCAAACAAAGCCTCTCTCCATCAGAAGGTGGCATCTTCTGATTCATGGGTTCTTGGGACAGGTGTTGGCTCAGGCACTTTGCCCTTGGTTGGAAATGTTTTGCTTGGTCCTTAAAAAGTCAAGAAAATCACAAACTTTTTTTTTAAGCCAGAGGTGCCAGGGATTGAACCGAGAACCTTCTTCATGCAAAGCAGGTGTTCTGCCACTGGGCTGTGATTCCCTCCCTGAATGGGAAGGGTAGGTAGGCCTGGATATCTGAATCAAAACTGAATTGTGACAGTCCTTTCCAGTTGCTTAGTCTGAATGGTAGCACCATTTTCTTCCAAAGCTGCCAGCATTAAATCCTGGGGAAAGAGTTGGCTAGCTGGAACCCTGAACCAAAGCCCCCACACTGCCACTATTTGTTGCAGGTCTGACTGGTAATTAAGGAATGGCTAGACAATGACCAGGATGTGGGGGCCATTGCAATATGATAGTTGGGGCGTCAACTCCTGAGAGCCTTTTGTCCCCCCCAAATATATTTTGGGAGGGGGCCAAGCCAAAAAAACATGGGGTGGAGGAAGCCGAGTGCAGAGCCAAGCATGGCACAGCTTCAGTGGCCGGCGGCTTCTCCTCTTGCTGCTGCTGTGGAGAGGAAGAAGGCGGAAAGCAGCCCCAGCCAAGCATGGAGCTGAGCACAGTGTGGCAGCAGCAGGAGAAGGAGGAGCTTCCAGCCATTGAAGCCACGCTGCCACCGCGTTTGGCTCCACCCCCTGGCTCTTCCCGGCTGCCCCCCCCAAAAAAAAACTGCCTTGCAAGTTGGCCCCTCTGATGAGAGTCCATGCAAACAGACAGGATGTTTTTAGTAGTAGATGAATAATAGTTTGATGGGCTATCACCAAGAAAATGAGGAGTGGGTACAGAAGACAGGATGAGGTACAAATTGCACAAGCTATTCAGGGCATGCTTGATACCCAGAAGCCAATTCACCCAAAGGCCTGTGTTGCCTTAGCGCCCCCCCCCCCCCGGTTGGTGCTTTATCCCAGGTATTCCTGCAGCATGTTTTTGACACAGTAATAGTGCATCAGTGGTGGATTTATTCTACTTTGTTGGTTGTTCTGTGATATTCTGTGATATTGTGCCCAACACTACCACATTACTGTTCTTCAGAGGGGCTGTAATACAACAAAAGCAGGACATACCACCCACTAAATATCTGTGGTATGAAGAGCTGTGACATCTAGGCAGCTGCCTACAAGATATGCACTCACTGGAAATGAAACGCTAAGGCTGCACCAAAACCTTTGCAGGGTTTTGCAAATAATATTGAAAGCAGAACCACGTGTGTCTGCCCCAATAGCATTGTGAGCACAAATCATCATGAATGCGTTAGAGGCTAAGGCCTCTATTGTATTGTAGGGGCCTACTTCAATGCCACAAGACTTCTCAGTAAACACACATAGGTCCAGGCTGCAACAGATTTATTGGAGAAAGGGCTTCAGGCTTAACAAGCAATCAACTTTGGCTAACTAGGTCCCAGTTTTATCCATGTTAAAGTGGGAAGTGTGAGTCATTCTACACCCAAAAAATCAAATAAATTTTTTTTATGATAAAATACTTATTCAAGCCTTATTCAAGCTCAAAACATCCTGTGGAATCCTTTTGTATCCTCAGAAGGCCAAACAATCTTGGACTCCTGAAGTAGCCCACCTGTATTTGAAGTTACTTGTTTTTCTGTTCTTTTATATTGCCCTGGAAAAAGTATCCTAGTTGCCACTGAAATGTCAGAGCTTGATCAAGTGCAGCTTCCTGGCGGGGAGGAAATTGCCAAAAGTGCTGGGTAATATATATTTTGCTTCCAGTTCCCCAGCTGAAGTTTATAAATGATGGAGAAGTGGAAAGTTGGCCTTTCTTTTCCTTCTGGCCTCTTTATTGTAGCAAAATAAACTACTGGAAATAATTTCTCAAGCAGTTTTTAAAAAGTGGCAAGAAGCATTAGCAGAAATCCTTACTCTGTAGTCTTCTTGGGTTAGTATCTGAAGTTTCTAGATCTTGGGATTTGATAAGTCTAGAGTTCTGAAGTATGATATCTGAAATCCAAAGTTTCTTCATCTTACTTGCTGTAGAAAATTGAGAATGTCTGTTTCTTCTTCAAGGTATGGGCCCCATTCATGTCACTGAAGCAAATTGCAAAGGATTTGAAAAGTCTTTCACAGACTGCAAATTCAGCACCCAGTTAGGAAGTTGCACTCATGAAGAAGATGCTTCTGTTAGATGCAATGTTCCAGCTATGGGATTCCAAAACCAGGTAAGGAACAGAGCTGTCTTGTCTATAATGGGAGAACCATTTTTCTGCTTTTTTTGGTATTTGTGATATTTTCCACAAGCAACAGTTCCCCTGCACAAGCAAGTGTGAAAATAAACTCTGAGCTAACTCACAGGAGCTAATTCACAGGAATATTTCAGAAAGCCAGCACCCTTTTCCACAGCTACTGCAAAAGTTGGAAAGTTCAAACCATGCTGACCATTTTGAAATGTCACACTAAACCATAGTTGAACATGCCAAGAATGAACCTAGATGAGTTCAAGGGAAGGGCTTGCACGCTGCCCTGCCTGCCTCTCCTCTAGCATGGCTTTGGCTTCCAATTTCCCTTAACCACAGTTTAGCTTGCCGTAGGTATCCTAAGCTGTAGCTAATGTTTACTGTGGTTTTTAAAAATAAAACAAACTAGCTTCATAACCCATGATTCTCAGGTTGTCAGTTTATGAAACAACTAGCTGCATTTAAGCACCAAAGGAAGAGAAAAGAGGTGGGAATAAGCAAACCTAAGGCTATCCGAAGTAGGTCTTTGTTATGCTAAACTAGGGTTTAGTATGACATCAAAACTTTCCCACTGTGGATGAAATCCAAAATCCACAGTTCCACAACAGCTTTATTAGGATCAACCAAAATGTCAGAAAGTTTTGAGCAAGCTTTTTGAATTCTCCTGCACTTTTCATCACACAAGATGTTGAACACTTTTCATCACACAAGATGTTGAACAAAGTGGTAGCAGGAGGGAAGGAAAAACATGGTGTAGTCTTTTTATCCTCAAGGCTGCAGTACTTAAGCTGGAGTATAGAAGGAGTCATGTAACATTAACCTGAATGCAGAGCTCTCCATCCCTTGCCTGGTCATATCAAGATCCAGAGCTCAATAGTAGACAACAGTTGTGCATTCTGAAGATCTCAGGGTTGAAGTCTTTGTATCTCTAGTCAAAAGGAGGTCTCCAGGATGGTGCAGGAGAACTTCCAAGCAGATTGTGCCCATGGCTTTCTGATCAATGTTACTTCCTTCATCAGGTATGCCCAGTTCTATTTTTCTAGAAAAGGAAGTGCTCACTATGGGAACCTTCCTCATTGTTTTAGAACAGCAATGGTGCCCACCTGAGAGGTGCCAGAACTGAGTTCCAGTGAGTTCCGGCTGAAAACCCCCCTGGGTATGCCACATGTCATGCATTGATCATTAACTCCAAGAAAATAGGCTTCTTTCAATTTTAGAAGCACAAAATAGTATAGCCACAATCAAAATGTCCAGAAGAGTGCTGGAGGTTTTTACTCTGAGCTATTCTGGACCTAATGGTCAGGGGTCCCTTTACCTTTATTCCCCTTCAATCTAGAATAATATTATTGGGATACAACTTGCTTGTTCACTAGTATTGCTAAGGAAACACAAGGGATGTGCTTTGGGCCAGAAGAACACTTGGGAATGTCTTTGTGGATTTGTTGTTCACCTGTATTGGAGGGATCATAGCAGCAGAGTCCTATGGGTCAAGGAGCTAAGGGCAACTCCAGTCTAGGCTGAAGCAAAGGACAAAATCTATTACAGTCCTATGGTTCATGGTGCTAACATATTTGGGCAAATGGGCAGCCATTTGTATTTGTATGAGACTCGTTGTCACCCTCATAACATGTGTTTGTGTATTGCTAATGTTGTTCTGCAGAACAGATCAGACCTGGGGTTGGTTCAGAGCAGGAGTTGCCAAGCTGTTGCCCAAGGTGGCTAAGATAGCTTCCAATGGCATCCCTGGGCAGATGCCCAAGACTGTGGGTTTTCTGTTCTTTTTTAAAAGTTGGTCTGTAACCCTCCTAGAGGTCTAGAAATAAAGCTACGGGGCAATATGTGCAGGTCCCTTCCAAGCAAATTTTGTGAAATGAAGAGCGGTGTGGCCACTCACATTCTGCTTGCAGGCTCCCCACTGACATCTGGCTTCCAGCTATGAGAACAGGATGCTTGACTAGATGGCACTTGAGTCTGATGCAGCTGGGCACTTGATGTGTGCATTGCAGTACTATATTGGCAAAATGGCAGCCACTTGAAGAAACCATCATGTGAGATTCAACCAAACTGCAGATGTTCAAATAATGCATTTGTCAATGCACAGTAAAAGCTGGATCCAGTGCTTGGCAGCATGGGCCCACAGATGGCTAGAGACCAATAATGTGCATAGGCTCTTCAGGTAGCTACTGTGTCCCCACCTCACCCCAAGGTGATGCTTTAGACTACTTCTTAAAAGTGTTACTAAATATGTATTTAGTTTTAATGAGAATGAGAAGAGGTTTTGCTCAGCCCTTCACATTGAGGTCACCTTCAAATGTTGGCTCAAGATCTTGGCTGGCAGGCAGGCCACTGAACTTGTGGGATTTGTATCTTGATCATTTGGCCAGACTCTACTTGTTCCATTCACTTTAACATCTGTGTTCTTTTAGACCCAGAGAGCAGAACATAGAGCAGCATGCTAGTCATTCTTCAAGATCTGTGCTTCATAAACACTCCTGTGCTTCTCACTGCTGGTAGCATTAAAACTTTCTGAAATATGCAACTTTAAATGACACTAAGGAAGCTTCCTTATACCAGACAACTGGAGCTGATCTGAAGCCCTTCTCTAACTTAAACATTTGGGCCCATCTCTGTAATACTCGGCACTAGAGATTCCTTTAGGAATAGATCATATCAACATCTGCTTCAGACCCTCAGCCAAAGAGGCACTGCAACTTCTGTAATGTACTGTACAAGGCTTTTCTTAAACCCAGGTCCCATGTCCTGGGGGAAGGGGGCAGACTCTGAGACCTGATCCTGAGGGGTGGCCAATCCACAAGTCTGCTAAAATCAAAAGTAACAGCAAAGTTCCCAGGCTAATGGTACACAGCTAATGGTAAATTAACCACCAATCAATATGCAATTGCAATTGCATTTGCATTAAGGGGGTGGGGGACAGATGGGCAAGGAAGGCATTTAAACGCTGTTCCTATAATGAGTGATGTGGAGAAGTGGAAAGTTCAGGAAGCAAAAAGTCAAGCAACTCCCAATCATCTCAGCCCATAAACCCACTGATGAAGCATTAGAGCCAATTGTAAAAGGTTCAGTTCATAGTTGTAGGTCCCAGAGGAGGCCTGAAGGTCGCTAAATCCAGCTAATCTCTAAGTGAATGGAGTGCCACTCTGGACACTTAAAGCTCTGATCACTATTGAACTTGAGAATGTTGTCACACATCCCAGCATAGTGACCTTGCCCATAGTTCTGCATAAACTATATCAACATTGGGCTTATCCACACCTCCGTTTGCCCTGCTGCTTAACCACTGAATTGGAACAAACGGCAACTGGGCTTTCCCACAGGTTGCATTTTGTTCCAATTTAGTTCTAGAGAGCTGGCTTTCCAGGGGAAAGCAGTGGCGCAAAGCCAAAACTGCTCAGCCCTGTGCCTAGAAAGCACCAAACATGCGAAAAACCACTCAGCCTTGTGCTTTCTAGGAACAGGAAAAACAGGCGTGTGGATGAGCCCGTTGTGCAATTCAGCCATTAAAAACCAGGGGTCTTTGGATGATTATCTGGATGCTTGCAAGTCAAGTAGAGACAGAACTGTGTTAGCTGTTAGAAATCACACAGGCCAGCCAGGGAGATGCTACTGACTTTTAATAAGTTAATTTGCCTGGGACTGTTCTTGTTGCATTTCTCCTTTCCCCGTTTTAGTGCTCTGTGTAGAATTGCCCTGTGCACACTTCCTTGGGAGCAAGCTGCGTTGAACTCAATAGGATTTACTTAGGAACATAAGAAGAGCCCTGATAGATCACACCAAAGACAATCTAGCCCAGCATCGTGTTCTCACAAGGGCCAGCCAGATGCTGCTGGGAAGCCTGCAGGCCCTGAGCAGAATGCTTTCCATTGCTAACAAAGTCTTCAGAGGCCACCACCTCCGACACGGCAGGCGGTACAGAGCTGCTATGACTAAGGCTTGTCGACACTCTGGTTTGTCTTGTGCTTTCTTAGAACTGGCATCAGATCAGCAGCTCTGGACCAAAAGGTTTTCATATCTATCCCAGCGCAGCAACACAAAAAACCACTTTCTACCTCTGTCTTGGCACAAACAATTTGATTTGAGTTTCTAAGTAACATGAAAAATTCAACAGGAAATGAATTTTGCTCCCTTTGCTGTTTGCACAGGACCAGTTTTTTTTTTGGTGACAGGAGCTATCACTTTTTATTTTTCTTCTTTTATAATTTACAGATACGTTTGAGCGGTGGCCGCACGCCCTACGAAGGCCGGGTGGAAGTCCTCCGGGAGCTCAACGGCACACTCAAGTGGGGCACAGTCTGCAGTGACAAATGGGGCACAATAGAAGCCATGGTGGTCTGCCGCCAGCTGGGCCTTGGCTATGCTGCCCACGCCTTCCAGGTATGTTGATAACTCTTGGCTGGTTTCCTAGTGGGCCAATTTTACCTAGGATCCAATCTGAACACCAACCTGCTACATGAGAACCACTTATCATTTTTCATTATACTCGTTTGCCTTCTTTATCTGGCTGTCTCCATCTCTCTTTCCATGCCCCCATACTTCTGCATTATTCTCTCCTTCCTATCTTCCTTTCCTTTCTTTTAAAAAGTTAGAAAGAAAGACAAAATGGTGGCTGTGTCCTTATTGTAGGGATGGGAAACTGTGGCCTCCCAAATATTGTTGGGCTCCAGTTCCTACCAACCTCAGTCCATTTGGCCAATGGTTAGGGGTGATGGGACCCCTAGTTCAACGACCTGGAGGGCCTCAGGTTCCCCTTCCTTTGCTAGGGGCACACTCACCTTTTGGTCCACAGTGCACTGAGGTTTTCATATGCATGACGGGAACCACCTGGAGCTTCACATGGCTGCAATGTGTACAAGCAGCACAGCTGTCAGTAGACCTTAACCTCAAAGACTCTCTTAATTCCAATAGCATGAGCTACAAGCAGCCTTAACTTCTGCTTTTAAGGAATGTTCCAGTCATACATCAGAGAATCGTAACCTCATTTGTATTAAAAGCTGGCCAAACTAGGGAGGCCTAAAATTATTGGACCATGTGAGATTTGAAATGGGTCATGGAAACTGAACATTCATCTATACCCAAATAATCCAGTTCTTCTTTAAGAGCAACTTGTACCCATGGGGAGAAAGTAGTAATGTTGGTTTTAGGTCACTGCAGGAGAGTTACAATGTCTTTGTGAAATAAGCTATATGGTCTTACAGTATTCATTGAAAATTCTTGAAGTATTAAGACAAGCAACTGTGGTAGAAAGTGGACAGTATAATAGCTTTGCAGCAACAAGTAAAATGTAATACAGAAATGAAAGAACCTCAGGAGAATGTTTAAGATGAAATCATGTCCAACCACACGAGAGAAGATGACCACCCATATTTTGGTGAGTGTTTTTGGTTGGGATGAGGAAGGTACCAAATCCACAGGTGGCTGCGCAGAGCTAGTCCCATGCTTGTTAAGAGGACACACCTGCCTTAATATCCACATTGCCTGAAGTCCTTTCCCTCCTGGGCCTCTGGCTTCAGTTTGCCTGTCATCAGCCGTCATGGAGCTTATTGATTAATCACATTGGTATCCCACCCTTCCTCCAAGGAGCTCAGGGAGTTACATAAATGGGGATTGTTCTATTTTACGGAGAAGTGTCAGCAGCTCTTCCCAGACTCAGGCCCCTCTTTTTTGCATCCACCCACTTATTTTCTGATATATTTTTGAATGCTGTGACAAGGCCCTAATTTCCTGGGTCATTTAAGACTTAAATTCACAGTTATTGCTCATTACTTGATGCCGTGCTCGAGCATTTTCTGCTCAAGGAAACATTGCTGTTCTTCATCCACGCTTTGTGTTTCCTGCCAAGGGGGCAACTTGTGCTTCTTTCTCCTCTGCAGAGAGTTGTGCAAGCTGCAACTGCATTGGCCCCCTGACCTCAGTGGAACCTTCCACTTTAGCTGACCCAGAAAGTTCACAACACCTGGTTCCTTTCTAGCTCAAAGCTACTGTACTTTGAGGGGAAATGCATCAAAATGCAGCATTTCCTAAGAAAGGACAGGTTAGAGGTTAGATTAGCAGGGAGAGTGCACTGGGGGCAGAATGAGCAGGGCTGCATCCACAGCCTTTGACATTGTTCAGACATTATGCAGAACGCTGCTGGGAAGTGAGGTCTTCTTAGATGAGGAATTCTCTTTTGCAACAGTACCCAAAAGTGGAGCTCCCTTTGGTGACCCCACCCCACCCCCAATGTGTTGCAAAAAAGCACCAACTGTTTCTGGGACATTTCCCCAGGAAATAAGCTGGTGCCAAAACACACCTTAATTGTCAAGGCTAGAGGAGGTGGCAGCAAGGGGAGCTGGCGCTACAGTCTACTGTGTGTTCCTCTTAAAACGAGCTGGAAGGCCTCACTTTAGAGATTTGGTTTATTTTCTTGTGTGGCTGCCAACTCCTAGTTCAAGAGTTGAGGGCAACTACATCCATGGAACACCATGCTTTCTGATCTCTCAGCTGTGTTGACATAAGCAGGGCCAGTGCTGTTTGATGTGGGGCATTTCCTGTGGCCGGGGCTACTGATACCTGCAAGAGAAAAGGCCCTTGTGTTCCTCCAGGCTGCACCCTTGACTGGAATATACGGCGACCCTTGTGTGTGGAACAGGGCGCACCCTATGTACCTATATGTGTGTGCAGCCGGTCAAGGGGGCCGTTGGCAATGCAATTAACTAGACCGTGTGTTGCTGCAGAAGCGATGGTACGTACAGTTCATTCACCCTTTTATGATGTCCTCCCTGCCTTGGATTTTGCACAAAGAGGACAATAGTGCTAATCTGAAGCCCTTCTTGCATTTATACCACATATTGCTGAAGCTAAGGAGCAGGGCACACATTTTGCATGTAAAAGGTCGCAGTTTCAGTCTCCATCAACTACGAGAAGCAGGTAGCGCTGGGAGAGAATGCTGTTTGAAATTCCAGAGAGTTTCTGCCAGCCAGTGTAGACAATACTGAGCTTTATGGACTGATGGTCCGACTTGGTATAAGGCGGCTTCCTATGTAGTAAATACAGGAATGCGGGCTGCCAATCAGATATAGAAAAAGCCAATTTCAGTCTCCTGTAAAAAGACCTTTAATTCTCATGGCTGAAAGTGTGAGGACATGCATAATGTCTTAACAGCAGTCGCGAGGGGTCCTTTACCAGAGACTTCACAATGTGTCTTTTGCTTGCCAGCGAGTTCAGTGCTGACTTAGCTGTCAGACTTCACAAACACATACACACACACACAGGCCTCTCCTGCATGCTCAGCAGGGGTGCCATTTAGGGGGAGCCGAGGGGCCAAGGACCCCCAAAGAAATTTCAAGGAGGGGGCTGAGCCCCCTCAGTATTCCATGGTGATGTACATGCACCACGCAACACGCTTACATCACTCATGCACACACTTCCCTACATGCTCATGTCACACCTCAAGTCGTGGGGGGGGCTCATCGGCACATCCCACAATGTGCGTGCGACACATCAGCATGCCGTGTGGTGTGCGTGTGCCGGCCCCCTCAATCGCAAGGGCAAGCCAGTGTGCCTGATGCTCAATAAGATGGTTGCATACGTGATTTCTCAAGCATTAGAAACCATTAAGTTAAAAGTAAATCTGAGCCACTCAGAAACATTTCAGTTCAAAAATACCTTAAACCAAACAGGAGGGTTTTTTAAAAAAAATAAAAATAAACAAAATAATGTTAAGAACTAAATGAGGTGTTTGTGTGGAACTAAATAAAAAGGAAGGTATGCTAGCAAAAAAATTTTAAATAATAATAATGTTTTAAAAACTTCTCCAGGAATTGGAGTGTTAGCGACCTCACAGGTGCTAGACAATAGGCTCCATTCACACGCTCCATTCATAGAATCTTAGAGTTGGAAGAGACCCCGAGGGTCATCTAGTCCAGCCCCCTGAAATGCAGGATTCTCGGCTAAAGCATCAATGACATCCCTTCTTCCAAAACCAAACTACACTGAAAACTTCACTCCCAGTCCAAAAAAAGTATGTTAGCATTGCATAACTGGTGCTTTCAAAACAGTCCCATTGCTATTGATGTGGTGTTCATCTTTTCAGGGTCTTATCATAACTTTCAATAATTTCCAATACTTTACAAACTATCTCCATGGTATTAGTTATAAAAGTGCATCTTGGCTACAGAGTGAGCTTTCTGTTGTCCTTCCAAACACACAGATGTTGCAAGGGAGGCCTCGTTTATATAACAGGCAACAATATTATTGTGGCAGCACTTCTGACTCAAAACAGATCATGCCGATAAATTAATAGATGATTTGTGGTGTTCAGGGTGGAGTTGGGAATTCAAAGCTTGGCTGCCCAATTGCTATAGCAAGTCCAGAATCATTGCATTCACAATGAATTGCATCATCAGACCACCAGATGAGGAGGAGGAGAGGCTAGGATGGTTGGAGTAACCTTCAAGAACAGTCTGTTGCATTTCCCAACCTTCCAGCTCATTTGATAGACCAGGTGTTGTAGGACCAAGCCAGTCCCCAGCAAAGGATGCTTGCTATTTATTTATTACAACTGCCTTTCAGGGTATAGGGTTATAGCCTGTGTTACTTACACTCAGAGAAGATCCATTGCAATTAATGGGCATTGCTTACTTAGTCCTATTAATTGTAATGCGTCTACTCTGAGTAGAACATAGTTTGAGATAACCCTTGGATCTTACCAAAGTGGCTTACAAGTCACATTCAGTCATATATTTTAAAAACACAATAAACAATATTAACAAGTCATCAGCATCCTTCCTATGTGGCAGTTGATGATAGATTACCCTTTGTAGGGGGAGGAAAGTCCAGCTGGGGGGGGGGGGTCTGCTTGAGGAATCCATTCTTTGAGAATTCTAGAACTAATTTAATGGGCTAATCTGCAGCACTTAGAGTGACATGCAGTTGGAATGCAGTTATTCTTCGGAATGTTGTGATACAGTACTTCACTTAACAAAAATGTAACAAAATGCATATGAAAAAATAAATAGGAATGCATATTTTGTGAGGAAATAGTAGGCAACAGTCAACTATCATTTCCCACTGACACAAGGGTTTCATTTTACACAATGGAACTTCTCACCTCCTGCCCCTGTGCACCCCCTCTGGAGCAGATTTGGGAAAGGTGTGTGGCATACATGGGGAGAAGCGAGGGGGAACATTCCATTGCACAACAGAAAATCCCTGCACCAATGGGATGTGTTCCTTGGCTCTTGTTTTTTAAATACGACTTCGTGTGTAGAATTTTTATTATTTTAATCATGGATTACTGTGGAAACACAATATAGTGGACTTTGGAATGAACACATGCAAAACTGACATGGACCAGTAACAGACATCCATCCATCCCTACCAAGACCGTTTTGCTTCTTCAGCTCTGAAGCAACCCTTTCACTCATACTGATACAGTTCCAGCATTAGCATGTTCACACTAGGTCTCCCTTGCAGATGTACTGACATATTAATAATGGTGCTACATTGCTGGCTGGCCAGTCCTTGATTGGACTGCTTGCTGGTTCATAGCCATAACTACACACTACTACACATACTACACAGATGGGAGCTCATTGGGCCTTGCTTAGAGGAGACCTGCTGAAATCTATGGCCATGAGTAATTTTTAAGTCCATTAATTTCAATGGGACCTGCCTTGGATACAATCTATGATTAGAAAATAGTTGATGATATCTCTGTTCAAATGAGACACTCATCAGAGTTTAGGGAAGGTTCCACATGCAGAGCTAAGGGGAGACTGCAAATGGAAGTTGGTAGTTTGGGAGAAAAGGCAGAGAAAGTTGAAAGTTAGCTGAAAAAGGCCTCTGCGGTCTGATATCAGGTAGCAGATCTGCTGCCTCCTGTTTACCTCTGCTTTTACTCTTATATTCAGTGAATTTTTTCTGGAGGACGCAGGAGTATGCATACCCCTAAACATCTTGTGAATCTAAGTTTGGCCTCATTGAGGGGCAGTATTTCAATATGAGTAGGAAAATGAGAATACCCCTAAACATTTTTTTTAGGAAAAAAGCACTGCTTAGATTTGTAAATCTGAATTGTGCATTGCTTTGTAACGATTTGTTGGGTCTCTGGACCGCACTAAAGATTGATGATGATTTGTAAATAAGGTAAGGTTACATCTGATTTGGTGCATCAAATGTTAACAGGAGCTTGGTATATTATCACATTGTACATAGATTTGGCTGGCTGTCAGCTGCATACCCTTGCCTTCCCTCGCCTAAGCTGCTGTAATGCCACTGATCCCATTCTGACTGCCATGGAGGAGGGGCCAGTCATGGAATGGTGACTAGATGTGCAGTTACTGAGTGGGAAGTGAAAGATTGGGCTTGCTTGGCAGAAGTAAAAATTCATCTGAATGGCAGGAGTGTCTCTGTGAATGGTAAAACACAAAGGTTTGGTGTGGGGGCTGAGGGCCAGGGAACCAGAGGGTTTGGCAGAGTTGAATTTCACACAGTGATTCGAAATAACTAGCAGAAAAAGAGAGCAAGGAATATTCTCACCTCTATTAGGTGGGCATAGATATTTTCTAAAAGCTTTCCATACCATGGATTTGTTCCCCCTTTTTTTGCAGTAGTGGTCAGTCCTGTACTTTTGGGCAGGGCAGCTACTTGAGGAAAAAGCCACTTGCACATCAGTCCATCTGCTGTGCTTGGCTCCTGGTTAGCTCAATGGGAGAAAAAGGCACGACAAGCCGCTTGATTTGCTGTTTACTGAGCTGTTGCCTGTTTTCCAGGACATGTGCCAGGTCTCCATTACTCAGTGAGTTCAAGGAGGTGGCATTTTAATTTGTTCATAATTCAGTTAATTCTTCTTGGGCAAACGTCAGCCGTCTGGGATCCAGCTGCTAAATAGATGCTTCCTGGATCAAAGTATCAGATAGTAGCAAAAAACCTTGAGAGCTTAATTAGGTGTTGCAAGAGACAATGAATGGTAGCAGATCCCCCCCCCCCCATAATGTTTGGGTAAAGAATGTGTGATGACTGACACAGCATTTTGCTGTGTTGTTCCCCCTACTATGCCAGGACAATGACAGCATGCATTGAGTTTACAGTGGTACCTCAGGTTACATACACTTCAGGTTACATACGCTTCAGGTTACAGACTCCGCTAACCCAGAAATAGTGCTTCAGGTTAAGAACTTTGCTTCAGGATGAGAACAGAAATCATGCTGCAGAGGCGCGGCGGCAGCAGGAGGCCCCATTAGCTAAAGTGGTGCTTCAGGTTAAGAACAGTTTCAGGTTAAGTACAGACCTCTAGAACGAATTAAGTACTTAACCCGAGGTACCACTGTACTTAGAAATTGTAAGAGGAAAGAGTACAGCTCTGTAACTTTCACAGCTGTGAGCTGCGGAGCCTTAATTTCAAAACTTTATGGGACTGCATATACACTATGACTTCCCCCAAAGAATCCTGGGAAGTGTAGTTTGTTAACAGTGCTAGCAATTGTAGCTCTGTGAAGAGTAAGCTACAGTTCCTGGAATGCACTAGGGGAAGTCATGTGCTTTATCTCGGCCTCAGCTGAGACGTGGTGGTGATCATAGTGGCCTCTTATAAGAGTGTTGTAGATGCGGCAGGTGTAGCACTTTGCATTCAAGAAATGCAGTAAATAATAACAATAATCAATAGGAACAAAGCAATAGCCACAAAAACCACAAATATATTCAGACTGAGGGTGGATCTACACACAGGAGAAAAGTAATAAATTACCGTATTTGTCACCCTATAGGACGCACTTTTTCCCCTCCAAAAATGAAGGGGAAATGTGTGTGCGTCATATAGGGCGAATGCAGGCTTTCGCTGAAGCCTGGAGAGCGAGGGGGGTTGGTGCGCACCGACCCCTCTCACTCTCCAGGCTTCAGGAAGCTATCTGCTAGCCGTGGGAGATGCAGCTCTCCCACGGCTAGCGGAGAGCTTGCCGGCACCCAGAAGCTTGGGGCGCGCTGAGCTCAGCACGCCCCAAGCTTCAGGCTTCGGGCAGCTCTACGCTAGCCGTGGGAGAGCTGCACGACTTTGTGCAGCTGTCCCACAGCTTGCGGATAGCAGCCTGTTCTGGGGGCTGGGGTCGGGGGAAGCTTGGGCTTCCCCCGCCCCAGCCCCGCACCTGGGGGGGAAATAATTTTTTTTCTTTATTTCCCCCCAAAAAGACTAGGTGCGTCCTATGGGCCGGTGCGTCCTATGGGGCGAAAAATACGGTAAATTGTTAGAACAAAAGAATAAAAACACTATGTAAAATCACATAGAAAGGTTTTGTGCTCTACTGCGCCATCTGGTGCTGCATGTTTATAATGCATTCAAAATGCTATGGTTTTTTTTTACTAATGTAGCTGAGTCCTGACACTGCCTGTGTGAAGTTATAAGGCAGATTAATGCAACAGGCGATTCACAGACTTTTTAGAAAAAACAAACTCGATTTAGATTAGTAGGGAGGGACTCATACACTGATTAGTAAGGGGTAGTTACAAGATAGTTTTTTAAATTTTCTTAATACAACAGCCCATCTAGCCCATCTTCCTGCTTACACAGTAGCTGACCAGATGCCTGTGAGAAGCCGGCAGCAGCACTCTGTCTCCCTGCGATGCGCAGCACCTTCTGCCTCTGACAGCGACAGTAGCTGTCATAGCTAGTAGCCATTGGTAGCTCATCCTCCGTGCGTTTGCTTGATCCTCTGCTGGCCATCGCTGCCTCCTGCGGGAGAAAGTTCTTGAAGGGCTCCTCAGGACACCTGAGGGTGCTTCCACTCTGCTATTGACTGTGTATTCGGTGATAATCGTGTCTGCAAGTTTTGTGCAGCATCAAAATGTCATCACTTTTTGCTTTCCCATTTAATTCAGATTTGCCAGTCCCGGTGAAATCTGATAAGTAAAACAGAAGTAAAACCCAACAGAAACAGTAAATGTGGATGAAGTGGGCATGGGTGTGTGGGGTGACATTTTGCTGAGAACAGCATCATGTGGAGGTGTTGTGGCCTGAGGAGTCGGGCCAGGCGGCCCCAGTTTCATTTGCACTGATAAGGTTGGATATTGAAGCCACTCTTCCTATGGGGAGTAGGGACCAGTACCTTATTTTCTCTCTCTTTTAGTTAGTAAAAGCATAGGAGTAATGCTGTACATTAGCATCAGGAGAACACACAGTTTAATGATTTTGTTGCTGCAAGCTCCAGGACTTTCAGAATCCTTGATGGGGAGCCTCTTAATCTTCAAAAAGAAAAATGAGAAATTGTCTGAAGCTGCCTTCAGCATTTTCAAGTGTTCCATGCAAAGTAGGCTGCTGGGTCTTGGGAGCCTCAGAAATGACAAATCTCATGTTTCCCTGAACTTGCAATTATTATTTTTTATTGTAAAGCATACATAGTTCTTGTCTTTCTTTTTTTTTAGCATTAAATTCTGCTTCCATTGCTATGTTTTCTGCTAGGAAACCTGGTACTGGTATGGAGAAACGAGCACCAGTGATGTTCTCATGAGTGGGACAAAATGTTCTGGGACAGAGATGGCCCTGTCACACTGCCGCCACGATACCCACGTATTCTGCCCCAGAGGAGGTGGGCGCTTTGCAGCTGGCGTTTCCTGCACAGAAAGTGAGTTGTGAAACTTCCTTTTCTAGGTACCAGAAAGACAAACCTCCCATTTCTATTTTTTGCCCTGGATCTTTGTTTTCTTTTCTTTTGTTGTTTTGTTTTGTGACAGCTGCCATTATAAATGAGATTTGCCTTGTATTGGTGAATTTTTAAAACTCTGTTTTAAAGATCTGTTTCTGAGTCACTCAGGGCTCTCTCTACTTCAAATCATTATTTTGAGTTCCAAGCATCTCTGCATAAAGGGAAGGTGTCTGTTCCTCCATTCACTACTACAAGGGATCTAAAAATCCACAACTTTTTCCTCTTGGCCAAAATGGAAGGAATTTCTAGGCACAGGAGCTCCTCCAGAGTAAATTGTGTCTGCCAAACTGAAGACAAATAGGTCCAGCAAATGGGGGGGGGGGGCATAAAAGGGATTCACTTTCCTCCATAATCCCTGGTGGTTTTGTCTCTTTCTCACTGTGATATAATTAAAAGGTGTCTGAGTGGTATGTAGTTTTGCTTGTCTTTCTGGTGATTGATTGTGTTCTCTAATAGGCCTTTCACTTTAAAGTTTACAAGGTAGTCCCATAAAGGCCTCCCCTTAGGGCTTTGCAGATCTCAAGTAGACCACACGATGGTAAGCTGCCCAAGAACTCTGTGTCTGGAGTTATAAAGAGATCTTGGGGGTTTTGTTGTTAGAGCAACATGGGATTTTTAAAATGAAGCTTTTAACTTTTTTTTAAAAAGAAATAATCTAATGTTGTGCTTTAACAAAAAAGAATCCAGAACTCTTCAATGCTCTGCACGCAACATTTTTGAACACCTCACTAAGCCCATGGATGTAAGAAGCATAGTGATATAGAGGAAAACACAGCTAATGCAACATGGAGGGTGCTGGCCTGAAAAGACTCCCCTTTCTTTTCTGGCCTCCAGCTGCAGCTGACCTTGTCCTCAATGCCAAAGAAGTGGAATACACATCATACCTGGAAGACCGTCCCATGTTCATGCTGCAGTGTGCCCTGGAAGAGAACTGCCTGGCCTCCTCCGCTGTCAACACCTCCATTTCCACTGGCTATAGGAGGCTCCTGCGTTTCTCATCCCAGATCCACAACAACGGACAGGCTGACTTCCGCCCCAAAAGTGGACGCCATTCCTGGATTTGGCATGACTGTCACAGGCAAGACTTTGCTGTTCACCAGCACCGTTGCGGATTTACCCAGTAGAAAAAAACTTGGGGTGGTCAGAGTTCTGGCCTCAGCAAATTTGATAAAAGGCAGATTAAGATCCATGTGAAATGTAGGGCAGCCCTGTGGATAAAACGCTGGTTGTGAACTCAGTGTTCAGGCTCAATGTCCACATCTGCCAGCAGCAAGCAAGCTAGGTTCAGTATCTCTTCTGTATATATTTTTAGGCCCCACTAGGCCTAATTGGGTAATTGAGGCATCCTCTACATCCCCTGAAATGACATAGGCCAGGAGTGGCATGGAGGAAGCAGTCACTCTGGTCACAGGGATTTCCAAGGCTCCTCTAGGGAAGCGCCTTCCAGTGAACTTCCACCCACGGAGCAGCACCCTCACTGCAAAATCTGTTTTGGGGGCCATTTTGATGTTCCCACAATGCCCTGGCATAGCATTGTTCTAGTGCATCCTAGGAACGTCAAAATGGTGGCTTCCAAAACAAAACGCTCACTGATGGTGCTTGATAAACCTGAGCCTGTGGACATGGGCAAGTGGGAGGGCCCATTGCAGGACAGGTGTCGGCAAAATGGGCCTTGTTGGGACCCCTGGTGGGTGCCTGAGGTGTCATGTGCTGCTGCTGGCACTGGATAGACCAGACACCACCCAGGTGATCCTTACAAGAACTCTGTGACGTAGGTTAGGCTGAGAGACAACAGCTGGCCCAAGGCTAGAGCTAGGTTAGCACAATGTGCTGTGTGGTTTAGTGGGTATTTGAACCTAGTGCTCTGGGATCCAGTTCTGTGATCCTTGTCCCCACTGGCTCATTATCCCCACTCTAAATATGCCTAAAAAGCAAACCAGGGATAAAAAGCAACTCTTCTTCACAGATATTCATTCATTCCTTTCAAAGCATGATGTACAGTCTAAAACAAACAAATAATATATGTTTTGAATCCCAGTCTTTCATCCATTAAGTTCAGAGCAGGCCCAGCACTTGCATGAGTGTATACGGAGCTAATACTCGCCTCTTGCTGCAATGGGAAGCTTTGCCTTCGGCAGGGAGGCTTCCACAGGGAAAGTTCATTGTGGACTCACTGCTGCTCAGGCATGTAGGTTTGCTGCAGCTTCCACACAACATCATCCTTATCAAAAGGCCACCCCATATTTTTTGCCCATTTAATCCAAAATCAACATTTTTGTTTGTTTTTATGTACAGGATTTTCTGCAGAAACAGTAAATCTGAATAAAGTGGGAAAGTAATGCAGGGCAGCATTTTGATGAAAGTGGCTTTCTCTGGATACTGTGGGAAACTTGTATGTGTGAGCAGCCTTGACTGAGCTTCAAACCCCACGCGGAAGCAGCCCCTATCTCTGGAGCACCAAATCAGCCACTGCACTTGTGCCTTAAAACAATACAATAACCCTTTAGCAATCTGTTGAGGTGACTCTCACGAAGTTAATATTCCCAGTTTATACTCCCTTACCTAGTATATTACATTACTCCATATTCATCAGCAAAGATATGTAAGGTTGTAGCCAGTGCTAGTCCTACTCAGAGTAGATCCATTAAAGTTAATAGACATGACTAACTTAGGTTCATAGATTTTAGTTGGATACAACTGGTAATGTTGTATCTAATGTAGCACTAAATTGGGGTCCCATAAACACAAAGATTACTGTTAATACAATTGGACTCCCCCCCTTTTCCCTGTGCAACCCCTAAGCAGGGGTTCCTCCACCCCTCTGAAGCCGTTCTGGGGAGTGCTGGGCATGCGTGGAAGGGGGGAGGGAGTCCTGTTGTGCTAGCAGTAATCTTTGGGCTGACGGGGTGAGTTTCTTGAATTATGCAGGCGTTCATCATTTCAGGAGGGGCCCCATTTCCCATCTAGCGCAGGTCTGAATAATTTGTGATTCACCAGACCAAATTCAGCAAGCATTATGGGGCCCACCACCTCCTTGAGAGACCTCATCCTCCCCATTTTTGCAGCACTCAGTCAGCTGCAAACATATAGCAGTTATTGGCCTCTGGTGGCTGTTGGGCCACGTCTACCTGGGTGGGTCAAGAGTTCTACAGGCCTCTTTCTGCTTAATCCCAGAGCCCACCAGAAAAAGAAAAAGAAAGAGGAGTCCCACCTCAGCACGCTGACTCTCTGGCATTTCCAAACAAGCTCGAGTTAAGTGAGGCAGCTGTAGCCCATCCATGTGTTTAAGCCAGTCTCTGTTTGCACTAAGGAATACAGACTCAATTCCTCTTCAGTATTTCCAGTCTGTAAACACCATAATATAAACAACTATCTGAATGAGCAGACATATTTTAGCAACGGAGTCAGACCTGAGGTTTAAAGCTTTTTATTTCTTTTTCTTTTTTGCACTGGAAATACTTTGAGCATCCAACCTCAGTGTAAATAGTTTGGACATCTCAAATTTTTCTTCCTCTCCCTGACCATCTCAGCCTGTTCCTGAGCATTTTTGTCCAGGATACAAAACCAGGGAGGCAGGGAGGGCTACTTAACAGGCAGGTAAAAGGAAACCAAAGAACATCTGGCAGTGATTCCAGGGCAATTAAAATCTCCCTTTATGCCCCCCCTCCCCTTATGTCAACATATTTAAATAGAATAAACACGATGGGTGTACTAGGTGCTGCTACCTGATACTGAATATCAGCTGTTTAATATTAAGCCATGGTTTATTTTTACAAGTGAAAAAGAGCAAGCGAGCTCCACTTTTCAGTTGCTTGGCTTCCCTTCCCTTAAACTGTGATGTGTCCATTAGAGGAGCTTGGTTTCCAAATGGGGAAAATCTCAATGTTCATCTAGACTCAAGCATTGCCTGAGTGTAGGGCTTAACTCGCGGATATTGGTGCTAGGTGCTTTGTTTTTTTTTTTTTTAAAGCAATTTATTAAATTTTACAATAAAAATAAACATGATAAACAATGTAACATTGATCTTAACATATTTTCACATTTTCTTTGGACTTCCTCACATCTCCCGCTCCCATTTTCATCGTTGAAACATTTTGTCAGCAATTTATCATCTTATTTAAATTCTTATATCCCTTCTATATTTCCTAATCTTATAATTCTCAGAATAAGCTAAATTTCACAGTCTTACTTATTTTCTTAAAAACTTCTAAATTTAGTGGTGCTCAGTTATTTTGGTCTAGCATCTTATTTAACATTCACTCAAATTGCAATACTTTTGTAAATAGTTCTTAAATTTCTTCCAGTCCTCCTCAATCCTCTCTTCTCCCAGGTCACGGATTCTGCCGGTCATTTCAGCCAGTTCCATGTAGTCTATCAGTTGTATCTGCCATTCTTCCAGTGTGGGTAGATCTTGAGTTTTCCAATGTTTTGCGAGTAGTATCCTTGCTGCTGTTGTTGCATACATAAAAAATGTCTGGTCCTTCTTTGCCACCCCTTGGCCGACAATACCCAAAAGGAAAGCCTCTGGTTTCTTAGTGAAGGTATATTTAAATACCTTTTTCAGTTCATTATAAATCATTTCCCAGAACGCCTTCACTTTAGGGCAAGTCCACCAGAGGTGGAAGAACGTTCCCTCACACTCTTTGCATTTCCAACACTTATTATCAGACAGGTGGTAAATTTTAGCAAGTTTGACTGGGGTCATATACCATCTATAAATCATTTTCATTACATTTTCTTTCAGGGCGTTACATGCAGTAAATTTCAATCCATTACTCCACAACCTCTCCCAGTCCTCAAACATGATATTATGCCCAATGTCCTGTGCCCACCTTATCATAGCCGATTTAACCGTTTCGTCTTGTGTATTCCATTTCAACAGCAAGTTATACATCCTTGAAAGTACCTTGATCTTTGGTTCTAACAATTCTGTTTCTAATTTCGATTTCTCCACCTGGAACCCTAGTTTCTTATCATTTTTAAAAACTTCTTTAATCTGAGCGTAATGTAACCAATCTCGCACTTTGTCTTTCATTTTCTCCAGACTCTGCAATTTCCAATTGTCTCCATCCTTTTCTAGTATTTCCCAATATTTTGGCCATTTAGCCTCCATATTGGGTCTTTTTCGGGCCTTGGCTTCCAAAGGTGAAAGCCACCTTGGTGTTTTATTTTCCAGCAAGTCTTTATATTTTGTCCAGACATTAAACAATGATTTTCTGACAATATGGTTCTTAAAGGCCTTGTTTGCTTTAACCTTGTCATACCATAAATATGCATGCCATCCAAAGGTATTGTTAAACCCTTCCAAATCTAACACATCAGTGTCTTCAAGAAGTAGCCAGTCTTTTAGCCAGCAGAACGCTGCGGCTTCATAATACAACTTTAAGTCTGGCAGGGCAAAGCCCCCTCTTTGTTTTGCATCGGTTAATATCTTAAACTTAATTCTGGGCTTTTTGCCCTGCCAGACAAACTTAGAAATGTCTCTCTGCCACTTCTGAAAGCACTCCGTTTTGTCCAAAACCTGAAGTGTTTGAAATAAGAACAACATCCTTGGCAATACATTCATCTTGATAGCAGCAATTCGGCCTAACAAAGAAAGTTTCAATTTTGACCAACTATCTAAGTCTCTCTTAATTTCTGTCCAACATTTTTCATAATTGTCCTTAAATAGACTTAGATTTTTTGCTGTTATGTTTACCCCTAGGTATTTTACTTTTTTAACCACATTAAGTTCCGTCTCATTCTGAAACCGTTCTGACTCTGTATTAGTCAAGTTTTTCCCCAAAACCTTAGTTTTCTGTTTATTTAATTTAAATCCAGCCACCCGACCAAAGTCATTAATCAGTTGTAATACTCTTTTCGTACTGGGCTCTGGCTTCTGCAAGGTCAAAACCAGGTCATCTGCGAAAGCTTTTAATTTATATTGTTTCTGACCGACCTGAATTCCTTCCACCAACTGATCCCTTCTAATCATGTTCAATAGCACTTCCAGAACCGAAATAAATAACAAAGGGGAAATAGGGCAACCTTGTCGTGTCCCTTTTTCAATTTTAAACTCTTCTGTAACCACATTATTAACTATCAGTTTAGCTTTCTGTTCTGAATATATCGCCTCAATCCCATTCTCAAAACCCCGTCCCACTCCCATCTCTTTCAAATTTCCCATCATAAATTTCCAGGAGATATTGTCAAAGGCCTTCTCCGCATCTATAAAAATTAAAACTGCTTTTGTATTTATGTCTGTTTGCAAAAGTTCCAAAATGTCAATAATGTTCCTTGTATTAGCAAACAGATGTCTTCCTGGGAGAAAGCCAGCCTGGTCCTTATGAATTACTTCATTTAAAACTTTTTTAAATCTATTTGCCAAAATGTCTGCAAATATTTTGTAATCCACATTTAAAAGAGAGATGGGACGGTAGTTCTTAAGTTGTGTCTTTTCAGCTTCCGACTTTGGTATTAATGTGATAAACGCTTCCTTCCACGACTCCGGTGCCCTCCTCCCCTCCATAATTTCATTGCTGACCTCCATCAAAGGTTGTATCAAATAGTCTTTCAATGTCTTATAGTACTTGGAGGTCAGCCCATCTGGTCCTGGAGATTTGCCAAGTTGCATGTTCTGGATAGCTTGTTCGATCTCCTGTCGTGTTATTTTAGAATTCAGGATTGTCCTATTTTCTTGTGACAATTTAGATAGTCCGTTTTTTGCCAAAAATTGTTTAATCTCAACATCATCTTGCGGCCCTTGGGTGTATAATTTTTTGAAGTATCTCTGGAAATACTTTCTAATGTCCACTGGATTCTGGACGTTTTTTCCATCAACCTCTAAGTTTGTAACAGTATTTAATCTTTGTCTTCTCTTCAACTGCCAAGCTAGCAGTTTTCCACATTTATTCGCCGACTCAAACGTTTTTTGTTTCATTAATTTAACCTTCCATTCAATTTCCTGATTTATCAATTTAGAATATTGTGTTTGATAAAGTTTAATTTCTCTCAGAGTTGGCTGTGACTTCGGATTCACTCTTAATTTCTTCTCTAATTCTTTTATTTTATCCAAGATCTTATCTTTTTTCTCATTTTGTGTTCTTTTCTTCACTGCATTCTGTTGTATCAAGAATCCCCTCATTACAGCTTTGCTTGCGTCCCAGATTATTCTTTTTTCCACCATATTATTCATGTTTATCTCAAAATAGTCCTTCAAAACTTTTTGGGCCTTCTTGGTAATTTCCTGATCTCTAAACAAATTGTCATTCATCTTCCATCTAAAGGATCCAGTTGGTAATAGTGTCATATCCATCTTTACTGCATTGTGGTCAGAGCAGGTCTTTGGGCAGATTTCCACTTTTCTGACCTTAGGTGCCAGGCCTCTAGAAATCCATATTTGGTCGATTCTTGTCCAGGTCAGTTGGGCTTCAGAAAAGAATGTTCCCTCTCTTCCTAGTGGGTTCTTTGTCCTCCAAATGTCAATCAAATCCATATTGTCAATCATTTCAAAAAAGGTTTTAGGTAGTCTGCCGTCTTTTGTAACATTTTGACTTTGTGACTTGTCCATGTTAGTTGATACGACCCCATTCATATCTCCCATCATTATGATGTTGTTGTAGTCTAGATAGTCCAGCATTGTCTCCTGCAACTTCTTGTAAAATTCCGATTTCCCTTCATTAGGTGCATAAATTCCTAATATCAGCAGTTTCTCTCCTTGATATTGTATCTCAATAGCCAAAATTCTTCCATGTTCATCTTTAAATAGGAATTTAGGTGACAGGCTCTCTTTTGCATATATCACTACGCCTCTCTTCTTAACTTTGTCCGAAGATACAAATTCCTGGCCCAATCTTTTATTTATTAACACTTTTCTGTGGAGCCTCGTCACATGTGTTTCTTGTAAACAAATAATGTCCAATTGTTCTTTTTTTAATATATGAAATATTTTCTTCCTTTTTTCCGGAATGTTACAACCATTAATATTCCAGCTCAACAGTTGCAGAGACATCCTGAACTATCTGGTTATTTTTCAAGGGGTGGTATCTTCTCAGGGTCTTCAGGTTCCACAGATGCTGATGTTGGTACTGGCGTTGCCTCAGGCCCAGAAGGTAGTTCAATTCTTTTTTGAAGGTCCTCTCCGTATGTAGACAGGAATTTGTCTCTCTCTTCCAGTGTTCTCACTTTGACCTTTCTCCCTCTAAAGGTAAAAGATAATCCTTGGGGAAATTCCCACCTGAATGGAATTGCGTTGCTCCTTAGTAGTTTAACAAGTTCAGAATAGGCGGCTCTAAGATCAAGCAGTAGTCTTGGGATATCTTTATAAATTTCAATTCTTCTATCCAACACCTCCAGTGATTTTACAAAGTGTAGTCCCAAAATCTTATCCCTTTCCTCCTTTGATCTCAATGTTATCAAACAGTCTCTGGGCCTCTCCTTCTTTATAAATCTTCCAAGTCTGAAAGCTGACACAATTTTAAAGTCCTTTTCTTCCAAGTTCCAGAACTTGGAGAATTCTTTGGTCAAAAACTCAGTTAGATGTCCTTCTTCTGCCTCTTGTAGTGATCTAATCCTTAAGTTGTTCTCACGGTTTCGCAGTTCTATCATCGAGAGATAAATCTGGTGTTCCCTGACTTGTTTAGTGAGTGGTCTTACCTCTTGCTCTAAATTTTCAAATCTTTGTCTGGTGTCCTCAGTCAATTTCCGATTTTCTGCTGAGGCCTCCGTTAGCTGTCCAATTGCTTGTGCATTCTGTACCACTTGTGTGGTTAATTTATTTAGACATTCTGTGTTTTTATCAATCTTTGCTGATTGCGCATCTGCTTTCTTGTCCAAAGCTTCCAATTTTTCAAAAATTTTGTCTAGTACAGAAACAGATGCTCCTGAGGCCATATCTTCCAGTTGTAACTGCTCTGCTTCGCCCTCTCCCTCCACTTCTGAGGGCAAAGTAGGCACAGATGATCTGCGTGTCTGTGAGGCTGAGGTTAGAGTTGTTAGAGTTGTTTGTTTAGCTCTCCCTCTTTTTCTTGTGCCACTCATTCCAACGTTATCTGTCAGTCAAGGTCACACTGAGTTGTCCCATGGGAATGGAAAGGTCCAGAGCAAGCAAACAGCAAGGGAATCGAAAGTAAAAAGTGTATGTAAAATCACTGTTATAATCCAATCCTCTAGAGGGAGCTTAATCTGTCTTTCAGAGTCTAATTTAATGTCCAAGAACCTTCAAATACAAATGTTTAGCAGAGTTTATAAATGGTCACTTTGTTGCAGACAGTGCTTATTTATCTCCAAAAAGAATGTTTCAAATTTAAAAGGTCTCAATACCCTCAGATTGTTTCAAGTTCCAATATACAGTATCCAAATCTGCAGTACTGACAGCTCCCTTAGTACTCAGGCAGCTCCTGACTCTGGGTTTCACCTTCTAATTTGTAATCCAATAAGAGGAGGAAAGTCAAGTGCAAATAGAAATCCCAAATCTTTAACTTAAAGTCTTTACTTTAAGATGCAAGTTCAAATAGATGCTTAGATCTGTAAAACTTAGAGTCTCTTTCTTTCAGCCTCCACTCCTCCAGCTGATTGCTTTTTTTTCAAGTTCAATGGCTGCGGAAGACGGACTTCCTGCTTCCACGTCTCTCCGCTCTCAGCCAAGTTCAAGCCAATTTAAGTTTCCCTTTTAAGGTCTCAAATTCAAGTGATTCAGTCTTTTACTCACAAGTTAGTTGCTTTTTCGTCCGGATCCGTAATTTAGCAGGAAAAGGGATCAGCGCTCACCGACAGTAGCAGCGCGGCTTCGCTCCTCAGGCTGTGAAACAGCTCACAGCGCCGCAACCCCCCTCCGTGCTCCGGAGCCCCTTACGGGGTTCCTTCTGCACTTGGAGGGTCGCTCTAGGCGCCCACCGAGCCTCAAGACCCCAGGCTCTTGCCGCCTGGGGTTTTCCAGAGTGGGTCTCCGCTTCGCCGTAGCGGACGACCCGTTGCCTGCGGAGCCTCCTCTCCCGTTCAGAAGAGGACCGCCATTGCCGTTCGCGCCGCCCCCGGAAGTCGGTGCTAGGTGCTTTGAAGGCAAAAAACAGGGAACAGTGGCTCTTTGAGAGACGCTATGGCTCTCCCTTAGCATCCTCTCCACAGGTTTCTAACTAGCTAGCTCCGTAGGTGCTAATAGTCTCAAGCCCAAGTCCATGATAGCCGCCAAGTAATTGGTCAAGGGTTTCACATTTGTGCTTTTTGGAGAGGGCTCATAGCTCCAGTGGTGTCTGGTGCTCATTGCCACTCCTGGGGTGGGAGGCAGAGGCAGTGATGGAGACAGAGCCAACTTGCTCCTGCTGCTCAGTTCTACAGGGGCAGCTGTGAGACTCAAGAGAAGGAAGCTGAGAGGCAGAGCCGCACCCTGAACTGGTTGTCAGTAAGAAGGCAGGCAGGTGAGGGTTGGCTGGTGGGGCACTGCCCCTTTCCCCCTCTTCACTCAAAGACCACATGGTTCGTATGCAAATGTTAGATGATGTTGCGTCAAGCTAGTGCTGTTTCACACTGCCCAGTGCATTTTTTCCTGTCACTTTCCTTTTTGCAGAAAGTTGGGGGGGGGGGGAGGTTTGTTGCACAAGAGTGCCAAATCAACTTTAATCGTGTAATTTTAATTTGTCAGTATGTTATTGAAACCCAGCCCAAAATGGAAATATTCTGAAAGCACCCAGCAAAAATATAACTGATATGCTGAGTGCTTCTAGTGAGGTTCTGTGGACCTCTGACAATACAATCTGCCCCATAGCAGAGTGCAGATTATTTTTTGGCAATTTGTTATTTGGAACAACAATCCTTGAGGACAAAATGAGTGGAAATTTCCCCTATGAGGAAAGCTTTCAGCAGTTGGGGCATTTTGGTTTAGAAACAAGGCAAGTCTCAACTTATGCTTGGCATGGAGAAAGGGGGTTGAGGAGTTTTCCTCCCTCTCTCTGAATACTAGAATTCAGGGACATCAGATGAAACTGAATATTGGAAGATTCAGGATGGACTAAAGAAAGTACTTCTTTATACAGGGCAGAATTAAATGATGAGATTTGTTGCCTCAGCAGGTAGCGATGACCACCCATTGGATTAGACAAATTCATGGTGGTTACTAGCCACCATGGCTATGTTTTTGTCTCCATGGTCAGAGACTATATCCATCTGAATAACAGTTGCAGGAGCAACGGCTCTGGCGCTTGCATCCTGCTTTTGGGCTTCCCAGAGGCAGCTGCTTTGCCCCTGTGAGGACAGGCGGACCTCTGCCCTGATCCAGCAGGCTCTTCTTAAAGCATGTGCTTGGCTTGATACGATACGATAATCTTTATTGTCATTGTCCCATACAGAACAACAAAATTGAAAAAATCTACATCAGACATTCACAAGCCTGCTATCCCAGCTATCCCAGCCTGGTTAGCCCCTAAAAACTCTGATACCCCATAATTGAATACAATATACTCACATAAAGACTACCTTACACTGTGTTTAAAACCAAAATCGCATTTGGATAGAAACTGTTTCTCAGGCGGCTAGTCCTAGTCTTTATAACCCTGGACCTTCTTCCAGAAGGCAGAAGCTGAAAGAGATCATTTCTGGGGTGCGCACTATCCTGCGCTATCTCTGCAGCTTTCTTATGGCACTTGGAAGCATAGATTTGATCCAAGGTGGGAAGAGTGCACCCAATTATTCTCTCCGCAGTCTTTACAGCCCTAGACAGCATTGTTTTTTCCCTGACTGTGCAGCTCCCAAACCACACACACAGACCATAAGTTAATACACTCTTGTGCAATGCGCTATGGCACATGGACTCAAATGTGCTGTTGTCTGGGTCAGAGTAACATGAATTCCCAGATTAAATGGCTACATATGGTGTTAACTTCCTGCTTCTATAGTAATGTTATAAGGCTAAATTTTCGTTAGAAAATTCCCACATTTAGGGTACATTCTGATCTGGCCAGTGAGCATTGTCTGAAAAATGCCTGCTAATAACTTGGTTAAGGAAAGGATAACATGTCCTCTAGGGAATTAGAGCTATGCTTCTGGTTCCACATCACCAATCCTACTGGAAAACAGCATTTCCTCCTCCCGGTGAAGCAAGTGTTGACTTGCTTTGGCTGTAGCATTGCATATGCTATGTGATGTTTTGATATGTGTTAGTCTACACCCACGAGGCAGGAAGATCAAGGGGTGAAGTTGCTTCCCAAAATACGAGGAACTACACCCCAGGTGGCGCTGTCAATAAACCTGGGCAGCATTGCTGTAGAAGTATGGAACCTGTCCTTAATCAGAATGTTTGCTTTCTTCTGACTCATCCAGGCATTACCACAGCATGGAAGTGTTCACACATTATGATCTGCTGGACCTCAATGGGACAAAGGTAGCGGAAGGTCACAAGGCCAGCTTCTGCTTGGAAGACAGTGAATGCCTAGACGGTATATACATTCCTAATATACTTATGAAATACACTCCAATGTAAAATAACCCATCCTGCTCTCATTTCTACTGGGGGTCTGCTAAAGATGGGTGGAGAAATGTGTGCTATTCACATTTAAGAATTCATGATTCTCAAAACAGAATACGTACAAAATGAAATGTAACAATCATTCAAAATTTGCACTTCTTCAAATGATACAGTGCAGGTCTACAGGAGCAACAAAAAGTTTATTATTTATTTCATAAAATTTGCTTGATGGGGGGGGGGGGAAACCACCTCAAAGCTGTTTACAAGAGTCATACAAAACAGTGTATATTGATAAAAGGTTTGGCCCCCAAAGCAAACATTCCTGAACATAACGTGTGAAAATGTATATAGTTAGGGTGAAATTGCTTGTGAAAAATTGTATATCATGAGAACACATATGCAAAGGTGTGAGGATTTTTGTGTCAGCTTGTGAACTGATGTGAATTCTTGGCTGTCTTGACTTGGCTGTGTTGCAGTCCTCGGTCTGTTGCAAATTGATGGCAGTATTCATTCACAATTGTGACAAGTGTGGTAAGGCAGAGACTCAGTGGAAAGGGAAGTTCTGCTCCAGAGACCCCTAAAGCTCTGCTTTAAGCATGGTTGGTGCCCCAGTCATCTCTATGCTGCTCAGGGACAGATGCGTGAGATGTGCACATGGATTGTACATCCCCTCTTGGAACCACTTGCTTGACACTTTCATCAGAGCACTAGAGCTGGAGGGGAGGCATAACAGCCCCTGGCAAGACTGGGGAAAGGAGAGAAAATAGCCGCTGCCAACTAACCTGGGAGGTGGGGCTATAAATTAAGCACCTGGGGCATCACAACAAGGTTGGGTTTTCAAGTTCTACAGCCCAAACACTGAAGCCAGGACTTCCTAAAGGGCCTCTTGGCACCACGCTGCTGCTGACGTTTTTTCCACATGTGCTTCCTTCCCCCCTTTAGGTTTCCAGAAGCAATATGAATGCGCCAATTTTGGGGAGCAAGGGATCACGGTTGGATGCTGGGATGTGTACCGGCATGACATTGACTGCCAGTGGATTGACATTACAGATCTTGTGCCAGGAGAATACTTCTTCCGGGTAGGCTGGGATTCTTCAGATTCTGGAGTGCTATCAGGGTAGCTAAGAGCCACTTCATGCCATCACCAAAAGCAAGTGGCAGTAAGCCTTGTAGGTGGAGAGTAGCATTCAGGTTGCAGGTGGTGGCGAGGAGTAAAGGTAAAGGGACCCCTGACCATTAGGTCCAGTCGTGACCGATTCTGGGGTTGCGGCGCTCATCTCGCTTTATTGGCTGAGGAAACCGGCATACAGCTTCCGGGCGAGGAGTACTGCATGTTTAAATGCCATATAAAAGGGGCCAGTTAAGAACGGTGTTTCAGCTCTAGGACAGGGTGGCTGACTTAGGACCAGCAGATGTTGTTGGACTACAGTGCTTGCCATTCTTGGCTACTAGCCATGCTGGTTGGGGTCAAGGAGCTGGAGTCCAGCAGCGGCTTGAGGGCCACACCAGTTCCCTGTCCCTGATTTAGGAATCCTATAGATATTTTGCAACTTGTGAACTGACCATTAGGCAACCTACAAAACCATAATATGCATTTCTCAAGATACTTCTTCAGAGTTAATTGCAAATAGAAAGCAAAGGACAACTTGAAAAAGTTTTTTAAATCCTGCCTGTGGTCACATTAAATATCAAGGTCTATTCATAAATACTTGATATGTTTGGTATAAGTATCAGCCTTGCATTGCAGCATGGAATACATTTTATGCTATTCATTTTGTTTTAAGCTTTTATTATTATTTTATTGTTTTTGTACTCTTGCCTTCATGACTGTTCTTATGATTTTTATTTTTATAAGTAACAAGGTCTTTGAGAAATGATAATGAAACCACAATAAAATAATCTGGTTTTTTAAAAATTCTGTGGGGTATAAATAAGTAATATTTACTTGGGTTTAACCCACCCAATTGGTGAACAATTGTGTCTGAAGTTGTGTAGAATGAGTAGCGAATAATTTCAGGGAAATAGATTGTTTTTATTCATTTATGCTGTTAATATGTGATGTTAAGTTCTCAAAAAGGATGAAAAAGTTCAGACACAAAGAAACAGGATGTGAGAGAGTGCAGAGAACTGTGGTCTCCAAAATTAGTCATACTTTGAGTAGACCTATTGAATTGCATATTCCACACCTCCGCAAACAGGATAGTTTGAATACATGCAGCCCCAGTTCCTGAATCAGAAACACAATTGAAGCACCTTGATTGCACAAAGAAATTCCCCCACTTCTGGATCAGGATCTATGTCTGAGATAAGATGGCCCTAAGATCCCTCTGTCTGTCCTTTCCCAGATCATTGTCAACCCAAACAAAGAAGTGGCAGAGTCCGATTATTCCAATAACATCATGAAGTGCAAGTGCAAGTACGAACTTCACCGGGTCTGGATGTACAACTGCCATATAGGTAAGTTCATTATAGAAGAAAAAGAGAAAAGTCTAGCGGCAGAGATGAGCTTTGCATCAAGGGGGTGATTCAGCGGTGTGTGTAAAGCAAAGGGGATCTGTGGCCTTGCAGGTGTTGCTGTTCTGTCACCCCTGACCAGGCAGGCTGGCGGGAGCTGGAGTCTAGCAACAACTGGAGGGGCACAGGTTGCCCACACTGGAGTGCACGCGTCAGAGTGTACAAGGATTCCTTCCTTTCTGTCCTCCCCCCCCCCCCCATTTCATTACTCATTTGTTAGAATGACATTTGTTTAGTTAATGGGCACTAGTTTATTCACTTCTGTAACTCCCATTCATTTTTCTCTTGGGATAGATGTCAGTGTGAGACTTGGCCTGTAACACTGTCTGTTGCCTGGGAGTTTTCCACCCAGTTGGCGTGACATTTCTAGGCATCCTACCACTCTTTCAATACATTGGACCAACCAAATTTCAGATAAAATCTACATTTCATAGGCAGTTTTAAAATACAGACAACTCCCCATTTAGATTGCTTTCTATGAGGAGACACGACTGTTCTTCATATGCTTGTCGCTTCTGTGTTTTCCATCCAGAACTGGCACAAAATATTTAGTTATTTTACTGTCCAGACACGCACAGTGGAGTCTCCAGTTTTCAAGGCATGGAGACTCAGCCTACCTCCTTCCTGTAATATTTCCCTGTAACATTTCTGTGACCTGTACAGGCTGCAAGTGAAATTAATTGGTTTTTGTTTGCAACTTATTTATCTGAATTCTCATTTATTTGTTTTATTTAACTTATGTACACTTTGTTACAAAAAAAATGCTAGAGTAATTTACACAATTAAACAAATGAAATGTGTTTTTTAAAAGAAAGTGCAACCCTAGTAAGGGACAATTTAGACACATGGCTTTCTGCTTTCAGACATGGGTAGCAAAACTGCCTCTGACACTGTCTTTTCCCCTTTTTTCTCCCCCTCACCCCGACTGCAGCTGATGCCTTCAGTGAAGAAATAGAAGAACAGTTTGATTTCAATGGACTCCTAAACAACCAAGTGTCTTAATTGGCCTCTTTTTAAGGAGGGAAGAATACCTTTTCCCAAGATTTCCCTAACCACTGCACAGAAAACTAAAGTAATCAAGCAAATAACTATGAACTTTTAAAATTAGCTTTGTAAGTTATTTTCAAGTGTGTGCTCCATGCCTACTTTATGGTGTTCAGCAGAAGAAAACGGGTTGACACTTATTTCACATCCATTCCAGCTGAATTATGATTTTGCACTACCTGCAAGACCTCCTTACCCTTCGTGGGGACCCTAACTTATTCACAAGGAATTATTTGCAAGCTCTCATCACACCTTTGTTCACTGCGGTGTACAGAGGCAGCAGCGCCACCTGCCCACAACCTGCGTAAAGGATGCCTGGTGCTGCCAAAATACCTTCATTTTTAAGGGAATTCCTTTCTCGGCCTTCGTGTTCTGCCTTGATAAAGATTTGAAAAATCTGACTCTACACCACTGGCGCAGAACAGAAGAATCATGACACACGGAGGTCTTGAGACACTCTGTCGTATTAATTTCCTGTACTGTCACACTCCTTGGCACCTCCTCCTCTGAGAGCACCTCTGACACTCAGTTTTGACAGAAGGTTTGAGATACCACAGTGAGGAAAAATCTGCCAAGTCATTTCATATATCTTGGTTTTTGATGCCACTAGACTGTGAATTTTTTTTAAGACAGTAAGCTATTCCCTTGCCTACATTTTTCCTTTGACCCGTACCTTCCTGCCACCCCCCCTTCACTTCCCACCCCCACCATGACTACTGCAAATAAGAAACCCACTACCAAAGATAACTAATGGCTTTATGCCCTCGAGGTCACACATCCCTTCTTACTAAGTCAGGCTATCCTGTGATGGCGCAGGGAGGGAGAGCTTAAAAACACACACATTAGTAAATGCATAATGGTGCTGAGCACATGTGCCTCTGTTTGTTTGAGGCCATGCACTTGCATTGCAACAGGTGCCGACAGATCTACACCGTACTTGAATCTTTTAAAGTGCTTTTGTCCAGGAAAAGAAAGAGCTGGTGTGATTTGTGTTATTTCCAGTGACTAGAACCAGCTGCTGTCCTTTTACTGCATTTCGTTTTGTTTACTCTTCTGCTGCATGGTTAAAGAATGGGGCTGCAAGACAGAATTAGTTCAACCTTGCCTCTCTGGAGCAGACCACAGTTCATCTAGTCTAGCCTTCTGCTTCCAGAAGCAGACAGCCAGGTGCTGCAGGATTTTCAGAAAGCAGGACAACAAAGATAACTGTCCTCTATTTGTCCTAAGCACCTGGTAATCAGAGGTAAAAAGGTAAAAATCAGAGGTGTACTGTATCTGTCCCTAGAGGCTCTGCCATAGCTACTAGTCATTGGTAGACCACGCTCTATGCCCCGCTTGTTTTGGTACAATGGGTGAAGGAATTAAAAGGATACCTAAAGCTCAGGCAGAGAACACAAGAGTGATTTGGGAGCTTTCCCTTCTTAGAACCTCTCCATCACCTCCCTTGTGTGATGTGTGAAAATAAAAAAAACTTCTATAACTGGAGAAATGAATTATAGACCCACACACGGTGCTATCAGAATTGTATTGTCTGCTAGTGGAGAGACTAAAAAGCAAGCTAGGTTCATCCCTCTTCTTAATCAAGGACTGAATTTTCCACAGCAAACCCATTCTCTCATCCTCCAGTTCAGGCTGCAAAATGAGAGTCGCTAGACCTTTTTTGCATGGTAAATGAGGATTACGGAAAGACATTTTAGCTATGCAAAGTACTATATGAATAACTTGGTGGTGATGCTTACTGCTTGTAGATGTTTTGCAGTAATGCACAAGAAGGATTTCATTGTCTGTTATTCTTTCCCCCATGTATAACCTACCTCACAGGGGTGTTGTGAGGCTAACGGCCAGTTCACATAACCAGGCTAGGGCTGGCCACTTTGTTCCTTCAGCAGGTGATGAGTGTAATCATTTGACCAGGAACCAAAGCCAGCAGTATGTCAAGGCACCCAAAGTCCACACTGCAAGGATGCAAAGCAAGCGATGTGGGGTGGTCAAGCAGGCCTGGCGCATGAGGGGCAGGAGGAGCCATGCAGCGGCTACCAAGTTGAGAAGGGGGGCTTGCTTCCCATGGGTAGGAGCTGGATGAGACATCCAGAGGCCTTATTTGTGAATGATTGACAGCAGCAGTTTAGAATAGCCTGAGGACCACAACACAGGCCACCTCCATCCCTCCACCGTTGCTCCCCTTATGCTATAACCAAAACAGAAAAAATGTTGTCCGGAGCTGGGCTGTATGGAAATGCCAGGCAAGGTCTCCGACTACTACTGCAAGGGAGTGGGGGGCAGGAATCCGCATTATACCTCTTCCACCACAGTGGAGTTTGTCAGAAACTTTGCCTCATTTTGAAAGAGTGAGGTTTGTTCCAGACCTGCCTGAGCCTGGCAGCTGTGCTACGTCAGCCATGTGGAGGCTGCAGCAGCAGCAGCAGCATAGTACCTGCCAGAGCAGCTCCTCCAATGTAGGACTATGCAATACTGGGATCAGGAACACAGCTCCATCCCATGCTGCCCAGGATGTGGCCATTCTGAGTGGCAATCAACAGAAGGGATTAGAGGGACATCAAAAGTTGCCTTCCAGCGAGTCAGACCATTTATCTATCCAGCTGAGCACCATCTACTCTGACTGGCAGGGGCACTCCAGGACCTCCAAGGGAGAGCCTTCCATCACCGGCTACTTAATTTTAAGATTAACAAGCCATCGTCTGCAGGTGCCAGGGATAGGATTTTCTGCATCAAGCCATGTGCTCTGCCACTGAGCTGCGGTCCTTTCCCAGCCCAGAAGCCTGCAAGCAGGAGATGCCTCTCACCTGCCACACCTTCCGGCAGCTGCTCAATTCAGTACGGTGACTGAAGGCTGGGCTTAAGTGCTAAAGTTCTCCTCCTTCCCTGGCTGATATGGCCAGCAGTCAAACTCTTTCCCTGTGACCTCAAGCTGCTTCTGGTGCCCATACGCTCTGGGTAGAAGTGAAGTGCTGAAGTGAAACTGATGGGTATGCAGAGGTCAGTCCATAACTGAGTTAAGCAGGCTTGCTCCTTGATCACAGCAATTGAGCCAGTGCTTCCAAAATTTAGGCCCTGAGCCTCATTCCAATGCAAGGGTTTCCAGCGCTTCTCAAACTTGGGCCCCCCAGCTGTTGTTGGACTACAGCTCTTGGGCCCCCCAGCTGTTGTTGGACCATCATCCCTGACCCCTGGTCCTGCTAGCTAGGGGTGATGGGAGTTGTAGTCCAACAACAGCTGGGGGGCCCAAGTTTGAGGAGCACTGGCTTAATCAAGCAGCCTGCTCAAGTGGAGCCGCAATGGGCTGACCTGGATTCCCAATGTTGTGCATCGCTGCTGGTTACCAGGGCAGAGTGACATGGGAGCAGGGAGCTTGACACAGCCATGGAGCCAACCCATGACACTCCATGGTCCTGATGCTGCGGCCAAGCCAAGCTCGCCACTGGCTTTCCCCTTCTTCCGTTGGTAACTGGCAGTGACATGCAGCTTGGGGAAGTCAGGCGCTGGCTGTGGCCTTGCAACTAAAGGAGCGAGCGAGAGAAGAATGAATCTCTACCTGACCCACTGAAGAATCACAGCCACCTCCCACAATCTGCTGCCAGGCAGGATTGATCTCCTCTACTTGTTTGTTCCAGGTTGGTTTTTTTACAAACACAACTTATGGCAAATGGGCAGTTTTCTCTCTCTCATCACTAATGGAGAAGAAAATTACGATCCAGAAGGGGCCACTTCCCCAAAAAGGAACCAGTTAGAGAACAGGAAGTAGTTGTTACAAGATAGTGGGCAACAGAGGATTCAGAAAACCACCGTGCATGTTGATTTGTGTATTAACGGCTTTAATTTTAAAGAAGAAAACCCAGAAAAAAATATTTACAAACTTCAGTAAATAAGATATTGACTCCTGCAAACTTGTCTCTCTCCTGTCTGCTTGTAAACTAAAACAGCCCCCCCCCTTCCCGGCCGGGGGCAGGGATGTGTGTCTCACTGGTTCTTCCTACATAACTGAATGGAAGTTTTCCTTCCAGTGAGTTTGCAGCTAAGTGCTCACCTACAGGGGGGGCTCAATGTGGGGCAGAAGCAGACTAGAGCTGGGGCATCTCTGGCCCTCCTGATGCTGTTAAGACCCTGTTTCCCGTCCGGTCCAGCAAGCATTTGCACTGGGGTCAGGGATGGTTGGAACTGCGAGGGTCCCCCACCCCTTAAGTATACATTCTGCCTCCATCTCATCTCTTCAATGCACAGCAGCTCCTCTGGGAGAATTTCTAGGCAAGGAGGGGAGAAGCACTTGGTCCTCCAGCTGCTGCGTTCCCCCCACAAGGAGATCCAAACCTGATTTTCACACACACACACTTGGAACCTGAAACGGGTGACTGGAGGGGGCAGGGGGCGCACCTTCTGCACTCCCCCCCCCCCAGAAATTGCACTCTCTCTTCTCCACTTCACGAGAGGTTTGGAAGAGACATGGAAAGGGAAACCAAAATTGTCCAGTTCCACCTTAATGGGCCCAAGGAACGTCCCGTGCAAACAAAACACCAGATCCCAGCCCCGGCCAACTTTTCAGAGCGCAGGTTTTTAAATTAAAATAATATCAGCCAAGTCACATATACATAGAAGAAAACCTTCATAAGGTATTTCAGTTCTATTGCACTTGGCTAATTGGGACAGTTCTCTTATTGTGCTAAAGCGCCCTCTTGTGGTGCCTGTATGAAGGTCAGCCTCCTTCCCAGCAAGTGTCCAGGAAGTTCAGTGCCCAACAATAACTCTCATGGGCTTGGAATCCCTGTCTGGCTTCAAACACAACCAGCCACTATCACCACCAACTCCTGACTACTTCCATAGTAAAAGAAACCTGCAACCACCACCGAGCCAGCTGAGCACAGATGAGGCCTGCAATCATCGTAAGTGAGGAGTACAGTTTTAATACCACCCCCAGACCATCACCTCAAGCCACACAGGGCAACCTGCTTTTTACTCTGGCAAGCTTGTGCTTTCTGCTGGATCCAGCACTTGCCAGCCGGAGCTCCGTGGAGGTTTGCGCTGTAATCCCAGGGCCCTGGTCACCAGCCTCCGAGCCACCGCCACGTCCGTCTGAGGTCTCTCTTTGGCCAGCTGAAGGAGCTCTGGGGGGAAATGGAAGAGGAGGAGGAGGAGTCGTGGAGCAACAGGGGTGCAGTGGGAGAGAGACGCAGCCTGTTCGGGGGGGGGGGGAGTCTGAAGGGTCTGGCAAAAGGGGCTTGGATGCCCAGGTTCTCTTTCCACAATACGGAGATGGGCTGGTCTAGACGTGAAGGCAGCTGGGTGGGGCATAACATTGCAAGTGATGAACACCATTTTTTAAGACTTAAAAAAAAAAAATTAAAATCCAACCATGAACACTATCACCTCCCTGAATGTATATTAAAAAAGAAAATCGGCACCTCAGAGAGAAAGTTTCTTACTCAGTCGACTTCCTGATAAGAGCCTGGCTAAATTCACTGGGCCAGTTCACACATAACAGGAATTATAGCTTCCCGATACACAAATGTGTCAGTGAACTGACTTGGATACTCTCCCCTCTTCCGATGTGTGCAGAAGGAAATGGTTGAAGGCATCCACCTTGGAGAGAAGCCACAGTTTCCCATCACATCCAAACATGGGGTACTGTGGTTTGTTGAAACTCCACTTAGTGGACAAACCACTGTGGCAAATGCAGACTACTTCACAATTACGTCGTGAACTGGGATGAGTTTGAAACCAGAACATATTTAAAGCTTAAACAATATAAAACCAGCATCCCTTCAACACACAATAATGCTGACATTTCATATCCCTTCCCATGCAATATGCTGACAATCTGGCTCTCTGCAGCAACAGAGTCCTGCTCTTTTCAACAGTGTTGCTGCTGCTGCTGCCTTTCACAGCTGGTCTCGCCCTCATTAACGCTCACACTATACATTGCTTTCTCTCTAAGCCAGGAGTGGGGAACCTGTGGCCATGCAGAGGATGTTGGGACTCCAGCTCCCATCAGCCTCAGCCAGCATGGCTAATGGTCAGGGGTGATGGAGCAACAACTTCCCCCCCACCACCTCTGCTCTAGACAAACTCTGCTATCAGCTTGCAGTCCCAGATCACAGCTCCCATTTAAATAATTCCACTATCAGAACTCAAGGGCAAGTTCCAATGAGGCAAAATCAAGCAAGGCAGGAGCAAAGCCAGGCCACTGAGCATGTGGCCTGTGGAAAGTCTCAAGGGTCAGAGAGAGAGAGGTCCAGAAGCCACTGGGCCTGAAGTTTCCAGCCCTTGCTTTACCCCACCCCAGTGAACCTTCCTGCATCTGCCACACCAGGTTCAAAAACCACTGTATGATCCTTGTTTGCTCATTAGCTAGACTTTAAACCTCAGATCAGAAACGTGGGGGCCATAAGGAATTAACCTGGCAGCTGTGAGCCTCTAAGCCCCAGCCAGTGTCCCCTTTGTGAGGAGGAGGTTAAGGACCTTGGAAGTACAAAGAGACGAAAGAGGAAGTTGGAAGGGCAGCACTCTGACCCACGTCCTCTTACATAGTTCTTTGGGAAGAGGGACTGACTGTTGAACCACTCTGGGAACTGTAGCTCTGTGAGGGGAAGAGGGGTCTCCCAACAACACTCTCAGCAACGAACTACAGCTCCCAGAATTCACTGAGGGAAGAAGCCATTACCACTTCAAGTGGTCTGAAACTGCTTTACACATACAGAGCAGATGGGGCTTTGGACCTTAGCAGTAAAGTGACAGGCATCCATCTACATATGTAAGCAGGTCATTGCCTCTTGGGAAGTGGGGTGCCAGAGGTCTCTGAAGCAGCAGCAGCTTCAAAAATGCTCTTACTTGGCCGCTGAAGAGCCTTGATTTTTGACTGCCTTGTTCCGTGGATCAGGTGTCGGATCTTTAGGGAGGTATAACTCTGTTCCAAGGCTTGAGAAGCTGAAAAAGAAAGTACGATTTTTCAGAAATAAGACCAAGCATGGTTTTGGACTACAACTCCCAACAATCCCAGGAGACACATGCTGCCTAGGGCTGATGGGCATTGTAGTCCAATCGCGTTATCTAGAGGGCACCAGCTTGTGGAAGGCTGTCCTGAACTCTCTCCTAGGGTTGCCACAGAGGGAGTCAAATTACTACTGGAGCAAAACATAGATTGATGCCATGATTGTTGTCCAGTGCTTGGGAGTGTCAAATGTCTAGGGAAGATTGTTCACGCCCATCCCCCCTCCAGGTGAATATCCTTGTAGCTGCTTCCTGCCTACACATGCAGCCACCAAGTGAGTGCACAAAAGGCTCCCCCAGCAACAGGCAGCAGGAGCCAGAGGGGATGCATATCACACACATTTGGCTCCCATGCAACCCCAAACCATGGTTTTGCCTTAGGAAAGCAAGGATTGGGCTCAAGCACTGCCCCTTCCAATTCAATTTCCCAACTTCCTATTTTGTGCAAACCATGGTTTGTTGATTCAGGTATCATAGCAACAGGAAGGTAGAGAGTCCTAGCTTCACTTGCACAATAGCAAACCATAGTCTGCCATTCCACATGAACTGCCTCTCTCCACAATCCATCAGTTACCTCCCTTTTATTACTCTCCTTGGCAGGGAACATTCCCTAAGAGTTGGGAGGACCAAGGAAGATCAGCTGCCTAGGAGATAAACAAACAACAGATGCAGAGACAGCCAGAGGTTCCTCCTTCCCAATACGTATGTCATTTGTAACCAGCTCTGCTTGTCTTGTGCATTCTCATGATCGGAGAATGCCATCGTTGGAGTGGGAAGGAGAGGAAAATGCACCAGACACAATTTAAGGGAAAAACAGGGGGGGAACATAGGTAAACCCTAAACTCACAGGCATTCCTACAGAAAATCCAAAATTACCTGCTGCCAAACTGGAGAAGATCCCAAGAGCATGAGTATCATCGACCCACTGTAGCTTAAATCCACTCTCTCTAAAAGACAGACCACAGTGTTGCTTGTCAGTTACATGAAGCCACGGATAGTTCCACCCAGATAAAAATATTAAGAGAGGGCCTCTCTCTCTCCAAAGCACCCACACCTTCCCAGTTGTACACCCTTGTCCCCAGGCCACACCTCTCACTGGCCCTGCTTTGCTTCCTCCTTGAAGACTTTTCCCTGGCTGGAATGTATCCCTAAACTCTGCGTCATCCCTCTGGTTTGCTAACATCTCCAGGTCTGAGTTGGGCACATGCCCTGCTTGAAATTTCATAGATACCAGTCAGTATGTACAGCCCTGAACCAGATGGACCAAACGTCTGATTCAGTGTAACACCGCTTCCAGCATTCAGCCAGTCCTGACCAGGAAGTCCCTTGCCCATCTACTTACTGGAACTCTGCAAAGGCCTCCAGAAGATGCTCGGTTTTTAGCAAGGGCGAAAAATCATATATCTCTAGCACATGGCCAAAATCTCCTTCATTGATCTGTGCTTCCCCATAGCTGGAGTAATCAAACTGGATTTTCTCAATGCTTATGTCCTTTATGGTCAAGTAATTTGTGATCTAGGGGCAGGAGAAAAGAAAAGAAAGAACACTGCAAGAACAAGAAATATTTACAGATAGGAAACATCTGTACGTGGAATACAGTCAGGATCAAGCTACACCATCAGCAGAAACAGGTGGCAAAGCTTTTTCTAGACCACTGTACCACTTCAGCATGCAGATGCACTGCTGCATTTTTCAACATTTCCCCATTAAAAATCACCCTGCAAGTAGAAAACTAGAAAGCTGGTCTTGTTTTCTTCCACGTCAGTTGCGGGGCACCTTTGAACCTACAGAAGGTGCTGAACTGTAACTGCATTAGCCTTGGTCATTGGCCATGCTAACTGATGGGACTTGTAGTTCAGCAATAGGGATGAGTGTGGTATCGATACATTGTCCAAAACCAGTTTGAAGTCCAGATCACGATAATAGTTTCATAATTTTAGACCTGGTAATATATTGTGTCCAACATTTCTGAAGGGGAAGAAGATTCCCTGATAGCTTACAAAGAGCTCACCCACGTGCAAAGATCAGGGTCTCCTGCCCTTTCGCCTCTGACTGAAGACCCAGCACAGCAAACACAGGAGCCAAGCCAAGTTGATTTTATCACCTGATCACAAAAAATAAACCTCTTACTTTGCTGATCTCCCTCCCTCTGCAGCCCAGCCACTGGCCGAGAGACCAGTAAGGAGAGAGCAGATTACAACAACTTGGGCTGGTCTGAAGTCCACATCCAGGAATCACCCCTCAGCTGCTGCTTCCTCCCCACTTTACGTCCTCCTTCCTCCTTATTTCAGGCATCATGATATAGCGGTATCTCACGATTTTTAGCTGGTGATATATCTGTTGAAAACTATAAATCGCCAAGGCCTCTTCAGCAGCATCCCCACACCTGCTCTATGAGCTTGTTTTCTACATGCAAAGAGCAGGTGGTATTCTGTGCTAGTCCTGCCCCAAGGAGACCCCCTGAGGCAGGACACAGCTGAATACAACCTAGGGGTTCCCCCCTTGGGGAGCCTTCAAACATGCAACACTCCACCAACAGCCTCAAGTGGTACAGTCCAGAGACACATCCACACCCTACAGTCAAAGCATGACTATACCACTTTAAGAGCCGTGGCTCCCTCCAATGAATCCTGGGAACTGTAGTTTGTACAGACTGCTAGGAGTAATTAGGAAGACATTAACCAGCTACAGTTCCCAGGATTTTTCTGGGGAAGCCAGACTGCTAAAATGGCAAGAGAGTGGATGGTGCAGGCGTGATCCAGTAATAGTTTTTCCCAACACGATTCTGCTGATCCAACTCTCCCTTTTTTGTGCCAAAGGGCAGCTCTACACAGGAGGGGCTTTTGGGTGTTGGCTGAGCCCCAGAGTAATCCTTTGTTATGCTGCTACTTTAGCATTTTGGTTGCTTGTTGCTGAAACTGAGGAAGGATCCTATGTCAGGGATAAAGGACCCAAATCTGCCTGTGGAGGTTCAACCCCTGGTATCTCCAGGTAGGGGTGGGAAATTCTGGGGAGCTGCTGCCCATCAGTGTAGACCAGGGGTAGAAAACGTGATGCCTCCAGGTACAGTTGGGCTACAACTCCCATCACCCTGACAGCTGGCCATGCTAGCTTGTAGCCCAATAACGTCTCGAGGCTCTTCCTGGAGTAGAGAAATACTAAGCTAGATGGACCAAGAGTCTGACTCAGTAGAAGGCAGCTTCATAAGTTCTTAATCATTTGAGAAAGCGCTGCAGCTCATGGCAGAGCATCCTGCTTTGAGTGTAGAAGGCCCCAGACAAAAAGGAGCTTCCATAGGTAGCAGGAGACCCCTTTCCCGAGAACTTAAAGCACCACTGCCAGCCACAGTAGACCAGGATGGGGAAGCCTTTTGAGCCCAGGAGCCACAGTTCCCCATGGGCTTACGCCAGTAGGGGCAAAGCCATGTGGTTTGCTCTGCGTGACCCAATCATGGCTTCTTTGGGAGAAGCAAGCCACAAATGCTGGTTGGGATGTGATGCAAAGCAGCTGCACTGTGGTTCGTCTCCCTGCTGAAGAGAGGAAGCAGCAAAGTGGAATTACTAGAGCTGCGGACACCTACAAGCAGCCTGGGCACAATGTGGCTAAAAGAAACCACACTGAATGGCTTAACACAGCCTTTGCCAACCTGGTGCCCCCCAGATGTTTTGGACCACAACTCCCATCAGCGCCAGCAGGGGGGGAGGAAGAGGGGGATGGTGGGGGCAGGCTGCCCCAGGTGTCACCACTGAGGGGGGTGACAAAATGCCAGGTGACACTCACCGTGGGGCCTGCAGCATGCCCGCAGGCTCCGCACTGCCCCAAACGGTCTGCCCGCCACCTCCTCCTCAGCTGTAGGGCAGCTGAGTGGGAGGAGGCAGGCAGATTCCTCGGAGGCCCTTGGAGCGTCCTGCCCAGCCCCGCCCCGAGGCACGCGCACCGCCCCAGGCGCCCAATTGGCTTGCTCCGCCACTGAGCACCAGGCAGCACAGCAGAAAGGGCTCCTGGTTAGCAAAAGCTGCCTTAGTGTTCCACAGCCATAGTGCTAAACCGTGGTTTACTGTTACATCTGAATGCAACCATAGTTCTAAACCTTGGCTTACTGTTACGTCTGAACCAACCCACTCAGAAACAAGTCTGTAAGTTAAAACTATTACCTCTTGTAAGAGTTCAGTGCCACAATCATCCTCAAAGATGCTGTCCTTTCCTTCCACTGCAGAGTGCCCCACACTTCTATCTCCAGAAGAGAATTCTAGCCCAGGCCACTGGTTACCTTCCAGGTCTACCACTGCTTTCTCCTGGCTTTCAAATACGAGGTTGGCTGTATCAGGATCAGATAGAGATGTACTCAAAAAGGGGAGAGCCTGTGGATCCAACACGGGTCGATCTTTGCTACTTTCCGTTACAGGAGTGGGTGCCCCATCTGGCCCAGAGCCACAAGGACTACTTTGACCCTGAGCATCCCCGTAGGACTCTGTTTGGCTACACTCCAATGCCTCAGTGCAATCCTTGTCCTGGGTTTCCAGTGCTGATGCCTCTGGGCTTCGTTGGAATGCAAGGTCATCCACAGCACCATCTTCCGGCAAGGGCAGCATCTCGCTACATTCTACCTCAGTGGCACAAACGCAATCATCACCCTTATCTTCTGCAAGGGAGAGATCATTATGAGGCTCCGACAAAATGGCATCTGCAATGTCTCTCACATGGTCTTCCAGAACAGGTGGGAAAACACCACTTTCCAGTACAGGGGAATCCTGGTTTTCTGCAACTGATAAGCTTACGCTCAACTCTACAGCAACAGCATCTAGAGGTCTCTCATTCTGGCCTTCTGGCAAAGGATGATGTCCACTTTCTTTGGACAGCACCCCACCAGAAGGCTCTTTCGTCTGCTCTTCTGGAAGGCCTGAGGTTTCACAGCACTCTGGGACCAAAACATCTCTGCTATCTTTACTAGGGCTTTCCAGTGCAGTCAGGCTTGGGCTGCTCTCCAGCACTGAGACTACCTGGCTGACGTTGCTTTGGCCATCCGGCTTTGATGGATTAGACACACATTCCGACAGAAGGCAGCTTGAGTGCTCCATAGCCCCTTCGCCACTTATACTACTGAGCTCCAAATTATCTGTACACATCTCTCTAGGGCTTTCAGCCTCTGGGTGATGCACGCAGGGATCACTGTTGGCAGGTAAGCTGTTGGCAGCTGGAATCCTTTTGGTATCATGAGTGGCACTGGACATCTGGTGACCATCCTCACTGACCCCAAAGCCGGACACCTCACTCGCAAAGGCCTCCGCACCTTCCTGCCTCAAGCCCTCAGGCTTCTTGCGCATGGCTCTGGGAACGTACAGAGCTCTGTCCGGCTTCCTCCGGGGCTGCCTCCTGCCCCGGCCACCTCCCTTCCGGCCTTGAGAGCCATCTGCCAGTGTGTCCATGTGATGTGGGCCTCCTCTGGGTCGGCCTCCTCTGCTTCTCGATTGGGGAGGGTGGCCTGAGCTGGGGGCACTGCTGCAGGAGCCATCTTGATCATCTGGTTCATCTGGCAACCTAAACCCAAGAGAGGAAGAACAACAGCAGAAAGGAGACATTCCAAGGAGCTTGTCATGTGTGAACTCCCCGAGAACTGCTCCCTTTCAAGCATGGGACCCCAAAACAAATCCAACCTTACCTAACCCTATTGCAAGTTTACTCCAAATTAAATCTCCCTGTGGCCCTCTGGGACTACAACTCCCATCATCCCTGACCACAGACCACATCCCTGGTTTGCCGCTTCAAGCACATGAACATCAGGTCCTGCTTACATATTTCTTATAGAGTAGGAGCTGACAGACCTTTCCAATGGGCCACCCAATTATCAACCCTCCCCCCCCCGGTCAGGTGGCAGCTTCAAAGGAGCTCGCTGTCAGCATCAATCCCATCAGCCAGTAGCTCGTGTTTCCCAGAATTCCTGTTTGCTGCCTCATGTGGAGGGAGCTTCTGAATTCCTCAACATTCAGGAGCCTGGCTTACATTTTACATAATGGATGCAATGTGTAGCCGAGCAGTGGGGAACCTCCCAACTGGAGTCTGAATTTGGCTTGCAAAGGCTGTCTTCCCGAGCCATGCCCACTTGCCCCACACCGGATGTCCTATATGGAGGGTGTGGGGCAGATGACGTTGGAGCTGTCTGCTGAAGAGGGTTTTGCCAACACCACTAACCATCAGCACTTGCAAACCCCTGAGGAAAATGCTTCCACTGATGTCATGCTGACAGCAGGCAATTGACAGGTGAGCAGCTCAGCCCACCTGTCAAAATGCCCCACTGGAATTGTGGGAGATAAGAATTCAGCCCACAGGCCGGGAAAGTTTCCCCGCTGCAGTCTTTGCCCTTGGGGAGAAGGTGAGTCAAGGGCTGAAGAACTGTGAGAGTCCAACCTGATCGCTGAGTGACAGACCACCGTCCTCCTCCTCCAGCCTTCTCCAACCGAAAAGCTGCTCAGCTGGTCGACATCATCCACAGTCCTGTGGATCAAGTACCGCAGGCGACTGGACAACGGAGGAAACAAGAGGACTCTGGAAAAGGAAAGGGAAAGGACAGAAGAGTCAGTAGGGAGTGGTCAGAGGTTGTGCCAGATGTCCCCCAATTTCTGGCCATTTTGCAGCTGTGGTAAAAACAACTCGCATTCATAAGGAAGGGGGTGGAGAAGACTAAAGCCCTCCAGATATCACTGAACTGCAACGCAAATCATCTCTAACCATCAAGGGTGTGTTTTTTAGTGTACAGTCGAACACCAAATGTGAGGTTGGAAAAAATGTGCATTTGGACAGCTGATAATGTACAGTTTGAAAAAATGGGGAGGGAGATATCAGACATATTAAGCATAAATGCATGTGAAGACAGGCTCCGGCGGATGGAGCGGACAAGACCAAGAGTGGCTCCAACGGTCAAGAAGGCACTTTCTGCATATGCTGTTGAGGGAAGTGAGGGGCAGATGGGGCTTGTCCACCTGGGAAGGAGGCCCACCTAGGAGAAGGAAAACTCTGATCCTAAACCTCCACTGCCTAGTGGAACAGCTTCAGGAGAAGACAAGACTCAGGAATAAACCCTACACAAATCCGGAGCAAAGTCACTAAGGCAGTTGGGTGGTGCCTTGTATGCCTTCTTCCAGCAACCAAACTGGTACCAAATGTCTCGCTCTGCCTTCCTTTGGACCACGTCAGCGAGGCCAGGAGGGAGGGTCTTGTCGTCTGGGCAGCCCAGGACCTCCATACAAAGAGCCCAGCCTTGTGCCCCAGGGAAGTCACTTTGGTGTGGCAAATGCAGCAGTTTGACTTCACCCCCAGAGGCCCACTCCACTGTCTCTCGAGACAGACAGGTGCCAACAAATAGGCAATGGCAGGAACAGAATGTGCACGTATTATATAAGCGTGGAACGGACAGCTTCCATACTTAATTTAAGCTGCCCATGACATATAAAGCACCTTCCTCTTTTTCATCTTTGGGCAGGTAGTGTCTCACGGCAGCCTTGAGTAGTAGATACCTTTAAAGAACTCCATTTTCTGTGCCTGCAAGTTATGGAACTAAAGCAGATTCATCAATGAATCGTTGCTCTATAGCACAGAAGGACTCCTAACCCCTGGGGAGAAACTGCCAGTGATACAGGGTAGAAGTAAAGAACAAGGCACACTTTGTATTTGCTCAGCTTTTCTTTTTCCCCTTTTCCATTTTTTTTTTGGGGGGGGGGGAGGGTGTCTGATTGGTATTGGGGCCTGTGCTATTTAACTTGTTCATAAACAATCTAGAGTTCGGGGTGAGCAGTGTGGTGACCATATTTGCTGGTGATACTAAACTGTGCAGGGCAGAAAGGGAAGAGCTCCGAAGAGACCTTTCCAAATGGAGGGAATGGTCAGTAAAATGGCAATGTAAGCAAGTGTAAAGTAGGGGCAGAAAATAATAATTTCACATGAGGTCCGAACTGGCAATGACTGACCAGCAGTGAGACCTTGGAGTTGCGGTGGAGAGCTCAATGAAACTGTTTACCTGATGTGTGGAAGCTGTGAAAAAGGCAAATTCTATGCTGGAAATCATTAGGGGGAAACTGAAAATAAAACTTCCAATAGGATAATGCAGTTATACAAATCTATGATGCAACCACATTTAGAATACAGTGGTACCTCGGGTTAAGTACTTAATTCGTTCCGGAGGTCTGTTCTTAACCTGAAACTGTTCTTAACCTGAAAACTCATCTCCCTCTCGCGTAACACTAGAACATTCAATGAAGCCGAACATTGGAAGATTCAGGATGGACAAAAGAATTTATTCACACACCACACAGTTAAACGGTGGGATTCAGTTCCACAAGCAGCAGGGATGGACACCAACGTGGAGGGGTTTGAAAGAGGGTCGGAGAAATCCAGGGCTATAAGTGGCTACTAGCCACAATGGCTCCACTCTGCTTCCAGAGTCAGAGGCAGCAGCCCTGAGGGCCAGAAGCTGGGAATCACAAGGGGAGGGGCTGCTGTTGTGCTGAGTTTGTTTGCCTGGTTTCCATAGGCACCTGGTGGGCCACTACGAGAGCAGGATGTGAAACTGAACAGGCCTTTGGTCTGATCCAATAAGGTTCTTCTTAGGTCCTTAGCCTTTTCCAAACATGGTCGCCACCCAAGGCTCCTTCCAGCTTGGGCACCTGCAGCGCTGGACTTGGGAGACCAGCGCTAGCAAGCATGGTGTCCTCTAAATGTTGTTGGATCCTGCCTCCAATCAGAGCCAGCGCATAGCCAATGGTCAGGGACCTGGAGGGCACCTCACTGCCTCACCTGTGGCAGACAAAGGCCTAAAGCAGAGGAGGACAGCAGCATCCACCAGCTGCTGACAGGAGCCACTCACTTCTCCAGCTGGTTGTGAAGCAGGAAGTGGTCCAATTCCTCCACAATCTTGTTGACAAAATCATTCTCCGTGGGGGAAAGGAATACACCGTCCAAACAGCGCAGCGCCAGGGTGACGGTGGGGTGGTGGCCTGTCGGGAGGAGACAATCAGGGTTAGCCATCCGACTGCTTAAAAAGAAATGTATTCACTTTGTTAGAACAATTAAGCATGGCAAGTTAATCAACAGGCTTGATACTCGTTTGCAGATTACATTTCTTTTTTGAAAAAGCAAATTTATTGTAAAACAGTTAAAAGTAACTTTAAAAACAACTTGCTGTAAAATGAACACAGGTGGGTTAGGTTACCAGAAATGGGAATGAGTTAGTGAACTTCTTAGGAAGATAGGAAGCTGCCTTGTGGTCTACCTGGGTCAGTATTGCCTACACTGACTGGCAGCAGGAAGGAAGATGTCCCTGAGCCCTACCTGGAGATGCTGGGACTGAACCTGGGAGCTCCTGCACGCACAGCAGGTACTCTAACCTAGTCTTTCCCTAACTTGGGTCTCCAGCTGCTGTTGGGCTACAACTCCCATCATCCCCTGGCTAGCAGGACCAGCGGGCATGGAAATTGTAGCCCAAACGCAGCTGGAGACCCAAGTGAGCAGTTATGGCCCCGTCTCCTTCGGACTGGCTGTGTCGAAAGACCAGCTGCAAAGTTCTTTAAAAAGGGGAATTCATGAAAAAGAGCATCTCTGTTTCAAAGAGACAAGTTTTTAAAAGGCAGCTGGCTTAAGCAGGCAGCAAGCACCAGAAACTGAGCGTCGTCGAGAGACCCCGTCTGAGGGGTCAACCCGGGCCGGGGGGGGGGGCGCTTTTAGGAGACAAAGGCGGGATGGGGCGCAGGGAAGAGGGAAAGGGCGGCCGAATCCCGGAGGGAGAAGCCCCGGGGGCGAAAAGACCTCGAGGAAGCAGGCGCGTTTGCTCGCTTTGAATCGGAACCATGTTGCCCCCCCCCTCCCCGCGGAAACGCTGCCGGATGCGGGGGGCCTGGCAAGCGAGGGGGCGCCGGAGGCTCCGTCCGTGCGGGCCCAGCGCCTCCCTCCCGCCCGCCCGCCGCGCCCCCTGCCCGGCCCGGCCCGGCCCACTCGCCCGGCGCAGGGACCGGAGAGGCGAGGCGGGCGCGCCCGGAGGGGCAGCGGGCGAGCCCCGGACAGCCGGCTGCTCGCCCCGCCGAGGGCACGTACCGCAAGGCCCGGCCTGCCAGGGCTCCCGGGGCGGCGGCGGCGGCGGCGGCGATGATTGCGGAGGCTCCTCCCTCCGCCGGCGGGGCTGCAGTTACAATGGCAACCGCAGCTGCTGCTGCTGCAGCTCCTCCTCCTCCTCCCCTTTTATTTCCTTCTGTGTGTGGTTGGAGCAGCCGCACAGCGCCACCTCCTGCTCTTGGATCGGGCGCAAAAAGCGCGCAGCCGGCTCCCGTCCACCGTCATCTAGGAGGAAATGGGTTAGCTTACACCGTCTCTCGCCCTTTAAGGAAAGGTGGGGTACCATTACAAGAAACTAGCTTCTGAATACGCAAAGTTGGTCTGCATTTCTGTGAAACATCCATACCTGGCTAGGAGGGGTCAAAAAAGAAGAAAGGCGGGTGAAGCTTCCCGTTTTAGGATGAATTCAGCCGCAGCAAACTGGCAAGACTGAGATTGCAGTCCTAATCCCATTTATTGGGCCTCATTGGTAATTAACTCTGGAGTAGATAAGCATAGCATTGCGCTACCTAGGTACCTCTGAACGTTTTTATGAAGCTTCCAGCAATGCAGTTATACATTTACTCAGAACTAAACCCTACTGAGTTCTGTGTATAGAATTGCAGCCTGCACATTGTGTACAAACTATGCATGCTGCTGCTTGTAGCTGAGTAAGATTGTCTTCCATGAACACAGTTTTAACAGGGGGTCCGTAAGTGGCTGTGGAGGCCAATTCTGGATCCTCATGTCCTTCTGCAGTGGGGTTTGCATGCGGGAGTTAATCACGGTGAGGGTTTTCCAAATGTGCCTTTCTCTTAGCACCTTTCGTCCTGAGTTCGAGCATCTTCAAAGCCTTTGGTAAAGACTGTTCTCCAACTGAAACGCTCACAGGCCAGTGTTCCCCAGTTGTTGGTGTTTATACTACATTTTTAAAGATTTGCCTTAAGAGAGTCTTTAAACCTCTTTTGTTGACCACCATCATTACACTTTCCATTTTTAAGTTCGGAATAGAGTACGGTAGTTGCTTTGGAAGACGATAATCAGGCACCTGAACAACATGACCAGTCCAACGAAGCTGATGTTGAAGAATCATTGCTTTGATACTCATGATCTTTGCTTCCTCCAGTTCACTGGCATTAGTTCGCCTGTCTTCCCAAGTGGTATGTAAAAATTTTTGGAGACCCCGTTGATGGAATCTTTCGAGGAGTTTGGAGATGGTGTTTACAAGTGGTCCATGTTTCACAAGCATACAGTAAGGTTGGTAGTACAATAGCTTTGTAAACAGGCATTTTGGTTTCCCTGCAAATGTCCCAGTCCTCAAGCACTCTGCCCTTCAATCAGGAGAAAGCTGCACCTGCTGAGCTCAGGCAATGCTAGATTTCGGCATCTATGTTGGCCCTTGTGGAAAGGTAGGGAAAGTGATCAACACTTTCCAACATTATACCACTGAGTTGGATTTGTGACGCTGCGGAAAGGTTGTTTTGTGCTTGTTGGTGCAGCACTTTGGTTTTTTGGATGTTGAGCGATAGGCCAAGGCTTCTGCGAAGATATTTAGGATGGTTTGGAGGTCATCCTCTGAGTGTGCACACACTACGTTGTCATCAGCATATTGCAGCTCTACGACGGAAGTTATGGTAATCTTACTCTTTGCTTTCAGCCTACTCAAGTCAAAGAGATTTCCATCTGTTCAATATAAGATTTCTTTCTTTTAAAAAAATAATTTTATTGAATGATTTTATGTTACAAAAAACATTACAACCATACTACCACAAAATATAATTGAGAAATAAAAATTACACACATCAATATTTTGTTTGTTATTTGTTATTTGCCGTATTATTTCCTCCCAAACATTCCATACAAAACACACACCCACACAAAAAATAGTGATAATAATGAAAATAAATATTTTTTCCTTTTTGTCTTATAAATCTTTTCTTCAATTTTGACTTCCTGTCAAGTCCCTTCGCATATATTTTATCTTACAATTGAATGTACACAAAACAATAAACCTTTCTATATAGATTTTCCAGTACATTCAGAAAACATCATAAATCCTTAATTGTTATCCACCTCCTTTTACTTCCTTTGTCACTTGAAAGCTAGCATGGTGTCAAAACTATTATTGTATTTTTTAACGTATCTTCTATAATCATCCCATTTTTCTGCAAATTTTTGCTTTGAGTTTCCTCTGAGTTTGCTAGTCAACTGAGCCATCTCCACAAATTCCTGTAATTTAATTTGCCAGCCTGTTATTTTTGGAGCCTCCTGATCTTTCCATCCTTTGACAACGAGTATTCGAGCTGCTACAGTTGCATACAAGAATATCTCTCTTAAATTTTTGGGATCTCTTTGTCTAAAATACTTTTTTCAAAAATAATTTTTATTGATTTTAACATATAAATTATAAAATGTACCACAAAACTTATCACTTATACATTCTTTTTAGACTTCCATCAGCACCTCTGATGGTCCACCGTTTTAACCACTTCTTATGCATTTCTTAACTTTATATTGCCTTTACATCTCTTAACAAATCATCCTTCCCCGTCTCCATTTTTGCAATACTGCTAATAATACTCCTCACAAAACTTCTTGCAAACCTACAAACATCATCTGATCTTCACAAATACTTTTCAAATAGTCCGTAAATTTACTCCAGTCTTCCGTGAATTTCTGGTCCCGCCGGTTTCGAATCCTTCCTGTTAGTTTATCTAGTTCTGCATAGTCCATTAACTTCATCCTCCATTCGTCAATCATCGGTAATTCTTATTGCTTCCATTTTTGGGCCAGTAATATTCTTGCTGCTGTTATTGCATATAAAAAGAGCTTACATTCCTTTCTATTTATATCACTCCCCACAATGCCTAGTAAAAATGCTTCTGGTTTCTTTATGAATGTATATTTCTACATTTTTTTCATCTCATTATATATCATCTCCCAGAAGCATTTCACCTTTTTACATTCCCACCACATGTGATAAAATGTTCCCTCTTTTTCTTTACATTTCCAACATTTATTACTGACTTTATACATTTTCGCTAACTTGACAGGTGTAATATACCACCTATACATCATTTTCATCACATTTTCTTTTAGGGCATTGCATGCAGTAAATTTTAAACCTTCTTTCCATAATTTTACCCAATCACTCAGCTGTATATTATACCCAAAATCTTTGGCCCAGTGAATCATAACCGACTTAACCTCCTCTTTGTCTAAAATACTTAATAGAAATGCCTCCGGTTTTTTAGTAAAAGTTATCCCCATCATCTTTTTTAATTCATCGTATATTTTCGCCAAAAAAGTCTTAATCTTTTCACACGTCCACCACATGTGGATCATGTCACTGTTATTGATATAAGATTTCTACCCCGGTGGGGAGTTTCCCTTTGACAATGTATGGGATCATGGTAGTGAAAATAATGAATAGAGTTGGGGTGATAACGCATCCCTGTTTCACACCTAATCCCACTGTGAATGGTTCACTTTGAGAGCCATTGTTATCTGCAATTGTTGCTGTCATATTATCATGGAGGAGCTGAAGGATGTTCACAAATTTATCTGGGCAGCCAATTTTCAGAAGGACAGTCCACAGGGCATTACAATTTACAGTGTCGAAAGCCTTAGTCAGGTCTATAAACGCCAAATACAGGGGTTGGTTTTGCTGTCTGCATTTTTCTTGAAGGTGTCAAGCAGTGAAAATCATGTCCATTGTCCCCCTAGAAAGTCAAAAACCATTTTAGGATTCAGGAAGGGTAGCCTCGGATATAATTAGAAGACGGTTTGCTAAGATCCTTGGCAGAATTTTGCCAGCTGCAGCTAATAAAGAGATGCCTCAATAGTTTCTGCAATCCGTTCTATCACCTTTTTTAAAAAGGCTGATAATTTTGGCATCCCTAAAGTCTGCTGAGATCTCCTCTCTCTCCCAGATTTTTTCAATGAGTTTGCGAAGTTGTTGTGTAAGTTCAATTCCACCCACTTTGAAAACTTCGGCAGATATCCCATCAGGTCCGCTGACTTTGTTGTTTTTCATTTGGTTAATAGCTGTACACAACTCTCCCAGATTGCAAGCTCATCTCTAATTTGTTTTTGTGGAATTTGTGAGAGGACCTCAGCAGCTACGGGGAAGTTGCGGTTAAGGAGATGCTGGTAATGTTCTTTCCAACACAGTGCAAAAGCTTATTTATCCTTTAGAAGTGTGGTACCTGTCTGTTGAGCATAGGGGGCATATGCCATGATTTACTGGCCCATAGATGGTCTTTGTGGCTTTAAAAAAACTCTGTGCATCATGAGTGTCAGCTAAGTGCTGGATCTCTTGAACTTTTTTTATCCACCAGGTGTTCTTTACTTCTCTGGTTCTTCTTTGAACCTCAGCCTTAGCGTTGGCATAGGTTTTTTTCTTAGGGGCGTTTGAGTGTTCATTTTGTGCCTTGGTTTCCTTCCTTGAAGCCTGCGTTGAGGTATAATCTAGATAGCCATCATGGAGCGTATTAGTTGGTGATCCGTCCAGCAGTCGTCGGCACTCATCATAGCTCTGGTAAGGAGCACATCACAGCGATCTTTAGCTCAGATAATTACATACTTGAAGAGGTGCCAGTGGTTCGACTGAGGGTGCCTCCGTGATATTTCAAATTTATTTTTTTGTCAAAAGAGTGTGTTGGTAATAAGAAGGTTGTGTGCTGCACATACAGTCAAAGTAAGATTCCATTCTGGTTGCTGTTGCCAATTCCTTTGTTCGCAATAGTCCCAGGCCACAGATCGAAATCTCTCCAACTCTTGCATTAAAATCACCCAGGATGATAACCTTAGGCATCTCTGATAGGATGGCATCCAGCTAGGGGGAAAAAATTTCTTTAATGTCTTCATTGGCATCCAGTGTTGGTGCATAAGTGCTTAAAATAGTAGCCTGTTGGGTTTGGGCAAGTTTTAATTGAAGGATTGAAAGTTGCTCATTAATGCCGGTAGGGACTTCTGACAAGAGCTTCACAAGATCATTTTTGATAGCAAAGCCTACTCCATGTATTCAACATTCTTGTTCAGGTAGACCTTTCCAGAAGAATGTATAGCCTCCTTTTTCTTCCTTCAGTTGTCCCTCTGCTGCTCTTCAGGTTTCTTGAAGCACTGCAATATGGATGTTAAAACATCGCAACTCTCATGCAGTGATGACAGTCTTGCGTTCGGGACACTCATTACAGTGATGCCTCCAGTTACGGACTTAATTCATTCCGAAGGTCTGTTCTTAAGCCAAAACCGTTAACCTGAGGTGCGCTTTCACTAATGGGGCCTTCCGCTGTTGCCACACCGCCTGCGTGCGACTTCCGCTCGCATCTCGGGGCAAAGTTCGCAACATGGAGCATCTACTTCCAGGTTAGCAGAGCTCGTTACCCAAAGCATTCGTAAGGAGGATGGTACATAACCCAAGGTTCCACTGTATCTGTGTTATCCAACAAAGTCCTATATTCCATGTTCTACATATGCAAAGCATATTCTTTCCCTCAAAGAATTCTGGGGACTAGTTTACGCCTCCCAGAGTTACAATTCCCAGAAAACCTGAGCAAACTACAGTGCCCATAATTATTTGAGGGGGCCTGAGCCCAAGAGAAGGGATGGGAACCCTTCAGGCTGTGAGCCAAATGTGGTCGTCCTTCCAGATCACATCTTTCACTGGTTCTGCTCTGTGCCCTCAAGAACTTTTGCCTGGATGGATTATCCTTGAGCTGTGGTCATGCTTCTTGCTTTTTAGAAATGTAATAATAATAATTGAGCTGTATAAATTCACCGAATATGCGAGATGGAGCAGGGATTTTTCTGTAACTGGACCAAACTGAGGAATTTAGTGACAACCCCATTTGAAAGAAGGCCTTGTATAGAAATACAGCAAATATAACTCTTGGATTGTCAGAATTTATGAAATAAATATTTGCTTGTCACATCAGTTTACAAATCTTTGCGACTGCGTAGCATTCTTAGAACTGGAGTTTGGTATGAGACAACTTTAGGGAAAAGAAACTGTTGAATAATTAATTATTTGTTAAACTTTAATAAAGTACTTTCAAAGAATATTTTGAAAATCATATACACCCAGTTCTTTGCAGCCTGACAGAATGGGAGGCTCATAAAATAAAAATTGCAACTGTTTTGTTTTTGTTTTTTTAAAAAATAGAAGCTGGAAGTTGAAAGATAAGGTTCCTTCAAACCACACCTCATCTCCCTCGATGGGCCCTACATTTGTTGGTGCCCATTCTTATGTAATATGTTAAGCCACTTGTATCAGTTAAAAACCATATCAGATCATTGTCCATGACACATAGGAATTACTAAAGTTTTGGCGTTTAATGTTTAATAGCCCCCTTTATTAGAAAACTTACTTGAACTTCAGTTGATAGAGGGTAGTAGTCCCTTAAGCTGTTTCAGTTGTTCTGTGGTCAACATTCCTAGAATCTCCCCTGATTCCAGAATGCCCATTGTCTGTCTTAAAGGGCCCTTAAAAGGGCCTTTTGCAATCCCACAACTGTTTTGGACAGACTTCCATGCTGTGCACAAGAAGATGTTTGGGATGATTTGTTTCTCTGTTGCTCCAGGCAAGGCCCATATTTAGCCCAGGGAGCCAGGTTCCCTTCTTACTAAGCTTCCGGGGGCCACATGCCAGTGGTGGATGGGAAGGACCAAAGCAAAAAGAGAGTGGGGGTGCCCATCCCTCCCATTCTCTCTCACACACATAACAAACAAAGCTCATTCATTCATTCATTCATTCTCTCACACAAACACTCTCACCTTTCCACCTTTCCACTTAGGGACGAGCAAGCAAGCATGCAAATCTCAGCCATTTCTGTTTCCCTCTGACATCCCTGCTCCCAGTCCTAGATAACCAGCATTCCGTCTGATTTGTTTGCAGAGAGATTAGATGGTGCCAGCTGTTTCATGAGCATCCATCCCGATTTATTCGTGGGGAAATTAGACAGCAGTTGTGTCAAAGCAAGTGTTATCCCACAATTTCTAGTGTGCTTTCCTTATTGCAAATAAATTCATTCATTCATTCATTCTGATCTTTTGGAGGAAAGCTCCAAATCAACTTGCTAGGAAGTGATTGAATCCCACCCAAAAAGAGTGAGTCTGGAAATTCTGGTCCTGTTCTCCTAGTTTCCCACAGTGGCAAGCCAGGTCCATGAGTCTCACCTGAGGATTCTACACAAATATATTTGTTGCATTTCATTTCTCTCCCACCTTCCCTCCAAGAAGTTCAAGGGGGCATACATGGCTGGTCCCCCTCCACATTTCATTCTCACAACAACCCTGTGAGGTAGAATTGGAAGGGACCACAAGGGTTAAGGCAGGCTGAGAACAATGACTAGCCCAAGGTCACCCAGTGAGCTGCAGGATTTGAACCCTGGCCTTCCGGGTCCTAGTCCAACCTTCTCACCACTAGGCCCCTTTGGCTCTCTCTGAGAGGGTGGGTGTGGCCTGGATTCCATCACATCATATTGGCTTCTGCCAGGGGCATTGTCGGTGGGTATTCAGTGGACCACCACGTGAATCCCTCCATTCAGTGCCTTGTGAATGACTGTGGCAGCATCTTCACTGGCAAGTGACCTTATGACCAGGGTCATAAGGTCACATCTCAGTCACACATGGCTTCTCTGTGAATTCTATAGTTTGTTAATAGGGCTGGGAATTGGATCTCTGTGGGAGATTATTTATTTATTTAAAAAACGTATATACTGCCTTTTATCCAAGGATCACAGGGTAGTTTACAGTATAAAAGCACAAAAATACATAACAGCAAACAAGAATAACTCCCTACCTGCAGTTCTTTGGAAGAAAGCGTGACAGTCAACAATGGATATATAGCATGAATGTGACCTCAAGCTGACAATAATGCTGTATACGTTATCATGTTATTGGATTAGATTTTGTTTCTACTGCCCTTAGTTGTTGGTTTATGTATTTCTGGTGTTTCTTACCCACCCTTCAGCCTAGGCTCCCAGGGTGACTGACAGAGACTGATGCTTTTGCAGTTGTTTCCTTAATCATCAGTAAAGCATAACAATAAAAACATAAAGCACATGACAGTTTTTGTGCTGCTGACTTTAAAGCTGGCTGAGCAAACACTTTAAAAACTTTGCTTTTATGGCATGCTGCAAAATGCAATGCCAATGAGACCCCAGCTGCCCATACAGCATGAATTAGCATATGCAAATGATATGATATGCAGATGTGCATCATGGTCCTGTGCCCTTTTCAGTACCTGGCAGTCCTTCTTGCCATTCTATGGACTGATTAATGTGGGAGCACTTTCCCTGGGGAGCTGATGCCAAATCCATCATGTTATTATTATGTTAGGGTTTGTTTCTACTGCTATTCTTTTTTATTTGTTTACTATTTATGTATGCATTTATTTATTATTTCTTGCTTGCCCTAAGGTCCCAAGATAGGTTGCACAGACAAAAAATACAATTACAAAATCTTCAGTAGTCTGTAATCTGTGGGTCGTATTGTTATGCATTATTTCATGCCTGAGAGGCAACTGAAACCCATCTCAGTTTGCAAGTGCTATCCCTAGACGATGCACAAGCTAACCAGATCTCACAGCCATTAGTCCTTTGAAATGAGCTGAAAGCAAAAGCCTCTTTCTGTAAGGATCTGCACTTTTATTTTGTGTAAAATCAGGGACAAAACTGGAGGAACTGAGGGGTTATGGAATGCTGACAGTACATTATAAGAGTTTTGAAGAAAACAACATGCAATCCAGCCAGTGTGGTGTCATGGTTGAAGTGTTGGAATAGGAACTGGGAGACTCGAGTTCAAACCCCTACTCTGCAATGAAGACCTAACTCACAGGGTTGTTGTAAGGATAAAATGAGGGAGGACAACTATGTATGCCTCCTTGGAGGATGGGTGAAATATAAAATAAATAAAGAACAAGCAAGCTGTGGCATGTTCCATTGCTTTATACTGTATAATTGCTGAATAGTACTGAGTTTAAATGCACCTTGAATACCTGTTTACTGCAAACTGCTTTTCATTGCTATATATACTGGGAATTTAGTGCTGCTTTTTATTTTAAACTGTAATCTGCTGCTTGTTTTAAACATATGTTGCTGTATTTATCTGCTACGGCTTTGTATGACTTATTTCCTTCCCAGGCACCCTATGCATCTTTCACAGGATCCCAAAACAAAACTGAGGTCTCCTTTTCTCCACAACCCTGCTGGGTGAGCAGATAGTGAGGGCTGAATTTACACATCACAATAAGCTAGGATTGCTGGCTTTCTGTGGTTTATTGTGAACATGCAGCATGCACCATGCTTGGCACAAGCAGGAGAAACATGCCAGGAAGCCACAGTTAAGTTTGGCTTGCTCGCATGTTACACTGAACACAGATACAAACTGTCTCTGTACATCTGCAAGTGTTTGTGTGAAAGTGTGTGTACTGGTTGATTGTACAGCTCAACTATTGCACACAGAGTATGCACACTCGTGAACGTTGCATGTTAAAGCGCTTTCCTTGTGACATCCAAACTTTGGATGGTTACGTACTGTACTTGTTTCTCCTGAAGCCTGAGTCATTCCCCAGCATCACACCATGGTGTGTTGTTGTTGGCTCTGGAATCCTAGAGAGAACCAAAGCATGATCTCATATGCAAACATTGCAAGGAAGCCAGACTTAATTGCAGCTTCCTGCTTCTTTCTCCTGCTCATGCCAGACAGGGAGTGAAGCAGGAGCGATCAGGCACTAGGACAAATCTCAATAAGCCAGCAAGCCTGGTTGATGTGAAAACTCCACCTTTCTCTTCCATGGCCGGCCTCTTGAGAAGCTTCTTACCCACAAAGTGTTAATCTCTCTCTGCATTTCTCTCTTATCTTTGATTGCTGCGAATTACCATACAGATTGAGAAAGCCAGGTCTGTGATTGCTGAAGAGCCTTTGCTTCAAGTGGCCAAGACCTTCAGCAAGATCCAGCCTGCAGCCAGACAGACCCTCACTCTGCACCTGCCTCTGATGAGAACGGCCTCTAAGGACTCCAATTGGGAAAGGAACCTAAGGAGGTGATGATGACGATTGATTTAAATCTGGCTGTTTCCAGTCAGCCCCCTGGAAGTCTGTGCTAACACTGTTCTCCTTTCCTCAAATCTACATCAGCTACCCTGTTCTCCCCCCTCACTCACACACACCCTATCAAGACCCTGATCCCACCTGAGGTGCTGTTTGAGCTTAATTTCCTCAGGCAAGAAATTGCATTAGCCACCAACTGTATTCCTTTTACCCCCTTGTGCCTGCTAGTTTCTACTCAGCAGTCTCAAGAAAGGGCCATAGCTCAGAGGTGGAGCATCTGCTTTGCATGCACAAGGTCCCAGGTTCAATCCCCAGATAAAGCAGGGAAAGATTCCTCTCTGAAACCGTGGAAAGTCCCTGCTAGTCAACAGTCCTGAGCTAGATGGTGCACCCCAGATAGGGGAGATATATAAGCCGATGTCAGGGCAGAACCTCTCTGTTGCTGCAACTGTATCATTAAGTGCACACCTAGGAGTAGCTGGGAACGCAGGTGGCACTGTGGTGTAAACCACAGAGCCTAGGGCTTGCCAATCAGAAGGTTGGTGGTTCCAATCCCCGCGACGGGGTGAGCTCCCATTGCTCTGTCCCAGCTCCTGCCAACCTAGCAGTTCGAAAGCATGTACAGTGGTACCTCTGGTTACGTACTTAATTCGTTCTGGAGGTCCGTTCTTAACCTGAAACTGTTCTTAACCTGAAGCACCACTTTAGGTAATGGGGCCTCCCGCTGCTGCTGCTGCCGCGCCACCGCCACACGGTTTCTGTTCTCATCCTGAAGCAAAGTTCTTAACCCGAAGTACTATTTCTGGGTTAGCGGAGTCTGTAGCCTGAAGCGTATGTAACCTGAAGCGTATGTCACCCGAGGTACCACTGTAGTACAAGTAGATAAATAGGTACTGCTCCAGTGGGAAAGTAAACAACATTTCCATGCACTGCTCTGGTTCGCCAGAAGCGGCTTAGTCCTGCTGGCCACATGACCCGGAAGCTGTCTGTGGACAAACGCCGGCTCCCTTGGCCAGTAAAGCGAGATGAGCTCCGCGACCATAGAGTCGTTCGCGACTGGACTTAACAGTCAGGGGTACCTTTACCTTTACCTTTACCATTAGGAGTAGCTGAGACACATAGCACTGATGGACTTTCCCTAATTTGTAAGTGTACTTTTGACAATAAAGAGTTAATTCCTCACTTTGGGCATTTCTTGCCTGACAGTGCCATATTTGAAGCAAATTCCCAGCAGGTTTTTCACTAGAGGTCTTAACTGGAGTAGCCAATGTGGTGCCATCCAGATGTGGTTGAACTCCCACCAGACCTGACCACTGGCAATACTGGTTGAAGGTGATGGAAGTCCCAACAACACATTGGCTGCCCCTGACTGAACCCAGCCTTCTTCACAATTGGTGTGACTGACAGAGCTGGCCTGGAAATGCAGAGGTGGCTGATGCTCTCCTTGGGCTTCTAGTGGCAGCAAGCAGCTCCTGTTCTACATTTCCCACAATGCCTTGGGGCAATGCTACATTGGACATTCTGCAGAACTGTAGGAAATGTAAGATGGTGGCTCATTTTCTCAGGTCATCTGCAAATGTACTTCAGATGTTGATGGGACAAAGAGGAGAACCTGTCCTAAACACCTTTAAACAAGGAGGGGGGAATCTGTGACCCTCCAGGTGTTGTTGAACTCCAACCCATCAGCCCCAGCCTTCAAGGGCAGTGGTCAGGCATGATGGGAGCTGTCACCCAGAGGGCCAATTTCTGCATCCCTGCCTTAAAACACGGGCAGGTTTGTATGAGAGAAGCCATCACCTGCTGACCCTTTACTCTAAACTGAAAAATCCAAAAGGTGCAACCTTTTCTCTTAGGGGAGTTTCTTGAATCATTTGGTTTCCCTTTTCTGAGATGAGGGAAGAGACAGAACAGCAGCTGCACTTTTTAAACAGCTGATTAAACAGAGCAGATCTATCAGTGCTGCAACAAGGAGAAACCAGGACGGTCCCCACAGAGCGTCAGCAAAAGGCTTTCTCCCACCCACACCAACTGAGCAGCAACTTGACTGTAATTGGGGTGTATTTAGTCATTACAGTTAACTCAGTAATTATCACCTTCATCTTTTTCTTTCTGTTAAAAGTTTGTTGGAAAGGAAAAACTGGGGAAGAAATGGCACTAGAGATGTCCCACCATGGCGGAAGGCAAGAGAATCATATCTGCACATCTGCCATTTTCTGCTTTGGCTTTTCAAAGTGTGTGTGTGTGTGTGTGTGTGTGTGTATTAAAAAAATAAAATTAAAAACCCTAACTTCTGTCACATTTTACAGTGAAATGGTGGCAGGTGCCCTCCTTCTCCCCCTTCATCTGCCACTCGAAGCTATCAGACAGGATGAGATTATGCAAGGAAGACAGTAATTAAATGGTACAAGTAGGAAAAGCCACTTTAAAAGCCATTGTTATTGAAATGAGACCGCCCCCCTGGTGTAGGGAGAGCCTTAAGGCAGCAGCCCTGATGAAATTTCTTCAGATAGGCAGGGCTGTGATGGTTAACTGGTAAATCCAGACTGCTGCAACCAAACAGGAAGTTAATTATGTGAATACAATTAAAGTGTGCTTGTTTGTTTCACTAAGTTAGTAGCAGCCCAGGTAATTGTGACCAGCCTTAGGACTCTGGGAAGTGGTGGGTAAGTCTAACTGCTCCTCACTCGGCCATAGTCTCAGGGAAATTACTTCTCCCAAGCTGCTATTTGCATTTCAAGGGAGATTCCCATTCACATCAATGTAGGCTTCTCTTGAGTTGCCAATAACTTCAGAGAGGATGTTTCTGTAGGGATTGTGGCATGGAGAGAAAGAGGGTTTCTGGACTGGGGCTATTTTGGGGTGGGATGTGATGACAAGAGGTGATGCTTGGTGTTCTTTTTCTGGAAAAAGTGGTGCCAGAATTCACCATGAAGGCCTCCCTTGTTCTCTTAGAATGGCAATGGCACCCACCTGAGAGGTGCTAGAACTGGACTTCTGGGGTGGCGCCATCGGCAATGGCGGACTCCCTCTGATCTGGAGGGACTAGCTCCACGCGAAACGGGTCTTTTCCGCTACGGCGAAGCGGGGACCCTTTCAAAAATCACAGGCGGATGAAGCCTGTGACCATGGGACTCGGCGGGCACCTTTAGCGCCCCCCCAACCCGCAAAAGAACCCACTAACGGGCTCCGGAGCGAAGAGGGGGAAGTGGCGCGGTGCTGAGAGTCAACTGCTTCTTCCGTGGAGCGAAGCCGCACAGCCGTTGCTGGAGAGCGCTGCCTTTTTCCTGGGACAATTTGGCTTCTAAAATAATCACCCGTGAGTACTTAAACTGGGACAATTGGACTTTAAATAAGGACTTGCGAGAAGAAAGGAAAATTGGACTTAAAAGTTTACCTCGATTTGGCACTGAAACGGGAAGGTCTAAACAGGAAGTCAGCCTTCCGTTTCTTTGTAGATAGATTAAAGCAAAGACATGGCAAACTAGAGCTCAGAAAATCGCTTGTAAAAGATTAACTTTCATCATTTAAAATTGTTGAACCCCCTTCGGAAGCAGGAGAAGAGGGGGGATTTTTTCGGACTGTTTAAACCTGCAGAAGTGAGTGTAAAGTAAAGTAACTTTCCACCGTCCTGATCCTGGAGCGGGGTGTCAGGACTGATGTTTTTTGAAGCTCATTGACCAGAGACAAACGTTTTTGACAGATAGCTATAAGAAGAGAAACATTGATTCCATTGTTCCCCTTTGCTTTTTGAAGGAACAAATATTGACAAAATATCTGAAAAATGAAACTTTGTTGTTAGACTTGTCTTTAAAAGAAAGAACAAATAGAAGTTTTCCCCCTAGAGGGAGACTGTGAAACTGTAACCAACTCCGGGGAGCTTTCAGCTGTTACAGATTACAATCGTGGGAATAGACTTCTGACCTTGCAGGACAATGTATTCAGAAGCTCTGTTGTGTGCTTTCTGTAAAACAAATGCCCTACTGGAACAGCTACATGAGAAGACGGATTTGATGACTGATGCGGTTAGAAATTTTGAACAGGCAGTGGGAAATTATATGGAGCCCACCCAGGAATTGAATCAGGAGTGTGCCCTGACAGAACAGATGAGGGAAGAGGATGTTGCGGAATCTTGGGCGCCAGAGATGGAGGGAGCTGTGGCCCAGCAGGAACATGAGCTTTTGGATTTGACAAATGAACTTGGAAAAAGCCAGATTTGGAAAGATAAAGTTTGGTTTGGTTTGGAAATGGGGGGTTGGATAGACCCCCCTATGTAGGGATGTTTGGACTTTTCAAGTCTGGCAATGGGCCGTGAGATGTTTGGGGTTGTGGGGGCTCTTAATTTTGGAGGGATTTTGAAACATGTTCTTAAATACCATATGGAGTTTAGTGTGGACTATGGAAAAGGGGCTGATTTGTCGAGAAGGGTCAAAACATTGTTAAACTGGAGTTCCCACGAGTGAAAGGAGTAGGAGACAAAGGAAAATACAGTTATAAATATGAAGAAGAGCCGCGGAAGGGACATGGAAGAGACTTAAGGGCCTTGGATACAAGGTTACCAGGTTAATGCACTAGATCGATGGGATAATAAGGACTGACAAAACCCGGGACCAGGAGGAAGGGACGCTGGATGAAGATTGGATTGTTTTTATTTCTTTTTTTTTTTTTACTACTAGGATTGTTTTATAAAATTGATGAATGTTAGAAAAATGTTGGAACGAAACTACTTGGCTTTAGCAAAAATGTTTAAAGAATTATGTAAGAATACTATGGTTATGAGAAGTTGGTAAAAATAAGATTTAAGTTTTAAGCTTTAAGGTTCTTTATAATATGATAAGATTAAAATAGATTAAGGTAATGTAACGACAGAATATTATGAAATATGGAAGGGATTTGCTGCGACAATTAACAACTAGGATACAAAAAAAGGGAGGAGGAGGAGGTCAAAGAAAGAAGGTAATGACAGTTGAGGATTTGAGAATGATGGATTTGTTTTTGAGTGTTTGTGGTGTATTTTTGTTTTTTGAATTTGTATTGTTTGATGTGGTTTGTTTTTTCTTTGCTTTTTCTTTCTCTTTTTCTGCTTTGTTCTCTTTTGTAATTCTAAAAATTTTTCAATAAATATCATTTTAAAAAGAGAGAGAGAGAGAGGTACTAGAACTGAGTTTTGGTAAGTTCCAGCTGGAAAAAAAGGCCCCAGTGATGCTTCTCATTTTGCTACTTGAGGCAAATTGGGAAGTGCTGCCCGGCCACTGCCACTCAGCCACCTCCACCAGCAACAGAGAAGTGGCACTGAGATCTCATGAGATCTCACCAGAAATTGGATCCAATGCCAGTTCTATTTCTTCCAGCAGCAGGGTGCCACCTCAGGGGCTTTCACCACCTGAGGCAGGGCTTCTGGCGAGACAGTCCGCAGGCAGGTAGGGTCTCAGTCTGCGTACCAGGTGGAGCTGATAAACAGCTGCCCTGGACACAGAATTGACCTGCACCTTGATGGACAGCTGTGAGTCCAAAATGACCCCCAGGCTGCACACCTGGTCCTTCAGGGCAAAGTTACCCCATTCAGGACCAGGGAGTCCCCCATACCCACCCACACCCTGTCCCCCCAAAACAGCACTTCTGGCTTGTCAGGATTCAACCTCAATCTGTTAGCCGCCCTCCATCCTCCTATGAGCGCTGCACTTGCCATCTTGCCTCGCCAGAAGTCCCTGGGCACTGTAGTTCACCCCTCACAGAGTTACAGTCCCCAGCAACTTTTAACCAACTACAGTTTCCACAATACTTTCTTTATTTAAGCAATTTACATACTGCTTAACTACAATAATCTCTGAGCTGTTTACAAGATATACAATGCAAAAAGATTAATTGGTTAAACATATGAAATCAGATTTCAATGAGACAATCAGACTTTGAGGGAAAGCCAATTTGAATGGCTTTAAAAGTGGATTAAACAAATTCATAGAGGATTCTGCTGTCAATGGCTACTGGCCACGAAGGCTATGATCTCCCTCCACAGTTGGAGGCAACACTGCTTCTGAATGCCAGTTGCTGGAAACCATAAAAACGTGTTCATCCTACATATGTGTTCCTCATGTGTATTTAAGGGGGGGGGGTGTGTGTGTGTGTGTGTGTATACACACACACCAAGAAAAGAAAACATATATACAATCCCAAAAGATGTCATAATGCCAGGATGAGTTGGTTTTTACAGGTGACAAAATACCACAGCTGAATCACAGAGAAAATTCATAAACCAAGATGATGTAGTGGCTCATACTGGGGTTGGATCAGGGAAACCTGGGTTCAAATCCTCCTTGTGCTATGACGTTCACGTGTGAGATAGATTAGGTTGTTGTGAAGATAAAATTAAAACATCCATATAGACCACTCTGAGTCTCTTGGAACAAGGAACTGCCAAGCCCAAATAGTAAAACACCTTGGAAAAATATATATGGAGAGGGATTGTGTAACAAATTATTAACTTGGACCCATTTATTGTCTGCAAACAGCATCCATTGGGAAAGGTTCTTAGAAAGAAAGGAAACATGTGTGTTTCCCAAAATTTTAATAAACGTCAATGAAGACGGAAAGCAGTTATGTCTCACACTAGAAAAAGAGAAGGAATTTGTTACTTCAAAAGCAATAGAATTATAACAATTTAGGAACCCTTTTGGCCACTTCACATGTAACCTTTCTAAAGCAATAAAATCACATAGTTTATTAAGCTGGGATCAAACAGCAGCCCCTTTCTCCATCTCTGCCACCTTCAGTCACGCACCAGTTATGGCAATTTAGTTCTGGCCTCTAAAAACTAGAATCGAGAAAGTGAGGTTTACTGTTGGGTTACTAAACTGGAACTTAATCCATAGCGTGTTTCTGGTTAGTAAGCCAATGTTAAATCACTGAATCCTGTTGTGGATGCAACAAGGAACCGTGGTTTTTTGTCACGAGGGTCACAGCATCCAAGTCAACATCATGGTTTAGGACGCCACGATTCTTACATCAGAAAGGCCTTTTGTTTACTGTTCTTAGCTTGATCATCTTTGTCCCATTGTCACTATTTTGCCATTTTTAACTACAGCGTGCTTTGAGAATGATCAACACGGTGACGAAAAGACAATGTTAAAATTTCAGAACAATCTTCTAAGTATAGAAGCCGTTCAGTACTGCAGACAAGCTTTCTGTGCATATTAAAAAAAAATAATAATAAATTTTATTTATATCCTGCCCTCCCCAGCCGAAGCTGGGCTCAGGGCGGCTAACAACAATCAAATAATCCAACATTCTAAAAACATTTCATTATAAAAATTAATTAAAATCAAATTAATGGCAATCGTTAAGCAAAATTCTGTGCAGGTTGCCAGAGGAGGGAGTCAGGCTGCGCCCTGACCAAAGGCCTGGTGGAACAACTCTGTCTTGCAGGCCTTGCGGAAAGATGTCAGGTCCCGCAGGGCCCTAGTCTCTTGTGACAGAGCGTTCCACCAGATTGGAGCCACAGCCGAGAAAGCCCTGGCTCTAGCTGAGAGAAAGCCCTGGCTCTAGTATATCTAGTTGATATTGTTTCCATCAAAGATGCTTTAGTTGTGAGCCACTGCCTGCACTTCCACTGTAGAACGTATTAAATTGTTTTCACTACGCACCCACCTTGGGTGCTTTTGTCTGGCTGGATTGTGTCCTTGACCGCTTGATAATGTCTCTTGCTTGCCCGTATGGAGGATAGAGGGGTGTGCAAGCATGTGTAGAAATTAGCCTGCTATACGAAGGTACAATGCACATCCAGTTCTCCACCCACTTCTGCCTCTGGCCCTGCCCACCACTGGTATGTGGCCCTTGGAACCTTGCCCCTCAGGCTCACAAATGTTCTGCATCCATGCTGTACCTTAGTCTCCCTCTTGGATATATCTCCAGGCTCTGAGAGCATCATCTGCAAACACATTCCTTTCCGGTCAAAGAGTCAGCTATTTGTCACACACACCCCCCAAAAAAATCCCCCCTCTCAATCAACCCCTCCCCATCACACGACACAGAATTTTGACTAAATGTGAAGAGGCTCTCTTGTTGTGTCCCATTCCCCTTCACACAGCCTCCTGTCTGCCTTTTTTAATCCAGTGTGTTATAGGCGATCTTCTCAAGTGACGTATCAGTCTCATACTCCACATGCACTATAGCTGACAAAGCAGCTCCCTTGTTATCATGGGAGGTATCACGTGAGATCTCAGAGACTTTGTCAAAAGTCAAATCATTATCCTCCCCTTGGAGGGTCATGGTGTGGGGTAGAAGCTGTGGGTCACTCAAGACCACCAGGTCTTTCTGGCAGGTGGTGTCGTGATGGTATGAAACCAGCTCATTGCTGAAGTTCACCGTCTCCACAGCATTGTTGGGGCAGAAGCGGCCACAGCCCAGGATGGTTGTAAACGCCTTTCGGAAGTCAGCATTGAAGGCATAGATGATGGGGTTGAGAGAAGAGTTTGCCCAGCCAAACCAAACAAAGATGTTGAAAACTGTGTCGCTGACACACGGCAGTTCTGCCAGCTGATGCAGGTTGTGGTCACAGAAGGGGATGATGCAGTTGAGCACAAAGAAAGGAAGCCAGCAGAAGACAAAGACCCCCATTATAATGGAGAGGGTCTTGAGGACCTTAGTTTCTTTTCTGAAGGAATTCTTCAAGGACACTTCATGGGGACACTCGTTGCTCTGGCAGCTCTGGGCGTGTTCCACGGCCCTCTCTAGAGAGGAGATCCTCCTTATCTGTCGCTGAGCAATGCAGAAGATCCTGGTATATGTCACGATCATGATAACAACAGGGATGTAGAAGCTGATGAGGGAGGAGGAAATAGCATAGGTCCTGTTGAGGCTGGAGTCACAGTTTTCCTCTGAGCTCCAGGTGATGTTGGAGTCTCTCTGGTGGGCAGGAGGAAGCTCCTTGGCTTGGTGCCATCTCAGCTGGACGGGTATGAATGAGATCAAGACGGAGAGCATCCAAGCCACTCCAATCATGACAAAAGCCACTCGCTGGGTCATCTTCCGCTCATAGCGGAAGGGGCTGGAGATGGCCCAGTAGCGGTCCAGACTGATTATGCACAGGTTGAGGATCGAAGCCGTGGAGCACATGATGTCAAAAGCCACCCAGACATCACAGAAGCTGCCAAAGGGCCAGAAGCCAGCCACTTCCGTGACCGCCTTCCACGGCATCACCAGCATGGCTACCAAGAGGTCCGAAACAGCCAGGGAGATGACAAACAAATTGGTGACTTTTGAGCGCAGGTGCCTGAATTTGACCACTGCCATGCATACAAGGGTGTTTCCCAGTAGGGTGGAGAGGATGAGGAGGAGGAGCAAAGTGGCCAACACCACTTGTAGGGACATCTCTGAGTGCTCTTCCTCTGCTCGGCCTTCTTTATTGAGGGTATCATTAGTCATGGCCGATGCACCAACACGTCCTCCTCTTCGCAGGTAAAGCTCATCCATGCCCACCTGCAGTCCTCAAGCGTCCAGAGTGTTCACCTTCTGCTACATCACCACCAGCCCATCATATCCCTGCTCCTCTCCTTCTTTGCTTGAAACTCAGAAGCAAACACTGTTGGCTCCCCAACCCCCAGGATCTCCGCCAGATCTTCAGCTCAAAGGAGCAATGCTCAACCTTTCACTCCTTTCCAAGATTCCTACCGGCAGCCTGGCATTTCCCCCACCCCCTTTGCTTTTCTGACTGCCACTCAAAGCCAGCCAGTTCTCACCTACTACACTTTTTGCCAAGTGGACTCTAATATAACAAGCCTACCTCCCCTCCCCTCTATTTTTTAGGAGCTCATCAGCTTCTCTATGCTACCCCCCAAGCACAAGACCCTTTTGTGCTGGCTAGGATTTGGATGAGGCTTTATATGGGATGAATACAAGACCTGGGATTTCTCCGCTGTTGCTGCTGCTGCTGCTGCTGCTGCTGCTGCTGCTGCTGGATGCTCTTTCTGCCTTTGAGCTCACTGTGGCTGCTGTTGCTCCTGTTCCTGCTAGGCTTTGGTGAGAATCCTTCCTTATCTCTGTGCACTTTTTGCTCTGGGACCTTAGGCAAGGTGCATTTTAGCAGACAGACAGGCTCTCAGGAAGAGTAGTGCGAGGAGCAAGAGAATGAGCAAAATGCAGTCTTTCATTTAGTGGCAGTCAAGGGTGGAAATTCAAATTCAGTAAAAGAGACTCTTGGAGGCGGCAGGGAGAGGAAGCAGAACAGGGCAGTCAGAGGAGGTTTGTGTTCAGTGTGTGAATTAAGGGAGGGAACAGAGGCAGCCGGGGTCCCATTCCTTGCAGAATACAAGTCCCCTTAGCTACCGTCAGTACAGGGATGATTACAATAATTTGGTTACAGACTCCCCTTCCCTTTTGCCCCATAATCTCTGCTCTGGTTTGTGGTCCCCGAATTTCCTATCAACTCCAGTCAATTACTTCCAATAAGAATATTCTTCCAAGTGGTACTTTGGATTCCTTACATGTACAGTATTGGAAAATGGATTGATTGTTGCTGCTGCTGCTGCTGTGGTAGGTATTTGCTTTCCTCAGTATTTTTTTAAAATTTCATTTATATTATCGACTTTATATTATATTTAAATTATCCCATTTTCTGTGATGTTTTTCTTATCTCCCCCTTTGCTGCAGCCTGTCTTACCTCTTTTTTTAGCATAGTCATAACACAATAATCCTTAAGTGTTCTGTTGCTCATAGTTCAAAACCTGCTTGCAGGTTCTTCATGTTGTAGTATTTCTTTAAATAATCTGAGAAAAGCTTCCATTCTTTTTATGTTTTTAAAAAATCATTAGCTGTCAGCTTCACTGATTTAACAGTCTATTACTTTACTTATCCATTCTTCTTTAGTGGGAACTTCTTCATCTTTCCATTTCTGAGCATAAAGGAACCTAGCTGCTGTAGTTACATACATAAACAACTTGACCATCTTTTTTTACTATTATTATTTCTATACCTATAATCCCTAGCAGAAAAGCTTCAGGTATGTGGGTTTTGTGGGGTTTTTGTGTGTGGCTTTTTGTATACTCAGTTTAAATATCTTTTTATAATCTCCCTCAGTACTGAATAATCTGATCCTTCTCTTTTTTTTTATGAACGTGAACATAAGCAACTTTTAAAGCAAGAAATCCCACAGCCTCTTCCTACAGTTTATTCCCTACAAGGAGAGATGACACCCAGCAAAAAGGCCAGACTACAATAATTTAGCTGGACTCCAAAGCAGGGATGGGGATCTTCTGGCTTGTGAGCCAGACTTTGCCCACCAGAATTTCCCAGTTGTCCCACAGGGCTGCTTTCCCACAACCATGCCCACATGCCTCACACCAGATGTGATATGTGGCACCAGGGCAGGTACAGATGCATTTGTATAAAGTAGGATAGCTCCCCATGCATCAGATGATGTGCAGCGATTTCAATCCTGATTGGTTTGGGTGCGCCAGGAAGCAACTGGCTGGCATGACTGATCCTGCAGAAAGCAGGATTGAACCCTCTGCACATCAGCTGAGACACAGGAAGTTCTATCCTGCTCCGTTTTGGTGCACCAGCCAGTTCCCGAAACCTGCAGGAAGTGGTGAGCATGGTGGGTTCAATACGGTTCAGGACATATCTCCCTTCCCCACCCCTGAGGGCCAACTATGTCAGGTATGCAGGACCATCCACCTGAGGTGAAATTAACAATAGAATAATTGAAGGGGGGTTGTGGGTCCCTTCCAGCGCTATGATTCTATGAAGATTGGTCGGAATTCAAGGTTAATCAGGTGTTTCTGCAATATCTGCCGGACTGAAGTTCCAGAGCACAATTTACTAGTCCGAAGTGATTCTCTTCCACTAGTCTGCCAGCAGCACTTTAAAACAAGGCTGGGAATCAGCAGCACTGACCTCATTTAAGTTCAGGTTAGTCTTCAAATTAATGGCCCATATTCTGTCCTAATTTCACCTGGGTTCCTGCAGGGCTCAATGTGACCCACAAGGCTTGGATGTTATTACACAGTAGAAGAAAAAAGGTAGGAAAAGGTGCAAGTCACTACCCAAACCGGTGGACATCCAGGCCTGGAGCCAAGGCAGCTGCAGAAGCCTCTCCTCTCCTGTCAGCCTTCCATTCTCAGCCCTTCCGAGGTGCCAACACTTTGCGTTTCTTCCTTTTGAGTGAGGGGCAAATCTGTCAGTGTCAGTTTCCCCTTTTTCTAGTCTTAAGCTCAGTTTTCCACATTTCTATGCCACTTTGTGATTTTTTAAAAAGTCCTTATGAAAATTCACCAGCATCTTAGTGCAAATTTATAATATTGTATATGTATTTTTGTATACAATGTTGAATCATACACCCATTTTTTTAAAGCCTCTTTCCCCACATCCAATGCATTTGTGTTATGTTATCTTCACCAATATATGAATTTTTAGGTATACTTCAACCTACTATCTGCACTTCCTACACATTACTTGAAAATTTCAAAGAAGTGCTTATTTTGAAGCATTTCAGTCCAGGCATTATTTTGTGAAAAGTGTGAGTTACAAAGTTCACCTTAGATACAAAGTATAAATAAAAGATAATAAGAATTCAGAGCCATGCAAAACCTGCTTTAATCTCCCAGGCTTTTTAAAGTATAAATTGTTTAAACCTCTTTTTTACTATTGATTGCTACTGGCAATTTCAGCATATAAAATTTCCTAATTTTATTTTATTGTGCTTTATGTCACAATATGCCCTGGAAACTACAGTATACAAATGTTAAAAAAATAAACGTATCTTTAAGTGAAGGGAACTGTTATCAGTGAGAACATGAGTGTCTATTTAATAAGTTTTAGCCTCAAACAATGGCTCTTGAATAATTTATTCAGCTACATATATAATGTCCCCCATATACTCAGCTTGTTTCTACCAGCTGAATACAGAGCCTCTTCCCACCCCCTCCCAGCCCATTAACTAATATCAGAGCTTGGAATGAACTAACAATGTTCACTGAATTAGTTCAAAAACATATGAACTACACCTGAAAGTAGTTCCCATTATTGCTGGGTGAACTGGATGTGAATTAAGTTTGTTTTGGGGTAGAACTTCAGATATTTTCTAGATCACCTTCTACATAATTCTCTTATCCATTTTTAAAAAACTTTTTAGACTCTTGGGGCTGTTAGGCTTAAAAATCGTAATTGTCAGGGAAAATAAACAATTCACATTCCACCCTGCATGTGTTTCAATGTTTTCTTAGTCATCTTAAGTATGTTTTCTACTTCAGCACAACAGTTTGTAGAACAAAATGCAGAACAAAATTTGCAGAGGATCCTTTGGGTAAACTTGAACTGAACTGAATTATAGTAGTTCGTTTTGCAAAGGGCCAAAAGCAAACTGGAATTAGTTCCTTTTTGGACATGCTGAACTAGAACTAGTTCCTTTTAAAAACATTGTGCCCTTTGGCCCTTAAAACAAAACAAAAGCAACACAGAGAAAAATAACTCGTGTCCCCTCCACCCACCCACCCCAAATACAGGGAGGCAGACATAAGAACTGTTAACAGCTATGCTTTGTCTACATGCAGAGCAGAAAGAGGCAGAAGAATAGACTTGCCACTTGAGACAGCAGACCCAGGGTTGGGGTAAAGACCCCATTTTTAAATATTCCCCAAAACTATTTATAACTTGTGGGTGAGATCACAACAGACAGAGTGCTAGAGAGTCTCTTGCTTAAATGTTAGCTTAGTTTTCTATGTGCAGTGAGTTGTTTTCAACATGGAAGAGTTTTCATGTCAAAAATCTTGAGGTTTCGCCAGGCTCAGGAGTAGCGTGGCAGGCTGGCAGATGAGGAGGGGGGACAGGAGCATGATATGGGGCGGGGAGACTGGAGAACAGAGGCTGGGGGGTGGAGAGACACAGGTACTTCCCCCTCCATGGCTGGGGAAGCAGGATTCCCACCTCTCTTCTTCTCTCCCAGGGAAAGAAGCATAGCAGCAGGATGGGGGGGGGCAGGTGTCAACCCACTGCTAGGAGTGGAGGAACTAGAGTCACAAACAGAGGGCACAGCAGGGTCACCCAAGACCCAGCGGTGCTCCTGTTGCTGAACAGACGCCTTCTCCCTGCACATTTGGCAGTCTTGCAAGGCAAGAGGGTGTCATGAGTGAGCATGCCTTACTTGGCAGGTGGGTGGGCCAACCCGTTGGGACAACTCTATAGTGTCTGGCTGTTAATCAGGTTGGTGGTTGGGCTAGATGATCGCCAGGGTCCCTTCCAATTCTACAGTTCTCAGGTGCTTGAACGCTGCTATAATTCACAGACATGCTTTTGGTGCTGGGAGCTGGCTTTTCAAGAGGTTCGCTTTAACACATAACCTGCAGATTGTTGGTTACAGTAAATTCCTTCCAGGTCTCTGTGGGGTGGCCACATTCACTGCTGGCAAACAGCCCCCCAAGGTTAGCCCCACTCCCAACATAGCAGATATGGGAGATTCATACCAGAGAGCCTGGTGCTGCTGCTGCTCAGACTGTTCTGCGGTAGATGAACAACTGAAGGCCAGCTTCCTAATTTGTCTAACCCTTTATATAATAATAAATATTGCGCCCCACATCACACTGCGGAGCACTTAATTTCAGAAGTTAATGATGTCTTGTGGAGGCATTTGTTTCCGTCTTCCCTGAAAATTGGTGACTTTTTTACCTAAGAAAACCACCTCTCCATACTCATTATACTTAAAAAAAAAAAGGAGGGGGGACCATGTTAAGTGTGCCATGTTAACACATAGCACAACAGCTAAGCCATATTGCACCTACCCTATAGGAAGCAACTTGCTCATTGTTGCTGTAAGGAAAAATAACTTCCGAGGCTTGGCAGTTCCCGTACTTTGGCAAGTTCCTTTAGAAAAATAGTGACGCGGTGGAAGCTTTCCCTTGGAAACCAGCCCCAAGAAAAAGATTGCAGTGCTATCCTTGCTCTAATCACCCTGGCTTTTGCCGCAACTCTTCACGGTGACCTTAATCTGAGCTTGTAACGTGTGCCCTCTTCCAAAGGAAACAGCAGTCCTTCAATGACAACCCACACAGCCCCCCCCCCATGCATGAAAACAACCTCTCAGCCAGACCTCTTTTCAGCTGCAAAACTGTACATCTTCCTTTCCAGTGATCTGAAAGAGTGGCTAGATTCTTTAAAGTGAGAACAAGGTGATTTGGTTCTGGAATGCAGGTTACTTTGCAGACAAAAAGAAGAATGTTGAAGAACTGAACCCAGCTGTGGGCACGATCTCTCTGTAACAGGTATACCGACTTGGGCATCTTGCAATGATGTTATGCCAAAGGCTTGAAACCAAACCATCTGAAGAGTTTCTCTTTTTTTTCCTTCTTTTTAAAAAAGAAAGCTTCTACATCTGATGTGTTGCCTTTAATATACAGGGATGGCACATCAAAGACTGTAGTTTAGGAAAGCTGTGAAAGCTGCTATACAGGCGTCCTTCCCTCTGGTGTGCAGACGCTGTGCCCACAATCCTCTCTGATCAAGCAGGTCTCAAGCACAATGAAACACCCACAGAAACACGTGTAGGAGAGATTACAGTGAATTGGGGGTCTGGAGCACAGGCAATAATGCCTCTGTCATAGTGGGGAGGAATGTGCATCCAGCCACAGATTTCCTTTGAAATCCGGGGGGGGGGGGGGGAATCAAAACACCATTTTCACATCCAACAAGAAAAGGTAACAACTGCTGGTTAAATTGGAGTTTGACTAAAGCACAATTATAGATCCATTTCCGGAGACGTTTTTGTCAACAGCAGACAAGATCGTTTTAAAAAAGAAAATGGCAAAAGGGCACATGGTTTCCAATTTAACCAGCTTTGGACAAGAGAGCTCATGGATAGTCCATCTCAGGCCAGAAATAAAGACAAAGACAATGTGCAAGGAGTGCAAGGAGTACTGGAGCAGGGGAACTGGCTTCAACTCTTTGCGGGTGTTCTTGTGCTGGTCACTTATCTTTTAAGCCTCTTAATTTATTTGGATTATTGCAAGGATAACATGGTGGTGATGTTAGATAGTATGCAAATATTTATTATTATCATCATATCCTTGCAATAACCCAAAGTCAGTAAGAGAGGCTAAAAGGTTCAGTGCACTTTGAATGCATTCTCTGGTTGTCATCCTTACAAGATTCTTATGTAAAGTACACTAGCCTTATCCCCATATTAGAGTCTGGGGCAGGGCTGAGAGAGAGGGACAGCTTGCCATGAACTCTCTAGAGGAGGGATGGGGAACCTGAGGCCCTCAAACTTTTGTTGAACTACAACTCCCACCATCCCTCACTAGTGTCACCTGGATGGGGCTGATGGGAGCTCTCAAGGTTGTAAAAAACAACGCAAAGCAGCGCCTGCAAAGGGCTCGTGCCCCCAAGGGGCAGCAAAGCTGTGAACTCTTGGGCTACTGATACTGCCCATTCAATCACTAAGGCACATTTCCTTCCTCATACATTCCTTACTGACCCCTCACCCATCAGTGCTTCCCATGTATTGTTCTTATCCTTCCCATTTGTTTCTTAGTTGAAATATATTCTCCCAAAAAGTTCAAATTCACACAACACACATGCCAATTAGCTGAGTTGCTAAAGCATGATACTCTTAATCTCAAGGTTGTGGGTTCAAACTCCACATTGGGCAAAAGATCTGTGGTCCCTCTAAACTCCACTATTCTATGGTTCCAGTTAGCTACAAAGAAAATTAAAATGTTTGCATACATTTGGAGAATGAAGCTGGAGATATTTTGGTACAGAATTTGGATTAGGGTGAGAGTAGAAGCATACACAAAGTTCTAATTTCTGTGTGGTTGCATAACTACAATGCAGTACACTTTACATTTCACCCATCACCAGGACACTATTTAAATTTGCAGTTTCTTTAATCTCTCTCTCACGTCCAACAGAACTGCCTTCTCTACAAATTGCCCACTTTTAAACAATTGAGACTTTAGATTTCCTTTCTCTTCATTCATCTTGATTACATTCCCGCTTGGTGCCGGAGAATGAAAATTACAAGCCACTTCTAGAAAGGAACAAGCTGTTCAATATTAACTGTTGAATGCCTCTTCCAGCCCTCTGAGCAGCAATATTTTAGATACGGACACATTAGGGACACATACAATAAAACCTCCACTTCTTGCATGTTGTACAGATTAGAGGGAGAAGCAGGACCTGGTTCTGAAAGCAGCAGAAAAACAGTACTGATCCCAATGATCTAGGATTTGAGGCTAGGCATGGAAAGTAATTATTCCTTTAGAGTAAATTGCTAAGAGAACTACAGAATAGAGCTGTTTACAATGCATTTGGAACTCAAATCCTCTTAAAACTATTGCCTATTGAAAGGGCTGTGCATGAAATGTATGCCATTTTGTTGTGGTGGGCAAATAATTCAGCATTCTTGGAATCTGTTTTTTGTTTTGATTTTTAAAACAGGGTTTAAAAGGGTCCAGGCCCTGACACCTTACAAGTCTCACAAGGCAGAAACCTGGCTGAATCGGATTTCTAGTACTTGGCAACAGGACTTCAGTATCCTTCCTCCTCCCACAAGTAGCAAAAAAGTAACTATTACACAAACACACAGACTGCAGAATTGTGTGAATTTGCTTACTTGGGTCACATAATTCAACTCCCCACCTGAAAGTAGAATTTGGATTGCCGAGGTACAGGATTGTGGTTTGTTTTTAAGGACAGTGCACAAAAGGATAGCTTTGTGTGTTTACGCACTGGCCCAGCAGCAACAGGCAACCAGGGTTTCCATGCAGGTGAATGGGGGGGCCTGCAGAGGTTTATTGCTTCAATGAGAATTCACTGGGCTTCCTTGGTTCCAAACTGGCATTGCAGGTCAACCTCGCAGCAAGCCTAATGAAATTGCTAAAAAGATTGGGTACCTATTATTTTCCATTTATCCAAACTAGGCTGGGATAGTGCTCCAGGGGAGGAGTAAAGCTGCCACAGAGTACTAAAAAGGCAGGCATAGAGGCAAATGAGATGTGACCTTTGACATATTTTTGACATCGCAAATCTCATTCTTATTTCACAGTGGCCAGTGCAGGGGGGGAAGCTGGACTGAGACTGTGGTACAGGTGGGGGTTAACCCTTTGCTCTTGCCAATCGTCCCAATCAAAAACTACACCCCACACCCACCCACACCCCTGCTCCAAGCTTACTATTTGCAATGGAAGGAATTTATGCTTTCCTTCCACTGCAAACAGCAGGTTGCAAGAGAGGAGACACAATTCCAATCAGGTCAACAAGAGCAGGAGCAAAGGGTTAATAAAATCTCTCGCCCCCACTAGGACCCCACTTCAGTTCAGAGGTCCCCACTTCAGCTATCTGCGAAAGAGAAGCTATGTAATGCTGAACTATGGACCACACATCACATTTAGTTCAGCTCTAGAAACCAGGAATGCTGTCAGCTTTCTAACTCTTTTCAGCACACCTAAACCCAGACATTTCTGTGATTCACAGCAAGACTCAACATTCCTATAGCTGGCATTTCCACAATTTTGAGGCACCATTTTTTCCTTTAGTTTTGTACAAAAAAATCAAGCTACATCTGTAATGAGGATCACTGTCCAAAAGTAGCAAAGGAAAAAGCACACCTTATGAAATTAAAGTGTAAATAGCAACTCCAGCTAGAGGCAACAGTGAAGATCTCATTACGAGACAAGAAAAGGTTTAGATGCATCATGGAATCCAATATGCTGATTGTTCAAAGGGCTGCGTTCTCCAAGCCCTGTTCATTATATCTAAATGGACAGTCTGCTTCAAATAAACAAAACCATGAAGGGAGAATAATATGCAAAGTGAAGCAAGTTAAACAACAATAGAGAGGAACTGAAGACTTTTAAAGATTGATTACCTTTCCTCCCTCTCTTAACCGTTTTTCTAACAAATGATTATGGCGTTAAAATTATTCAATGCAACTCCCATTTGCCATCTGCCTTCAGAAAAAGTGTCTTGCAGGGAATCAGCAAAGTATTGATTCTAGCACAGCACACTGAGGAGACAAGGCCAGCTGTTTCTCCCACCTCCAATTTAGGCAGATCTCTTCCTTGAAAAAAACATTTTGCTTCACTTTTCCTGAATCACAGCTCACTCAGCAGCAAACACCATCCAGACCATTGTGCTTTTGAGTGTACACTCAGTCTTGGAATAGGCTGCAAGTTTACCAACAGCCACTACTGACCCACAGTTTCTCATTATATAAATGGTTCCCACCACCTGTGTGCTTCATGCAGTGCACTGACACACAAGCAAAGTGCCACTTTCTCCTTTTGCAGTTAATGTGGCTAGAAAACAACTTCCATCCAGAAAAAGCGCAGGCCTGTCTCACAGCACTGCATCCAATGCTACTCCTACATACAGAGAGTAAACCCAGTGAAGTTAAAGGACATGACTAACTCTGGTTAATTCACTTCAATGGCTCTACTCAGAATATAATTTACTTTGTAAAAGGTGTTCTGCAGAGGGCAAGAACTGCATTTCCCCCCAGATGAATAAAAGTCATCTCAATAGGCTAACTGGCACTTGCCCACTAGCTTTTCCATCCTGCATTCCATCAACATTTTTTGTGTTAAAAGGAAACAGCAACTCTCCCCAAGAAATACATCAGATGCAGAGATATCAATCCAAAGCTCTGCCATTTTTAAAGGTCTTCCAACATACATGATTGAATAGCCTCCCAGAAGATATGAAGCCATCATCCGTAAATTTCTGGCTAAAAAGCTCACCCTAAATCTCTCAGAAGTATTAAAGGGAGCATTCCACCAAAGCAGAAGATAAATGTTACTTGCTCTTCCTACAGATAAACTGAAAAGTACTTTCTTAAACATCAAAAGATTATAATCATCAAGCAGCAACAAAAAGCCCTAAACCCCTACATTTTAGAATCCTTTGCAGGTCCCATTTAAGGCTACACTACTATTGTTGAAAAAGGGTTACGTGGCATTTTGTGCTTGCAGATACTACCCCCTTGTGGAAACAGCAACAAAAAGTCTCCTACAATAAAACTGTCACACATCTATGTTGTCCACATCGTGCAAACACAGATAAGGAAGAACAGAAAGACCATCAACGTGTGTGTGTGTGTGTGTGTGCCTGTTGCCCAGCGAGAGCTACCAGAGTCAGTATCTTTCTCATGTGCAGCAAGTGTTTTGCACAGACACACAGAACAGCTGGATGCCAGGAATGCAGTGATCCTAATGCATTTCTGATTCTCCCCAAAGCTGGCACAACTAGGTTCAGTTTCACGTAGTGGAAAGAGGGCCTTCAGAGTGTCGTGTGACAAGTTAAAATCTCAGCAGGAGTGTCAACTTGCCAGGGAAGGTCAACCATGACGGGCAACACAGGTGAACATGTCAACCGGAGACACTGTAGTTTGGCACTGAAAAGACAACAGCAACAGCAGTTGAGATCTGTTTGAAAGATGATGGATTGTCATGGCAGGTACATCCTGTCTCTTACAAAAGTGCCATCTAGCAAGGAGGGGACATAAGCCCACATTCCACAAGTTACTTTTGTAGTTACGATCACCAAAATTTAAGACATCATCATAGCACGAAGGTGGTATTGAGTCATTAGAGATGCAGTTCCAGAGCTCCTTTGGGCTCAGAGGCCTTTGAGTCAGTCTTTAGTGCCAATCCTGTAAATGATGCAAAAAGGAAGAAGGTCAAACACACTTGCAACTGCGGTAGAAGCAAATTTAAGTATGCATAATGACATGCCTACACTCAATTAAAATTTACATTGTTAAGCTTGTGGGGAAGAGGCCTGTCTTTTTTATTATTTTGTAAAGCACCATTTCCACTGACAATTACATAAATACGAAAGTATGTGCATATCCCCTGCTAAACAGCTCTTGCTCCTTAGTTGGATATAAGAGATTTTCAAAGCTAGAAAGCAGGAAGGTCTGCCCCTATGGATCTATGGCAATAGGCCACGTCTACTACACACCCAAGTCTTTGGGTAGGCCTCCCTCCTGTGGCCAGGGAATGTCTGGCCTACCAGCCTTCATGCACCTTTGCATCCAAGCTCAGATTTAAATCCTAAGAAGGGCAACAGAGAAGCAGCCATTTTTATTCTCAGAGGGTAAATGAGATGACTGTGTAGCACAAGGAGCTATAGGAGTTGGAGGGACACTGCCAGGGCAGCTAGAGAGAGGCGTGGAACTGAACAAGATTCAGGTCCTTTTAACTGTCCTCTAGAAAAAGAATTCTGTACTGGCATGCAATCGACTTAGCTAAGAAGCCCAGAGTAACACACTTGGGAAGAAAGAGAGCATAACCCTGCAGGGAGCCTGCTGGTGGGAGCTCTACAAGTTTTGGCCTCATTTGCATGTCACAATACAGTGGTACCTCGGGTTAAGTACTTAATTCATTCCGGAGGTCTGTTCTTAACCTGAAACTGTTCTTAACCTGAAGCATCACTTTAGCTAATGGGGCCTCCCGCTGCCGGAGCACGATTTCTGTTCTCATCCTGAAGCAAAGTTCTTAACCCGAAGCATTATTTCTGGGTTAGCGGAGTCTGTAACCTGAAGTGTATGTAACCTGAGGTACCACTGTAGTTTACCACAAACATGCTGACTGTGCCACCTTTGCTTTTCCCCACTAGGCTGAAGGGAAAGCAAACGACAATCCCTGGTTGTGCATCATGTCCAAACCAGGGACTGTGGTTTGTTTTGCTCAACCAAATCACTTTCAGTAAGCCAAGAATAAATCATGGCTACAGATTGTGGTTTGTTAGCAAAACCAACCACAACCTCCAGTTTGGACATAATGCAAAGCAAGAAATTGTGGCGTCTTTCTTCCATGCATTAATACATGGAATTAATGCATTAATTAAGAAGCCAAGTAGCACATTATGGTAGTCAATTAGCTATAGTAAACTGGGTCTTTAAGAGGCAACATTAGACTCTGGAAAACAATATAACAGAAACATACCTCCAACTGAATGAGTGAGCTTTTCCAACTCTGCTTCAAGCTCAGCATCTGAGATGCTAGGAAGCACTACGGACGTAGGAAACAGTGGCTTCTGTGGAACGGAAGGCAGGTCCAGAAGATCTTTTGAGGAGTCCAGGAGAAGAGTGTCCAGCTCCTTTTCCAGTTCCTCGGCATCAGCTTCTGATACTGGAGAACAAATACATTCCAGTGTGACATACAGCTTGGGCTCCTGTTGAATTTACTCAGAATCAAGTCCCACAGAGTTCAACAGTGCCTATGCCCTACTAACTGCACATAGGATTAGAAGACATGCTCAGCAAGAGAGATTAGCTCCAGGACACATAGCTGTAAGATGTACTATAACCTTCTTAAGATCTGTAAGAAGGGCAAGAGCTTGAAGAAGGTTCTCTTATTCTGCTCAGCCCTACTGAGAATGTGCTCTTGTTGTTTTTCGTAACAAAACAATCGTCAAATAGTGGCAACATATTACAGTTGGAAATGGGACCCACCTCACTCATGCCTTTTACAGACCACAAGGGGCACTATGTCAGCCTGTCCCAACTAGGTCTCCTCAAGCAAGTATGTGGAGGGTGGCAAGTTGGGTAAGGGATGCTTCCCCACCTCCAAGCCTCTGCTGCTGTGGCAGCTCAGCTCCTTTCTCGAAGTTTTCTTTCTGCTCACAAAACTGATCCTCGCCACCACTATGCACTGGACCCTTGGAATTTTCGTTCACTTTTTTCTCCCATTCAAGCCCAGGTCTGCTGCACCAGCGCAAGCTACAAGTGGGTCACCTCAACTCACGGCCAGGCAGCACCAGGCTGGGTGCGAGCACCTTGTGGGGGAGGCAGGCGAGCAGCAAGACTCGGGGTGGTGGCGGCACCCCAGCCTGAGGAGGCATGGATGCATGTCCTACCACTGCTCCATGGCTCTGCTTGGCAACAGCAGCAGTGCTGCATGAAGACGCTTTGATGGTCAAGGGGCAGCCAGCACCTCCGTCCTGCCTGCTGCCAGCTTCCTCCGCCCATTGTCCTGCGCCTTGGCAGAGACACTCCCACTCGCTTCAGCCCACTCCAGTGGGGATAGTGCTGCCCAGCCCACTCAAGGACAGCCCTGGTGGCCCGGCACTCCGCTGCCACGTGCCGCTCTTTGAAACCAAATCCACCGTCACCACCACCTTTTCTCCAAGTGTGGGGCTCTCCTCGGGTGCACGAAAAGGAAGGAGCCACAGCGCTTGTGCAGAGTGCATGCCGACAAGGGAAAGGTTTGCACCACTGGAGTGCTGCTCCCATCTGAAGGGTTACTCTGTGCTCACCATAACCTGTGATGTCAGCAGTTGGTGCTCGATGCCCCATATCCCTCAAGTGCAGAGTAGGGACAGACTCTCGCATGGTGGGGCTCCCCAAACTGCGATGTAGGATTGCTTCTTCTCACAGGTTAGGGGGCGCAATACTTGCCTTGCCTAGGGCACTGGCAACCCATGCTAGGCCACTGTCCTCCAGATATTTTGGACTACAATTCCCATCATGCTGACCAGCACCACCATTTGAGGAAGATTCTGTTCAAATGTCTGAATATAAGGTTGTAAGCTAGAAAACCTAACAACAAGGGTTTGGTGGCTTAAGAGTTTGGACTCACCTAAGCCATTGATTCCAACTCCTGCTAAGGTTTGCGCTACTTCATCCTGGGTGTCACAAAGCTGAAAAAAGCAGCAGATACTGCCATTTATTACACTTTTAATCCACCTTCCAAGGAGCTCAGTTGGCACACATCAAATCCTTCAATTTAATCCCACAATGGTCCCGCAAGGCAGGCTAAGCTAGACCATAGTGATTTGTCCACAGCAATTCAGCAAGCTTCATGGGTGAGCAAGTATTTGGATCTCCCTAGCTGACTACCACACTCTAGTTCAGGGCTAGGGAACATTTTTCAAGCCTGAGGGATGCATCCCCTCATGGACAAGCTTCCAATGACTACAGTCTAGTCACAAACAGTTCAGAGGGTTCTACACTTACATCTCTCCATTATTGCAGTACAAGGACAGATTCCAAAATAACTGCAGGACGATGTGCAGCAGAGCCAGTGAGGGGTGTAGACCGAGGAGAGTCTGAAGGGCCAGACAGAGGACTGGAGGGAGATCATTGGCCCCTGCTCTAACCACTACACCACCCTGGCTTCTGAAATAAAGCCTGCTAAGAAGGGCTAAGCAAAGGCAGATATGGAAACCACTTAACAGAAAGCTAAGAAGCAACCTGCAGCATGAATGTGATTCTCATTTAACTAACACTTGCATAGAGATTATTTGTTTTTCCTCTTTATAGTACCTCTTGAATCTGATCCACCAGGTTCTCTGCCTTTTCCACGGTGACATCTTTCATGGATAACTTCAGAGCTCCAACTCCAGCCTGGTAAGCATTAAATACCTTATTGGGAGGAAAGAGAATAGCCTGTTATTTTACAAGTATTTTCAGTAATCTGTTGCAGTTCTTCACCTTTCTAAATAGCCTATTTATTTATTTATTTATTTATTTATTTGTAAGTAAGTCTGTGGTTAGGGAGTGTCTTGTTTTAATTTCATGTTAGCTGCTCAGGGAGCCTTTTGGGCTGAAGAACAGGATATAAATGCTCTAAATAAATAATACTGATTCTGGCAGGCATTCCACCTCAATATTGCCTATATGATTTTTAAAATGGCTTCAGTTGGATTTACTTTGTCAGGAGGCCGCTTGAGGCCTGAGGGGAAAGTAGATGAGGGAGTTAAGGTTGTAATCTCAACTGAAATATTTTGCAAGCCATATGCTTGGGACAGTGAACTTTTGCAGAGGAGCCACTTTCAGGACCTCTTACTTTCTTCAACATTTTTCTGAAAGACTCAGGAGTTTCAATGCACCCAGTTCTTTCTACTTCAGGATTTTCCACCAAGCCTGCTCCCTATCCTGTCTTCCACAGGTACTTTCACTACAAATTGTGGCCTCCACATCTGCTCCTTTTTCCTATCTTGACATGTGTCCGTATTTCAGAAGCCACTCACTGGTCCTCCCTGCCGCAGGCCTGATTAGGCCTAGACTGAGGCTTAGTATGCAAAGTGAGCCCAGTGAGAGAGCAGGTTAGCATGCCTTCCAAGCTGTGCTTTATAAACACAATTCCATTTCCTTTTACACTTTGCATGCTTCTGCTTGGTTAGAATTAATCAGCTAATTCTCCCACATCAAGAAAATGTTTATCATTACTGAGCAATTCCTCACTGATGATGTGTATGTACATCAATAAATATCCTACCCTATAAATTAAATACTATGTGAGTTTAATCAAAATAAAAAAATCCTTCCAGTAGCACCTTTAAGACCAACTAAGTTAGTTCTTGGTATGAGCTTTCGTGTGCAAGCACACTTCTTCAGATACTTCAGTATCTGAAGAAGTGTGCTTGCACACGAAAGCTCATACCAAGAACTAACTTAGTTGGTCTTAAAGGTGCTACTGGAAGGATTTTTTTATTTTGATTATGGCAGACCAACACGGCTACCTATCTTTATGTGAGTTTAAGTTACTGGGTAAATCTGCCAAGAAGTACTACTGCCAATGTCTAAAGTTTATAATTTATAAAGCTTCTAGAATGAAACACATGTCTACCGAGGCATCTTGCTAACAGCAGTGACATACAACAACAGGCAAATGGGGATCAACTGGCCATAGATGCACCAAAGCCAATGCATGCTCTGTGTCAGGAAGAGAAGCAGAGAGATAGAAAGGAAGAAATATTTGAGTACAGGAAAGACCATTTGATGCCTTCTAGATGCTGCTAGAGTACAGTTCCCATCAGGCCTGACTATCTGTCATGCTGACTTGGACTGTAATACCTGGACAGTACCACATTGGCTACCTCCATTATAGCTGCAAGGGGTAAGAAGTGTGTGAACAAGCCCCAGACTGCAGTGAAAAGAATGTGTATTTCCAACATAAAGCAGATCTTCAAGCAGAAATCTTAGACAGAAGAATTAAACAGAGCAAAGCGGAGTCAATGGCGACACATCAGTAAAGGAATACCATCTGATCTGTCTGAGAGGCGTAGATCCGGTCCAGGATGCCTTGTACTACGTCCAGCTTGGAGTGAAGTTCTGCAATACGTCTTTCTGTTCTTCGTTTTGATTTCAAAGACCTAAGTGCCTAAGAACATAAAGGCACAGTTTTGATGAACCATCAAGAGCAGCCTGAAATAACTCCCTATTTAAAACAGTCATCTCAGTGCAGGAGGACATGCACAGTGGTTGTCTTCCCCTCAAAGCTTATCCAGCTAAGTGAATGAATGTCCTTAAGACTGCATTTGTCTGCTTGCTGCTGGGAGAGAGGGAGAAGTAATTGCCCCTGTTGCTGTGTTTTTTTAAGGTAAATGTGCATTTCAGTGCTGGAGAGTGAAATGCACAGCATTTAGCAAGTTACAGAGAAAAGTCCTGAAACTGTCAGCTTCTGCTATAGATGCAGGCAGGGGAAAGTACCTTGTTGGTACAATTTACTTTGTGTGTATGTTTCTTCTGAAGTGCCTAAGTGGTACAAGTAAGGCAGCATTGTTTCTCAAAGCAAAAAAAAAGGAAGAGGGTTTTGTTTATTTCAACACTATCATTGAATGGTAACAATTATTCTTGTCACCAAAAATATTCAACAGGTAAAGTAATAGTTCTATTAGCTAAAGAAAGAAGAGGCTGTGCTCTGAACACCCAAGAAAGCACAACAATTTTATAAACGAAGCAGTACCTTGACAGAAGACACATTAGACCTCATACTACAAAATGAGCTCATGTATGCCCATGAAAAGGTTCTTGTGCCGCAGTAAGATGCCCTTCGACCTCAACAAGAGGCTTGACAAGTGCTAAACCAGGGGTCAGCAAACCTTTTCAGCAGGGGGCCAGTCCACTATCCCTCAGACTTTGTTGGGGGCCGGACTATATTTTGAGGGGCGGAAATGAACGAATTCCTATGCTCCACAAATAACCCAGAGATGCATTTTAAATAAAAGCACACATTCTACTCATGTAAAAACACGCTGATTCCCAGACTGTCCGCAGGCCAGATTTAGAAGGCAATTGGGTCGGATCTGGCCCCCAGGCCTTAGTTTGCCTACCCATGTGCTAAACTCACGAAAACACATGACCTTTGAAGCAGGTTGGCTTTGGACGTACACATCCCACACAACTTTTGGTTGCCTAGTTAAGAAAACACAGGACTTACCAGCTGCTTTTTCCCAGCTCTACATGCACTCCGGGCCTCCTCTTTACATCTACAAAAGCAAAGTGTAAGCAGCTCAGTTTCTTATTTATTACGTATTAGGTGGTCATTCTTAGACTGATGGGAGATTGTAGCCCCACACATGTGGTGCATCCCAGTATCACTACTGAAGCATTTGTAGATCTGCTCCGCTCATATTTTTTGTACCCTTTTATAAAGAAGCTTTATAAAAACAAGGTCATGATTTACCAAATGCCTTAACTGTAGTTCAGCAGTGAAGATGCCCCTTGCCTGAACATGCACAAGTTCCTGGATGCAGAGACTGCCAAAGGGGGAGATGAATAGAACCCAATATGGCAAAGGCAACGCTAAATGCCTCATCTGTTGTTGGTGTCATGCAGCGGCTGCTGGATGAACAGCTGACAAAATTAAGAGCTGAGATGCATTGAACATTCAAAGAGATTGGATCAGAGATGCATCAGACTAAAGAACACACAGGACCTGTGGAAAAAGAGATGGATCCTCTTCTGATGGAATATGAGAAGCTAAAGGCAAAATGGATAACAGCAGGTGATGAATTGAAAGAAGTTGTTGTGATGCCGGAAGAAATGAATGGATTTATGAATATGGACATTAAGAGAGAACCAAAGATGGCAAAAATGGAACTGAGAAAGAAAGGGCCATGTGCACAAACTGAAGTGAATAAAGCTCTTGACAATTGGTTTCGATGAAAAATGGAAAAAGTAGAAGGATTTTTCCTTTTTCCTTTAAGTTAAGAGTAAGCATGGTCAACAGGAAATGGGACTGAAATATATGGAACTGAGTACAGTCATACCTCGGGTTGAATGTGCTTCGGGATGAGCGCGTTCAAATTGCGCTCCGCGGCAACCCGGAAGTAACGGAGCGCGTTACTTCCAGGTTTCGCCGCTTGCGCATGCGCAGGTGCTCAAAATGACGTCGTGCGCATGCGCAGAAGCGCCGAAACGTGACCCGCGCACACGCAGACACGGGTTACGTTTGCTTCTAGATGCGAATGGGACTCCGGAACGGATCCCGTTCGCATCTAGAAGTACCACTGTACAAAGCAATGAAGACACAACAAGCAAATAAATATGGACTATTATGCTTTTTAGATTTCTCAGAACCGCTGGGGAGAAATTCATCATACTGGATTAGAGGACTATTTAAGACATTTAATTATAATAATTGAAGAGCTGCTTCTTGACTTTTGAGTAGGAAAAGGTGAATTTGAGATGAACAGGATGGAAGATTGAAAAAACAACACCTAGCAGATTGAGAAACAGCTGTATAATACAGTTAGATTGTTATCCTGGAGTGCATACTTTGAATAACTGTCATATACCCAATTGCCCTTCTTTTTCTTTTTTTCTTTTCTTTTCTTTTCTTTTCTTTTCTTTTCTTTTCTTTTCTTTTCTTTCTATGATCTCCAATTCTTGTTTTTCTTTGGTTAATTCTATCTACATTTATGCTTTGCTTTTTGAAGTTCCCTATTTTGGATTAATGAAGATACACACAGGAAGGTGGTGGGCAGAAGATGGGGGGCCCTGTGTGAAGAGCAGGGTGGAGAGGCTGGAGAAAGAAGGAGAAGCACGCAGGTGAGAGCTGGGAGGGTTCACTCTTCTGTGTGAGGTTAAAGGGTTAAGATATAATTCTGATAGAGGGCTTTTTATTCACTTTCTCTTTTTTTCCTTCTCTTTCTTCTTTTTTATATTCTTATTCTTCCTTTTTTCTTATCTCTTTTCTCTAGATTAGTTTGGCTTTTATTGTATTTTATGTGGAAAACTTTTAATAAAAATTGATTAAAAGATGCCCCTTGCCTGAAGGACCACAGCTCAGCAATGCATGAGTTGTGACATAACTGACAGCTTTAAGGATGTAAAGGACACACACCCATATTACCTCTCTGCTTCTTGTGCCAGGGACTCCACTTTCTGAGACAGCAGCTGTTCACTTTGCATGAGCTGATAAACCCCAATGTCAACATCATTCACTGGAGATACTTTGGTATGAAGACCTCGAGCAAATTTCATTATCTGAAAGAGAATTTCATTATGACATAAGATCTCATCCCATCATCTTAAGGTCCAATTGTCTCTTATTTCCCAGGGAGACTTTCTGCTTTCCAGTATACATCCCTATTTTTGTATTTTAGAGATACTTTATTAGAGTTGCTGGACTTCTTCAGGTTTCAACATCTTTTTCCCTGGTTGACAGAAATTAAAATTTGAGCTGTGAGGTGGATGCATCTTATCTCTAATGCAAATATGTAAAAGCACAGGCATGATGTAGTGCTCAAGCTGCCATTCCACACACACCCTATTTGAATATGTTGTTAACAAATTGTAGGACATGGGTCAGCAAACTTTTTCAGCAGGAGGCCGGTCCACTGTCCCTCAGACCTTGTGGGGAGCTGGACTGTATTTTGAAAGGTAAAAAAAATCTAACAAATTCCTATGCCCCACAAATAACCTGAGGTGCATTTTAAATAAAAGCACACATTCTACTCATGTAAAAACACCAGGCAGGCCCCACAAATAACCCAGAGATGCATTTTAAATAAAAGGACACATTCTACTCATGTAAAAACATGCTGATTCCTGGACCGTCCACAGGCGGCTGGGCCGGATCTAGCCCCCGGGACTTAGTTTGCCTACCCATGTTATGAGGTAACATGTGTTTTTTCTAGCCTATATTTAACCAAAAGAACAAACATCCTCTTGGTATCCAAAGTGGGAAGTCTACTGAAGAGTAAGTGATGAATACAGCCGTCAGAGAAGACATTTCAGCAACATAGATTTGGGGAGTCAATGATTTTTGCACCAACGCTGTTATAAGCATGTCTCTATCTTCATTTGTGAAACACTGAATATCTTGCATTAACCAAGTTCTGTAAAATTATGAACCACATTTTAAAGTCTATACAGTAGACCCCACCATCCCTCCTCAATCAGCTATCTTATACTTTCAGGGCGGTACAAGATATTGCCTGAAGTACAATTAGAAGAAAATAGCAGACCTCCACGGCATTTCTGCAATCCAGAGCTAACCAAGCCTTTTCAACTATTATGTTCACTCCATACGTCATAGCCAAAAAAGTTCAAATTCCCACAACCTCAGAATTATTTGGAGGAGGTGGGATGACAGTATATTATAGATGAGGATATGACCAACCCTTCTCTTGCCCAGAAGCCCATGTTTCCCTTCTTAATTATGAAATGACAAATTCAGCTTAATGCTGCCTTATCTCACTTAAATGCTGCAGATATCTTCATTGCCACTTTGGGTTTTCATTTTAGAGGGGGAACCTTTTGCTGAATGAGTGAGCACAGGGCAAATGAAAGACTGGCTTTATTTGGCCCAACTTATTTCCGTTTAGAGACGGCACAACTCCCAGAAATGCAACTCACATTTTAACTCTTTATTAGGGTTGCCATATATCCTCTTTTTCCAGGACATGTCTTCTTTTTCATGGGTATGTAAAATGAGTTTCATCCTAGCAATCCATAGTTAAAAGTAGAAGTCAGCAAATGTGTCTTCTTTCTTGCTCTTCAAAATATGAAAACCCTACCTTATTGCCATTCTGCTCCATCACTGTGACCCTTTTTTCCTTCTGCAGCTGCAGCAGCACCAGACAGAACGTCCTTTCGTCTGAACAAATGCTAGTGCACAGGGAACGCAGCTCTGACAGGCCAACCACAGGGTGTGAAGAAAGTGTGGAATTCTGGTAGAGATGATACACTTCTTCTGCCTTTTCCTAAAGAAAATAACCATTTGCACTGAACTCTTTATTCCTTGCCTCTGTGGTGGGTACCGTGCACAAACTAAACCAGAATTGCTTAATATCCTAACCTGACTCAGAAATGGCAAGGCATTGCTACAGATGACATTCAAACCTCATTCACAATACAGTACAGAGCACACCACAGTTTAGATAAGTGGTTTTTACTGTTCAGCTACAGACTAGATTTGAGTATCATTAGATAATCGGTAGCCCACCTGTTTCTGGTGTCTAGCTTGCAGCAAATAAACAGTCAGTATAAGTCAGCACACATGTCTAATTAAGGTATGCAGTTAAAGAACAACTATGGGCAGCACAGGGAAAGACCAGAAGCAAGGCCACTCTGCTAAGCGGCCAGCTCACTTTGGCTCCCTGTTTCCATTCAAACTGGCAATTATAAGAGCCTTTTGACTATAAAAAGAGTGGCTGGGTTCACCTGTTTTACATCTTCGTCCCTTTCCCCTACTGTATCATGTCTTTTAGGTTGAAAGCCTGAGAACAGGGACTATCTTGTTTACTACTGATCTCAAAAAAACAACAACCTGGGGGAGTTTTTTCAGCAGCAGAACAATATAAAAATGCTTTTTAAAAATAGTATTAATCTTCACTCTGCTACTCCCTAAGATTACCTTCATCTTTAAGGTTTCTGGGTGTGAAGAGCAAAGGAGAAACTTTTAAATATTAAAGCAGAGATACAATAACACTTGAGGGTCGTAGGGTGAGAAGGAGAACTGCTAATCTGGTCAGATTTCTCTGCTTCCTCAAATATATAATGGAACATGTTTATGGAAGTGAGCTGGCCTACAGCTCTTCCTTCCCTTTCTGAAGGATTCCTACTGATTCCCAGTCAGAATATGATCACAAATTGCAATGCAATAATTCTATTCAATAATTCTATTCTATTCTCAACCTACATGGGTGAGAAAATAGGCTTCTTTCAAAAATTAGTTACTTGAATATTTAAGCAAGATGATACTGAATGGGAAAGATATATGCTGTTCTTAGTGCAGCGCAGTGCAGAGTTAAAGCCGTAGTGATTAGCTGGGTTACTGTAAATTACACTTGACTGAAGACATCCTGGAATTATGGAAAGTGCCACTCCAAACTATATTTACATGGTTCAAGTTGCACCACAGGGAGCAGATATCTGAACTTAAAACTAAACAAGAAATACATTAAGGTATAAAGATGGAAATCCCTTGCAGGTATGGTAGAGAGCTCTGAAAAAGCATGAGGAGAATTTGCAGTACACATTCATTAAATATCCATGTTCCTGGTAATCCACAACAGCTCTATGAACTGTTGGGTATGTGTGCATGAGGGATCCTCTGAGTGACTTCCTGAACATACAGTGGTACTTTGGTTGTTGAACATAATTCATTCCGGAAGACCGTTCAACCTTCGAAACGTTTGACAACCGAGGCGCAAAGGGCAGTCTGCAAACTCAATGGAGAAAAAAGGAAAAAACACAGCAGAAGCCGTTCAACTTCTAAGGCGCGTTCAGAAACGGAAGCAATTACTTCCGGGTTTTTGGCGTTCAGGTTCTGAAACATTTGGCTTTCAAGACGCTCGAAAACCAAGGTAACACTGTATATCAAAACAACTACAGTGGTACCTCGGGTTACATACGCTTCAGGTTACAGACTCCGCTAACCCAGAAATATTACTTCGGTTTAAGAACTTTGCTTCAGGATGAGAACAGAAATTGTGCTCCGGCGGCGTGGCAGCAGCGGGAGGCCCCATTAGCTAAAGTGGTGCTTCAGGTTAAGAACAGTTTCAGGTGAAGAACGGACCTCCAGAACGAATTAAGTACTTAACCCGAGGTACCACTGTACAGGTCTCTTCAGCTACAGGTCTCTTCAAGTGTTTCCCAAACACTCAACAATATTTTTTATCATTGCATAACAGAAACCATCAGCTCTCCCCAACATCCTCATGATATGTGATCGCCAAGCATCAGAAAGCCTACCTGAAGTAACTCCACATAGATCAGAATTTCCTCCTCCTCTGGCACTTTGCTGTCACCTAATACACTAGACAGGGTCCACTTCAGTGGCTTCAGAATAAAGACCCCGACGCCCCAGGAGATCCAGCTGCTGTCTACGCTGGTCATGAAGTCAGATTCCCTCTGCAACTTGCCACGTCTGAAGGAAGAGCAATATATAAACGCTGTAAGTTTCAGCAAAGCCAAAGGGAATACTTATCTAAATTGACAAAAATCAGCCTTCTGTGAATGCCATGCTACTGCTGTCTTGTACTGAAGAAGTATGGGTATGATAAATGCAGAGGATACTGTAAAGCAGTAGTCTTCAAGATGGGCAACAGCAGCACTATCACTATGCAAATATGTTGTAATAATAATAATAAGGAATGGGTCTCCAAGTACATGTTTGGATTAAAGGTGGGCTCCAGGTCTTTAAAAAGTGAGACTACCACTGTAAAAGGTTGATACGGGGTGAGTCCTTTAAAAGAGGCCCCGTGGATACAGAGTACACATGTTCCATGGGGCCTCTTTTAAAAGACTCACCCTGTACTATAGGGACTTCGGAGTTAAGTATAGGTCTGCAGTACATATGCCATTGGAAAAGTGCTAAATATACTGAAACTGTGTTGCTGTGGGGGCTGGAAAAACTAATATCAGGTATTTAACAGTTGGAACAATGGAACTTGTTTACATTTTATTAGAATAATGAAATGGAGGAACAGAAACCCTTTCTTATCAATGGGAGACATAGAAAACACAGTGACACTTTAACTTTTAACAGACTATGCATTTTATTCTTTCACATCGAAGAAGGTTGAGATATTACACCTATCAACCTATAGTCAATTAAGTTATTATTTATTGAGTAAATTATTTAAAACAATTTATGTATACAAATAATGTACGCAATATTAACATGAGTATCTTACTTTACTTCCTGATATTTGTAATTTACCTTTGAATTATCAAAATGTAAGAACAACAAGTGGGAACAAATGCAGGAAGCAATAAGGGACAAAATATCAGGGTCACAAGAGAATACTGGGCATGCCCCCATTGCACCCGCAAAGAAAGATGATGAGGAAAGTGAGTGCATGGGGATTTAAGTTTAGTCCTGTAAAATAAGGTTGAACTTTAAAATAACAGCAGAACTTTTTTTGACAGAGCAGGTTAGTATACTAAAAGCAATCTCAGTGCAGAGTTTATTATTATTGGAAATGGCTGAAAAGAAGTAATGCGGAACAGAACATTTTCCAGTGCTTTATTTTCCCCACAGAAAATTTTCCATTTCATAAGCTCATTAGAAACAATTAATAGATGCCAACTCCAAACGTTAGGCAAACATGGGAGTCCAAGTTTTCAGCTTGTAAAATAAACATGCTAAGACAGATCACTCTCCAGGACAGGGTGGGGAACTGGATCTGGCTGGCATGTTGGAATGTTATCTCCCCTTCCCCACCCCCACAGACAACTCTGACAGCGGAGATGCAATGCTTTGAAGCTCTGACAAACAGCTGATTGTCAGGGCTTCGTAAAATTACAGAATTGTAGAGTTGGAAGGGACCCCAAGGGTCATCTAGTCCAATCCCCTGCAATGCAGGAAGCACAGCTAAAGCATCCATGGCAGATGGCCATCCAAGCTCTGCTTAAAAACCTCCAAGGAAGGAGATTCCACAACCTCCTTAGGGAGTCCATTCAACAGCTCATACTGTCAGAAGTTCTTCCTGATATTCAGTCGGAATCTCCTTTCTTGTCTTGAAGCCATTGGTTTGAGCCCAGTATTTGAAGATGGCTATCTTACCTCCTCTCAGACACCTTTTTCCAAGCTAAACATACCCAGCTCCTTCAACCGTTCCTCATAAGACCTTCAAAGCACAGCACAAAGCTCCCTGCAAGCATGTTCAACCAGCTGATTGTCAGTGCTTGTAGAGAGCCTCCCAACACACTACTCACAGAATTTCGCTAGCACCACTGGGCTGGTGTGCGTGGCTTAGCCAGAATAGCCTAGTGGGCCAAATGGGGAGCCCTGGTGAGACCATGAGCCAGAAAAAATTGTGGTAGCCCTGTAATATATGGAAGGTATCACACAGGTGACTTCTGGTGCCAGATGTGAACAAAGCTCAGAACAGTTTGGGACCAGGATATTATAGCTCCCTAAATATGCCGAGTTTTGTTATGTTTGTTAATTACTTTGTTTTCTTAAAAATATATATATTATAAAATGTTTTGCGATGGCTGGCCCTAAAAGAATGGGAAAGTAAGTAAGTAAGTAAGTAAATGTTGTGCCACCTTAAAGCCTTATAGTTGCCCTTAAAATAGTTAGAGGGTGTTGAAAGCTACTGGGGACCCTGTCAGAGCTGAGTTATCCACAACCTCTCCTTTCACTTGTTTAGCCAACATGTTATGTGCATTCCCTACCTGGGGAAATTTTTATGCAAAGGTCACTCAAATGCATACAAGATAAGCACACCAGCCTCCGGAAGAGTAGCAGTGGCAGGAAAACAAGAATGTTAAAGACCGGTAATAATAATAAGAAGATAATGATGTTAAAGACCAGTAAAATTCTTATATGGCCAGAAATCTGTGCTAATTTTATTCACAACAGCAGAGTTAATTTTATTTATTAACCACATTCTTTAGGCAAAGGACTCCCTAAGTACCTTACAGAAGAACAAAAAAGCAAGAGAGAACTGAATATCAGTATCATTTGACTAACTAACTAACAGATCTAGTTACAGGTAGGTAGCCGTGTTGGTCTGCCGTAGTCAAAACAAAACGAAGAAGTGTGCATGCACAAGAAAGCTCATACCAGTAACAAACTTAGTTGGTCTCTAAGGTGCTACTGGAAGGAATTTTTTTATTTTATTTGACACAAAGTTGAGCTGAACGGAGTTGCTAGCTGTCGACATAAATATTTTGGTTGACATCAATATGCAGTCATGCCTTGATGGATGTTTAAATAGAACTGAACTAATAGGTTACTAGATCACATATTATGGTCCTTTTGCCAGCAGGTGAAGCTTTTCTTGTTCCAACAAGCTTTTGGGAACTGACTGCTTTTAATGAAACAGCTGGTGCTGTGCTGTTTTTATTGTACTTATCTGTATATTTTAAGAGCTTAGATAGATACATAGAGAGCTATAGCTATTGATAGTTTTAATCATGTTATTTAATGATTGTGGGATTTCCCCCATGTTCTTTAGCTGTTGTTTTTACCTGCAAACCGCCTTGAGTCCCTGTCAAGGGCAAAGTCAGGGTGTAAACAAACAACAACAACAACAAGTGTTCTCTTGCCCCCTCTTTCTTCGTCCTCCCCCCAGCACCCCCTCGCCCAGCAGGGCAAGACCTTCCCTCTGCACGCGCTCAGAGGCACAGCTGCAGCCTGGAAGGAGGGGGCGGGGGCTAAGCGAGGGGGGCCGAGAGAGAGAGAGAGAGAAGCCCTTCTCCCCCCCCCCCCCGCCGGGCGGTACCTGAGCAGCTCTCGCAGGACGGTGCCCAGGCCCAGGGGGACGCTGCCCCGCCGCTCGAAGGCCTGCTGCAGCTCCCGCAGGCAGGTCCGGACGCCTCCGCGGCGCCGCCCCCACTTCAGCACCAGCTCGCTCCAGAAGAGCATCTTGCTGTCCCACTCGGTGGCGTTGACCTCCCGGCTCTGCTTGAAGGCCGAGAACAGGAAAGCCATGCGCTCTTCGTCCGCCTCCCACTCCGGGGGCAGCTCGCCCTCCGCGGCCGGCGCAACCGGCGCCTCCTCCGGCGAAGACATCTAGGCGAGCCCCCGGCTTCGGGCGCGGCCTACCTCCTCTCGCTTGGCCAAACGTTTCCTTGTCGGTGGGACGGCGCATGCGCCTTTCCACGCCGTCCGGCATGCGCACAGAGGGGCGAGGCGCTTGGCGGGAACCCAAAGGCGGAGAAAAGAAAAGGCAGAGGCGCCCCTCGGGGGAGGCGGCGGGAGCCTCCGGGTTCCCGGGCGAGGCGGAGCAGGGAATAAGAAAACCCGCCATGTGAGCGGGGAATTCTCCCTCTAAGAGTGAGCGCTGGAAGAAAGCGATCACGGGCCTTTTTCCGGGGGGGGGGGAAGAAAGCGGGAGATGCTTTAAAAGGGGCGAAAACTGCCCTCCCGCCGGCGCTGCCCGTCCGCCTTTCGGGTGCAGACACAAAAAAGGTCAAGGCAAGGACGGGTCCGGGCGCAATTTGCACGCGCGAAGCGTGTCTGCGCGGATTTCCACGTGGCGCAGCGCCAAGGGGCTGCGACTGCGCGGCTCACAACAACAGCCCAGCAGGGTGGTCCCGCTGCAGGCAGGGGGGAGTGCAGATCCTTGGCCAATAATAATAATTTTTTAAAAACCTCATACAACGTTTGCAGGTTACGACAGAAAGCCCAGCCACTGAAGCAGCCCTGTTCTCTGGAGCCGTGCAAGCCAAAGACGCGCCTCTTCAGCGGCAGATGATGTCATATATCATCCGAAGATACACAACCCCCCACAGACACATATTTAGGACCCGCCTTGTTTTTTGTGATTGCAAAATGTTTTGCACTGTTTTAAATAACATGTTTTAATGTTGGTAGCTGCCCTGTGCTGAGACCTTAGGGTGAAGCGCGGGTAGTAAATGATTAACTGAATCAGCGCGCCCCGGGTTGGATCCTGCAAAGTCCCTTTGGATCCACAGGGTCATTTATTTCTGAGCAATCGTAAAAAAGTAAGACTTTTTAAAAGGGAAATAAGAACTGAGTTAGCCGGAATAATAATTCCTGCCTTTACTGCTACATGCTGTGTATGTGTGGGCGTGTGAACAACACACTCGCGCAGCTATGCTAAAGGCGGATTCCTCCATAGTTTTCTCACTTCTGCCCTGGGAATCGCCCAAAATAGCTCTCCAAAAGTGAACCAGGCAGGCGGGCGGCGCCTGCGCCAGAATAACGCTTGACAAGCGCACCGCCAGAGAAAAAAGCTGCAGCTGGAAGTTTCAGAAGTGCGCGCTTCCCTCCAGCCCCGTGTTTAATGGGAGCATCTCAACCTTAGGCTTTCAAGAGGACTAGCGGCATGAGCTTTTGCAGAGCCGTGAAATGTGCCCTACTTTGTAAATTCGTTCATTCTACACACACACACACACACACACACACACAAATGGAGAAAAACACTTCTGAAACAGTCTAACCTAAGAAGTAGTGTGCATTGCTATACAAAACGCGAAAGTGTACAAGTGGTGATTCACAATTGCACTACATATTTAGTGGTGACAAAACTGTAGCATTGCCATGCTAATTTTAACAGACCATTAGGAGGGGAAACCATTGTCTCTCTTGAATTCTAAACCAACAGAAACAAAAAAGTTCCCCAATGTTTCAGGAAAATGAGTTTCAGTAACTACAAACCCTGAAATTTTGGATCCCCTCCGAAACCAGTGCCACAGTTTCGTAGGATGTATCAATTACTCATTACTAAATGCAGGGTCCCCATTACAACTCCTGACAAAACAACTACAAAACTTTGGCACTTGTTTGGACGGGACCCAAAATTTTGGATTTCCTAGTTAATGAAGCTAAAAATATAGGCTCTCTCACAGGCCCAGAGAGAGCTGGGACACTGCCTGTTTTTGAGGCCCGCATAACAAACCCCACTGACACCAGATGAAAACAGATGGGCCCATGGGCCTACGGGGAGGGCAGGTGCCCCCTTTAAAGCAAATAAATAAATAATAATACTTAACTAACCAATTGCATCACTGATAACTCGGTTCTGCAGCCCCTCTAACACAAAGCCTGCCCCACCTAAAATAAATCCTTCCTACGGCCATGCTTGGGCCTCATTTGCCCATGCCTCTTGCTTGCTGAGAGCCAGTTGCACGGTTTCCGTTAGGAGAGTTGTGAGGAGCACAGCCAGCCTGCATCTGAGAGATAAGTTTTGTCCAGCAGCCGGACCCTGGGATGTAAAATTGCTGGTATTCATTGCCTGTAGAGGTTTGAGTGTATAAACCAGAGCTTTCCAAACTGTGTGTCATGACACGTTAGTGTGTCGGTTGCAATGTGTAGGTGTGTTGCATGAACGCTCCTTGCCAGGGCTGGAAAGGGGGTAGTTTAACCTCTGGTTTGCTAGTAAAACTGAATTACTGTACTGTGTTGCAAAATGATGCATGTCTAAAAAGTGTGTCACTAACATGAAAAGTTTGGAAAGCTCTGATACAGGCCTTTGGGAAGCTGGAAATTCCAGTCAAGAGAATGACTCAGCTCAGCAACGTCATGGCTGTATATGGTAGGCTGTACTGAGTAAAGAGCTGAATGGGCATGATAAATAATAAACCTCTGGCTTTAAAAAACAAACAAACTATTTCTATACTGCCCAGGCCAGTATAGGCACCCTGCCACTGAGCTAATATACATAATTCAAACAGATCACACTAATGACTTAAATTCCTTGCAGAAAGGGAAGCAAAGAAATGAAGGGAACAGAAAGAAACATCAGTTGTGTTATAGAGCTACAATATAAGGCTCCCTTGCAGGATTGTTGGTGATAATGTGTTGTAGTGGTGAGAGTGCTCCAGATTCAATTTACCGTATTTTTCAGTCTATAAGATGCACCCGACCATAAGACGCAGCTAGTTTTGGGAGGAGGAAAACAAAAAAAAAAATAAGCCAAAACAGCAAGAAGGATCGCTGCACAACGATCCCTCTTGCTGTTCTGGCTTCAGCAACAGCTGCGCAGCCTGCATTTGCTCCATAAGATGCACAAACATTTCCCCTTACTTTTTAGGAGGGAAAAAGTGTGTCTTATAGAGTGAAAAATACGGTACATCTCTGCAGTGAAGCTCATGACTGACCTTGGACCAGTCACCACATCCAGACATAGTGTGTTTTTATTGTGATGAAAACAAGCCCAGTTTCCCCCTGGGCCGATGTGTTCTCCCCACACTTGCACTCTCCTCCTGCTGCATGGCCACAAGGATAAGATGGGGAGTTTTCACTTCTGATTTGATTAAACGGAGTTCAATGCTGGATCTGAACCATACACTCTTCTTAATAGTAAACAGTGGTTTGTTGAAAACCACCCAGCTTAATAAACAATGGTTTTAAGTTGTCTTAATAATAATTATTAATAATTTTATTATTTGTACCCCATCCATCTGTCTGGGTTGCCCCAGCCATTCTGGACAACTTCCAACACATATTAAAACATAATAAAACATTAAACATAAAAAAAACCTTCCCTATACTGTACAGAGCTGCCTTCAGATGTTTTCTAAAGGTTGAATACTGTAGTTACTTATCTGTTTGACATCTGATGGGAAGGCACCACTACTGAGAAGGCTAGTTTTAAACAAGCTACAGTGGTACCTCGGGTTACATACGCTTCAGGTTACAGACTCGGCTAACCCAGAAATAGTTCTTCAGGTTAAGAACTTTGCTTCAGGTTGACAACAGAAATCGTGCTCCGGTGGCGTGGTGGCAGCAGGAGGCCCCATTAGCTAAAGTGGTGCTTCAGGTTAAGAACAGTTTCAGGTTAAGTACAGACCTCCGGAACGAATTAAGTACTTAACCTGAGGTACCACTGTATTTGTTGTTTAGTCATTTAGTCGTGACTGACTCTTCATGATCCCATGGACCACAGCACACCAGGCACTCCTGTCTTCCACTGCCTCCCGCAGTTTGGTCAAAGTCATGCTGGTACCTTCGAGAACACTGTCCAACCATCTCGTTCTCCTTGTGCCCTCCATCTTTCCCAACATCAGGGTCTTTTCCAGGGAGTCTTCTCTTCTCATGAGGTGGCCAAAGTATTGGAGCCTCAGCTTCACGACCTGTCCTTCCAGTGAGCAGTCAGGGCTGAGTTCCTTCAGAACGGATAGGTTTGATCTTCTTGCAGTCCATGGGACTCTCAAGAGTCTCCTCCAGGACCATAATTCAAAAGCATCAATTCTTCGGCAATCAGCCTTCTTTATGGTCCAGCTCTCATTTCCATACATCACTACTGGGAAAACCATAGCTTTAACAATACAGACCTTTGTCGGCAAGGTGACAAGCTATAGTAATTATTAAACAGCACCACAAGCTATTCTTTAAGCTCTTCCTTATGGCTGCACTGAAGGAGGAAGAGGAGTGTATGAGCCTGGAGAGAAGCTAGACGCATTCCCATCACAACAAGCAATGGTTTGTCATCATCAGTACGCCTACTGAAGACTTTGAAATGCCAACAGGCATTTTAAATGAATTCCAATTTTATGGTTTAAAATGGTTTTTATTTTATTTTATTGGTTACTTGTACAGTATTTCGAGACTACTCTAATTAAGTGGTATATAATTTGGCCAGATAAATTAATAACTACATAAATGTGCTATCTGAACACAGCCACTATTTCTCAGTCTAACCTACCTCACAGAATTGTGAAACTAAACAGTGGCAGGTGGGGGAATCACTCTCTGCTTTGAGTTCCATGGAGGAAAGATAGGATATAATATAATAAAGAAGCCTGAGTTTCACATACAAATAAAAAGTTTTTTGCTTGCCTACGGCCTAAAACACAAGAAATGGTTTGCTTTTGGCTGTATTTAAACATATTTCTGGGCCAGCTTTCCTTTAAGAAAACAACCATAGATGTTTTATAAAGCTCTTGGTGATCCTTGGTTATTGATTCAAGCACCAAACAGATGTTGGTAACACAATTATATGCAACTTCCTGGCAATGCTCTTAAAATGCATGCCTGCTGCAGGGTTTTTGAGCCACCATTGCGATCTTCCTCAACCTGATGCCCTCCAGATGTTTTGGGTATAATTCCCACCTGCTCCAGCCAACATGTGGAAGGCACCAGCTTGGGAAAGGTTGTACCACAGTAGGCCAGCCAACATAGTTCCCTCCAGATGTTTTGAGACTGAGACTCACAGCATCCCTGACCATGGGCCATGCTAGCTGAGACTGATAGGAGCTGTAGAGAAGAACATCTGGAGGCCATCAGGTGGAGAAAGGCTGCTGCAATCCACAACATCTGGGGGTACAAGGTTGGCTACCCCTGCACCAGAGTTCAGTTTCATTTTTGCTTAGAGCAGCTAACAGATTTGTGTCATTTTTTGGTACCTGTTTATCTACAAATGTACATGTTGAGCAGGGTGGAGCAAGCTGGCATCCAGTCAGATAGTGCTAGCCTTCAAAGCAGCATCAGTTCCCCCCAAATCAAACCACATACCTGTGGAACCACTGCCAACCTAATCCCAGCCCTGCCCATCTGCAAAAATGTCTATCAATGTAATGCTGGCTGCATTACAATTCCGAGCTGGAGTTTTGCCCAGCACAACACCTCAAGGAACACCTCAAGGAACGTGTGGTCTGTTGCGGCTATTCATTTACTGGTATATAGAAATGTATGAGTCACCTTAAGGTACGAGTCACGCTTAAAGTATGAAACTCTAAACATATAGGGGCAAACAAAAGATAGGCTTTTTAAAACTACTCAGATATTGTTAGTTAAAACCATAAAGGAATAAATGGCAGCAACAAATACCCTTTAGAAAATTGCATATGCTAATTTATCTGTATATAGTGGTACCCCAGGTTAAGTACTTAACCTGAGGTACCACTGTAGATGCAATTTCAGGTGGAATTTCAAAGGGGAGGGGACACAAATTCTGACTCTTGCTGTTGGGGCTTGCTTTGAGGTATGGGGTGGCAACAGGATTTTCTGGGCTCTCCACCCCTTCCCCAATCTTTTATTTTCAATTATTACTAACAATTTAATTATATACCGCCCTTCACCCGAAGAACACAGGCAGTTTACAGTATAAAAAGAGTGATTCACAACATATGTTAAAGGGTACAGAAATGATCTGATAACAATGAAATAATAACAATATAAACAATGCAAAAAAGAGAAAACATACTGGAATTAAGGCAAAACATCACACAGACAATATATGCTTTATATATACAGGACACAGGTAGGAGAATGGTAAGAAAATTAGAATAACTATCAGGGGTTAATTGACTTTCAATTGTGTTATAATGCTAATTTCTCTTTGCAGATTTAGATCCACCAGCATTTAGGAACACCAAGGGCAGATACAGTCCTATAGAAGTCCTACTAAGGCTAAATATGAAATTTAAATGAAGTTTACATTGCAGTCAGCAGGCTTGGGAACATGGCCAATTATTGCTACGTCTATTGAAACTTTTTGTGAAGACAAAATATTCAAAATATAAAGAATAATAAACTGTAAAATAAAATTTTATTTTTCAAAATACGTAAAACAAAACCTACTAAGTTTATTTTTGTATACTTACACTTTATTTATATTTGACAAAATTTCTCCTACATTTTCTAATTGCAAAGTCTTTGATCAGATCCTCAAAACTAATCTTACGTAAGACATCTGCTTCTGTACCTGCCTTGTTGCATAATTTTTAATGTACCTCAGCTGAAAAAATGAATGCTCAGCTGAGCAATTAGTGACCATTAATGTTAAAAATCTGGCAATGGAAACATTCTGTGGTGGCCCCCTTCCCTTGATGCCCTAAGCATGTGCTTATTTTGCTTAATGGTTAATCCAGCCCTGGACTGGAGTGTACAATTAAAATCTCAATAAGAATTTTTATTTTCTTTTTTGGGGTTAGGGAATACAAGGAAGCAGGAATGAGGATGAGGTTAAAGAGAACTGGGGCCAAAATTAGTGTGATATGAGAGCTAAAATTAGTTTTAATGACTGTAAAGCAGTTTCCAATCAAACTCCCTACCACCACCAAGTGTTATTAAGCTCCACTGAGGAGAGGTGAGCATAATACAGATAATAAAGCTTCCCCCCCCCCCGCCCCGCCCAGCAGGGTCAATAGCAGCAGGGCCAGCACTGGAGCTTAGCATCCTTGGGCATTTGCGAAGGCCCACAGCCCAGCTTGCTGCTCATCCCTAGACCCCATCCTGTCCAATCAAGGAAGCTAAGCAGAGTCAGGATCACTGGTACCTGGTTAGGAGACCACCTGGGTGCTAGATGAGGCCTGGCACTTTTTCCATACTTACCTTCACTTGCCAGTCAGGCAGGTGACAGGATACAGAGGAGAAAATGCTGGCAGCACAAAAGTCTCAACAGCTCAAATCTGTGATGGGCCTAACACAAATGCACTCCTACCCAGCTGGCTATAGACTGTAACTTTAAGAGTAAATGCCTGGATTTGTTTTTGGTTTTTCCGCTCCTCTTCCCCTTCCTCTTTGTGTGTCAATACAATCCTGTCATATCTTTTGGATTGTAGATTTGAGGCCTGGGCATGCTTTGTTCCTGGTTTTGTAACAATGACCCAGAGGGATAGGTCACTTCAACTCTGCTAAGAGTTGCAAATTAAGGTGCTACTGGACTATGTTGTTTTTGCAGCAACTGTTTAATTGATTGGAAACAATTCTTTCCCTTTTCTTCTGCTAAAGAGGCTCCCAGAGCAGCTTCCAAATGACCAGTAAAGATTCTTGTGGTATTTTTCAAAAGACTAACAAATGTGCAGTACAGTCCTAACCATGTCTACTCAGCAGTAAGTCAAATAAAACTGGGCAAGGACCACAACCTCATTATGTCCTCAGGTGCCCCATGTCCCTTTGTTTTTCCCACGACAGGTTTGTGCACCTGGAGAAGTGACTTCTAGGGCTGTGCGTCTCCTTTGTGCTACTGTATCCTTTGCGACAGTTAGTCAAGACGCACCACTTTATTCAGGCCTTCGGCCAAGCGGGGATCCTCTTGCCTGAAGGCAGCCCTGTTCAAGGAAGTTTTTAATGTGTGACATTTTGATGTAGTTTTAATCCTTGTTAGAAGCCGCCCAGAGTGGTGGGGAAAATCCAGCCAGATGGGCAGGGTACAAATTATTATTATTATTATTATTATTATTAATAATAATTGCCTTGTTCTGTGCTGTCCCCGCCCCCCGAATAGCGGTTGCTTTTGTGTGTGATTTCAGTTTATGACTTTAACTATGTTTTGTACTCATTTTAAATGTGATAGGTGATATCCTGGGACCATTTGGTGAAATGACAAACAAAGAAAAAGAGCTAAAATGGAAATTAATTCACTCGTTTTTGCGGCAAAAGGCCCCACGGAGTCTTTTGGCACCTTTCGGGGCGATAACGCAACCCCTCTTTAGCAGTGCGAACTAAGGAGCGCCGTGTCGGGAATCCCCCGGAGCCTTGACGCGACGTCAGGTGATGGGCGGCGCCTCGGGGCCCTTAAAGTGCGCTGGGCGCGGGTCGGGCTGGCAGTGCGTCTCTGGCTGGCGGAGGTGTCGCGCTGGGCTCAAGTTTGTCGCCGTTGTCGCTCAGACATTTCATTACGGCGATCCTCTCTGCCCGCCCGGGATGTGCTCCTGTCCCTTGGAAAGCGAGCTCCGCCATCGCCACAGATCTGCCATGGCAGCCAAGCGGCTTCTTGCGCTTTGGGTGATTTTGTGCGTTCTGGTGAGTAGCGAACTTCCCCGACTCCGCTGAGCTCCTCTTTGGGTTCCTTCGCTCTTGGCGACTGCGCCAGAAGAGCTTCAGCTCTTTGCAAAATAGACCTCAGATGCGCCCTGTGGCTCTCCGGACGCTGCTTCTTATTGCAGAACAGAAGTGGCCCCGATTAGTGGGTGCGCGTGTGCGCGCTGGGCGTGGTGCCCCACTTTCGTCTCGGACATGCCCTCGTGCCCGTGCCGAGTCGGGAAGAGGGGCTGGGAAAGATTCGCAGAAGAAACCTGGCCTTGGAGGGAAAGGAGTCCGGGGCGGGGGTGGGTTTAGATATGAACCCCCCCCCCACTTGTCTAGGGGCGGGCAGCCCCATCCCCTCTCGCAGTTTGGGGCGCGCGTAATCGAGCAGTTCAGATAGTCGCGCGCTTCGTAAGTCCCTTTTTTCACCCAGAACATGCCCGGGCAAGTCCTGTCTGCTCTCCTCCCCATTTGGGGAGCAGACGAGGGAAATCGGGGAATTTGCAGCGGGACTGGCCCCCGGGGGGGGCGTCTTTCTAGAAACAGGCGTGGGAGCGGGTTGCAGATTTGGACCGTTGGCGTGCGGGTGAAGAAAGTTTAGTGTTCACACTGGAGACTTAAATCGGTGCTTAATTTGGCATAGATATACAGGGTGAGACTTTAAAGAGGCCGCGTGGAACATGTGTTCTCTGGGCCTCTTTTAAAGGCCTTGTCCCGCTTCTGAATTTTTGTCCCGAGTTGATAGCATTCGCAGGTAACCAAGAAAAGTGCTTTTGCCTCCTGCCGGTATTCCGTGGGTTTACTCGAGAGGCAAGTCTCGGTGCCTTAAAGTGGGGGGTGGAGGGGGGCTATTTACCGTCGAGGATTTTGCTGCTTCGTGCTGCGTTGCTTAGCAGAGCTCAGCGCTTAGGTGAAAGTCCCTATCGAGAACTCGGTGGGACTTGCTCTCGAGTAGACCTGGTTAGGTCGCGCAAGAAACGTTGAGACAAAGATGGCCAAGCGCGGCAGGTAGGATGTGTTGACTGCCTTGAAAATTCTCTAGTTAGGTCTTTGAATGAACAACCCCTTGGAAGCCAGACCCGGTTTTTAAATAACGGATGTAAAAGGGGGAGGGAGAAGGCTGGATTCTGGAAATACTGGAAACCCCCGGAGGAAGGATTCCGGATGGGTTAAGGCTTCCCATCTTGGCCAAGCCGCTCTTCCCCTCCTATTGGGGGAGACAGCCCCCTTGCGCAGCCCAGCCAGCACATACCTATTTCTGATGCAATACTTGGCAATATTCATGCACTTATAGCCAGACTTACTTCTAGCCAGACTTAGTGTTGCAGCATCCAGGCTCTTGCCTGTCCCAAGGACTTGCTGGGGCTTTCTCCTAGGTAAAGCAGGCATAGACAGCATCCAGGTTTACAGTGATGTGACTTCGTGTGACCGCTCCTTTTCCCACAGTTTTGGTTGCCACATAATAGTTCAGTATTTTATCATTTGCTGTGCTGGCCTGGTGTGAAGCTGGCAGAAAGTTAATTCATCAACTTGCCAGCCCTATTTAAATAACGGTGAACGAAACACTAGATTTATGGTGCATAAGTTTAGCAGCAGCAAATGCCAGTGGGGTTTAATCTTGGATTTTCCTGCTGACTTTTGGCAAAATTAAATTCTCAAATGATTTCCTTAATTTTGATTCTGAGGTGCATAAAAGGAAATTATTTACAGGCACTTATGAGCTGATGGGCCTACTTTCGTGTAAGCTTTTTCAGGATGGTAGTTTTGAGTTAAGACAGTTGGTCTCATGTTTCCTCATCATGGAAATACTGTAAAATACATTTTATAAACTTCTATATTTCTTGCTCTATTTCTGCTAAAACAGTTCTTTGAGGGAGAAGATGAAGGTTTTGTGAGAGTGGTTGGAATTAAAGATGTAGAGGCTGCATTCTAGTAATACATTTTAAAATGTGGTTTCCTTTCAAGACACTATTTGAAAACTTCATAGAGGGTGAGTCATTGTGTTTTGGATCACATACAAAATGTTTCCCCCCCCGTTAGGGCCTTTTAAAAGGTTAGTGTGTTTACTTCTTTGCTGTTCTGCAATTTATTTTTAAATCTAATATCGTAATCTTGCGATATTGGCATCATTTTTTAATAGTTGTAAGCTATGTGGTGCATAAATTCTAGAATTAAAAATAAAACAGACTGGTGAATAGAAGCAGTTAACTTTTCTAGTGGAAAAGTTCCAAAATGTATAGTTGGGTAGTAGCTTCATTAGTTCTAACCAAAATGTCATACAATTGTGCAAACTTTGGAGAGCTCGATAAGTCTTCATCAGGCAAGAGATTGGTGCGGTTTATGTGGATGTACAAATATTAGGCTGATTGTTACTGCGAGGACATCAACTTGCAGACTTGCTTCCAAGATGGAGATTGCACTGGGAATACTTTTCTCACAGGGATTACAGGTATTGAGTTAAATACCTAGGATTTTGGAATTAAACAAGGATCGTTACCTATTTCTGAAAATTAGCCTAAGGGATAAGCTGACCTCATGGCTGCAACATCCTTTCTAATTTTTGTATGTTTTTGTGGTTTCCTGCACCCCTTTCTGCCTGCTTGGTGTAGCAACTTAATGCCTGATTAAGCGTTCTGGAAAACTCAAAGGTTGCCATAGTTCTGTGACATTTTGGTTGCTCCTAATAGACTTTCTCCTGCCAACCTAGCAGTTTGAAAGCACGTGAAAGTGCAAGTAGATAAATAGGTACCGCTCCGGCGGGAAGGTAGACAGCGTTTCCGTGCGCTGCTCTGGTTTGCCAGAAGCGGCTTAGTCCTGCTGGCCACATGACCCAGAAGCTGTATGCCGGCTCCCTCGGCCAATAAAGCGAGATGAGCACCGCAACCCCAGAGTCGGTCGCGACTGGACCTAATGGTCAGAGGTCCCTTTACCTTTAATAGACATTATCCAACTGAGTATTTTGGAGTTTTTCCTATGGACCAACAGTTACCTTTTGATGCTTATGGCTTAATGGAAACGCAGGCCTTCCTATTCTGCCTCATCTGTCGGAGGCAGTGTGCCTCTGGATAAGTTCTCAGAATCACAAGTGAAGAGAAAGTTGTTGTGCTTTGGTCTTGTATGTTGACTTTCCACATGCAGCAGGTTGGCCACTTTGAGGGATAGCTTCTGGCCTAGATGAGCCTTTGGCCAGATGCAGCAAGGCTTTTCTTACAGGCGGTGTTCTTATCTACATTACTGTTGTAGGAAGAAGCTTTTATGTATGGTTAGTAGACCAGATTCTGTGGCTATTGTGGCTGTACCTAATCAGCAGGAGTCGGAGGGTTAAGCTGAAGTGGTTCTAGGCAGTACGGTTTGCTGCTGGTTAACTTGTTCCCCTTTCAGTTAAAAACAGCGTTGCTGATGAAGTGATAATATGGTGGCTGGCATCCCAACACCAGTGAAAACCACAGTCCCCACCTTGGGAATCATTGTGCCAAGTTTGGTGAAGATATTCTGAGTGACTGCCAAACCCATAGCAAACAGATGGTTAGGCAGACAAAGCACTTTTCAAAACAGATACTAGATCAAATCAAGGCAAGATTATGACCTTCCTTTCTGAAGCCTCCTCAGAAAGTTTCCTCAAATTTTTAGCATTTATTTATTTTAAAGTATTTTACTTAGTGCAGTTTAAGGAAACATTGTCCAGCCAGTATTCTCCCCAATATTGCTTATTAATAAGCAATATTCTAGCTGGTAGATCCAAAGCCACTGGGATAACTGGTTGGCATTTAGCACTTCTGTTTTGCATGTTCTTAAAACAGTAATAAACACCACTGAACATAGCTGGTGTCCCATTGCGGGTGTTTGAAGACATGTATACATGACATTAGCCACAATCTATATTTGTTGTGTAGTTTCTTAACAAATACTGCTGCTTGATGCATTCCCCCTCAAATTGGTATCCATTCAATTTGAAAACTTAGCCTCATTCAGTTAAGCTGAGGCATGGACATGAGACATGGTTGTTGCATATGCACGGATAACAATGGGGGGGGTGTGTTGCAAGTGTGGGGAAACCAGATGGGTAATGTGCATCAGGTGAACACATCCTTGCCCCCTCTGGTGTGTAAAGCGATGTACAAATGCAACTTGAACCTCACTGCATTTTAAGCCATTAAAGTGTGTACACAGACTTACTCATAGCAAGTTTGTTTAGGTTTTCAGCATTAGTCCATTTGACTGAGAGCTTTATTTTCTGCTATTTGTGCTTGTTTTCTACTTTTAGATAAGCTTCTTGGATATCTTATCTGCTGTCTGAACAAGGAGGCTGACAAGGGTGTGTGGAGTTCAATTCTGAGCAATCAGCAGCAGCTTATCAGTGTTTGAAAGAAGCAGTTCTGAAATGTGTAGACAAGGAGAGGATGATGTAATGCTTCGCCCCCAGAAAGTAGTTGGAGGGGGTGATAGGGTTACAGCACCAGTGGAGAGAACACTTCTCTATAGCTCCTGTATTATTCTTATTTGTCTAAAATGTGGCCAGTTGGGGAGGGGTGTGGAATGATCTTGCATAATTTCTTCTACCACAAGAAGTTTGTTTTGCCCACTTGCTATGCTTTTTCAAAAAACAAAAAAACTATATGAGGATGATACGTAGATGGTACTTAACACCTAACAAATTATCAAAAATGTTTAAGAAGGTTCCTAATACAGTGGTACCTCAGGTTACATACGCTTCAGGTTACAGACTCCGCTAACCCAGAAATAGTACCTTGGGTTAAGAACTTTGCTTCAGGATAAGAACAGAAATCATGTGGCAGCGGCGAGAGGCCCCATTAGCTAAAGTGGTGCTTCAGGTTAAGAACAGTTTCAGGTTAAGAACGGACCTCCAGAACGAATTAAGTTCATAACCTGAGGTACCACTGTAATTGCTGAAAGTGTAAACAGGTAGGTGGATCTTTTTTCACATGTGGTGGACTTGCAAGAAAGTGAGGGTGTTTGGGGAAATGTTTAATATGAGTATATAAAAAAATCCAGAGGTGTGTGTTAGCCATTATAGAGTCCGAGCAGGCTGAGCTCTTGGGGCTGCTTGGAGCATGGCTGCCTTCTGCAGGCTGCTGGGGCTCCAGAGCACCAGAGCCCAGCTCCAGAGCTAAGCCACCTGGTGCCCCCGGGGGTGGACTTGAGCTGGGCTTGGGGCAGCCAGTAGGCAATGGAAGCGCTTTTGGTCGCTGTTTGAGGTGCCCTTGAGAGAGGACTCATCAAGCTGGGTGCTTTGGGCTGCGCTGCTTATCTTTGAAGTAAGGAGCCTGGAGGGGGGGGCATGCTGGGCAGGGTGGTGGAGGCTGAGAGGAGGAAATATGTTGGATTCAGTCTCCCAACGTTTGAGGCTGGTTGGTACTCTGGGGCAGGCAGATCAGCTTCTAAGCCAGGTGCTTCTGTGTGGTGGTGGGGGGGCACCCCAAAGGCCCAGCACCAATGGTAGGGTGCAAAATCACGAAGGGGGATAGAATGGAATTTTGGTGCAGAAAAGTGTGGGGTGGGTGGTTGTCTCTGTGTGTACAGAAGACTTGACTTTTTTGCAATACAGAGAAGATTGGGATTCACCAATCAGTAGGGGAGAGAAAGGAACTGAGATGTCCCATTGATGTCTGCATTGTTAATGAAAAGCCAAACTCTTCCCATTTATGTGTAAAAGGTCCCAGTTTAAATTTCTGGTATCTCCAGGTAGGGGTGGAAGGACTTCCTCCTGAAATCCCAGATCTCCACTGCCGCGTAGATAGTCCTGTGCTAGATAGTCTGATGCAGGAGGGGTGAGCAGAGACCAGAGCAGCAGCAGTGAAGACCTTTGCTTTCTAGTCGGGGGACATTTGTACATCTGGCACTGAGAACAGCTGGAAGATCTATGAACTCCTGTTAAAATGAGTCTGGTTAGCTAAGTCTGGATGTAAGATTCATTCCTTGGAGGGAGCAGAAGTCTGAAACATTCCAGGCATGGCAAGAATTTTTCAAAGTGTCCCCATCATCCCTCCAAAACCACAGGCGAATTGGGGTGTTAACAAGTGTGGACACCATGGCGGCATTGATCATAAACTTTGCCAGTTCAGCAGAAAGTCTTAGGACAGAGGCAGTCTAAGGTAACTCCTGTCCCCTCTTGTCTTTGCTATCAGCTTGAAGCCAAGGCAATAAGCCTTGGTGCAACACAGAACCCAGAAGACGCCGTATCTGTGGCCTTGAAACAGAATGATGAGTTCTATGAACACAAAGGGCATATTTGTAAGAAATGCCCTGCAGGTACTGTATCCTCAAATTGATCTGACTCAGTCTCCCCTGCATGCCTGCCTACTTGGCTCCATTTGGGTTTTCGCCCCCTGATCTTTGTGACACTGAAAAACATTTACCAGAGTAACTGATGAATAGCTGCGTAAGAATGCAAAAGGAGTTTTCATATAGCATATACAAGCAAAAAAACTGATTGTTTTAACTAGCTTTTAGAAATGCATAAGGCTTAGGAGCACCTGACGTTGCTGAAGCTGAGCAGGTGTGGTCCTGTTATACCTGCTAGGAGGTCCATGTAACAGCAGTTTAGAACTTAAAAATAACCCAGCTTCATAATCCAGAAGGAAAACCATGTCTAGGAGTCCTGGAATCCACATTTAGCTATAAGTGAGGACTGGAAAAAATAGGTCTACTTGAGAGAAAAATGCTGCCGCCGAATTCAACCTACTGTAGTTAAGGAAGTGACTCGGAGGTTTTTGATCCTCCTTCTGGTTCAAAAATTAAAATACATTCTGTGACCAAAAAATAATCTTCAATCTCATTCTGCTCTTGCTTCTGAGTGAGGCTAGTCTGGTACGTCACGTCAGATATTCCTCCTTCACTAGGGTCTACTTCCAGTATAACAGAATTTTAAAAAGAGCACAAATACCACAAATAACTTGCCACTATTTTTCCTGCATCATCCATTCCTGATTTTCAGGGAAATGGCCTCAGGTGATGCGCCACCTAGCAAACCGAAGCCAGTTTAGGTCTGGTCAGGGTCAGGGTGGGAACCCAGTGTACCTGCTTCTCATGTACTTTGCCTTTGGTGCCATCAGGAAGGAAAGGTGAGGAGTAAATGTTTCTGTGACAGAAGGTTCAGACAAAGCGGAGTTTGTTGGTGCAGCGCAGGCAGACTCCCACCTGAGGGATGTGGCTCTGTGCTGAGCTGGAGCTTCACTCAGGCGGGGGGAGACACCACATTTTTGGTTGCTGGCATTAAACTGGATAGCAGTATAAACTCTGTGTGACATCTGCCCTGAGGAACTATTTAGAGCCAGAGAAGGCAGTCTCTGAGCTGGGGGTTAGATTGAAAGACAGTGGCTATTTCTTTCGAAGGTATACAGACACAGGAGAACTGGGAAGCTGAATTTTGGGAGAGGAGAAGTGAAGGAATTCTCCACTTAAATCCCAATTCAATAGGAAGGAGAGAGATCTAGTGAGAGGAGAATAATCCGAAACCAGTTAGAAAGGGAGTATGTGCTGCTCCCCTGCTCTGATAGACTAACAGAGGAGCCTCAGGTGTGAGGTTTCTAAAGGCTGGGAAACGGAAAGACAAAGGACAAAGTCCCAGCCTCTTTCAGGACCCTCAAGTTATTGGAAACCTCAGCTCTCTAACACTTGGGGCAAGTTTAAGTAACTGAAGAAAATCAAAGCTGTAAATGTACCATCTGATTGAGAAGCCTGTGACATCTACACACAGAGAAAGATTATTGGAAGACTTCCAGCTCTGAAATATTTCTGTTTCCTATTCTCATTGTGAAATAAATCCTTTTTCTGTTTAACTTCCCAAAGGTTCTAAGTGACAGTTTACTTTTTTGAAAAAGCCAGAAAAAGGGGGGTGGGGTGGGCACACTACAGTGGTGGTTGCAGTGGGATCTGAAACTAAAACTCATAACTAAGTACAGTAGTCCCACAAGTAAAATACAAGGATACAATAAAGTATTTTATATTTTTGTGAAGGAATAAAGGAAAACTACTGGCAGAAAATGGCACTCCCTTATAAAACTCAAGAGTCACGAACAGAGCAAAATCAGAAGGAGTGACTTCTGAGGGAAGTTCTAGTCAGTAGTTAGAATTTATGAAAATAAGACTTGAGATGGCCAAGTTAGAAGTAGAAAAGGGAAAAGACAGACTTCAAGCAGAACAGCAGATTCAGTTAGCCAAAATACAGTCAGAGAAAACGAAATATATAAAAATATAAAAGAAATACAACTAAGAGCAGATTTACCAAGTCCACAGAGAAGTGAGGAAATTGCCTCAGTGAAACAAAAGAAATTTCCATGTTATGAAAAAGGGGGTGATGTGGAGACTTTAGTTTTGAGAGAACTTGTAATGATTTAAAGGTTCCAGCAGTGGCGTAGCGTGGGGGTGCAGGGGGGGCCGGCCACACCGGGCGCAACATCTGGGGGTTAGGGTGAGGGGGCGCAAATCTACGGGTGAGGGGGCGCAAATTACTTGCCTTGCTCCGGGTGCTGACAACCCACGCTACGCCACTGGGTTCCAGATGAAGCCAGAATAACATATTTGCATCCAGAGATTTGTGGAATTCTCCTTGAGGTTTGCTCAGAAATGAGGGATGAAGAAACCTCAGATTATTTGCTCTTTGAGAAAAGGGCGAGAGCCCATGTTGGGCTTACTGCTGAATAGTGCAGAAAAACTTCTAAAGAGATTAAAAGGAAATCTGGTGAAACTTTTGCCCAATTGGCTTGCTGTCTAAATAGAGCCTTGAATAGATGAAGGAAGTAAAGTTCAGAAATTTGAAGAACTGAAACAATTGATAGGCTTGGAGCAGGTTGATTACCATTCTCCCTCATACTGTAGTTGGTTTTTGAGGGATAAAAAGCTGCGGAGAAAGCTGCCAGTTTCCTTGATGAGATAGAAGGGGATATTGGAGGGTCGCCATTCCCACCCGCCTTCAAGAAAAGAAATGTTTGGGGCCCCTCAATGAAGTGATGTGCTGCCTTAAAATACTATTTCAGGCATGCTCACAAATTATGTGTACTACATTAGTAGTAGTAGTTGGTAATATTTACCGGTAGTTGCTTGTTACCAAGGTCTTCAAGCAACGTACATTTGAAGCTATAAATACAATATACAGTTGTATAAAAGTTTCCGGCATTGCAGGGCTGGACTAGATGATCCCTGGGATTCCTTCCAACCCTACAATTCTAAGATTCAGTTCTATGGTTCTGTGAACATTCTCGCCACACAAACACCTATGCACACAATCAAAAACACACAGAGCCCAGTGTGCATTTGTTGTGTGCATAGAGACTGAGTTTTCTTACATGAATAGTCAGTGAGCAGTTCCTGGCCTGTGAGACGGTTTCTATGCTCTTTTTTTAATACACTTCTTTCTTTTCTTTTGCAGGTCATTATGTCTTCCAACATTGCAAGAGTTCAGGAACTGAAGGGGTTTGCCACCCCTGTGAAAATAATACATTTTCCAAATACTTGAATGATTTTGAAAGCTGCCTCCACTGCACGGAGTGCAGACCTCTAGGTACTGAGGGGGGGCAGCTTGGGGGCTCTTTTGGCCTAGAGGCAGAGCACAGCCTTGCACTGCCTTCACAGCTGCGCATGAGAGCGAAAGGATTTTCTCTGCAGTTACTACGTAGGTACTGCAGAACCAAGTTGGTCAAAACTTGCAGGCAGTTTACATTAGACAGTGGTAATGTGTACTTCATAATTTATGTTTTAGAATTTTTTTTATTGAGTTTTACATTGCAAATCTAAATTCAAACAATAAACAACACCACCATCATTTAGGATTCCCTGAATCTTTTGATTCCCCTCCACCCTTTCATGGTTACCATTTTCAATCTTTTTCCATTGCTTCACTTGTTTTTGTTTTTCTTATATAATCCAATTTTACCTCAGTTTTTAGTACATTACAAACGTTGCTTGAATCCTGCCAGTTTTTAATTGTTTACAGTGTTCTCTTAAGTACAATGTAAATTTCCCCCATTCTTTCTTAAAGTTCTTCTCTTCCTGGTTTCTGATCTTCCCGGTAGTATGTGCGCTGCTGTCGTTGCATACATAAATAATAGTCTCTGCTCCTTTGGTATCTCTGCACCTAAAATTCCTAGTAAAAAAGCCGCTGGTTTTTTCACAAATGTTGTTTTAAACATTTTTTTCAACTCATTATATATAATTTCCCAGAATGCTTTTATCTTGCACGTCCACCACATGTGGTAGAACGTGCCTTCCTTCTCCTTACATTTCCAACATAACTTTGAAGCAGTTCTATACATCTTAGCTAGTTTAATAGGTGTTAAATACCACAGAAACATCATTTTCATATAATTTTCCTTCAACACACAGAATACTGTAAATTTTAAGTCATCCCTCCATAACTTTTCACAAGATGAAAATTCGATATTGTGTGCAATATCTTGTGCCCATTGTATCATTACTGATTTAACTTCTTCATCCTTAATATGCCACTCTAGCAACAACTTAGACATTTTAGAAAGTATTGTTTTCCAATAAATCTTTTTCAAACCTTGAAATTTCCTTACTATATCCATTTTTCTTATCCATATTAAACACATTATTTAACTGGTGATATTGCAGCCAGTCTGTTACCAAATGTCTTATGTCCTCAAAACTTTTCAATTTCAATTGTTGTTCTACTTCCATAGGTTGCCCATTCACTTTTTGCATTAGTCTTTTTCAGGGATATCACTTCCAATGGAGAAAGCCACCATGGTGTCTTCTGCTCTAACAGGTTTTTATATTTTCCCCATACATCATAAATTGATTTTCTTACCAGGTGATTCAGAAACCCTTTATGCACTTTGGTCTTCTCATACCATAAATATGCATGCCAACAAAATTTATTATCATGACCCTCAAGGTCTAAGATAATCAGTATTTTTTGAGGTTATCCACTCCCGCAGCCAGCAGAGACAGGACGCTTCATAATATAATTTCAAGTCCGGCAGAGAAAAAACGCTTCTTTCTTTAGCACCTGTTAATAATTTATAGTTAATCCTTGGATTCTTCCCCTGCCAGATAAATCTGGAAACATCTCTTGCTATTGTTTGTAGTGTCCCGCTCTTCTGACTATGGGTATTGTTTGAAATAAGAATAGCATTCTTGGCAATACATTTCCATTACTGAAATTCTTCCCCATAGTGATAAATTCATCCTTCCCCAAACATCCATATTTTTCTTTATTTCTTTCCAGGTTGTCACATAATACAAAGCCATTGGCAAATGCTTTTAGCTTGTATGCTTTGCACCCAACTGTTATACCTTTTGTTTGTTCATCAGATTCTTTAATACTAAAATAAATTAATGATGACAGGGGTCTTGTCCCTTTTGTAATTTTACATTTTTCTGATACTACATTATTCACTATCAACATTGCCTGCTGGTCTGTATAAATTGCATCAATTCCCTTTAGAAATAAATTTCCAAAATTCATTATCTCCATAGTTCTTTTCATAAAGGTCCATGACAATGCTGTCAAAGGCCTTCTCTGCATCCACAAACATCAAGGCTGCTTGCTTTTCATTCCTCACATCCAGATATTCTATTATATCAGTTACATTTCTTATATTATTCTTCATCTGTCGGCCAGGAAGAAAGCGAGATTGAGCTTGATGAATTAACTCTTTAACACCAGTTTCAAACAATTTGCCATTATAATAATCATTATTAAGCAGAGAAATCGGCCTATAATTTTTAACTGAGAGCAGGTCTGTGTCTTGTTTTGAAAGTAATGTTATATACACCTCTTTCCATGAATCTGGTATTTTTCCTGTATTTAATATTTCATTCATTACATCCTTCAGCGGTTGTATCAAAAAGTCTTGTTAATTTTTTAGAATACTTTGCTGATAAACCATCTTGCCTTTAATTTATTACAATTCCAGAGCAGATTTCTGAGATCCACCAGATACTTCCCACATGTTTTCAAGGTTCTTCACAGTAATAATGCCTGCTGGAAGCTTGCTTTTCTTTTTCTTTTATGAAAGCTGAGTGTGTTTTTGTTGTTACTGAAAAATCTCACTTCATGCATCGCTCCACTTGCATCAAAGCAACTACTATGATGCTGTAATCAATCTGGCACATTTCACCAATTCTCCCAGGATTCCTTGTTCTGGAGAAAAGGTGATCCACTTACTTGAGTTCCATTGTCTTTCCAGATGAGGTGGTGCTTCAGCCATGCACCACAACCAGTGATACCCAGTGTGCTTGTAAGAGCGGCACCTTCTGCTCCCCTAGCCTTCCATGTGAAACATGCCATACATGCACAACCAGGTAAAGGCATTAAGATAAGCAAATGGAACCCAGTTACTCTTGCCACAACCTGATTATTAGCCTGTGGCAGCACAAGGGCCGACTTTTTTACTGGTGGTACCAGTATTGTAGAATGACCTCCCTGCTGAAATATGGAAGACCCTATCAGTACAGTGGTGCCCCGCAAGACGAATGCCTCGCAAGACGGAAAACCCGCTAGACGAAAGGGTTTTCCGTTTTGGAGGTGCTTCGCAAAACGAATTTCCTATGTGCTTGCTTCGCAAGACGAAAATGTCTTGCGAGTTCCTGCAGGGTTTTTTTCCTCCCCCCCCCTTTTTCCCAAGCTGCTAAACCGCTTATCAGCTGATGGCTAAGCCGCTTATCAGCTGATCTTTAAGCCGCTTAACAGCTGATGCTAAGCCGCTTATCAACTGATCTTTAAGCCGCTTAACAGCTGATGTTAAGCCACTTATCAGCTGATCTTTAAGCCGCTTAACAGCTGATGCTAAGCCGCTTATCAGCTGATCTTTAAGCCGCTTAACAGCTGATGCTAAGCCGCTTATCAGCTGATCTTTAAGCCGCTTAACAGCTGATACTAAGCCGCTTATCAGCTAATACTGTAGCGCTAAGCGCTAAACCTCTAATGGGCTTGCTTCGCAAGACGAAAAAATCCGCAAGACGAAGAGACTCGCGGAACGGATTCTTTTCGTCTTGCGAGGCACCACTGTATTGGCATCCTGGCTCTTGGCTCTTGGCAGCATGCCTGTTCAGGCAAGGATTTGCTTGAACTTTTCTTTAATTGTTACAATAAAAGTAGCCAGTTAAAAATGTATTTTTAAATTGTGAATGTTTTAATACTTTGAGAGGATTGTTTACTTATGGATTTTAATTGTATGGATTTTATACTTGTAAACTGCATGGGACCCATTTTGTCATATAAATTATTTCATAGAAATGCCTCCTAACCCTAAAACAAAGCTTAGGCTGCCATCCTGTACTCACTTCCCTGGGAGTAAGCTCCATTAAACACAGATAGGCTTACTTGAGGGGCAGACATGTATACAACAGTACTATAAGTTGAGATTTTATTTGTGAGCATGATGGTACCTAAGACTGTCTCTTCAGGATGCAGGCTAGAAGTTACCTGCTCGAATCCTTTCTTTACTCCCACGTTGGGTAGGGAGGGGTCCCTTTTATACTGAAACCTAGCCTTTCAAGATGAAGGCATGACTATAATTATATAATACTATATAATACTATCACAGGGCATTATAGATGATTCCAAACCTATAGACTACCTCATCCACATTTTGAAATAATGCAGTCCTGGGAGAGCTAAACAATGACTGAAGGCAGATTATTATTTATTATGTATTTACTACATTTTTTTAGGGACACGGGTGGTGCTGTGGGTTAAACCACAGAGCCTAGGACTTGCTGATCAGAAGGTCGGCGGTTCGAATCCCCGTGACGGGGTGAGCTCCCGTTGCTCAGTCCCTGCTCCTGCCAACCTAGCAGTTCAAAAGCACGCCAATCTGCAAGTAGATAAATAGGTACCGCTCCGGCGGGAAGGTAAACGGCAATTCCGTGCGCTGCTCTGGTTCGCCAGAAGTGGCTTCGTCATGCTGGCCACATGACCCGGAAGCTGTACGCAGGCTCCCTTGGCCAGTAAAGCGAGATGAGCACTGCAACCCCAGAGTCTGTCACGACTGGACCTAATGGTCAGGGGTCCCTTTACCTTTACCTTACATTTATTTATATCCTATCCTCTTTCCCTAAATTGTCCAGGGTGACATAGATTAGGTACACCTTCCTAAATATGCATCCTCTACAGGGCTAAAATTGAGCTGCCCATCACCAGGCAGCAGGGTGCAAAAAAGTAGAACTATCATAACAGCAAAGGACAACCTCATTGCAAGATTCAAAAGTCCAGTGACTGTTTCAGTTTGATTCTTGGTTGCTGCATGAAAACATCCCTAATTTGTCCACCCACATGATTATTTTGAAACTGTTTCCATCTCTAAGGGAAGCACCTGAAATTCCAGCTTCCTTTAAGTCAAGAAAATGTTTAGTTCCATCTACACTGGTTTTCCTCTTTTGCCTGGCAGGTGTCCTGATGGAGAAACGATGGTTCAGCCTTGTACCCCTGAAAGTGACATGCAGTGTGTAAAGGCCCCAGGTCCTGCTGATGCAACCTCTCAAACTCCTGCAGCAGGTAAGACTAGTAGATTCTGTATGTGTGTGCAGAGTTAATGCAGTAGGCAGTATTCTGTTTAGCCAAGGATTTTCAAACAGAACAAGCGGGACTTGCAACCAAACTTTAGTGTAGAATATTGTTCAGGTTTCCAGGCAGCCCTTTCCCATTCCATATCTTCCCCACTAGCTTTCTGCCTATTTCCTCCCACTGAGTGTATATAGTCCTTGTTTCAGCTATTTTGGGTTTCCCACATAAAATCCAAATTATCACTTTGTACTGTATATGTAACGGAACTTGCTGTTTTTATTCTCTTGAGGTTCCAGTGGACATATACTTTTGATTTTGGGTATTCTGGCTTGTGTCGCTCTGGTTGTTGTTGCTGTTGCTGTTGGAATTTGCAAGTGCCGTACTAAAGGTAAGAAATCTTTCTGGCCTCCTTTATGGGTGAGGTTGCAAATGGGCATGGAAAGCATAGAAAGACCAGGGCATTGTATATTGTGCTGCTAAATGGGGATTTTGTGGCCATCCATCCAGATTGCCAACATGGTCCATATCTGCTGGCTTGAGAGCAGTACATGTGAAAAGGATCTAGGAGTCTTGGTTGACCACAAACTTGACATGAGCCAACAGTGTGACGCGGCAGCTAAAAAAGCCAATGCAATTCTGGGCTGCATCAATAGGAGTATAGCATCTAGATCAAGGGAAGTAATAGTGCCACTGTATTCTGCTCTGGTCAGACCTCACCTGGAGTACTGTGTCCAGTTCTGGGCACCACAGTTCAAGGAGGACACTGACAAACTGGAACGTGTCCAGAGGAGGGCAACAAAAATGGCCAAAGGCCTGGAAACGATGCCTTATGAGGAACGGCTAAGGGAGCTGGGCATGTTTAGCCTGGAGAAGAGGAGGTTAAGGGGTGATATGATAGCCATGTTCAAATATATAAAAGGATGTCACATAGAGGAGGGAGAAAGGTTGTTTTCTGCTGCTCCAGAGAAGCGGACACGGAGCAATGGATCCAAACTACAAGAAAGAAGATTCCACCTAAACATTAGGAAGAACTTCCTGACAGTAAGAGCTGTTCGACAGTGGAATTTGCTGCCAAGGAGTGTGGTGGAGTCTCCTCCTTTGGAGGTCTTTAAGCAGAGGCTTGACAACCATATGTCAGGAGTGCTCTGATGGTGTTTCCTGCTTGGCAGGGGGTTGGACTCGATGGCTCTTGTGGTCTCTTCCAACTCTATGATTCTATGATTCTATCCTTTTTCTGTGTCCTAAGATGAGGGTTTCCGAGTCTCCTCTAAACTGAAAAGAACTAGAATTCTTCACCTAGTCAATCTGAATTAAATCCATATCTGCCTAATTCTACAGGTTTTGCCCCCCACCCCATTAATTTGCTTTTCTAGACATGCAATGGAGAGAAGGGACAATAAAGCCTGCCCTGCCAACAACTGAAAATCATACCCAGCCATTGCTTGGGCGCATGAGATTTCTGCACACATAGCTGGGGGGGGGGGGGATTCTGTTGCATCAAAGTTGAGATTATCCACATGCTGATAATACTATTTCTGTTGGAGTTATGAATAGCTCAGAATCCACTAATGTGGATCAAAGGAACAAAAGTTGCCATGGAAACAACAAATTGATCTTGCATTTATGGAATTCACCTTTTTTATCTTGAGGGTCAATAACAGTTGTTGATGTCAGTATTATGTTACTGTCTCCCTGTTCTCTTCCAGGCCCAATTTAAGTTGCTCATATGATTTACACACCTTATTTTCTGCTCCCCCACCCACCCATTTGTGTCCCGCCACAATCCCCAGGACCTCCTTCCACCTTTATCTTAGTGATATCACTGCGGCATCAGGTTTGGTGATCATGGCACAAAGGTTTTTTGGTGGCTAACTGCAAGATCTTCAACTTGGAACCTGATCACCTTTCTCAATGTTGCTGGCAGACAATACTCATCCTATGCCCATGTATTTGGGAAGTATTTGGATATTCCTGACTTGCTCAGGTGAAACAGAGGGCAAGAGATCAAGTCTTTTCTCCACACCCTGATGACAGTGGTGATGGACAGACTACAATAACCATTTGCCCCAGCTAACATGGCCATTGGTGAGGAAGAATGGGAGCTGTAACCCAACAAACACTTGAAAGGCATGAGTTTGGGTAGGATTTATTTGCAGTAATAATCCTCCGGCCAAGGGAGAAATGCGAAGTTGTGCTTATTGTTTTGGTCATTGACAGAAGTGCAAAGCCTGCCCTTGACTTCCTGCATCTCTTTTGCCATGAGCAGTTCCAGGGCAGCCAGGAGGTGGCCAGGGGCTGGCTTCTCACCACTGCCTCACTGATTAACATGCTTCCCCCATTGTGTGTGGTGTAGGGATTCAGGAGGTCTGGCCACTGTAGTCCTGGGTTTTCCCTTTTGAAATGTAAGGCCTGAAGCTGATGGGGAAACTTCTGGTCTTGGCTAGTCATTTTAATGGATGAATGTCGGGGCAAGCCAAGGCCGGGTCAGGACCCTACAGATGGAAGCTTGCTAAAATATTAAGCAGTACATAAATGCTTCTAAATAAATAGTAATGGCATCCTATTTTCTCTTACAGACAGCAGAAAAGGATCTGTAACAAGTGTGTGGGACTCCAAGGTGAGGCCTGCTTCCTTCTTTAGAGAGGGTAAAATCATTAGGGATAAGTGGATTTTTTTTTATTTTTTTGTTGTTGCAAGATTATGACATCTTTAAAAAGTTACACGGGAAGCTGTTTTTATACCAAGTTTAGACCTCTGTTCTTCCTAGCTCAGTATTGTGTACACTGACTGGCAGTCGCTCTCCAGGGTATCTGGGTGGGATCTTCCTGGAGATATCTGGGTGTTGAACTTGGGACCTTTGGCATACAAACCAAGTCCCCTACCATAAAGGTATGCCCCTTCCCCTATTTCACAATATTAGTTATAACATTGCGACTTCACTATTGCATTACTGCACAAAAATACCAGGATTCCTTTCTCAGTTGGAAGGCCTTATTGTTTTTATTTTTTACTATTACTTCATTTTCAAAGAGGCAGAACAGGGAACCTAAGTCCCACTTCTAGCTCACAAAATTCCAGAAAGATTTCCTCCCACAGAATATAGTGGATTGCATAATTTTGATTTTAAGCCATTAAATCTATTCAGTATAGCAGAATGTCAAAATCTGGGTGTGAATCCCTCCTCTCCAAATTGTGTATCCAGACTAAATGGTCATGTGTAAATTTAGTGACATTTCTTTGTGTATTGTAGAAATAGCACTTTGGTTTCTATCAAGTTGGAGTGCCTCATTCCTCAAAACATAACTTGCTTTTTTAGAAGGGGGCATTCCTATTCACAGCAGTCCTTCTTATAAAATTGTAAAATTATTTATTGTTTATTGAAAATATATACTGCCCTATACCTGCAGGTCTCAGGGCAGTTCATATTTTGGATCCATAGAAAAGACATGTACTGGAACAAGAATTTCCCCTTAAATCAAGGGTGATAAATCTGTGGCCCTTCAGTTGTGACTGAACTGCCAATTCCCGTCAGCCCTGGCCAACGTGGCCCATTAGGGATAGATTAGACTGAAAGCCTATGCAAACATAATCAATAATACATTTCATTTAACTTGGTGGGACAGGATTCTGATAGATATGACTTGTAAAGGTGGTAGGTTGGGTATCTTTTTTAAAAAAGGCAAAATCTACCCATGGAGAGGCAATTAACATTTTGGTGGACTAAAATTGCATTGCGTTTTATTGCAAGATTTTCCGAAGACTGCGGCGAAAATGTACTCGTAGACCACAGGAAGTAGAGGTCTTGTGGGATGTACAGGTTAACCAGAGGATCCAATCATCTTCACTTGAACATGTCAATTCCAATGCAAGAGAGTCTGAAACCACACCTCTGCAAACAACTGGCTCTTCAGAGGAGGTAAGCAGGATGAAAAAGCACAAGGTATTGCCTGTTAGCCAAGTCACATAAATAACTCAAAGTTCAGAGAGAAGACAAATCTGGTAACACTTTATTGAGGAAAGATGAACAAAAACAGTATAATTTGAGAAAGGAACAGAGGTATTTCTTATTTCAGACCTTGTACAGATCAGAGACATTCAACCCAACTTACACTCTCAGAACTAATCAGCCAATCAGTGCATGTGCTACCTCAGCAAGCATCTTGCCACTCTACTTGGTTGCTAAGCAACACCCCCCCAGCTTGCTTACTTACTGATAACAGAATTAACCCTGAAGTTGTACCCAGAATGATCTCTGCTATTACACTTCTAGCATTACCTGTCTTGGGATGCCTCTAAAGCTCCTTGGAACAAAGGAGGCTGGTGCACAGTGCTAATTCAGACTGCAAAGAGGCTGGTGGATATCTCTTGCCTATCAGCCAGCAGCTGAAAAGAATATTCTCTATCTAAAGCTTGTTTCATTTAGAGATAGAAAGCAACTTTACCTACAGCTGGAATATCCTTTCAGTACTCTTCCATCAATCATTTTAGTAATACGTTTGGTTTGTTTCTGTTCTGACCCATTGCAGGTTCAGGTCTCTACAGAGCAGAGAAGGTATCTGGTTCCTGCAAATGGGAAGGATCAAATGACTGGTAAATGTCCTTACATTCTTAGCCTGCACAGTCATTTAAAATATATTGCTAAATCAGGGGTCTCCAAGCTTTTTTGGACCAATAGACCCACTGAAGTTAATGGACCTAACTCAATCATGTTCATTAATTTCATTGAGTCTACTCTGAGTAAAACATGGTTGAATACCACCCTAAATATAACTTCCTTAGTTCAGATAGCATTTTCAGTGCAGGAAGAAAGAAATATGAGTGCTTGAATAACGGAATAGTGGGAACCAGTGCTGCTGATTTACCTTATGCCAAGTCCCCTCCTTGCACTCAGCTCTCACCTGTAGCTCCTAGAAGCTGTCAGCATGTGGCAGCTGCCACACCCTGGGAATGACCTCGACTGGCTGGCTAAACCAGGTGAGGGTTCCTTCTGTGAACGTCCCCTGCATGTGAAGACAGGCTCCAGCGGATTGAGCAGACGAGACCAATAGTGGGCCCAAGAGTCAAGAAGGCGGTTTCTGCTGTAGAGGGGAGTGAAGGGCAGATGGGGCTTGTCAACCTGGGAAGGTAGTCCGTTTAGGAGAAGGAAGATTCTGATCCTAAACCTCTGCTGTCTTGTGGGAGATCTTGGGGAGAAGAGAAGGCTAAGCATTAAACCCTACAAAATCCAGAGTGGAGTCCCTAAGGCAGTTGGATGGCACCTTGTATGTCTCCTTCCAGCCAAGCTGCTGCCAAATGTCTTGCTCTGCTTTCCTTTGGACCACATTAGCAAGGCCCAGAAGGTCTTGTCTTCTGGGCAGTCCAGGACTTCCATACAAATGGCCCAGGCTTGTGCCCCTGGGAGGTCACTTTGGTGCTGCTAACAGTGGTTTGACTTCACCCCTGGAGGTGCAGTCCATTGTCTCTCAAGGTAGATGGATGCCAACAACAGCTGTCTCAAACCATTGATCTGTCTAACAGTAACAGCCTGCATGGTATGTTCCACATGTCGGTGGACTACAACTCCCTTCATCTCTGCCCATTGGCAATACTAGCTGGGACTGATGAGAATTGGAGTTCAACAACATCTAGAGGGCACCATGTTGGCAACCCCTGAACTACAGCAGCCAGCAGCATCTTTCCAGAGATCCAGGCACTTCCATCCCAGCCCTACCTGAGGATGCCAGGGACTAAACCTGGGAATATCTGCATGCAAAACATGCTTCACCAGGCAGCTGCAGCCCTTTCCTTTTTTTTTTTTTTTTTTAAATGATATTTATTAAGATTTTCAAAAATACGGAAAGTAAAGATTAAAGTACATTCAAAGCCTTATTTTCAAACATCCACTTTCCGGGACTCCCCCCTTCCCCCACCCCTACCGTATTCCCCTTTCATATTGTTGGCTCCACAAGCTCTCAGTTCTAATTGAAACTTAATTTGTTTAGACCATTATTCGAATTTAAAATTTATACACTCCTCATCAATACCCTTGATAAAAGACAAAAATTCTCTCCCCAGGGCCCACCCCATTTTCATTCCACAATTTCCCTTTTTTTTAATAATAAAGACACCCCACACAGTAGAAATATAAAAAATAAGAAATAAAAAGTATAATAGATGGAAAAAAAGCTCATTCAGAAGAAAAAGTTGACAAGCCTTTGGATTTTAGTTCTCCCCCCCCCTGTCCCCGGTTTAATTTCCCCCTGACCACCAAACCATGTTATCTGCCTGGAATTCTTAAAGTCCATAAATCACCTATTTCCCCCAATTCCTTGCTGGCTTTTTCTTTTTATAATTATTTTTTAAAACATTTAACTTCAAATCTTTAATAAAACTCCCCCCTTTGTTCTTTCCAAGTTGTAGTCCAGTTTCCTCTTGTTCCGCTGCTGAAACGTTCTAATTCAGAAGCTTAGTAACTCTACAGGGATTATTATTATTCAGGAACGAAAACTTGCGTTCAGTCCCTTCCTTTCTTCAATAGAAAATTCTATTGTCTCCTTTAGCTAAACACCCTGTAGACAAAATATTATTTCCGTTTTGCAGCTTTCCCAGAAGATAACCAGTCCTGTAAAATTCCAATGGTATTTTTCCACTTGCGACCATCTTTGTAATGTCCCAAAACTCCTCTAGGGGGATTGTTGTAACTTTGTTTTCTCTAGTCCAAAAGTCCGATTGTTATCCATAATTTCGCCATTTTGTATCCAAGTTTTAACGAGTTATAGCAAATTGTAACAAATTTAACCAGGAAAGTTCGCATAATAAAATCCTCTCTGCTTTCCGACTTTGACAGCTACTTTGACAGCTGTCAAAATCTCCGACTCTTTTCACCAGGCTCTCTCTTCAATCACCCCGGTTCCCAGGGGGGGGGGGTTACGTTTCTTCTCCCTCGATTCTTCCTCCAGCACAGTTCTTATAGTTCCCCATCGTGGAATTCTTAGTTTTAATCAGCAATACACATCTTTTTGGACCTTGGTTTCCCCGTCCTTGTTTTGGAAGGTTTACAATAGGGGAGGGGACTGACTTCCTTTTTGGATCCCCCCCCGCTCGTGTCCAATCCGAAAAAAAAATTCTTTTTTTTTTTCTCCTTTTAAACCCGGTTTCCAAATTACTCACGGGTTGTTGTTAAGAAGTCCGAATTTTCAATGGAAGAAGTCAGCGCTCTCCGCCGGATGGCATGCGGCTGCGCTCGGCAGGGATAGCAGAGGACTCAAAGCACCACGCTTCTCCCCGGCACCCGATCCGTAGCCTTTAAAAAGGCTCCTTCACGAGTCGGGAGGGCGCTAGCGGTGCCAGCCGAGTCTCCATGTCCACGGCCTCCGTGGCCGTGGTTTTTAAGGGTCCCCGCATCGCCGGTGCGGTAGGACCCAGCCCCTGCCGAGCAGGCTCCCTCCGGAGCTCGGAGGGAGTCCGCCATTCGGCGATGGCGCCAACCCGGAAGTCTTAGCTGCAGCCCTTTCCATAGACAGAGAATAACTGGCACAAGATCCCAGGGACAGAGAACAACATCTAAATGGTTCTTTGTCAGTTTGGCATAGAATTGATTCTGCCCTGTCAGACTATAAATAGAAATTAAGCATCCAGGAATGTTAGGAGTTTACACAAAGACCTAAAGTAGCTGAATGAGACCAAACAGTTCCCCAATTTTTGAAAATAAGACAAGGGATTGGGGATTGGGTTACAAGTTTGTACCCCCAAAACACATACACATTTACGTGTGTTGGTATACAGCAGAATCACTAGAACACCATAAATGCTTGGCAGAACTAACATTTTCAGCAGGTGGCAAGATATCAGGACTTTGGCCGCTTACATGATTTTATTGGGAACATTGTTCCAGGCTAGTGGTGCCACTATACTGGGGCACGAAAAGTGTGCAGGACATTGTATGCAGTGAATTTTCTTTTGCAACCAATCTTTTGGACCTTAATTTGGAGGGTATTTAAGTGTGTATGTGGCCTTCTCTTCTGATCATCATGTGGGTTCAGTTGGATCTGTGTGTGCATGTGTGCGTGCACACACAGTAAAGTTGTTTGTAGTTTACTCCTTTTATCATTGATTCTAATGTTCCCCCCCCCAATAAGGTGCATTGAGCCGCTTTTGACTAATAAGTGATGGTGATGATGCTAGATTCCAGTTCATCTTCTGAAATTCACAAGTCATTACACGCACATTTCCAATTTACCTTCCCAGAACTAATAAGGGTTAAGCAACTTGTGTTTTTAGTTCATTGTTACCTTAAAGGAGAAGCCCACAGGGAAACTAAACTTTGAGCTTGGTGCCATAGCATTCTGTCTTTTGTCAAACTCCTGTAGACACAAAGCTCCTGATTTTTTTCCTTTCCTTCCAGCTTTGCGCCTGTCTTTCGACATCTTTATTAAAGAGGTTCCCTTGAAGGACTGGAAGAGATTCATGAGGGCCCTCGGGTTGCTGGATAACGATATAGATGCTATTGCTTTGATGCATGTCGGAGATATGAAAGAGCAGCACTTCCAGATGCTACGGACCTGGCACGACATGAATGGGAAGGGGGCGTCTTTGGACTCTTTGCTGGAGGCGCTCTGTAACATGGACCTCAAAGGCATTGAGGATAAAATAAGAGCTGCCCTGATTACCCAGGGCCTGTATGTCCTTGAAGAGTGACTTCGATAGTCATGCGAAGCTTCCTCCTTGCAAGCTGTTCTTGTGAAGCCTCTCTAAAAACAGTTGGCTTAGGGTTTTCAGCCTGGAGGAGAGTGTTATTCTTCTTTAAAGCTATATACAGTTTACTTGTGAAAAGACTCTGGGTGGGAGTTGATCATGGTGTGGATTTGCCAAGCGTACCTTCCTCTTAGCACGTTTCTCCCTTGTGTCCTGAGTTCAAGTGTCTTCAAAGCCCATGGTATGACATTTGGTAAAGGCTGTTCTCCAACTGGAGCACTCGCAGACCAGTGTTTCCCAGTTGTCAGTGTTTATACTACATTTTTTAGATTTGCCTTGAGACAGTCTTTAAACCTCCATTTTTAAGTTCGGAATAGAGTAGTTGCTTTGGAAGACGATCAGGCATCCGCACAACATGACCAGTCCAACAAAGCTGATGTTGAAGAATCATCGCTTTGATACTCATGATCTTTGTTTCTTCCAGTACACTGATATTGGTTCACCTGTCTTCCCAAGTGATGTGTAAAAATTTTTGGAGACACCGTCGATGGAACCTTTTGAGGAGTCGGAGATGGCGTTTATAAGTGGTCCATGTTTCAGAAGCATACAGTAAAGTTGGAAGTACAGTAGCTTTGTAAACAAGCATTTTGGTTTTCCTGCGAATGTCCCGGTCCTCAAACACTCAGCCCTTCAGTTGGGAGAAAGCCGCACTCGCAGAGCTCAGGCAATGCCGGATTTCGGCATCAATGTTGGCCCTTGTGGAAAGAACTGCCTAGGTAGAAGTCTGAAGACCAGCATGAGGCTGCCTTTGCTGCTCCCCTACTTCGTCAGCCATGCAGTGTTTCCACCTGAGGGGAAAGTCTGTGTGTGTTTTAGAGAGGGACAAGGGATGAATTTCTCTTGTTGATCATGGATGTTGACAAGCTCATGGATCCAGGTGCTTGCCACCAAACTACATTGTTATCTCACTTGGTGCGCAGGCTGCAGTTTAAAACATCCTGCCAAACTGAGTCTTTTCAATGAACATTGTGGCTCCCATTTCTTTTTATTATAAAATGGGTACCCAGTATGCCTTTTGTATTTGCTGTGAATGGTTTCTGGTGCTGCTAAAGTCTACTTTGACCAATGTCTTCAGGAGGTGTGGATGTAAAATGTTGTTTGCCATCAAATCTCATTGCTACATGTCTGAAAGACTTTCCCCCCAAGAATATGAACAATTCTCCATCTTGAAACAATGCCAGCCCCGGTATAAACATTTAGCAAATTGCAGAATCCAGCTTTTCTGGGCACAGAATTCTCATTTCTGTTATGCAGATTGAGTACTTCCACAAACATTTTTCAAAGGGGTAGCTGTTGCAGCAAAAATATGTCTTGTGGTGCATTAAAAGCTAACAAATGTTATAGCTTACGGCTCTGTGGACTATAATTCATGGTTCATCTGATGAAGTGGGCTGCAGTACACTGAAGCTTATGCAGAATTATTCTGCTTCCCCCCAGAAAGTTGGTTTTGCTACTCATGGGAGAGGACAATAATCTATGGGTGATATCCATTGCTCGTCCCAACTGCAAGAACAAGAAACGTTCTTGAAAGCCTCAGGAAATTTGATTCTGTAACCAGTACTTTAGTTCAAGACTTTGCTGAAAGTCCATAGGAATCACAACCTGCACTCAGCTAGTCTTTTTAGAAGCCATTGTTTTTTATACACTTTGGAGGTATCCAGGAACCTCTTTTGTTTGGTATCAAATGATTTTTCTGCCTCCAGTTTACAATGTAACAATGGTTTGTGTTAAATAGTGTCTTTGTGCAGACACAGTCCCTGTACAAGGTGTGAAGCATTTTTAGGTAAGTTGTTAATGTATTTATACTTTTTAAATGTATGTTGTGTGTCAAACATTTGTGTGGGTTGTTTTTTTTTGTTGTTTTTTTTTTACATTAGGAGGACAGGTTGCTTTCCTGTACCTGAAGTTCCTCCTGTGGTCATTCTTGCAGTCACCTGCACTGGGTGCTGCACCTTTGCAGCTCATTGTTCAGCTGGAATCGCGCAGGGAGCCTTTTTCAGTCCATGGGCTGCATGCCTTCATGGCTAACCTGGGAGTCACTTTCTAGTGATGGGCAGGGCCCAAGAGAAAAAGTGGACACATCTATAAAAGGAGACATTCCAGCCATGCAAAAAACACAGGGTTTCTATTATTCTCAATCTCCCAGTGCTCACTTCTATCGGGTGGGCCCCACAACTTCCCTTGCGGGTGGGTGGGGGGAAGCTATTAAACTTTATCCAGATTTGCACACCACAAAACTGGCTATCTATTAACAGCGATAATGAGATAATCAAGTGCTGCATTATTGATGTGGCATTATTGGTCACAGCTGCTGGGAAAATCAGGCACGTGTTTTGTTAACGATTTTGAACAAGTTATGTGTGCAGTAAATACAATGACTGTGGTTTTTATTTGTGAATGCTGCCACAGAGTTTTCTTTTGTAAATTATTGATTTGTGGCATGAATGGATGTGAGGTTTGCCAAGGCCTGTGGCTATTAACTAATAAAATGTATTATACTTCATGAGTCAACATGCCATAATTGGTCCACTCACATGTGAACAACTATTTAGAAAAGGGGTGGGACACCTTTGACCTCCAGATGGTGTTGGACTATAATTCCCAGAATCCCTGATCATTGACCATGCTGGCTGGGGCTGATGGCAGCTGGAGTCCACCAACCACACCTGGAAAGCAACAGGTTCTCCCCAGACCATGATGTTGATTCTGTTCCTGGGGCCTCTGCCCATCTGCTTTCTCATCCCCACCTGCTTCCAGCTGTAGAAAGTTATGAATAAGGCAGAACCCTGTATGTGTTACCATGAAGTAAAACTAGATATTGAGTAGCTGTAAGTCGATGACTGTTTTTTATAGTAGGTTGAACACTATGATACCTCATTTTTTAGTTTTCCGTTCTCTCACTTTGCCTTGCTATTTTGACACACTGGAGAGCCAGTGTGATGTACTAGTGTTGTAACCTCTGCCTAACCTGCTTTTTGCAGGTTATTGTTTTGAGGTGTGTGTGCAAAATGAACTTGCTCCTGGAAGGAAGTAAGGAACTAGTTATGCATTAACTCAATTGGTCCAAAATGGCCCAGTAATGATCTGTGCCAGTTGCTATGAAGGTATTGTGACTGGCTCCTTCTACAGTATTATACACTTTAAACGTCATAGCTTCCCCAAAAGAATCCTGGAAACTATAAGGGTGCTGAGAGTTGTTAGAGCTGCAATTCTCAGTTTCCAGGGAAGGGGGATTGATTGTTACAGTACTCTAGGTGCTAGATCTCTTCAGCAGTGTATTGTTCCAGGTTTCCAAGTCTCAAAGAGGGTGTCACAGACTGGAATGGTTGGGGTACAGGAAAAAGGAAGAACAGAAATGATAGAATCTGAGAAACTTCCCTACAACAAAAGACTGAAATGTCAGCTGCTTTTTAATTTCGGGCCAGATGACAAAAGAGGCACATGATTAAAGATTGTCCCTATCTATTTTGTAAACTACTTTGAGGTTTTATTACAAGCAGGCGGTATATAAATTTTGTGAAAAACAAAATAGATGATGTGCAAAAAGTGGAATGAGATTCTTCCCTCAAAGTAGAACTTTGACCATCAAGCAAAAATACCTTTGTACATCACGTTGATGGAATTTGCTTGCACAAGGACATGCTGCTGGCTTTGAGTATTGTTTAATGCTTTTTCCAAGTGCTGTACAGACACTTAACGACAAGGCTATCCTTGCCCTCGGGCTTTACAGTGAGATTAGACAAATTCATGGAGGAAGGTAGCTTGGCTTGTTGAATGCTCTCTTGCTGCTGAGATTTCTGTGTGCAGTGCCTCCATATTTTTGGACGAATGGCTAAGGAAAAATACTCTTTAAGTACTGTAGATCCTACTGCATTTAATGCCACCTGTTCTTAGGTAAGTGGGCATAGTCCCTTGGCCTGTTTGAACTACCTGACCGCAGAAGCTGATGGGAAGGAGTGAATTGTGGCAAATATGCAGAAAGCGTCTATGTAGAAGTGTGCTATGGTTCTTTTGCACATAGCACTGTTTTGGAGAAACATGTATTAAGGGGAAGAAGGGACATCATTGCAGAAGCATTTGAAAGTGTTTGGTATATAGCTACTTTGCTGAGTGTGGCTTAAGCATGCACAGACTGGAAACTGGCATGCTTCCAGCAGTTCAAGCATGCGCAAGTAGGTGACCCATCTTATCCACCCAACTTGGGTAAGGCAGAGAGACAGAGACTGGTTAAGCTTTAGTGAACAGGTGAGTCCTTTGACCTGGGTTTAGCTGTTCCAAATGCAACGCTATGCCATACTTACCTATGGGTTAATGGAACAAGCAGAATATGCTTGATAAATTATGTAGCCTGTTTGGCAAAAATTACTTGAAGTTTGTATTTATTTCTAGATATGGTATATTAATGTCTTTATATTCAGGTGTTCTGTTTTTAGTGATTTTATTCTTTTGATACTACAGATTGAAAAAGCCAAGTTTGATATGCGAATATATAAAATAACTTAGTGCTTTGCCCTTGCCATTTCTTACTGTTGGAAGTCAAAAACAACTTATTTGAAGGCAGAAGCTTTTTACCTTGTTTATGAAGCTATGTCAAGTGTCCGAACTGGAGCTGTACAAAGCAATTAAACGATTTTTAAAAATGGTATACATTGTCTTGCAGTCTGTACACATATTCTCAAGGTAGATTTCATGTACGCCTAGGCTTGGGTCTCAGGTGACACTTTGAAGGCAGCAACCAGGGTCAGTGGGGCTGAGCCAGACCTAGGTGGGAGACTGCTTGGGAGAAAAGCAGGATTCTCCAGGATATGGTGAATCAGTGATATGAAATATTTTCAAACTTCCTTTTACAATTTAAATAAAGCTTGTCAACTGTCAGGAGTTTGTAACAGTTTTGGTCATGAATCGGAGCCCATACTATTCAGCTAGGTCTCTGTCTACTTTTGGGGGTGGGACGGGACCTCGGGGCCAAGTGTGGCTTTCCAACTGTCCCTTGGGTCTGCCCCCAGACACACACCCTCCTCGAAAGTATGCCTCTTCCCTGCCTGGACGGAGGACCAGGCTACTGTACAATGATAGAATTTACATAATCGCTCCACCCACTTTCACAGCACCAGAGGTTTCCCAGAAAGGAGATCCTTCACTCCAAATCAGAGACGGAGGCCACAAGCATCTTTTCAAAATACCATTTATTACAACACAACCTTGCACACTAAAATCCAAGTTGGTGTATTGGTTTGCTTCATTAAAAACGGTGTCAACTGCTGGAGTTTCCAATTCTTTCAGAAGCGGCACATTCCCAAACATCGTGGCCAGCACAGGCCAGGATGGAAGAGACTCCCTCGCCAACTTTCTTAACTTGCTCTCATTGGGCTAGCCAACCTGGTAACTTGTAGTGTGCAAGCAATGAGAGAAAGAAAGAAAACAGCATCTTTCCAGCCACAGCAGGCATGTTCTGTGTTCTAGGACTTTTTTCCTGTTGCAATTCAGTCTCAGTGCAGAGCTGAAGCATCTGTTGGTCTATGCCTCCTCTAGCAGGGCCTGCCTCTCATGAGGAGGGTCCACAGCTGTTTGATGCTCCCAGGATCTGTGCCTTGCTGCTAGCAAACATCCTAGAGCTAGGCCCCAGGGGTGGACGTGCAACAGAAAAATGATCACCTTGTCATGAAAAGAAGCCCAGAAAAAAAATTCTGGGGCACAGCGCCTGTCTTCAGCAGCTTGAAATGACATGGTGCAGAGGGGCGGACAGTGTGAGGCACCCCATAATTTCTTTTTTGCAAAGGTGCGGGAACTCTCATTAAATCAATGAAGAACTGCTGCATTTTCCTTGTAGCAGATTTTCAAAGTAAACCTCTTGCATTCCTGTAAACATGAGGTGTGTCCTGTTAGATGAGTGAGCCCCCTTCTAAAGAAAACTGGCTCGCCTGCCATTCCACCCAGGCAACCTCCAACGGCTGTGCGCCAACACTGGCTGAGCAAGGACTGGGACCCTATGGAGAGAGCTCTGGGTGAAGATGTAGGATGCTCCAGACCCTGAGCTCCACCTGCACAGGTTCTTGCTAACCTCCCAGGGACATTCATGCTTGTTTTCTCCACTGAGGGTTTTAGCTGGTGGTGTCCTCTCTAAGCCTGTCAAGCCAGATGTTGGTCAGGGTGGCAGGCTCCCTTCTCTCAAGAGAGACAGAGGAGTGTGTGTGTGTAGGGGCAGTGCATCTCTCAGACCACAGCAGAGGAGGAGGAGGAAGATGAAGATGAAGCTGTGGCTGCTGATGAGGAAGGTGACTGGGCAGGGGAGGAGGCATTCCAGAAGAGCCACCTCCTCTTAGGCTGCCGTTTCTGATGGAGGTAGTCTTCCTTCTCACGCTCCTTCCTGGCCCTCTGATAGTGGTCCTCCTCCTTCAGGTACCAAACTGGGGGCCACCGATGCTTCTCAAAATAGTCCTGGTTCTCTGCAATGGGAGGAAGGAAGGAACTTTAAAAGCCTGCTAGTACAGTTAAAAAAGTAAAGTCAGAATTGCAAACATGCAGCTGAAGTTTATGGGAAAAGCAATCTGGGGAGACATGGATGGTTTGCAAAGCTCTGAACTGTCAATGTGCAATTTATTTGAAGCAAAACTAGATGGCATCAGCCATTGACCTGAAAGGGTTAGAACAGCTTTCAGTGGAAGAGAGGCGCAGACAGGAGCCAACCCTGAGGATCAGCAACTGCAGTGAGGAATCCTACTAGAAGGAATGGGATGGGAACAGGCCTCATGTGTTCTAAACCATTTTTAAGGGTTTTTCTGAGATTACAAGGGTTACAAATTGGCTCTAAGCTGAAACTGATACTCTTGTGCATGTTTAAGAAACGGCTATAAAAATCTTATTTGTTGCTTTTCTTCATGGACACCCAAGGCAATGCACAACTCATAATTCTTCCATGCTGACCTGCTGACATTGCTTTCATCTCTCGAGGAAATTTGCGGCAGATGTTGTTGTAGTTGGTGCAGATATGATGGAGGCACCAGTCGGCTAGCTGGTAGGCACCATGGAACTGTGGGAGGGGGGAAATAAGATATTGACATGAGTCACAGCACAACACCACAGGGTAATTTAGCCAGTACTGCTAAGGAAATGACTGGGGCTACCAACAGTGCAATCCTGTTCAGAATGGGTAGGGAACCTTCAGCATATGGGCCAATCTTGGCCCACCAGAGGGTCCAGCTTGACCCACAAGAACATTTCCCCCAAAACACACCTACCACTGGTAACGTCCGCTGATGGGCAGAAGGGCAGGATTTAATCTTGCACTGGCTGTGTGCCCTGTTCCCAACAGGGAACAGGATCACACAGCCAAGGCAGTGGAATTTAATCCCTATTCATCAGTTGATCTCACTTCTTTCCTTAGTGGGAGGTGCGTGCGTGGGGGGACTCCCACACCTGCCACTGCTACTCCTACCCTCTTGCTTAAAGGAAAAGCTGAGCTGCTTCAAAGAGCAAATGCTCTTTGAAGCAGGGGGGTGGGGGTGGACCCTGCCCACCTGTCAGTCATGTGACGTGTAACTGACAGGTGAGTCCCTGGTGGCAATCTGCCAGATTTGGCCCCTTGAGCCAACTGCTGTACAAGATGACTGGGAAGCAAGTCTCAGAGTTCAATGTGACTGATCTCAAGGGATCACTACGGATTCACTATGACCAAGCCGTTTATTATACCTGAGCCAGCTCCAGGAACACAAGGACGTCACCATCAATATCCACTAACATCTGAGTTGCTTCCATCAGACCAGACACCGTGAACTGTTCTGTAAAAACACACACATACAATAAGGTCAGAGTGCATCAGTGTGACCTCCTGACTAATAGGGCAGAATAGGTAAAGACCAATCTTTTTCTTTCAGTTTTTAAGCAAGGAAGAAACTGGATTCTAAGTTTTCTAACACAGCTGTGGGGTTATTGCTGTGGAGTTCGTTTGTTTGTTTTTAAATTACCCAGTTTGAGAAGAAATCCATATTCACTTTGTATTTGTTGAGACAAAACTGAATCCTGTTCTAACAAGCACATGGGCCTGCTTTTCTACATGAATTTTTTTTTCTACATAAAATAAAATAGGCAACTCCAGAGGAAAGCAATCCTGTGGACAGTAGTGAATTGCTTATGTATTTGGTGCCACAGTATGTCAATAAATGCTAAGTGGGTTTGGACTCACCCTTGATGTGCTCCACAACAACATCATCAGAGCTCAGCATCTGCAGCCCACCACTCCACTGAATAAGACACAGACCCCTTCAGGGTCAGGTAGGGCCTGCCATTTTTTAAAAATGTTTTTGTTTTTGTTTTAAACCTTGCAAGTAAACGTCGAGCTTCTCAATCAAGGGGAGAGGTTCTAGGTCAGCCCACTCTACTTTTGTTTAAAAAGGAAACTTTTTAAACTGTGGAGCATTCACAAATGTGACACTCCACTCCTCTCTTAAGCAGAACAGTTCATTCTCCCAGCTCAGCCTCTCCTCATTCTGGGGCCTGAGAGAGGGCAGAAGAGGGGCACAGTGCGCCACCTGCCGGCCAGACCAAGATAAGCAGTGGGTCAGCCAGAAAGTCACACCCTTGTTGTCTATCTCCATGTAAGCATGCTTTGAACACTGCCTCAAACCCTATCATGGCTTGCCTCAAACCCTATCATCCCATCAGTGCCTTCAGGGAAGGTTCTCCATATCATACAATGACACCTAACGACATCACCGCTTCCTAAGCTAATGCCACTCCAAAAGGTGAGGAGAAGGATCAAAGCACAGTACTTTCACGCTGTTAAGCAGAAGGCATAAGCTCCTTCATTGCCCCATATTATGCCTGATCACAGCTATGAAGTCAGAACTGTGCCTGCAGCTCCCCAGTATTACCTGTCAGTGCAACTAGGTGTGGCAGACACAGGCGGTTGGCAAGAATGATAAGCTTCATGTAATCAAGGTCTGATGTGGAACAAAACTGCCCCGTGTACAGGTACTCCAGCACTGCCCTCATGCAACTCTTGCTGGTGTAAGGTAAAACCACCTGTAAGAGCAAGGACATGCACACAAGACATGCACACAAGAGGGGTTAATTTCACAACATACTGAGATACAGAAAAACTGCATACAACAACTCTTCACTTCTATTTGCCCTTTTATTCAACCCAATGGTTGAGGGCAGGGAGTCCAGCCTGTGTACCACCTCATTTGCTCTGGCTAATGAGGGGAATTATAGAGTGTTCAGGCAGCCTAGCACTTAATAGACTAGAGTGGATCATGTGATATTGCTTGAGCCCTATAAAAGCTTGCCCTGAGAATAGGCTACTGGGTTTCCCCCCTACTCACTGGGATGGATTGTTGTTGCTTTCACAATAGAGATAGGGAACCTGCAGCTTTCCAGGTGCCCCTGGACTACAACTCCCATCATACTAGCCCACTGGCAATGCTGATTGCAGCTGATAGAATTTTGAGTCCAACAACATCTAGAGGGCTACAGACTCCTCATCTCTTCTCTGCAGGATCTTCTTATACTTTTAGGTCAGAATGGAGCCTGTCCAGAAGACACTCACATCACTCTGAAAGCAGCCACAGTCAGTTCCTACCATATCTTTTGGTTGAGCCCCAAGAGGGACAAGACATTGAAACTGCAGAGTTTGTGATCATTTTACTTCCTCAATAATATACAGCAGGGCATCAGGAAGTTGCATATTTTTCACACACATCAGCATACCTAGTAAGGTACTAGCTCCTTCTCTGCATCTGGTTTACAATGTTTACATCCTGGTGAAAAAGATACATGGGCACCACCATTCCCAGGTTACCAAATTTATGTGTTTTTGCAAATGGGTGTGAATTTGCCATATGAAAATGCAATAGGCAAATCATGGTCCTAAAAGTCCCTTTGTATGTTGTTTCAAGGTTGACATAACATAGGTAGTCTTGCACAGATTGTCTGCCGTTTGCAACGGTTTCAGAAGGGAAAGGACCTTTCCAAAGTGCTGACCACACTGCTGGCCAAGGACATTTTCTTTCTGAAGTTGGAAAATTCAAGCAGTATTTCTCCTCCTCGCTCATTAAAATGGGACATAATCTGCATAGCTTCCATTTATTTTCATGGAGCTTGTATAAAAGGACTTCTTGGTGGGTCCTGGCTGTTTCCCACTCTGCCACCTTTACTGGCACCTAAAATCTATTGCTTGAAATGGCCACCTCATCATAGGGTTGGCTTTCAATACAATGCCCCCCTGCTTGAAGCATGCTCAAATTGTGGGAGAAAAGGTAGAAGGCCCTCAGTAAAAACTATAAGTCTTGACTCCTTTTAGCCAAACTGTGTCCCCAAAGCCTTCTAAAAACCACAAAAGGTCAGGAAGCTGGATACCCTGTAATCTGAGCACTGCCCCCAGTCCATCCCTTATTACTGTATAAAACATATAGCATCTTCCCCTCCAAGCCCCACATAATGGGACTTGCCCTAAAACCCTTCCCTACCATCTCCCCTTTTCTTCCCTTTCGCCTGGATGCTGAGAGTACTGTGTAAAAAGCAAAACGCAGGCTCTACTCCCTCCCAAACCCCAGGGATCTTAGCTCAGCAGCTGAAAGAAATGAAAACATTTGCTCATCAAAAGATCTGCTCAGGTGTAGTGTTGACAAAAAACTGAAGTTGCACACAGTATGAAATGGGGTCCAAGTATTAGTTGGAGCTATGTCTAAGTTGAAAAACTAGAGAGATGATAATTCAGTCTGGAGCTTTTCATGCTCATGGTGGCCTCACCTCTTGGGTTGAGCTCTCCACAAACGGACCCCCAAACATAGCAGCCATCCAGTCACAACTGGAGATTAGCAAGGGCTTGTGGGCACTGATAGCACCATCATCCAGCATAAAGGTGACATCTGCAAACAAGGAAAGAAACATAAGCAAATGTTTTTATGTTTGTGACAACTGTGCTTTACCATCACATAGTAACAGGGAGTTGTAGCTAACTTGAGTTCTACTCAGAGTAGGCCCAACCTAAGCTAGTCATGGCCATTAACTTCAATGGATCTACTCCGAATAGGACTAGCACCGTATACAACTCAGAGAAAACTAATGAGATACTACAGGCTAGAAGATGTCACTTCCACAAGAACATATCCCCCCCCCCCAAAAAAAAAATACTGAAGGAATAAAGTCACCTACAGCAATTTCCCCCATCTACAAAGTAATTGTGCAGATTAGCTTTGAGCTGTGAGTTTTGGGTTTCTATATCTATTTGATCTTTTTCTGGGAGCTATTATTTGGGGCTACAATCATTAACATTCAATGAAATTTCCATATCATGCCCTAATTTAGCTATGCAGCAAAGCTCATCTACAACCTCAATGGCTAGCAAGTTGTGCCAAAGCTAGCCAAAACCAACAGCACAATCCTAAACACATTTACTAGGAAGTTATCACATGAAACAATAATGAGATATTTGAGTAAACATGTTGAGAATTGCTCTGTAAATATGATGCAAAGGCTTCTAAGGCTTAAAAAGGCAATTCAGGCATCCCACAAACAGGAACTGGGTGAGGCATAGGATAATGATGATATTTCACATAATCCAGAAATGGTCAGGACAGGAGGGAATGAATCTTCCTGGCCTTTGTGTTTATTCTACAGCAGAGGTGAGGAACCTGTGGCCCTCCAGATGTTGATGAACTACAGCTCCCATAATCCCTTATTACTGGTCATGCTGGTGAGAGTTGGAGCTCAACAACATCTGGAGGACTATAGGTCCCCCACCCCTGATCTACAGGATTAATCAGAAGGGAAATTTCATTGAATGTTAGTGATTGTAGCCCAAATAATAGCACCCGTAACAACCACCAGGCCTTCATAGCAACATAACTATATGGATGACAGGATGAGCAGGAAACTGGACAATGCAACAGAATTTTCTGCACTATGACTGGCAAGCAAAAATACAATTAAATTGGCTCCTGCACAGGAAACAGCAAGGAGCCCTGAGTAATGGAACAGACAACCATCTGGTGGCGAAAGCAGCCTTCGTATTTATGCAGAAGAGCTATATGAGGGCCAGCTCATATATTCAGCAGAACCAAGGGCCAAAGCTTGTTTAGACATTACCACTTTAAAGTGTGTGTGTATCTGCTCTCCAGTCTAAAAATAAAAAAGAGCTCGTGTTTATTCAAAACAGAGAAGAAAGACCTAATAATAATTTAATAATAATTTTAATAATACTAATAATAATTTTATTATTTATATTGGGTTTCCCCTAGTCATTTTCCCTATGTTTTTTTCTATTAAGTAGGATTCATTTAGATGGATGAGCTTAGAAAAAGCTAATGCTATTCAAAAAACGAACCATCTTCTTTCTGACATAGTATTTACCACATGCAAGGAGTTTGATTACATGGCAGAACACTAAAAAAAAACCCAACTTGGACATCCAGAAACATTGAAGTAGTGCAATCAAAAATTCTACTAATTCATTCTTCCTAACGAAGGTGGCTCCTAAAGGGCTTCCAAAGCAACACTTAAGCCAGGGTGAGAACAATGTCCTGTCCCACCCTGTTTCTTTAGCTCATTACCCAAATTCATCTCAGCCCCCCGCATCCTGGAAATCAAACGACATTGGTCCCAATAGCCATGTCCCACAAGGCTACCCAGTGCTCTAGAGCGTACCAGAAAAAGTCCCCTTGGCCAGACACTCCTTAACCCGGTTGGTTCTCCTGACGTGGAAGGCTTTGGTGATCTCCTGGTTCATGAATGCCTCATTGTTCAGGATGTTGGCCACCATCATCCTGAGGTCAAAGACTTCTAGCAGCTCAGCAATGTGGGCAATATGCATCAGGTCCCTCTCGTTCTCGTCCAGCTCCCCTGTGTACAGATATTTGAGCACAGCCCTGAAGGGCCCCAGTTGGATAGAAGGGTCCATCTTCACCACCACCATAAGTCGGGGCTTGTATGTCATGGGGTCATCCGCCATCTCCTCCTGGATGCTGACAAAGGCACGGCTCCAAGAGGAGAGGATCCGCCCCCGTTTTAGCCCTCGCTCCCCATAGTTCTTGCCCCGCAATATCCCATCGCTGGTGGAGGCTCTAAGGCACGGTTTTTGCTGGCCAGAGCCAGCTTCCTCAGCACTCTCACAGATATCAAAACTAGCAGCTCTCAGGAGGAATTCCCGGCCGTGGTGATGCCTCTCCTCCTGATGGAGGGTCCGCTCAGCAACACCAGCCCCGGTGCCGCTTCCTGTCATCCCCTGCTGGCTCTCCTCACTCAGGTCCATCAAGAACAAGTCGTAGAACTTAGAGGAGGAGGTGGAGAGGTAGATCTTATGCGCGTAGATTTTGATTCTCTCTTGCAACACCAGGATGACATCCGCACACAAGGGGTCCTCCAGCAGGTTGGCTGGACGCTCCTCATTGTTGGAAGGAGGGTCAGGAACAATGATGATGGGTGGGGGTGGCTTGGGGGGCAAGAAAGGGGCCTGGAGCAACGGCCTCTGGACATTACGCAGGTGAGACTTCCAGAACTGGAGATGCCGGCGGGAGATGAGGGCAGCTCGAATGGCATTGTCGAAGACATCCTTAATGCCAAATTGGGCTACTACGCTGGTCTCATAATAAGGGATCCCCAGCTCTTTGGCCACCTCTCGCCCCTTCTCTGGGGGGAGAATTTCATTTGGTTTGATCGGTCTGGAGAGAGAGAGGAAAAAAACCAGGAAGGGGAAAACTAGTTTTACATCTGCTCAGCAATCCAAGGCAAATGACAGAGGTAAGTCAGCCTAAGGTAGAAAAGTGGCAATTCACAAGGAGAAAACTATCAGGTGTGGATCCTCATTATCTGGCTGTACCTGCCTCTACTGCCTTTCCTCTCTTATTTTTGCAGTTTGTTTTCTACTCTCCATGCTCTCAGAATGTGTCCCATGGCCCTAGCCAAGGGAGCTTTCTGCCTGGTACCAGAGCTAAATTGGAAGCATGAGAAGTATTATTAAAAAACAACAACACAGGTGTGGGGCCATCCAGGGAACAGTCTGCACTAGTTGCCCAATTGTCCCTGCCCACAATGTAGATGGAGCAGGAACCTGCAGAAGCTGAAGACTTGTACACTAGAAGGTTCGATACACACTAAATCCCTGCACTTACTGCCTTTCTTCTTCAACCAAGGACTATTATTCAATTTGCTTGTTCTGCTTAACTACAGTAGTCACTGGTGTCCATTGGGACTGTTAGGGCAGAATACAGGGAGGCCAATGACAGATGGAAACAATTCTAGTTTTGCCTTCACCCTCTTCCCTGTTGTGCTCTACAAGTGCAACAAGAAGACTGAGGAGGAGGAACTGACAAGCAGTGTCACCCCCTAGACTAAGTAAGAAGGCAGCCTGGCTGGCGGAGGTTGGTGGGACAGGATCCCATATGCCCTAAAGGACCAGCTTCCATGGCCTCACTAGCGATGGCCAACCTTTCTGAGAATGATGCCACAAGTCAAATCTAAATCTAGCATCCCCACCTTTGTCTTCCGTGTTACTGAGCCAGGGAGCAGGTACCAGTGTAGCACTGGAGGACAGACCTGACATTGTGCCATAGGCAAGTGCATGAGTCTTCGTGCTCTAGCCCAGGAATGCCACAAACTCCCTGTCCTGTCGTCTATGAAACGTGGCACCTGTGATGCCCAACCACAGTTTAGCTTCCCCAGCCCACCAAAGCCGTCCTTGGGTTATTTCCTACCTGGCTAAAGGTCGCCTAGCTCGATTTACTGCTTCCAGGTCAGCATAGCGAAGGTCAAGCTGGCAGCCTACAAGGATGACAGGAGCTCGGGGGCAGAAGTGCTTGATCTCTGGGTACCACATGGTCTTCACATGGTGTAAGGAGTTGGGATTAGCAATGGAGAAGCATAATACTACAACGTCAGATCTGTGGACAGAGAGGAGGCAAGAGTTAGTTATCACTTTGGTCTCTGCAAGCCCTCTCTTTACATTAGTCAGCACCTCTTGGTGCAAGCATGCACCCTGCAGGATGACACCCAGTCCCTCCAGGTGCAATGCACACCCCAACTTTCCCCAAGGTTTTGGTGCAAATCCAGTGCTGTCCTTGCAAGTGTTTGTCCGTGTGTGTGTGTGTGTGTGTGTGTGTGTGTTTGTAATGGGTCTATGTGTACCCTGTGCTCATTGTTACCACTACCACCATAGTGGTACATTGCCCCCCCCCATGGAGAATTCTATTTGTTCTCATAGGAGTGTGTGGCAAGCATTAATTTAAGTATCAGCAAATTAAGGGAGGAACCTGGGGACAACATTGGGGCAAAGGCTAAAGCTGCTTCCTGTCCCAACAGCCCCCCGTGTTTATGGCAAGGGGTTGTCTCAGATAAAAGAGCATTTACTCTGTCCCAGATAACTTGGTTGGAGTCACTGAAAAATGTGTCTGGTCCTATTTGCATAGCCCCCACCCCTTCATCTGCATATGTCCACTTGGGTTTCATTTCTTGGTTAAGTGCTCCATGATAGCAAAACCCTAAGAGTGGGCTTTTATGTATATTTTAGGCTCGGTAACCACCCATCTTCCACTTGTTCCATCTGAGATGCCTGCTACTACATATCAACACATAGTGTGTATTTTGAGGAAGGGCTGGTATATTGCTAGGACATTCCACTCCCCACCAGTGGAGTATAATATGAAATCACCTGCTATATCAATCTAGCCTCATATTAAGATCTTCCTCCAACACCCTGTTCCAGGTCCCCTAACTGCCTGGAATCCAGGGTGTGGTTTCTTGAGACAGGGCCTTTTTAAAATTTGCACCAAATCCATGGGAACTCTTTTCCTAGGGAGGTTCAGTCTGCTCTGTCATTTCCAACTTGCAACACTTTGCAAAGGCCTCTTGACATTTGCTCTGAAGGCCTTTGTGTGATTATAATTCTTTTTATCTCTAAGTAGAGTTGAGACTATTACCTTGGCTGAGCTCTCTACTCCTTAGCATTGGTGTTCCTGTTGATGGATTAGGTTTGAGTTTCACTTGTTTAGATTATTGTTTTAATTTTGTGTAATGGATTTCAAGCATCTTGTTGCTCACTTTACATATCCACCAGGTCAGAGATCAGGCCTGGCTTCCCCTTTTGTTTCCCTTCCACATTACATACCCCGTCTCCACCCTGAAGGATTCTGTCAGTGATTGCCAGGTCTTTAAAGCATAAGTGAGGGGTGGGAGCAGGTCTCACCACAAGAAGCACAAAGCTTTTCTCACAGCAATGAAAGACAACCGTATGGGAAAAGGTATAGCGGGTCCCATGAAGGACACCCCTCCAGGAGGGGCGAAACTGGCTCCTTTGCAGGACACAACCATCCTGCAAGGTAGACCAGACTGAGACATGTTGGCTTGCACTTGACCACCCAGTGAGCTTCTAAGCCAAGACTGAACGTCTGCTCCATGTTCATCATTAGCACTGCACCAGATAATCAATATTGACCTTCCATAAGCAAAGCGCCTGTCCTTGTGATGGTCTCCAAAGGTATCCCAAAGCCTCAAGGACACACTAACATCATCTACCACATCTCGAGAGCGCTCCAATACCTGAGAGAAGGCAAAAAGATTACATACTTCAAATGAATAGAAAGGACTAGGAGGACTGCAATGCCCAGTAGCTTTTTAGTCTGATAATCAGTGATGCAGGATTTCAGGAAAGGGCTGAATATTTTTTCCCCTCCACATTTCACCCCCCTCCCCAGAAATCTTTTCAATTATTTAATTTGATTGGGAGCACAATCTCAAAAGCTTCCCCCACTCCACCCATCAGAAGTATCTGAATGTAAGATTTGATTAGGGCAAAATAAATTTAATATACCTAATTTAGGCTGCAATACTACATTCACTTACCTGGGAGTAAGCTTACTAAAAGCAATGAGACTAAGTAGGCTTGCACTCTCACAGTATGGACACAACTATTCAATCACATGCCCTTCCCTTACATTGTTTAAATTTCAGATGGGAAAAAATGAAGGCTTACTAATTTTAGCATGTCAAAAATGAGATATCCATTTCTGTTTATTATATATATACACAAGCTCTGTATGGACAGAAAGGGGGCTCAACTTTGAAGCTGCCCAATTTGATCAGCACTGTATTAATTACTTGAGCCAATTCATTTTATGATTATTATTATTATTTTCAAAATGGAAACTTCCTCACAGAAAAACAGAGCAGGGGAAAATGTTTTGCCCAGAATTACTGTTGATCACTGGAGGGAATCTGATTCTCCTCAAACCCAGGATTAACCAGATTAAAGTGAGGAGGTGGGAAAGGGTCGTGGCTCAATGGTAGAACATCTGCTTTGCATGCAGAAAATTCAGTGTTCCATCCCTGGCATCTCTAGGGGGTTAGGATAAACCCTGGAGGGCCACTGCCAGTCAGTGCAGACAATACTGGGCTAGAGGGATTGTTGGTCTGACTCAGTATAAAGCAGTTGCTTGTGTCATTATAAGCCCAGGTATTGATTTCCCACCAGTGAGATTTCCCAGGTGATTTATCCATTGACAAAGATACCACTCACCTCCTGGCAAACACGATACTGGTCAATGGCCCAGACTGTGGGCACATGGGTAGCAAGAAGCTGGTACTGAGTCAGTGTGGCATTACAAGCACGGGCACAAATGAGCCTGGTCTTGCCCACTGCGTTGTCCCCAACCACAACACACTTGATAGTTTCTACGTTTGGCCTTTCATAATCCATGTCAGAATCCATTAACTGGGACCTGTAGAAAGGAACACAGAAAAAACAGAACCGGAGAAAAAGTTTATTGAGCATTCATCTTGATTTGTTTGCACAGTCTAGGACGAGGTGGTACAACTTTGCAAATGTGGTATTACCGTATTTTTCGCCCTATAAGACGCACCAGACCACAAGACGCACCTAGTTTTTGGAGGAGGAAAACAAGAAAAAAAATATTCTGAATCTCAGAAGCCAGAACAGCAAGAGGGATCGCTGAGCAGTGAAAGCAGCGAACCCTCTTGCTGTTCTGGCTTCTGGGATAGCTGTGCAGCCTGCATTCGCTCCTTAAGACGCACACACATTTCCCCTTACTTTTTAGGAGGGAAAAAGTGAGTCTTATAGAGCAAAAAATATGGTATATCAAGCAATAGTTTCCCCACACTTTCCAGTGCATTTTCCTCTTACTTTCCTTATTGAATGATTTCTAATTCTGAAGAAAGCAGACTGGTTTTGCCAGAGAAAATTGCAGGATTGGTAGTTCCTACCCCCAAAATAGCAACAGTCTGGAATTACCCCCAGACTCTGAAATACTTACATGGTTTGGGTTCTTTCTCAGGCTAGCTGTCCATGAGTTTAAAATAAGGTAGGAAACTCTCCCAGGAATGCCATGTTACTGACTGTTACAGCGCCCTACAACAAAGACTACCCAGCAGTAGCAGTCTGACCAACTCACTGTTTCACAATGGGTTGCAGGGCTGTGCTTCGTTCTGTCCTCCCTTGCTCCGTACCAATTCATAAACAGAATAATTCCACACTGAGAAAACAGTGCAGCAAGAGCAGATTCCACAAATGGATGTAAAGTCCAAAACAAACAGCACCCGGGAGGGAGGGAGGGAGGCAGCCTTCTGGATCAGGCCATCTAGTCTATCCTGTTCTCACAGTGGCCCACCAATATGCCTGGGGGAAACCCTCAAGCAGGGTCTGGGCGCAAGAGCCCTCTCCCCTTCTGGACTTCCGAGCAACTGGCATTCGGAAACATTACTGCCTCTGACTGTGTCATGTCTAGGAGCCATCGAGAGCCTTATCCTCCAATCTTGCCATGGGCAAAATTTACTAAAGCAGAAACTGGAGTTCAGCGCAAAATAAAAAATTTAGGTTTGTTTATGTCATCCAACCAACCAATACAAAACAAAAGCTTATAAATATGAAGTAACACAAGGAAACAATGAAAGAAATTAACTCAAACAAGTATATTAAAATTTGATGTCTGAGACATAACACCTACTGGATATTTCCTTTTTAATGCACATGGGATATAGGTAAGCCAGTATGCAGCCCTGAATTCTTCTGGTTTCTGATGGCAGGAGGATGAGCAGAGGCTACTGGACCACCTGGCCACTCTAGCAATTCACTTTGGCTTGGTAGAGACTGGTACAAAACAAGCAACCCTGGTCTTCTCCTCTGCCAAGCTCACCTCACCCAAATCCAATTCAGCAGGATTCCCACATTGTCCGAATTTGTGTCCCTCCAGACATCAGCTGAACAGAATGGCCTGCTCCAGAAATGTGTCCAAAATAATCTCCTCTAGCAGGGAGTCATGCCCCAAGCACCAGCTCCCCAACCTGGTTGTCCCTCACAAACAAGAAGGGATCTCCTCCCCACCCCCATGACAAACCTCCCAAGATGCAGAAGACTTGGACAGCTGCCCTCCTCCAGACTGATGCAACCCACACTGAACCCAGAGAGCAACAAGCAAGAGCCTTCATGAGGGGTCTGGAGCCCAGGCAGCTCTACCCCTCTCCATCCAAAGCAGGGTCCCTTTAAAATGTAATCTTTCTGAAGCATGCATCTTTAGCCTCAGATAAGACCACAGGCCCTGCCAACTTGATTCTAGCTGCCTCTGCCTCCTCCTTTTTATCTCTCATGCCTGTTCATGTGAGATTCCCCCACCCACCGGTCCCTCCCTTTCCAGCAATGGTTAAAGAAACTTCCAGATCCACCTGACTGATCATGGAATTTATCCCTTCCTTCTCTCCACCCACAGCACCATCCCCCCCCCCCGCTCCACAACCATGTGTGCTTGCACAAGTCTCTCTCTCTCTCTCTCTCTCTCTCTCACACACACACACACACACACACGTGTGTGTGTTCATGCACTTGCATAATAGAAGCAGCCTTTGGGGCATAACAGGGCAACTGCAGAGCAGCCAAGCTCCTGCCTGTCTGCCCAAGCGGCTGCAACAACTGCCATTTGGGATGGCGTATCTTACAGTGTTTCCAGTAGAGTAAAAAGCAGCAAGACTCAGGCTCCCATCTGGACTTTTTCATTCCTTGTTTTCTATGATAGGGAAGTTCACAGCAAGGCTATCCCAACTGGGGATAATCATAGCACAGAAGAATGACCCAACACAGGTTGTTGTAAGCAGGGACACCACCATGGGAGTGTATGGATATTTAGCAGTATCCTTTAGGAACATAGGAAGCTACCTTATACCAAGTTGAGCAGTATTGTCAACACTGACTAACAGAGGTTTTCCCCATTCCTACCTGGAGATGCCAAAAACTGAACGTATGACATTCTGCATGCAAAATGGTTACTCAAGCTTTGAACTACAGACCTTTGGTAGCAGGTATGGACACACAGACCCTGAAAACAGGAGCCCACAACCAAACAGCCAGTTTGTAGTCATTAGAGACATGAATCCTCAGCAGAGTATTTTGCCAGACATGAAGTCCAGATATGCAATGAAGCCGTGTCTTACTCAAAACAGTATTACGACACCATAGCTCAGGATGGGGTATTTAAAACACTGGCATGAGGAGGAGGTGCTCTCCTCAAATGCAGTCAGTTTCTTGGTGTGTTTTCAATATTAGGTTGGTACAGAAGTGAGAATGAAGGGGGGGACAAAGAGCCAGTACAGTGTAGTGCTTAGTGTGTTAGGCTAGGACCTGGGAAAAGAAAGAAAGAAAGAAAGAAAGAAAGAAAGAAAGAAAGAAAGAAAGAAAGAAAGGAAAGAAAGAAAGAGAGAGAAAAAAGAAAGATATAAAACCCCAATAAACAGCAATGACAACAAAAATCCACATTAAAGAGGTGCAGCTTCATCTATCCTAAAAGTACAAAGAGGATTTTTCAATGTACTTTCCTCTCATTTACAACGCGGAAAGTTCTTAAGGAAAGGCTAAATGGTGCCAGCACTGGTAATCCTTCAACCTCCATTGCATCAGGGGGACTTTGGAAGTGAAGTGCATAGCAGGCTTCTGCACAGAAAGGCTGAGCACCACCACTCAGCAATCCAGCCTGCATAAATCAGAGTGGCTGTTAGTTTTACTGGGGTGCTGCCAACTCCCCTTGGCTGAGAATCAGATCCTGCATGCAGAAGCCTGTGAGTCTTCTAACTAAGGGGCCGGACAGGTAAAAGCCTCTGGAAAGGCTTGGATAGTTCAGCCCAGTTTCATCAGTTCCAAGTCATACTGCAACAACCTCCACCCCAACAACCTGATCAGTGGAAATACGTTTTAAAATCATGGCATTACTTTTGGGGGATATTTCTTAATCTCGGGGTTGTGGCTTCAAGTCCCACTTTGGGCAAAAAGATTCCTGCACTGCAGGGGGTTGGACGAGATGACCCTCATGGTCCCTTCCAACATTACTATTCCATGATTCTGACATTTCTGATCAAATAATTATAATTATAAAGCTGCTGCTATGCCCATGGTATCCACCCCTCCACCAGAGTCCTGGAAACTGGAGTTTTCCCTTCACAGAGCTGTAAACCCAAGGACCCTTAACAAACATGATACCCATTATTCTTTTTTTGGGTAAAGAGAGGAAACATGCTTTATAAATGTATGGTTTGTATGCAGTCCTAATGCCTGGCACATAGCTGAGGGTCTTTGATGCACATGGACTGAACAAATTTGCTGTTAACTGCTGCCATCTCATGTAGATGGTTGTGCAACCCGTACAGCACATAGGCGACAATTATTCACACAATTAATATTGTTGTTCAAAAACAATTTTTCACCATTTATCAAATTTGTGAGAATAAGACAACTTCTTCAGCATCTCATGTAGATGAGCTAATTTGGGGAGCTGGAGAGGTAACTGTGGCCTGACACATTTGATTAACTTACTTAATGCAAGGGTTTCTTCCTGCCTTATGCTGCCTTCAAGAACTCCAGGACCAGAACTTCCACTCATCTAACAACAGAAGTGCTTCCTTGCCCAGGTATTCTTATTGCTCTCTGCTACCACGGATATTAAGGGATGTGGGTGGCGCTGTGGGTTAAACCACAGAGCCTAGGACTTGACGATCAGAAGGTTGGTGGTTAGAACCCCTGGACCGGGGTGAGCTCCAGTTGTTCAGCCTCAGCTCCTGCCCACCTAGCAGTTCAAAAGCATGTGAAAGTGCAAGTAGATAAATAGGTACCGCTCTGGCGGGAAGATAAGCGGCGTTTCCGTGCGCTGCTCTGGTTCGCCAGAAGCGGCTTAGTCATGCTGGTCACATGAACCGGAAGCTGTACGCCGGCTCCTTCGGCCAGTAAAGCGAGATGAGCGCCGCAACCCCAGAGCCGTCCACGACTGGACCTAATGGTCAGGGGTACCTTTACCTTTACCACGGCTATTACAAGCTACAGTCAACAGAGGCCCTTGCCACACATAGAACTGCATCCCACACAACACCACTAATAGCAATGAATGGGCTATCTGGGGGAGTGTAACATCTTCTCATGAAGAGGGAATTAAGGTATATTCACAGCAGAAGCACAGCCCCATAAAAGATGTGAGAGGACTTTGTGTTGTACATGGAGAAAGAAGCGTACATTTATTGTGCGGCAAAGTGATCTTCTTACTATTATTATAAAAGATAATTATCAAATGGTTAAAGGGGCAAGGGGAAAAAAAATACAGTTAAAAGGATGCAATTCATTTCTCAGCCAGTGAGCGCTGAAAAGACAGAGGGTAGCCAATGCACCACCCAGAAACAGGTCTAAAATATCTGAGTCTCAGGTACCTGTTGATGCTAACAAGAACAACAAAACAGCACTTGTGATAAAAATGTGAACACACAAGACATGCCTAGCAAAAAAAAAAAAAAATGTGCTGCCATTGTGGACACACTGTGAGTCATTCATCTTTAAAGTTCCTGATATGCAACCCTGCCAGGGTAGGAGGAGGTTGGACAACAAGGGCAGTTTGTCTTCATGCAACAATGGAGTGAAAGCTGACTGAGGTTTAAAGGTAGGGATGGGCAACCTGTGGCTCTCCAGATGTTGCTGGACTGCAGCTCCCATCATGCCTTAGCATTGGCCATGCTGTCTGAGGCTCATGGGAGTTTGCATTCCAATAAGAGGTGGACAGCCACCACCTCCTCATCCTGCAGCCAAACACAATTCCCTGAGACAAGGTCCTCATTGAATATAGTGGGATTTATTTTGGAGTATACTTGCATAACATTGTGTTGTGATTCTCAGCCCCAGAGGCACTGAGAACTCTCAGCTCTTCAACTACGCCTTTATAGGGCTTCTCGGTGAATTGGAGAATCCAGCCTTCCATGGGGAAAAGAGCAAGAGAGCTAGGAAATTGTGCTGTGCAACTGTATCAACCAAAAATAGTATAGCGGTTGCAGTGTTGGACTAGGACCGGGCAGACCCAGATTCAAAACCTTATGCAGCTAACATGCTTACTGGGTGACCCTGGGTTGCACTATTCTATATTTGTGGTGTTCTATTATATTCTATAATGCTATTGTTATTTATTGTTTGTAAGCCACTTTGAAATTCATTTGAATGAATAGGTAAAGGTAAAGGTACCCCTGCCCGTACGGGCCAGTCTTGACAGACTCTAGGGTTGTGCGCTCATCTCACTCTATAGGCCGGGGGCCAGCGCTGTCCGCAGACACTTCCGGGTCACGTGGCCAGCGTGACAAGCTGCATCTGGCGAGCCAGCGCAGCACACGGAACGCCGTTTACCTTCCCGCTGGTAAGCAGTCTCTATTTATCTACTTGCACCCAGGGGTGCTTTCGAACTGCTAGGTTGACAGGTGCAGGGACAGAACGACAGGAGCGCACCCCGCCGCGGGGATTCGAACCGCCGACCATGCGATCGGCAAGTCCTAGGCGCTGAGGTTTTACCCACAGCGCCACCCGCGTCCCCCTATTCTATAATGCTATTGTTATTTATTGTTTGTAAGCCACTTTGAAATTCATTTGAATGAATAGCAGCATAGAAATGCAATAAATCTGATCAGAACAACCATACATACTGCCTTGAACTCCTTGGAGAAAAGGAGGAGAAAGTAATAAATAGGTATTATAAAGATGTTACTCATATGCTTCAGAAATATGCAGTCTGCTGAAACAAAGAACAAATTTTAGAACAGGGAAGGAATTGGGCCAGTTCCTGTTTGATGTGCGAATAGTGGCTGCCTCTCTTTGGAGAGCCTGTGATCACAACCAAGAGGCAGAATAGATTTTCATGTACGCCCAAATCTCCTTGTGGGCTTTGGCCTCATAGCTTATTTCTTAAGCACAAAACAGGATGTGTTGAACCCCAAACCCATTTCACCCAAGCAAGAGTTAGCAGCAAGCTCTCCCTCTGTGACAGTCAGCTTCTTGGGTCTGTTAACAGTTAAAAGAACTCACTCCTAGTGGGAGCGGATTTCAAAATGAGTGCGCAAGACACGTGGGGAGGTGGAATAAAGGCAACTGAAGGCAAGTGCCATGTGAAACTCCTGCTGCAGCAGCAGCAGCAGCAGCAGCAGCTGTGGAGGCGGTCAGCAAACTAGCACCCATGTGACATTTGGGGGGGGGACAATCCTGGCCCAGACAAATCCTATCACTGTTGTTTTGTGCCTCTCCTCTTTCCTCCCCCCTCTCCTTCCTTGCTGTTATGATTCCACTCCCCTCCCCTAAAAAGAAACCCTCTCTCCAAGGATCCCAACACCAGCAGGAGAGATAATCAAACAAGTCTTTCTTCCTCTCCATTTCAGCCCCTGTCTATTTCTGTAGCTCTTTTGTCTGAGTGCACAAAATCCATTAGTTGCTTTTGTTCTCTAGGACCTGCACTTAGGCTCTGTAATCGCCACCACATCCAGATGCTCCCCTCCCTCCCAGCACATCTCCTGCCACACACGCTCTCTGGCCTTATCTCCTTTGCCAACTCCCTCTTATCTCCTTTATCTCAACCCCCTCTTATTTCAATGACAGTCTTTCGACGACAACTAGTCACTCCTGCTCATTTGATTCCGCTATGTGCCCCCTTTTTCTGTCCCTCACCCCGTCCACTCTTGGTGACATGTCCTCAGTTCCTTGCCATCAAATCTGCCCCGCTATCTCTCGGAGAGAGTAGAATTGTGTTCCTTGCAAGCTGCCCCAGTCTTCGGTTGCCAAGGAAACTAGAGAATCTCTCAGGGAGCCTAACCTGTTTCCTAGCAACCGACAGGCTAAATGTGCCCCCACCCCACTCAATCTCATTTCACAAAACACAAAATGGGGGACCGGGAGAAATAGCGCAACAAAAATAATTAGTAAAAATATCCCTTGGTTACGGAGCATTTCCGGGAGGGGGGGTTGTAGAGGAAGAAGGGTGGGAGGGCTTGAACATCCCCCCAGAGACCAGGAAGGGAGGCATGGGCAAAGAACTCTGCAGATTACGACCAGTGCCTACTCTGCAAAATTATGCTAATGAAGATTGAAGAGGTAAAGCTTAATAGGAGCGATGCTTTTGCAAACGAAGCGGAGTGGGGCGCAAATACGTGTTTATTTATGTCTACCCATATGCGCGCGTGCACACACACACTCTACATTACTCTCTAAGCACACTGCACATTTCTTCCACATTACAAGCACATCAAAGTACAGGAGGCTGCACGAGCAGCTGGCTTGTTTGAAGGAAGAGAGAAACCCGATACGCACACAGCTCTCCACACACTGCGAAAAGGTTTATGCAATGAAAGATATCCTGGCCAAGCCTGCCCTTGGAGCAGAACACAGCTCTCTCCACCCTGCCCGGGTTTGCTTTGTTTTCCTTTTTTGCAAATCCCACCCCAGTCCCGCCAGAGCAGCGCGACCACTCCGTTTGTTTGTTTCCCTTTTTGGCAGTGCAGCAACTCCCCACAGAGACCCAAGGCAAGCACGCAGCGTCGAAGAGAAGCCGCTCTCCAGGCGCGCCTCTGGGTTTGAAGCCATTTCCCCAAGAACAGCGCCAGGAGTACGCGATGCTCTTCGGAGAGGCTCGTGCAATCTGTGCGCGCCTAGCATCTCTCACCACCGCACGCCCGGGTTTAGCGAGACTGGCGGAAACGCTGCTCCCCTTGCGCTTTCACCGACCCCACCTAAAATCGGCACTATTGACCCTACTTGCAAAGCGGACCCTCGACCCTGGCCTGACCCTCCGCTCCCGCGCCTGCAATAACTGAAGGGGGGCCGAGGGAGTCCCGCGGTGGTCGCTGTACTTACGCCAACACATATGAAGGGGCAATTTGCAGCGGAAAGAGCCGACCTCTTCCCCGGAGACATGATGGTGGCGGGCACGAGCGCCCAGCTCGGATCCTGCTCTGCCGTGCCGACCGCTGGGCGGGATGCTCAATTTCTCCGGCTCAGATGCTCTGACAGAACAGTCCGCGTCGGCCCCAGAGCGGATGCGCCCCTTCGCGCGGCATCTTCCTCGCCCCAGGCCGGCTGCGCCGAGCCGCATGGAACCCCTCGCCAAGCTGGGCGCCCCCTCCTCGGCTGGCGATGCTCCGCCCTCCTCCCTGGCGGCCGCGGGGCGACTGAGCGGCGGGCGGCAGCGGGGCGCGAACTGCAGTCCTGCGCGGAGACTCGCCCACCGCCTATTTTCATTCACAAAAAAAGGAGAGCCCCCTCCCGGGAGCGCCGCGCAAGCTCCGCCCCGCAGCCCCGCCGCCGCTCATTGGCCGAAAGCGAGCAAAAGAGGGGGCAGGCGGCGCGCCGGCCGGCCGGCCGGGCCTTCCGGGGAGGGGGCTCTGGCCACGGGCTGCGGGGGGCGGGAGGAGGAGGGGTGCAGCTCGGGCAGCCGCTCTTACCACACACTTCCCCTCTGTGCTTTCCGCCCCGCTGCAACGTCCCTCAACCCTGTACATTTCTCTCCCCCCCCCCCCGCGCACCTATCCCCTTCTATACATCTTGGGCCATTCATCCCTTTCTCCTCACTCTCCGCCCCAATTTATGTGGAAGGCAGCAGAGGCTCTTTAGGAGCGAGCAGGGCAAAAACAATAAGAAGAAAAGCTTTGTGTACCACAGTTACCTAACATCAAGCTCTGTTAAATTGGGGGGGGGGGGCAGAATTATACAATAGCAAAAGCCCTTCCCCAAGCTCAGGCATGTAGGGCTGGAGCGTCCCAAGGGGGCTGCTGGGACTTAGAAAAGCCTAGTTCTGCTATTGACATGGATACCCTGGGAAGGAGAGGGGAGTTGGAAACATCCAGCCTAGATGTTAGATGTCCCCAAATGGTCTAGACAAGGTCGCAGGTAGATCAAGATGAATATGGCAAAAACAAAAACAGCCCTCGAATAGAGATAGTGCAATGGTAAAAAGGGACAGGTGGGCAACTTCAGACCTGAGATGAAATCAAGCATATTCGGTAGGTATAGGCAGTTTCCTGCTTTCTTCCAGCTCCTTATGTAATTGTTACCCTTGCATTATACAATCAGATACATAAACAAGCCAGTTTTCTTTACAGTATATCCATTTATTGTTTCTTCATCATTCTTAACCTGCCCATCCCCTCATCTATCCACCTCCTTGCCTGTTTGCTGTCCCTGATACTGAGTACCTATGAAAGGGGGAAAGGTTTTTATGCCTTAGCTTGACAGTGTCCAGTAAAAATGCTTCTCTCAAGCCTTCCCAATGCCCTCTTCACTTTTTCTAACGGATGTTTCTGGTATCTAGTTTGTACCTACCCATTCTTCATATTTTCCCAGTCAGTTTGACTTCATACTAAAGGTTCTATCATAATGCACACCAGAGAGCACTCAAAAAACTTATTGAGCTCAGTGGAGAATGAACACTCCACATCCCAGGATTTTGCCTTCAGCTCTACAGAGACACCAGCTCCCCCTCCCATACTATGGCCATTGCAAAGAAGGGTGTGTACTTTCAAACAATTGCAAGTCACATAGTAAGTGGATCAGGGCCAGTATTGTCATCTGAAGCTAATTGCATGCCAAGTTATGCAGATCTGAGATACAATTTCTTTTCAAGGAAGCTGCAGGGGTGACTTTTCTCTCTCTGCCCCTTCTTATGTCTCCTCTGGGCACTGACAAAACAAGACCACTAAGTTTCTGCCTGCAGTAGCCTTGGGCTCTAGGGATGTCAGACAGAGGAACAACTGGCACATATTCCTTCCTTCCCAATGCAACAGAACCACACAAGATTCAAAAGCAAAATATATGTCTGGTTGGTTCCTTTGCACAAACGGAGTGCATGGTTGTATTTTGCAAGGCTGGCCTTCTTTTACCAGGGCCTGGCCCAGACAGCTTTATCTCACCCCCATGGCCTTATACCAGATTTCATCAACCCTGACAGTTAACAGGACTTCAGTGTCTCTTGCAGATCTCTCTCTCTCAATCCATCACCTGCTCCCTTTTCACCTGGAGATGCCTGGGAATCTGGGGCTGAACCTGGGGCACTCTGCGCTGCCACTCAGCTACGGTCTCTCCCCACAAGTCCACAGAATGTATGTGGGCTAACGAGCACCCTCACTATACTTCACCTCTAGCAAAAGTCTGGACCAGTCTACTCTGCTCCCCTGCGCCTCCTGGCCTCAAACACCCAGCCCGGCTGGACGGGTTCTCTTGCAGCACTCTACACCCCCCACCCCACCCCCCGAAAAAGCTCTGCCCGCCCCACTCGACTCCTTCCACCCTGGCGTTGCTTTGCTGCCCTTCCCGCCCCCTCCTCCCCGCAGGATGAGGACAGAGACGAAAATCTCGAGTCATCACTGGAGCCTGACCAATGGGAGGCGGATCAGCGCCCCAGCTCCGCCGCAGCCAAGACCAGCTGCTGCGATCCAGCATCTTGAGATCATGTGATCCCTCATTGTCCTCACTCAAGGCTCGTTTCCCCCTCCTCCCCTCCCCTCCATGCATAACCAAAATAAACTTGTCCCTGCTCTCTTCCTGTTAGGATCAGCCGAGCCGCGGCCCTTCCGAGCCGCTCCAAGGGCCGGCGCTGATGCAAAGGCGCGTCAATGCGCGTCAGCGCTCCGGCAGCATCTCCCTCCCGCCCTCGCTCGCTCGCTCCCGCCACACCAGCCCCGCTCCGCCTGGGGAGGCCTCGGCCTCGGCCCCGCGCCCCCCTTCCCTCCCTCCCCGCCAGCCCCCGGCTCCCTTCCTCACCGGACTCGTAAGACGGGGATCTCTCTCTCCATAGCAGAAGAAACCTGGGCTTCCTGGACGGGGGCGGGGGTCCCGGAGGGCTGTCTTGGGTTCAGAGTGCCGGCTCCCCAGCCAAGCCCGCCAGCACCGAGGCCACCGGCTTCAAGCCCCAAGCTGTTTATTTCCCTGCATTGGGCTGGAATGAAATCTGCAGGCAGCTGAGACGCAGGTTTTAGCTTCCTTCTCCGACAGGGTCACGGGGAAGGGACGCATAAAAGCTCGCTTGCCAGCCGCATGATTTGGCTTATTTTACTCCTTTCGTAGCAGGTGCTTAATTGTGGCATAAAGAGTTCCTGGCAGCTTTCGCCGCTAGCCTCATTCCGGACTGGCCCCCTGCCTGGTGCAAAACAATGGCACAATTGTGACTTGGGTCAAAACAATTCTCGCTCCATGTTAACCTGCTAGAGGACAACACCAGAGCCGGGGGCTGCCATTTCCCCTCTTTCTTTTCCCAGTAGGAGGCGCCGAGGAGTGTAATAAGGCGAGGAGGAGGAAATACTGCTATTGAAGAAAACGGAGTTACAGCTATTCCAGCTATGCTCTTTTAGCTCCACAAAGCACAGTTTTGCACAGGGGTTGGCCAGGCGGGCCTCCATCAAGGGTCCAGGCCTAGCAGGGTGAAATAATTGTCCCTCTCCACACTGATACATCCTAGATTAAGCCTCTGGTTCTGCATGCTCACCCAGTTTAGTCCTCGTTGCCCATGATAGGCGGCAGAAAATGCACATTCTGCACCAAAACAATCCATTTTCTACAACACTTAACTCTGGGTATACCAGACTCAAGAATTTAGAGAACTACCTGAAGGTGCCATCTCTGACACTAAGAAGTGGGATTCCCTGCTGACCAGAAACAACCCCTCCCTGAAACCAAACTAGCCCCAAATCATTCTGGCCTGCTCTTGGGCTTGTTGTAGTGGCAGATGTGCAGAAATCAGCAGGAGAAGCTTTTCACAGCAGGGAGATAAACACTGCCATCTGCTAATCTGCACATCATCAGGCTGCAATTTGAAGCACAGCTAGAAAGGGGTGGGTGGAAAGTTGGCATCTTTACTGAGCAAGTCTGCAGCGCTGGCCCAACCATTAGGTAGAGTGAGATGTCTGCCTCAGGCAGAAGATGGTGAGAAGCAGGCAGAATGCTTTGTCCCATGCCCCCTGCTCCTCTGTGTCTCCAAAGCTAATCTGCTGCCCTCAAGTGCAGTAGACAATACTGTCCTGTTGCTCAGGTTTTGTACATGGGATTGAGAATTGCTGCCATGTTGTTCTTCACTTCAAGCAGCAAAATGTCTTACCCTGCAGGTGTTGGCCTAGCCAGTAAATAGATAGGAGATTCTTAGGAACATAGTGGTTATCAACATTAATATAGTTCTATTCTTATATTACAAAATGTGAATGTGCATGACCTACCGCCATTAATAACATGACTCTTGAGAGCAAGCAAAAGGTGAGCTGCACTTTCTGTTTTTACCAGCTAGTGGAATGTTGCCAAAAGGCATTTGCATGTGGGAGATGCCCACACTGTACATGTGGACCCAGTTTGTGTTCCTCTGCCTCTCAAGTTCCTTTGAAAGCCTGGCACAAGCCACACAACAAGAAGAAAGTGCTGTGCACTTCCTGCTTCTCCACAATCATATAATGTCTGAAGGTAATGAAGGGCAGGGACGGGGCTTTAAACGTAGCAAGTAGAAAGGAATTATGCAATTTTTGTGAAATTACATCATCCTGGCTGCAGAATAATATTGGATCACCATTCCTTGGCAGGGGTTGGGCTCATGTTTGAAATGTGTAGAAAAAAATCACAATGAGGCAACCTAAATATTGAAAGAGAAAAAAGGAAGCCAAGGGGTATAAGAGGAGGAACTGGGCTTAGGGGAAAACAGGGAAGCAAATGATTCAAAATATATTGCTGCTCTTGGTCTCTCTCAGCCCTACAGGCAATGATTGAATTTCCAAAACTAAAAGCTCTCTCAGTACCACTGAGACCTTTGAACCACCGACCTTCTGATCAGCAAGTCCTAGGCTCTGTGGTTTAACCCACAATGCCACCTATGCCTCTGCCTATGAAGCAGCAGAACATGGGAAGGTGCCTTATACCAGATTGTACCAATTGCCCAGCTAGTCTGCCACTCCCTACTCTGATTGGCAGGGACTCCTCAGAATCTTGGACAGAGAAGAATCTTTCATATCACTTGCTACCTGCTCCTTTGAACAGCAGGTGCCAGGAATAACAAGGGCATTCTGCATGCAAAGCAGGCACACTGCTACTGAGCTATGTCCCCTTCAAAGAAGCTGGGGTGTCTAGTTCAAAGGGGTTTGCGAGCATTTTGAAAAGGCATTCTCCCTAACCCCCAATGCCAACATAGGGACTGTGATTTATCAAGGATCAGATTGTCCCCAGCAATAAACAGGTAGAGTTGGAATGTGTGAGATACTTCTGTTTTAAAATAGACATCCCATGAATCTATAAACATAAAAACAAACATCAGTGTGTTAGTGGAGCAAGAGCTTTCCCCCCTTCACTTTTCCCTTTGCCCAGGTATAGCCCATGTTCTAACAGCCGCATAACAGGGGAATTCCCACAGGTACAGCTCTTGTAGAGCCTGCCAAAATTCCCTTGGCCACATATTTATTAAAGATACAGAAGCCCAGATATGGCCCCGTCTGGCCATTCATGTTCTAGCCAAACTGTCTCAGAGGCCCAAACCAACCGACATGCAGTTAGCAGTTGTGTGAACAGCTTTGAAAAAGTAAATAAGTATCTGAGACCCAATCTCAATCTGTACTTCTGCAGGGGGAAATGAGTTAAAACCACTCTACCCCACCCATCCATGCCAGGAGCAGGTTCCAGATTAGGTCCCCTGTAACGGAAAAGGGACACGGGTGGTGCTGTGGTCTAAACCACAGAGCCTAGGGCTTGCTGATCAGAAGGTCAGCGATTCGAATCCCCACGATGGGGTGAGCTCCCGTTGCTCGGTCCCAGCTCCTACCCACCTAGCAGTTTGAAAGCACATCAAAGTGCAAGTAGATAAATAGGTACCACTCTGGCGGGAAGGCAAACGGCGTTTCCATGCACTGCTCTGGTTTCGCCAGAAGCAGCTTAGTCATGCTGGCCACATGACCCAGAAAAAACTGTCTGCGGACCAACGCTGGCTCCCTCGGCCTATAGAGCAAGATGAGCGCCGCAACCCCAGAGTCATCTGCAACTGGATCCAATGGTCAGGGATAGCTTTACCTTTATCGGAAATATATATTTCTCCCCAAAAGCTACTTACAGAACTTCCAATTGTGTAAATGGTGTATCCTCTCATTTGGCCCTATGTAATGGGCACTTATCTACCACCTCTCCAAACTGCTTAAAAACTACAATCCACCCTACAGTTTCTTGGGGGTTCTGAAGAAGCTGGCATTTGGCTGAGCTGAAAGGGAACACACACACACGTCACCAATGCAGTTTCAGCTCCAAGTCAAAAGCTGGATTTGACCAAAAGCAGGGGCTGAATTCCCCTCCCCCCACGCTGCCTTCTGCTTTTATCACAGCTGTAATTAAAATGCAGTTTGTTCTCTGTTTCCATGTATCCCTGATATAAGCCTCTTGATCTTATCCCCAAAGATTCCCCATCTGCCCTGCTTGTTAATCGCCCTTGTTCCAGGCAGATAACTCCAAACTCAAATGCAAGATTCTGTGTTGCTTTGTCCTGAGCACTGCAACAACCACAGGTCAAACAGGGAGGTGTGTTGAGGGAGGGCAGAATTTCAGGCAACCCTAGAGAGAAAGCTTCTAGAAATTATCTGATTCATCTGTAATGCATTAAGAAATGCATTATTTACCATCCAGTTTGCTAACTTTCCCCAGATTAACAATCACAGTTTCCTAATTGAAGTGCAATCCCAACAAGACAAAGTACTGTGGGCTTGTCTGACCATGGAGCTTGTGGTTTCCTATAACTGGTCTTCAGAAGCATTACTGCCTCTGACTATGGAGGCAGAGCATAGCAGTCATAGTTAGCAGCTGTTGTTAGCCTTATTTGCCATTAAAATTTCCAGTTCTTCTCTACAGCCTCCCCAAGTTGGTGGCCGCCTGCCCCCAGTTGAGGCTGTTGTGGCAGCTCCCTTCTGGACCAAGGGAAAGCCTTGCCACAGTTGCACATATGTCTGGTGACAGGGCCGGCCCAAGACATTTTGGCACCTGAGGCAGACCCCAAGAACTGGGAATTGTAGCTCAGGGTGCGTGTGTGTCTCCTGACTTACTTTCAGCACTGTTAATGAACTACTGTTCCCAGGATTCTTTGGGGTGAAGCCATGACTGTTAAAGCAGTATCAGGGTACTTTAAATGTATGGTATGGTTGTGGCTGGCAGACTGAGGTTGGTGGGGCAGGGCCCTGTTCGCCCTCATGGACTAGTCTCTACTGCGGTATATAAATTCAATTAATAATAATAATACTGCATGTAGCTGTTCCTGTGTTGATAGCATTGATGGAGGCCCTTGGTCTGAAGGAACAGGCGAGAGGCCTTTTCAGTTGCAGCTTCCTGGCTTTGAATTGTTCTGCCTAGGGAGATCTGGATGGTGCCTATGCTTAATGCCATTTTGGTATCTTTTATTCTTCCTAGAGCTTTTTAAACATCAGTCATATCTGATTTTATCTATCCTTTCTTTTCTTTTATTCTCCAACTCCTGTTGCTTTACCATTCTGCTGCTTTAATTTTGTTGTTGCAGGTTCAGATATGTGTTGTTTTTACTGGTTGGGAGCTGCACAGAGAGTTTTTATCAAAGAAATATCAAAGAATCATAGAGTTGGAAGGGACCCTGATGATCATCTAGTCCAACCCCCTGCAATGCAGAAATATGCAGCTGTCCCTTATGGAGATCAAACCTGCCACCTTGGTGCTATTAGCACCACACTCTAACTAACTAAGCTATAATGAGATACCCTATATAACAAGATACTAGGGTATGCATTTATCAGTCATCTTACTAAGTCCTTCCACCTTCTTTGCTTTGGTGGAATCTACACACATATAAAAACCATTCTGAAAATGCTTTTTTAAAAAGGGTTTTTAAAAATACATTGAATTTTCCATAAGGCTCACCATTGCCATCTAGTGTCACATTGTATATTAAAACTCACTTAATACTTTTTATTTGCCCCTGTATAGCTGAGTCCTTTGCCTCCCCAAATCTCACTGGCTCTGCCCAGCCTCAGTGTTACACATTACCCAGAATTCTTTATGCCAGCACTAGAAATGCGCTCCATTACACTGCTCTGGTGCTTTGTACTAGGCTGGGCAGACATTCCAGCCAGGCAAAACCCCTCAAGGATAGCGTAAAGCTGGCCCAATAAAATGTGTGACTGGTGAGGGGATCAGATCTGAGGAGAATCCTGAGGGTTGGATCAAAAGGCTTAGAGGGCCACATTTAGCCCCTGGATCTGAGGTTCACCATCTTTGCTACACACTCTTAACTAAAATCCTTTGTGGCTTTTTGTAAACTCCAGTACACAGTCAACATATTCCAAATCCCTCAATGTCCCTGCTTAACCTCAGCTGTGTGTTTTTGGCACAGCTGCTACAGTATAATACCCAGAAGCCCTTGGATTGTATGCTTGACTTTAAATAGCTACCAATTAAACACTCTAAAGTTGTAATTTTAATTGTTGTTGTAAGGTGCCCTGAGAGGTGCTTTGCACCAGAAGGGCAGGGTATAAAGGTTTTAATACATAAAAGCAAATGTTTTAAACGTTCTACCCACTTTTTCCAATTCTCTCTGGATGCTTTAGCGCAGAGGCTTGTAGGAAACCTTACAAAGCCCCTATTTAGTCTGGCTGATCTCTTGAGAGCTTGGTGTATTTGCTGCCAGACCCCTGTCAGCATTTGACAGACAACTCTGAGTCAGCTTGGTGAGACTGCAGTTTAAGAACAATCCCCTAGAGGTAAAGTTCACATTCTGTTCACAAAGGGCAAGGGACTGTCTTGGTGGAAAGGAAATCAGTGCACACTTCAAGATCAGACATTCAGCTCTTTTCACCTTTGAATATATAGGGTGCTTGCTATCTTGACCATGATCTGACCCACCTACATTCCTCCTTCCAAGCTGTAACATTAACTCAGCACAGTTAAGTTTGCACTACATAAAGCTCTCTGAATACAGCCCTGGAGTTGAAAAGTTCAATTCATCTAGCTGGGAGGGGAGCATTTATACAGGTGCACAGGGTTGCAATTCTGTGGCAGTGAACTTGAAAAGCAAGACACAGTTTCTAAATAATAAGGAAAATGTTCTGAAGCACAGTTTGAGAGTCTAACATAGGTCATTCACTTATGTAGCATATATATGTAGTATGGGGAAACCCAGCCAGAGGGGCGGGGTATAAATAATAAAATAATAATAACATTATTGTTTTGTTGCTGTTGTTGATGATAATAATAATAATAATAATAATAATAATAATAATAATATGGCCAAGATAAATTGAAACCAATCTATGTACTCACAAGGCATTGTTCATCTTGGTCTTCAGTCTGAGGTGGGCTTTGCCTCTGGATTCCATCTCTTCCACTTCCTCCTCCTCTTCTCAACAGTCTGAAAGCAGAAGAAGGAGATATGCGGATGAAGTGAGAACTGCCTTTGAAGTAGCTTATCTCCCCAACATTGAGAGATGGCATTTCCTTCTCTATGAAACTGGAGAGTCTCTAAGACATGGTGGTCTGTATCAGCTAATGGTTTGTTTAGCATGACAGAATACTCAAAATGACCTCTTAAATTGAGTTTACTGGATTGTCATCATACTGGTCCCAGTGGGTACACTCTGCGGTATTTGATAAAACAGGTAAAGTTCACACTGTGTTTGTGGTTGAAAAACAAAAATTGTATGTGGGAGGTTTCCAAATGTTGGGACATAGGTTTGTAGCCAGTGCTAGTCCTACTCAGAGGAGATCTTCTGGACACAAGTAACTTAAGTCCATGGATTTAAGTCAGTTTACTCTGAATAGGACTAGCATTGGACACTACCCATAAAAAAGGAAGAGTTTTGTCCAGTCCTCAAATCACCTTTATATATCATAATCTATTCTGCAACTTTCTTCCAAAATACTAACTTTTCAGAAATCCAGAATCCAGTGTGCATTGGATGTAGATGCCACTTACTAAAGCACATTGATAGTGGGCCCAGAAAGCAGATTGGGGCCAGTACTAGGTATAAACTCTATTTGTGCAAAAACAAAGTTTTATGCACTTTTGGACTGGACTGAAAAAGAAAGCAGCTGTAAACCACAGTTTGTTTATAAGTCAGGATGATCAGCTGGACTACTTTGGACAGGGTCATCCTCTGTTGGAAGGGCTGCCCAGTTCAGGACCGGGAAAAGATAATGAACCCTAAGAAGGGGAAGATGCAGTAGGGTCTCTAAAGCACACCTAGCAGGCACAAAGGTCACCTGGTAGATAGAAACATTGTAACTTAACTAGAAATATAATCTAAATGTGCACATATACATATAAATTAGTATCCTACTTTGGTGTTGCCGTCTGCCTTCTTTAGCACTGTTGTTGCTAGGGTGTCTTGACTGAGGCCACTGTTAAGCATAACCTAGCTTTTCATACAGTTGAAGCACCTAAAGAGAACCTCTTTTATGTTTACTTTGTACACAGCTTTCTTTCTGTGCACTCTGTTGTAAAGTAGCACAAGGTGTTTTTTCTTCCACGTCCTCTTCTCTCTATTTAGTTGCCATAGCAACTGTTTCTAAGCTGTCCAGAACTAGGCCTGGCAGTCCTGATACCTGATACACACAGACAGCTGTTGGCAGTATGCAAGTTTTCCACTAAGGAGATGTTGTTTTTGACTTCTTTGGCTCAGCATTGAGCAACTCTAAGAGGAGAGTTTTAAGGATATCTGATACACAGTTTTCAGCAAATATGATCAGAGTACAAGGAAATAGCAAATTCAGATTAGAAAGCTGAAATAGCAGCAGTGGAGACCTGATGTACAGTTTTCTCCATCCATGATCTGCTCATTGTCTGTTTGCAGGGAGTTTTAACTTCGTATATGGGAACATTCAAGGGTGATATGAAGGGGAATAACCCATTTTTACCACACACACAAAGTAGCCAGAAAGTATATTCAACTGGAGGGAGGCTTGGAGGTTTCTATAATGAAGTGGGGGTTATACACCAATTGGTTGTAAATAACCCCAAAGATAAGACAATGAAATCAAGAAAATTTTACAAGCCTATATTAAAACATACAAAAGTTAAAATACTATTACCTCAACTTTCTCAGCATCTGGGTAGGCCAGGTATATTTATACTGTACATTATGTTCCAATAAAAACAAACAAACAAATAAAACAGTCCAGTTATTAGGACTGCACATGATCACAGAATGTGACTGGCTGGGTGGAGGATGGTGAAATGAGCTGTTGTGGGGGTGGGCATGGCTGACTAAAATGCTCAGCAGGAATGCTTCACACTGCAACCTTTTGTGGCAGGGTCCAGTTGTGCATACTAGAGCCATTTGAAAATATTGGGCATTCCTATGGCCATGAACCAATGTCATCTAGTCTAGTACAGAGTCCTGGGGTACAGGTGTTTAAATAAGCGTGGAGGTGACCTCCTACTTTCCCCTCTTTCTGGGACCCAGATACATGGCTGGAACCCCCACAGGCTTGCCAAAAGCCCTGTATCAAAACACAAGGGGAGTTATACCATCTCTCAATGCCAGAGTAAGGTAGTGGCTCTGAGCAAGTCTCTTTGGCTTAATTTACCTCATATGGCTAATTTGCTTCATACGTTGTGAGGAAAATAAATCATTACTCTGAGTTCTTTGGTTAGTATTCAAATAAGCAGGAGGACGTACACATGCACTGTGCCTTCAAACTGATATATTTGCTAAATAAATCTGAGGGTAAGTAAAATTAGAGTCACAGGATTTAAGGTTTTTAACCATAACCAAAGCAACAGTCAAGTGCTGTGTCACATGGCTGGAATAATATGAAGCCCAAAGCTCAAATCAGGGGGACAGTGGACCTGGCTGTGACCTGCCATTTCCCAATGTGTCTGGCAAACACACCTCAGATTCTTTCTGGCACGTCTCAAACAACGCCTGAAACACGGCTTATGTGATGAAGAGGCAGTGCTGTTGTGGTGCACTTTGACCACAACTGTAGGTTGTAACTCAAAAGATTTGCGTAAGTTAGAGGAGCTATATTCTTTTTATTGTATAGGCTAGGCTATCAGGAATGTTTGTTCACTAAGACCAGATCCTGCTTCAATGGCTGTCTGGCTTAACATTTGAAACCAAGGTTATCTATAAATAGCATTTTTAGTTCCAAAATTGCATTTGTATTAGATGTGTGCCTTCAGCAGGAGAAACAAAATAGCAGCAGGGGCATGTGAGGAACACAATACTAAATCTCAGGATAAGATTTAAAACCTCAAGCCGGAAAAGCAGAAGTCCACTCCCCCTATTAAATGGGGGAAGGTGAGGCAGAGCCCGGCAGAGTCTGTGGGGGCCTGTTGTCTGCGCCAAGTCCCCTGCCTTCAGCAGTTGGGGGTGGGGCTTGCTGCCCGTCTCAATTTGCAGGTAATGTTAATTCACCTCAGTTCCATTTTAAAAACATAGGTTAAAAGTTGATGTTGAATTGACATAAATGAATGGCGGTTAAGAGTGCCTAGGTAGGACTGGGGAAACCCAGATTCAGCCATGAACCTGATTCAACCCCCCCCCCCCCCGAGTGACCTGGCGCCTCAACAGAGAGACGGAAGCTGCACGGCAGAGCACATGCTTCCCATTAAGAAGGTCCCATCTCCAGGTAGGGCTGGTAGAAAAGGCTCCTGCCCCAAACCACTGGAAACTGCTGCTGCTAGTCTGTGTAGATGAGGGGCGGCCCTCCAGCTATTGTTGGATTGCCAACTCTTGTTACCCCTAGTGGTCAAAGATGAAAGGAGATGTCATCCAGAAACATCTGGAGGACCACAGGTTCCTTACTCCGGGTGTAAACAGGACTGAGCTGTTTACACTTGACATAAGGCAGCATCCTGTTCCTCAGGTGAACTACTTCACAGGATAAAATCTGAGAAATAACCATTTATGTTGCCAGGCACCTTGGAGGAAAGGGGTGAGAGATGCGTATGTGACAAACAAAATGTGCTCAGCCGTAACAATCAAGCAGGAACTCTATGAAATCATCTAAATAGCAGATTCCAGTGAACAAACACGGCAGCGGGGGCTTGGACTCAGTGCACTCAGTGGGCCCACCTGCTGTTGCTACAATCCATTCAGTTGGTGGATATGCATTAATTTTATTACATTTGTATCCCATGCTTCCTCCAAGAAGCTCTAGGGGCTTACATGGTTCTCCCCCTACTCTTTCTGTCACCACAACCACCCTGTGAGGTAGGCTAGCCAAGAGAAAGTGATTGCCCAAGGTCACCCAGAGAAATCGCTGGCCTCTGATTCACAGTGCCAGAGCTCCCTTCAGCTTTGAAGAAGGATGGGATCCTCATGAAATAATGCTAATGACTGTGCTGTACCCAGACGTAAGTGTGCTCCGCTTTCTGAGCATGTACGCAGGCAAGGCAAGGAAGGAGTCCAGGGAGAGAGGTGCAGCTGTTGGCATGAAACATTTAAAGGTTTGACTCCCCACTGAACTGTAGCTTCATACAGTATTCACAGCCTCATACAGTATTAAGAGCTGCCAGTGCCATATGAAAAACTGTGGAAAAAAATGTTCTATTTGGACATGGTTTTGCTTTTAATAGCATATCCCATAATTTCTCTCCAACCTCCTGCTGCTCCCTCCCTCTGTTTTTTTAATCACCAAGAAAACTTGCATAAAAATAAGGTAATATTACCAGTAATATTTCACACTTTTCTTTTTCAAGTGCTTTGCAATGCATTAATTTTCACCATGCATTCATAAGACTGCTAAGTGTTATCAATGCCCTCATTTTCCCCTTCTTTTCTTAACCCCCCCAAACAGTGGAAAACTGCAGTGCAGAGAAGCAAAAGGCTTGTGTTTTAAAACACGTTGCTTGACTTTTAAGAGATTCATTGAATCTAATTTATTTATGGTTACATTTACATCTTGCTTTTCATCTTAGGAGTTCAAGGTTGCATATTTGGTTTCTCCCTGTCTTCCTGTTTTATCCTCACAAAAACCCATAGTTTGACCAAGTGGCTGGTGTGCCTTCTCGGTCTGTAGCCCACATGGCAATTCCTGATGGACAACTTTAAGCCCCCTCCCCCCCCTCGCTCTGCCTTCTGATTATTATCTTTAAACCAGACTTGGAGGAGACAGTCCAGCTCTACAGTAATTGAAAGATAAAGAACAGTAAGAAGGGAGAGCAGGGTGGGAGGCTAGGCTTGACGTTAGCACTTGTACAGCACAGAGGATTTCTGCAAACAGAGAACTGTCCTATGCAAAGTAGGACACATGGTCTCCCTACCTCTGGTATAAGCAAACTTCATAACTGTTGAGGGCTTATGCATGTCACAAGTAGAACCTTGCCAGTGTTTCTTGCTGCTGGTGAGTGAACCTCAAAAGAACTGAGCACTGGTGGCTTGGAGAACAGAGGGCAGGGTATAAAATGATACAGTTTTGAGAGAGATGATTAGAGAACAGAGATGGGAAAAACCCAAGGCTACATTTGATGAGGCAAGAGCTCTGCCTGTACTTCCACGGGAGGAGGGAGGATAAGGCCCCCAAGTACAGTGTATCCAAAACACCCCATTACTTTAGATCACAAAACTTAGGATCTATCCATCAGACTTGAAGCTGAATTTATACAGTAATAGAAATTCCTTTGTAGTGTTGGAGAAAAGAGTGGATCCCATGAGCTGGCATTATTCGAAACAGAGATAGAGATTTAGTATCTACAACATCAACCCAGAATGAAACGCATTAAGCAAACTAATCAAAGCATTTATAAGGATCATTTTCTGGCAACAATGAACAGGGAAGAAAAGAAGACGCCGGGTCCACAGAAGCTGTACTACGTAGAGCTGCCTCTTGAGCAATGATTGCTGACTGTCCATGTCCATCTTGGTTTGCACCATCTCTTACTTGTTTTTACTTTAATTTCCCTGTCAAAACTCTGTTGAAAACAGAGTTGCTACTATACACAGAAAACAGATATGGGACTTTGGAGAGAAAGATGGAAACATGGGTTTTGTGATCTTGAAAAGATATGTGTTAAAGTCACCAAAAATGCATTGAAGCTTCTCTCCCATCAGAAAGACACCCCAGAGACAATCACATTGCTCCCACATACACTCCTACTTCCCTATTAAGTTAGCCAATTAAGTTAGCCAAAATGTACAAAACTAATTCAAGTATGTGTTGGGAGTGCAAAATGACATTTTTTTCATATGTGATGGACTTGTAAAAAAGCTAAGGGCTATTGGAAAATGATATATAATGAGATTAACAAGATGTTTAAGTTGATGATTCCCAAGAAACGCAAGGCAAGTCTTAGGGACTCAGAAAGAATTAGCAAGCTTTCCTTGGTGGGTTTTACATGTTGCTACAAAAGAAGGGCAAAGTGAACATCATCCTTCATACTGATGGCTGAAGGTCCAGCAGACAACCTCAGGTCACAAGGTAGCTTGGAAGGGGCAGAACAATCTTGTTCCATTAAGTTTAGCTTGAATATTAACCCCAACATATTATAATTAACGGTGCTCTACAGCATTAATTTGATGACTAATGCCCATTTGCTGACTCCTGCTTAGGGGAAACTTTCACTCCCTTTCCCCCAGACCTCTTGAAATACAAAACAAAGATAGGCCACAAGAGATGTTACACTGTCATAGAGCAAAGAAGAGAAATGGAGAACAATCAGAAGGAATGCTATTATGTAACTTGGGTATGAGCTTAGTTCCATCAAATTAAATAGATATATGCCCATTAGTTTTGATCAGAGAAAGGTCAAGCCCCAGATGGTAAGAGCTCATGGGGCTGGCCTTAAATATCTTGGCAGTCAAGATGAAAATGCAAGAGTCCTGGCTGAAGCAGCACAAACAGTATACAATGCTTGCAAAGCAATTTCATTGTCACCACCATATCTGCTTCACTGTCACATGAAATGTGCTGCCTCCTGCAAACTGTTGCCCTACGCCAAACTTCCCCAACCTGATACCCTCCAGATGTTTTGGACGTCAGCTCCCATCTGCCCCCAGTCAGCAAGGTCAGGGGCAATGAGAGCTGTAGTTTAACAACTGGATGGCACCTGGTTGAGAGAGGCTGTCTCACACAGTCACCTGCTGCCATATAATACTAAAACTGCCCCATGCACAGAAAAATCCATTATCCTCTTTGCAGCCAGCAGCCCAACCATGTGATGAGTGGGGAGGAATTGCCAAAGGTTGAGAAGCTCTTGCTTTACACCTCTTCTCATCTCCAAGGCATGGGGAGTTTCACCACCACAGTTCTGTCACTGGAAAATGCTCCATTACACCCTGATGGGTCTTACTTTTGCTATAAAGAAAAGCATTCTGTCTCAGCTTGCCATAATTCTTAGAATTCCCATTTGCAGAACACCAGCAGAAAAGGGGAAAACCTTAGGAGATGAGCTGTGAGAAAAGATGGGACTGACCCAGATGGTTACCTCTACACAAATTCTGCAAGCGATGAACTTGTTGCCTTACACCCCGGGTAGCGTGAGTCTCTCTGTTCTTCTTGATCTGTCACACTGCATTGAAGCTCCAGTGAATGCTAACTGGTGAGCACACAGGTAAGCTCCATTTTATAAGCAACTGCCCATGTGATCTGAACAAATGTCCCAAGGTTGAGAGCTTTTTCTTTTCTTTTCGGTAGGAGAGAGAGAGCGAGAAAGAAAAAGAAAAAGGAGAGAGAGAGAGAGAGAGAGAGAGAGAGAGAGAGAGAGCTGGGAACTAAAACCTGTTGAACCACAATCAAGGTTTCAGCTCAGTAGAAAGGAATTTTCCACTAACAGGAATACACCTCTGTGTTTAAAAACTGCCTGGTCCTTTGAACAGGAGATCACAGCCAGGGCAGGAGGATGGATAAAAGAAAAGAATACAGAACAAGGCTCTGTGGATGCCATTTGAGTGCATGAGAGCACAGAGAAAGTGCAGGGTGCAGACTGCAGCTTCCAGAGAACTTCAGCTTTTTTAAAAGAAAGGAAGAAAGGAAAACATAGCGCTCAAGGATGCACTGATAATGTTTTAAGGGTGGTGGGCCAAAGCCTCAGAAGTGAAAGCAGGGAAGGGGGCTAATTAAAATTTCCTATGGGTGGAGGCCGGGCTTCCTGGTGGCATACAGAGTTCCTTCCCCATGGATAGCCAAATCAGAATAAGGCTGCAGTCTTGAACTTTCTTGGGAGTAAATCTGATTAATGCCAAGGCGGCTTACTTCTGAGTTTATGTATTTTATGCAAAACAAGAGAAACTCAGGCCAGAATCATATACATTCTTACCTGGAAGTAAGTCCCATTGAACACAGTGGAGCTTGTATTCTGTGTAGAAATGCATAGGATTGCACTGACAAGTTCCTTTCCACTATTTTAAGGGGGACCTCAAGGCATATCTATTTCCCCATAACTTTCCCTCAGCATTTTGCTAAGAATGTAAGTGGTTCTCTTATTTAGTTGCTTTTCTTGTGTCTTTTCCTTCCTGGTCCTTGGATGTCTGTTTATTTAAACCGTAAGCCTGTGGGCAGGATGTTGTCATTTGCTAATTTTATGATATATACTGTTTGGGTCCTTGTTTTTTTTAGGTGTTTCTGTCATAGGGATTTAGGATGCAATCCTATCTATTTGCCTCATGCAACAAGAGGACTTGGGGAAGGGGCTATCTGTCATAGGTGTGTGGAACTTTTGGTCCTCCAAATGTTGCTGAACTACCACTCCTGTCAGCACCAGCAAGCATGGCCAATGGCCAGGGCTGATGGGAGTTGTTGTTCAGCATCATTTGCAGGGCCATGGCTGGGTCTATATGGGCACCTTCAAGAGGGCCTGGAAGCTAATCAGTAAAGCTGACACAGAAGAGAGTGTGCCTCTACCAGATGTTCATTCAGAACTGGCCCATACACCTTCACTCCATGGTGGCTCCCCTTTACTACATACACAGCCCAACAGGACAACAGCAAGAACCCGCCAACAGTGTAAGAATCAATATGGCTAACTTGACCTAACAACCCCTCCCCCTCCCCCTCACACGTACAAACAGCACCCAGTGCAGTCAACTGAAGTCAACCAACCATGCCCGTCCCCCCAGGTTTTCTCACCGACAACAAAAACTAATAAATGAATAGAAAGAGAACCTACCCATGTGACACTGAACCCAAATCCTTGTACATACACTGTGTAAAAAAATGAGAGTATACTGCCCCCTTTTCTCTCTCCCCACCTCTCTTCTCCCCCAGTCTTATACTGTACTGTCTATAAGATTAGCAGCTCACATTGAATATAACTGATCTGTAGAAAGGACTGAAACGGAGATGTTGAATGTACTTATGTAACCCAATAAAATCTTTGATAAAAACATTTTTTTAAAAAGACAAAGAACTGGCCCATGTGAACAATGCATCATTAGTAGCATTATCCACTTCCAATCTTGGCACTAAAAGAAGACCTAAGGCTCCAAATAAACATGCAGCATGTACTGTATTTCCAACACACATTACTGAGTAGGACAATAAAGAGGGAACAATCCTGCAAGACCCCACATTGCTTTTTAATCTTTAGTGTCCAGTTATGTAGACTACACATCACACTGCTAGTCTCTAAAATGTAATAATTGGTACATAACAACTTTCCTAAAGAATCTATGTTAGATCAGGAAACGAGAAAAATGTGGAGCAGCATTCTATACAGAACACAGCAGGAAATAGTCTCCCTTGATAGTCTCCAAAAAGCCAAGAGTCTTCTACTTACAAAAGGGTGTCTCCCAAGCAACCTCAGTGGGTTTGTAGTCTTTGAATCCTTGAGTGTGAAGTCTTCTTCACAACAATACCTCCTGTCAGTTGTGTATCCCTGGCAAGTCACAGAATCACAAATGCACACCTTGCCTCTGGTTCTTGTTTTATAGTCATGCAAACAGGTACTTAGGATAAGAAAGAATGCAATTAAGTCCTGGGAAAGGGGGAGGAGGCAGTAGTGGCAAAGGAAAGACGGCTGAGTAATTGTAAACCTCAAAGGTGAGCATCCCACAGAGTATGGCTAAGTGTCTGGGAACATGTTAGAGATGAAGGTGATTCAGTGGGAACCAAAAGATGTAGAGTCAGCAAAGGATGGCCAATGACCAGGTTATTTAAACGGGGTGGATGAACTGCAAATGGCATAACACTAATGAATTATTGGTATGTTGCCACTCAGTGAGGGGGCGGGAATCCATAAGAAATCTCCATTTAAATGGAAAATGACAATGTGCGTACAAAGCTTAAGTGCACTCAAGCCATGGAGATCAGGCCAGTATATGCATTCATTTTTGTATGTTGTTTACTGCAGGTGCACGCATCAGCTGACTCTTGAATTTATAAACTGCTGGGCCTTGGGCATCTCTGCATCCACAGCTGTTGTCCTTGATCTTTAGCGACCTTACCAGGTATACAGAAGTCTGTGCTATTTGTTCAGATGCAGGTGGCAAAAATTATAGAGGCATATGTTCAGAACTGTAATCGCAAATATTCCACCAGGAAATGGGGCAGTGCCAAACCTCCCAGCCTGGTTCAGAGAAATCAGGAATAGCAAAGTAGTTTGTACAGGACCAAGGGGCCAAGGGCAAAGATTTTCTCCTTACATGGCAACACTTGCTTGGATTGCAATTAAATCTAGAAAAAGCCAGTCTTTGAGTATCAAGCCTTCAGGCGATGTAAAATTTCTGGCATATTAATGCATCCTTCCACCCTGCCTGACTTCTCATCTGCAAATCTCTAATATTGCACTGCCCATTTGGAGAGAGACTTCTACAACAACCTGCCTGCCTTCTTAAGCCATGCTATTTATTATTTATTACATGTTTACTCTGCCCTTCTTCAAGGAGTTCAGAACAGTTCCTCTTTCCCTTTCCCCATTTTATCACCACAACAACCTTGTCCGGTGGGTTGGCTGAGCAGTACTCACTGGCCCAGTCTTCATAGCAGAATTGATATTTGGACCTGGCTTTCCATAGCCTTTGTCCAATGCTCTTAACAACTATGCCACACTAACACTTTGTGCATTCAGTCTACTCTTAGCCTTCAGATTGGCATCTGTGCAGCCAATGAACCCACAATTTGATCTCCACCATCTCCGTGCCAGCCTATCTATCTCTAACTGCTGAGGTGGAGGGCAGGCAAAAGTGTATCTCGTTTGTATGCTGCAAATGCCAGTAGCTGCTGGTGAAATTGCTGTTCTTCTTGAGTAAGGTGAATGAAATGCCATTTAATTACAGATATTCCCTCTTTTGGAACAAGAGATTGGCAAGCCAAAGTCAAATAAGTACAGAAAATGCCTGTTTTGCCAGTGTAGTTCCTGTTTGGTCCACATAGATTTTATTGTCTGTGATCGCACATACTTTTAAAAATACAAGACTCAATACTGCTGCATCTGGTCCCTAATTAGTTCCTCAATTAACTAGTACATTTCTGTTCTGTTTACAAAGTACAGCTCTTGAAGAATGGTAAACAAGGGCTTCTTTCTCTAATAGCAGCACTTGTATAGTGTGCTTCCAAGGTTCTGAGAACTCCTATCCCCTTAAAATTAAATTAAATTATATAATAATATTTTTGATCAAGCAACTGGCACTCCCCAACAATCACAAACATGTTTTTTAAATAAACAAATGCTTATTAGCATAGTGTTTGTAAGTGTTCAAAGCACTTCACATGCATCATCTAATTTTATTCCTTACAAAAACTCTGTAAGGTGGGTCAGTATTATTATTAATAGCAGTATTGCAGTTGGAGGGACTGAATCAGAGACAGGCATGTACCTTGTTTTGCAGTAGAACAATACCTTTATCAAAACTGACCAAAATGCAACAAGCAAGCAAGCTTTCAAGTTTGTACAAACTCTTAATTGGACTGGAGGTTAAGCAAAATATTTGAAAATGTGTAAAGCAGGGTGTGGGAGATCTGTGTTGCTGAGGCATATGGAAAAGCAAATGGAAAAACAGCCTTACAATGTATTAAGATATATTTTGCACAGATTTGCAGTTGTGCCCTATGCACGGTTACTCAGAAAAAAGTACCACTGTGTTCAGTGGGGCTTGCTCCCAGAAAAGTGGGCATAGGATTACAGCCTTTCTCAGGTTAGGTCATGGCTGGTGCAGTCAAAGTTACAGAGACCAAGCAACGTTAGTTGCTCTTCTTTTGAAAATATAAATGACACCCACAGATACTGCCAAAGGTAGAGCAGCTACTGTTTCTTTCTGCCAATAGCCTTTGGTGCAGCTTGAGAGCTTTTCGGAAGGAGCAAGGCCTAATCACGCTTGTAACGCCTCCTCCAGGCCACATTATTCTTTGACCCAGGTCCCTCCCTCTTCTAGTGATTTTGCCAGGCAAGAATGTGTCTCTGAAGTGTAGGAATGCCTCCTGCTCATCTGGATGGAGGTGGGTGGATGTGTCCGTAGAAATCTGGTTTGTGTGTGGCTGGAATGTAGCTTAAGGTGCAAAGGTAAGAATCACATCCTTTCATCTGCACACGTTTGCCTTTGATCCTACCTGTCACTGCCATGCAGCCCCCCCATAAGGTCATGTATGAAGGAATGTGGCCCATGGGCTGACAAAGCTTTTCCACACCTGTTCTAGTTGGTCCTCCCAATGTTGCTATCCTTCTTTTTCTTAGTTCCTGTCTGCAGCGTCTTCTAGAAGCCTCTCCCTCTCTGTTGCCCCTACCCATTGTTTTACATGGACATCCGTTCATCTCCAGTTTGTTACAAAATACACTCAACCCTGTGTAATTCCCCCACCACTTAGAGCTAAGGTTGTGTGAAAAGAAGTATACAAAACAGTAGTGGGATTACAGTGGTACCTCGGGTTAAGTACTTAATTCGTTCTGGAGGTCCGTTCTTAACCTGAAACTGTTCTTAACCTGAAGCACCACTTTAGCTAATGGGACCTCCCACTGCCGTCACACTGCCGAAGCATGATTTCTGTTCTCATCCTGAAGCAAAGTTCTTAACCCTAGGTAATATTTCTGGGTTAGCAGAGTCTTTAACCTGAAGAGTATGTAACCTGAAGCGTATGTAACCCGAGGTACCACTGTATTTAATTTTCACCAGTGTAGGGACCTTAGTTCCTTTAATGCCTCAGGAAACACATTTGTTTGTGTCCGTTTGGGGAATTTAGTGATATTGTGCGGCTAGTACTGATGAGCTAGTAGCGCAAAGACAACACTGTTTCACAATGATAGTGTGGGAGTTGATGGACTAGTTTTTTTATGTGTGGGCAGTCATGGTCCTTTGAGGTTCCTGCCCATCCTCCCCAAGTCTTTCTTAATAGCATAAACACTTTCTTGCATCCCATGCGTTGTGCAGCTTGTTGTCGATCATTAAGGGCACAAAAAGTATCAGGACGTGACTTATCTCAGGCGGAGGCAACATATTAGAAAGATGTTGGATGGCCACTCTTCAATGTTCAAGAAAGTATTAAGGCCCTGAAATTTCTTCAAATATTACTGGTGCTTACTCAGCCAAACAGTAATGCACCAATTGCACTGACCACTGGTGTGCTTCTGGGTCCATGGCTGAGAGACTGCCTCTCCATGTATTAGCCATATGCAAACTCTCATAAATCCCACAATGGTCAAACCTGGAGATTACAAAGTGTAGATCAGGGTAGGAGAAAGGGGTGGAATCTATATAACAGATGCCAAAAATACTCCTAGTGACAGCCACAACTTGTTTCTCAAAAGTCAAAACTGGGTCCCAGAATACCCCAAGGCTGATTAACCTGGTTAGATGGAGATACCACTCTTTTCTTTCTTTCTTTTTAAATAATTTTTATTAAAGATTTCTTAGTTTACAAAAATACATGCATTGTCTCTTTTTTCAAGCTGCATTTTCTACAGATCAGTTTCATTTGTTGCGAGACGTTAGTGTTGCATGCAGTATTAGGTTGGGAAGAAAAGAGGGGGGAAGAAGGGAAGGGGGAATGGTGAGTTGGGTGGCAATAAATGAATTTCTTTCAAGACCCAAGAATTCCCCACCAGTGTCACTTCTATCTTGACTGCATTTCCTTTTATGTAGTCAACATTGGTTTAGGATAGAGATGGCAGTTCCTGGGTAATTAGATAATGATATAGAGAGAGCTGGGTGTTGCCAATATATCAATGATGCCCAGCCCCAAAGCTCTGGCATATAGATATTAAATAACATTGGTGACAACATTGTACCCTGTGAAACCAAATTAATTGGTTCCCATGAGACAAAGCTAGGTAATGTTGAATCTACATACCTTCAGACAGAAAGAAACCAAAACACAGGAGAGCCTTCCTTGTCACAGGAACTGAATGTGTCAATTGGCTTGGGTTAATGGTATGCTCCACAACAGAAGCCACTAAGGTGCCACCCATTGGCACAAAGGTGCCATTGAGATCTGGTCCTCTCGCACCTGTGAAGCCTTTAAGCCCCCCCCCCCCTTGGTCATGAGGTGACAAGGGTGGTTAACTTTTACTCCCTTGGAAAGTACATAGAGCAGGAGGAGGAAGTTGGAAATGTGATGCCTTTTCCTGTTTCATTTCAAGCTCTTTGTGTTTTTCCAGGCTCAGATTAATTCTACGGGCTCTGAGGTTTACACAGATTCCTTTAAAAAGTGAAGTTTTTATGCATGCACTTTCTCCCCTTCAGTGTCTAGGGGGTAGGAGTTGCTGATCTCAGAAAGAGTGGAGAGACGTTTCCAGAGGGGTGATGCCCGTAGCACTTGCTCAAAAATCCAAATGTGCCCATGGACCTAAAAAAGTTGCCTACACACAGTATCAAAACAACAGAGAGAGAAATCCAGCAAGAAAATCAGGGGGACATGGTCTCTGTTGATCTCAAAAAAGGTATAATTCACCAAGTTAGTCAAAGCTGCCTCAGTCTCCTGCCCATCTGCAAAGCCAGATTTAAAAGGGTTGAGGAAGAATGCACAGGCCACTCAGCTATCACACACTCCACAGCCTTCTCCTAAAAGGTAAAGTTAGATGCTGGTCTAAAACTGACTAGATCATCCCTGTTTAACCACCAACCATCCCTGGTTGGTTGGGTGGTTGGTGGGTGTTTTTTTAAGTAGTGAGAATACGGGAGGAATGCTATCTTTCTCCAAAGAGGCATTAATCACCCTGGCTTCCCGCCAAGGCTTCCCACCAAGCTTTTCTAGGCTGGTTTTTACTAGCAATGAAGGGCAAGAATCCAAATTACATGCTGTGGGCCTCACAGTGCCTGTCTACAACATTGCACTGATTGAAGCAATAGTGACAAGCAATTGACCCTGACAGCCCCTGCATGAGCAACTTTTTAAAAAATAAAATGACATAATTTATTTACTTTATTTACAAGAATCTGTGCAACTTGGTTAGCAAATAACTATGCACAATGGTCCCCATGAGCATGTGATTCTGTGGACACAATGGTAGGAAAGGAGGAGTGTATTTCTTGCCATTGATCAGAAGTCTATTCAGCCCAGTCTTGTCTGTTCTGACTAGCAGTGGCCCTCCAAGGTATTTCCCAGTTTGGTTTCATGAGAATCGCCAATACAGTTGAGAATGGGACCTTCTATATGTTCAAAACATGTGTTCTGCTACCATTCCTGTCAAGGCTGCAGCCTCAAGCTCAGAGAACTTTCTGATGGCCACATGCCAGTGGTGAGTAGGGCTGGAGACAGAAGTAGGCAGAAGCAAGAGATGTGAATTGTACCTTTGTAGTTTCTTCACGTCTCCCTCTGTTCTCCATCCAGCCAGGCAATTAAGAAATATTATCAGAGTTCAAGGACATATTCCAGCCAGGAGAAATACCCCAGGAGAGTACAAACCAGGGCTAGTGAGGGATATGGATTGAGAGGGTGAGTGACCTGGTGAAGGTTCCAAGAACCAGATAGGAATAGAACGCTACACAGCACTACTACCACAGGTAGCTGCCTACCTGCAAATGGCTTGGAACCATCTGCAGACTACCCCCTGGGTGAGTATCTGATGGTGGTTAGAAGAGGGATGGCAGTCAACTGATTGAGGTTGAAGCCCAACAAGGCAGAAGTCCTGTTTCTGGGGAACAGGGGGCAGACAGGTGTGGGGGACTCCTTGGTCCTGAATAGGGTAGCTGTGCCCCCGAGGGACCAGGTGTGCAGCCTTGGGGTCATTTTGGACTCACAGTCGTCCATGGAGGTGCTGGTTAATTCTGCGTCCAGGGAGGCTATCTACCAGCTCCATCTGGTATGTTGGTAGAAAAAAAGACAGTCATGGAACCGAGAACTTACACAAAACAAATGAAATACCGTGAAAATCCCCGAAACGAGAAGCAATCGACTAGAAATATAATCTTATAGAATTAAACTAAATAACAAAAATCAACAAGTTTAAGGAAAAAATTAGAAAAACCTAGAATTGAACAAAGCCTTAACGGGATGCCAGCTACAAACCTCATTTCACTGAACTATTCAGTTTCCTCAGAAGGAAATAGAGAAATCATAAACCTTAAATGATTTTAAACAAACTCAAGAACAGGGCTGAAATGTTCCCCTGAGTTTACAAAAAAGGTTTGAAAACCTAAATGGCAAGTTTTAGACTCAGTCCTATTTAAAGAAAGCCAAGCAGTAGTAATAAGGAGTTGAGGACTCGGCTGTGAAAACTCTAGTATTGCCTTTACAAAAAGGTTTAAAAAAACGTACTCTGCAGAAATTCAAAGAAAGAAATACAAGATAAGCTGTTTTAGATTTTAAATAAACTCAAGAGCAGGGCTGAAATGCTCCCAAGATGTTACTGCTGATGTTAAAGACTGATACAGGGTGTTTCCAATCACAGGTTTATATACTATACGGTGAATTTTTTTTTTAAAACGTACAGGCCATCTAGTTCAAACAATGGGCGGGATTGTTAAGGTTTGTAAAAAATAACAAGAATAATATTGAATAGAGTTGTAAAAAATTATTATAGGAATGAACTAAAGTCAATATGAGAATTGAGACCAGACGGAGTTAAGGAACCAAATCTAAAAAATACATTTCTTTCTGTAGTAATTGCTTTCTTAAGATATCCGTATTTGTCTCAGGAATTTGATGTTTGTAAATGATAAACCATCTGAAATTTGTTGCCTTGTGTTTAACTTCTAAGAAGTGAGATGTAAGAGGTGCTTCCAACACTTTGTTAAGAATATACTATTTTTGTGCTCTAGTATTCTAGTTTTAACCGTTCTTGTAGTGCTGCCCATGAACCAAAGGTTGCAAATACATTGAATTGCATATACCACTCCTCGGGAATTACAGTTGGTAAATTCTTCCAGTTTAATAATGCTGTTGGTTCCAGGTATAATAAAATCTTTCGTCTCAATTGTTAAACTACACGCTGCACATCTTCCGCATTTAAAATGTCCCTTTATATCACAACCTCGCGGCTGGTTCTTATCCGTTATATCTGCGTGTACAAGCATGTCTTTAAATTTCCTGGTTCTTGGTACGTCTTGTATCAAGTGCCAATGTTTTCTGATTGTCTTAACAATTGAAGTGGATAACGGGGTATAGTCTAGAGCCCAGGTCAGATGGTTATCTTCAAATTTAAATTGTTTTTCCAGAAGAGTATAGCAAGGCCTATTGTGTGCTCTAATCTGTGCTGTTTTTATCACCTGTTGTGGATAACCTCTACCAATGAAATCACGTGCCATTTGTGCACAATTTTCGGTATAATCCTGATGTGCGGTAGAGTTACGTTTTATTCTTAGGAATTGACCGTAGGGTGAATTCCGTTTGAGGTGAAGGGGGTGAAATGATTTATAATGAAGATATGACGGCCTGTCTGTTGGTTTCTTAAACGGCTGAACTGCTAGATTATTTGCCCCATCACGATATACAATTGTGTCCAAAAATGTTATTTTCTACCCACTCTGGAAGAATGGCAGATGAAGGTGATCGAATACATGGAACTGGCGGAAATGACTGGCAGAATCCGAGACCAGGGAGAAGAGTCGGTGAAAGAAGACTGGAAGAAATTTAAAGACTATTTACAGAAATATTGTAAAATTAAGTAATCTTAGAAGGATGTTGGATAGAAACTAAGAGGTTTTTAGCTGTAATGCTTTAAGAGATATGAAAAAAGGTTTGCAACTGGGTAATTTTAATGGTAAGGATTTGCTGAACTACCGTATTTTTTGCACCATAACACTCACTTTTTTCCTCCTAGAAAGTAAGGGGAAATGTCTGTGCGTGTTATGGAGCGAATGCCTACGGATGGTGGGGGGATCTGCTGCAGTCGTGAGAAGAGGATCCATGGTTCCCCTTCTTTCCCTCCTCCGTGGCTCGCTTTGAAACAGCAAAGTGGGAGAAGAGCCGCTGAGTGGGGAGGAGAGAGGGACAGAGAGCCTGCTTCTTTAAAGGAGCAAAGCGGGAGAGGAGAGGAGACTTCTCCTCTTATACCCCTCTTCTGCATTATTAACATCATCCTTCTCCTCCCACCCCACGCGTGTTCCTTGTCCCTTGAGTGCTTTTCCTTCCCTCCCCACTTAAAACGTGGTTACAAAGCACGGATCCACATGGATCCTCAGGATTTTTGCACTGGGTCACCCCAAATTCACCATCAGATCACATAGCATGTCCATGGCTACAGCCTGCACCAAAAAAATCACGCACCCACTGTTTCCTGGGGCTGCAGTGGTGCAAAAATGTGGTTACAAAGCATGGATCCACATGGATCCTCAAGATTTTTGCATTGGGCTACCCCAAACTCACCGTCAGATCACATGTCTGTGGCCACAGCATGAACCACAAAAATCATACATCCACTGTTTCTTTTAGAATATTTTTTTTCTTGTTTTTCTCCTCTAAAAACTATGTGCGTGTTATGGTCGGGTGCGTGTTATAGAGCGAAAAATACGGTAACAAATTGAACTGGAATACAAAAAAGGGAGGTATGAGGAGGTCCGGGGAAATAAGTATAGGGAAGATAGGCTAAGGAAAATTAATGTCCTTTTAACTGTTTTATTTGGTATGTTTCTTTTTATTCTTTACTTTTTTGGTTATATTCTAAAAAACTTTATTCTTTTTCTTTCTGTATTCTGTATTCTTTGTATTTTTTGAAACTTTAATAAATATCATTTTTTAAAAAAACAAAAACAAAAATGTTATTTGTTGGCTCTGAAAGTGAGTTGTAAACTTAATATTAGGATGAATGTTATGACACCATATAAAAAAATTATTGATATTACTGACATTCTTAAATATTAAGAAAAGGTCCATTGCAACTAAAACGTCCATTGTAACTAAAATGGCTGATATAGGGATTTGAAAACCCTCAACCTCAGCACTCTATGTGGGGCTACCTTTGAAGGTGACTCGGAGACTACAACTAATCCAGAATGCGGCAGCCAGACTCGTGACTGGGAGCAGCTGCTGGGACCATATAACACTGGTCCTTAAAGACTTACATTGGCTCCCAGTACATTTCTGAGCACAATTCAAAGTGTTGATGCTGACCTTTAAAGCCCTAAATGGCCTTGGTCCAGTATATCTGAAGGAGCGTTCTGCCCGGACACTGAGGTCCAGCTCCGAGGGCCTTCTGGCGGTTCCCTCACTAGGCAGAGGGCCTTCTTGGTAATTGTGCCTGCCATGTGGAACACTCCCCTGTCTGATGTCAAGAAAATAAACAACTATTTGACTTTTAGAAGACATTTGAAGGCAGACTTACATAGGGAAGTTTAAAATGGTTGATGTTTTATTGTGTTTTAAATATTTTGTTGGGGGCCGCCAAAGTGGATGGGTGGCATATTATTATTATTATTATTATTATTACTACTACTACTACTACTATTACTACTACTACTACTACTAAAGGCTCCAGTGATACTCGATCTGTGAGAACTGGTGAAGCCATGAAAGGCTGCGAGCGTATTTGAGCCCTGAAAGCCATTTGCATGTGTTTAACGTGACCTAGCACTGATGTCTCCTGCACATGCACTCTAGCAAATATACTGTGGAGCACAGGTGCCTGTTGGTAAAAAAGGTCATGTGACCGGCACCCAACTTCAGATGCGTGAGTCAGACCCACGGACGCTCTCAGCTGCTGCAGTTGTGATTATCTCATAGGCGGGAAATGGCTTGTGATTCCCTGTCTGGCTCAAGGGCTTTCCCACACCTTGCTTAAGTAGATTTTTACCTCACCTACAAGCATGCTGTTATTACAGTAATAATAATTGTATACATGTGACAAGAGTACCTAGGGCAGTTATTCTCAGCATTGGGAATCACATGGAGGCAGGTGGGTGGGTCACCACTTGCATGCTGTGATTGGATGCTGAAGACAATGCAGAAGGGTGGAGAAGAAACAAATAGGATTTGTTCACCATAAGCTGAAGTTCTTGATAATAGTTCCCCTCTCTCTCCAGGGGTGGAGAACCTGTCTTTACCCCACCACATTCCCAGCCCTCTGAGGACTACATGCCAACGATGAGCATGTGAATGGGAGCAAAGCTGGGAATGGGCAGGGCCACATTTACACAGGCATTCACCATGCAGACAAGTGCACAGGCCCTTTCCCACGGATTGCTATAGATCAGTTGAGAAATGTGTGTTGGCAGAGGGGGAGGTATTTTCATTCCCCATTGTAGCACTGTGCCCTGAAGGCCAAAGCCAATGCTTAGAATTGTGCCTGGAAATGAGTAGTAGCAAGTGTAGCTCCTTTAAAGCGGTTGAGATATGTTCCAAAGACTTGGCCATAGTCAGCTGCTGTGAACCAAAGATGGCTACTGGTCTCTGAAGTGGTATGACGTAAACATTACCTTTGCACAGTGGGCTGGTTTCTTCACACACACACACACACATACTTTGAAGTGGTATGAGTTACTGGGAAACATGAATGCTTCTTTCTTGCCTGGATGAGAGGGAGGCGTGTGTGAAGAAACCAGCCCACTGCGCAAAGGTAATGTTTACGTTTGTTGGTCTGCACCCTTTAGTCTCTGGCCATCCACCAATGGCATGTGGCCATCAGAAGGGGGTCTATGAAACCCAACAGTATCTGAGACACACTGGAAGCCCCTTGCAATCATTTCAACTATAAGAAACTATCTGTACTCTAGTTACAGATGGGTAGCCGTGTTGGTCTGCCATAGTCGAAGTAAAAAATTCTTTCCTGTAGCACCTTAAAGACCAACTAAGTTAGTTCTTGGTATAAGCTTTCGTGTGCATGCACACTTCTTCAGATACACAGTTATCTGAAGAAGTGTATCTGAAGAAGTGTGCATGCACACGAAAGCTTATACCAAGAACTAACTTAGTTGGTCTTTAAGGTGCTACAGGAAAGAATTTTTTACTATCTGTACTCTAGAGCAGGGCACTCTGTGTTTCCTGTGTTGGGCTCCTTTAATTTAATTTCCCTGGCTTGGAACATTAAATCCATGGAGATCCTTTTGGATCATCCCATCTCAACTCAACTCCCTTACTTAGATCTAAATTTAAAGTATCTCAAACAAATGAATGACCAACCTTATTAAAAATAAAAACATCTCCTGCATTTCTAGTATCATAACTTCTTTCAAAAAATGAATTTGTTCTTGTCCTTAAAAAGCTCTTCCTGATTTTTAAGATAAATCTGCCTTATGTTAATTTAAGCCCAATATTTTTTATCCTAGTCTAATGGCCTATTCAAGTTCTGCTTATCCTTTTCCAGGGTGAACTGTCACCTCACAGACTCCCTTCCTCTCAGATCCTTTGAATAATCATTAGCATAGCATGAGCATCACACATAGTTTTAAAAAGTTAAACATACCAGATTTCTGAAGGTTCGTTTTTCTCTCTCTTTCCTCAAATGGTTTCCCTTCTTTATAATCCTCCTGTCTTGAACCCTGAACCATTCTTCAGCATCCTTCTGGAACGGTGACTGCAAGAACTGAACAAGAAGTCTTCCTTGTTCTGAGCAGAGTTGTGTCATTACTTCACAAACCTGGGGAAGTATGCAACTTGACATGGTCCTGGCCTTCCTGTGCCACTACATCACACTGCTGATTCATGCTCAGCATGTTGCCCATGTAGTGTGATTATTGTGTCTTAATCACAAGACTGGATTCCAGTCATTGGAATAGTAGTAGCCATATTTCCAGTGGTGATGAAAAAAGTCTGAGCTTTTAGATTAATGTTTTAGTTTTCATAAGTGTGTGTGTGTGTGTGTGTGTGTGTGTGTGTGTGGAAAAGGGCTACAATGATAATAATCATTTATCATTATAATCATTGTAGCCCTTTTCTGAACTCATTAATAATAATGATGATGATGATGCTGTGCAATATGCAAGGCTGGCCCATCCAACTCTGCAGAGAGGGACGAAGTGGAGATTTGCCCTGCTTGGCTGCCTGACCTCTTGAGACGCACCAAGGCAATGTCCTAAACCTCTGAGCTACTGAAACGAGACCCAGAGTCTCTTCTAGATGTGGGTGTTCAGCACCTGCCTTGTGACTGAATGTGTGTATGTATGTGTGTGTGACAAATGAAAACACTGTTCCCAAAATAGAATCCTTTCCTCCTGTGAAAGATCTGCAGCTGTATAAACGTTGCCCAGGCAGGAGGTGCCTGTGGCTGGTGGGTGGGTGTTGTCAGGTGCTTTATGTAATCCCTGCACAGGAATTTCAGAAGCCCAGAAATGCTGCTGCTGCTGCTGTGTGCTAGTGCTGCAGCTCCAGCCTCCTCAAGATCCCAAGGTCATCTCCCACAGCCTTTGCTGTGTGATTATTTGGGGGAATTTGTCCATGCATACCAGAGCAGTCAGGTGACCACAATAAAAAGAGCTGCCCAGCATGTGATTCCCAGGCTATTTGGCTGTAGGCCAGTGCAGATTTGAGGTGTGTGTGTGTGTGTGCACATGTGCACATGACCTAAGGTGACCAGGTACAAAGCAGCATGGGACTGCTGGGAAAGAAGCGATTTCAGCAGATGCAGTTTTCCTTTGCCTTTGCAGCAGCATTCTGTGACAAGCTGAGCATGCCAAAACACTCCCTTCTACACAGCCAGCAAAGACGCAGGATCTCTTTACCTTTGCACCTGGTCACCTTAATTTGATCAGAGTATTGGCTTTTGGGGATTCTACTAAGCACAGTAATAGCAAGAGAGTAAAATGGTCAAGTTTCCTCTTCAAATTATCAGGTTTCCAAATGCTTCACATACTGCAAATTAATTTAGGGAATTTCCTGTCACAACATGCAGCGATGTTCACTGGCCTGAATGGCTTTAAAAGAGGATTCATATAAATCCATGGAGAAGGCCGTGGCTACCAGTCATGATGGTGATAGATGGCAGCCTTCCTCTGAGGCACAATAGTTGAGAGAGCGGTGGTCTTTGTGTCCTGTGCTTGTGGGCTTCTGCAAATCTTCTAACTGGCCATTGTGGGAAAAGGATGTTGGACTTATCAAGGCTCTTTATATTCTTATGCAAGGATGGAAACATACAAATGAGACAGGTGAAGCTCTAGAGCAGTGTTTCTCAACCACTGTTCCGCGGCACACTAGTGTGCCACGAGATGTTGCCTGGTGTGCCGTGGGAACAATTGAAAAAATCGAAAGATTTTTAAAATTTTTTTTTTCAAATTTTCGCCCACTAAGCGGGCACCGGACTGTGTCCTGGGTATGGGGTGGGGTTTTTGACCCCACCCTCGGCCAGCAGGGGCGCCAATTGGCGCTCCTCAGGGGGACACCCTCCACTTTTCTGATGTCCGGCCTGTGATTGGTCCAGACTCCAGCCTGGACCTATCACAGTAGGACATCATCTTCCGACTTCCTTCCCGCCTGAGCACAGTGTGCGCAGCAGCGGAGAGAAGAAGACGTCGCGACTCGAGTCACCAGGAGGACCGGAGAAGTTGTCATTTTATTTCTCTTCAGTCTCCACTGAATGCCTTGACTGGGTTAGGGACCCTTATAGCTCAGCATCAGTTGGTGGAAAGGACATGACTTTACAGGAGCAGGAGGAACTAACTGAACTGAGACAAAACCGTGGTTTCAAGCTAAGATTTGCTGATCTACCTTTGGACAGTTTTTGGTTGGATACTGCCAAGGAGTTCCCCCTTCTGGCAAACAAAGCTATTTTGACATTGCTCCCATTTTCCATTACATATCTGTGTGAGATGAGCTTTTCAAGCATGATTGCTATAAAAACTAAATACAGAGAGAGACTGAGAGCTGTTGACGAAGAGCTACGTGTGTGTCTTTCTTCGATTCCAGCCAGAATATCAGCTTTGTGTTCAGCCAAACAGGCCCAGGTTGCGCACTGAATAAAGTATTTTATAATTTTTCATATTTCTGTTTACTTACTATTTCATAATAAAGTAATTATAAAATACTTTCTTTGTGTTTATTTGATTCCTATTCAAGAGAATTACTTTATATATAGTCAATATAGGCACAGAGTTAAATTTTTTAACATTTTCTAATGGTGGTGTGCCTCGTGATTTTTTTCATGAAACAAGTGTGCCTTTGCCCAAAAAAGATTGAAAAACACTGCTCTAGAGTCCACCATCTTCGCTTACCAGCTTCAGTTGCCATTCAGGAAGCCAACCAGCCCGGCTGTTTACACCCTTGGCTGTTTCTCCATGTGAATGGAAAGTGTTCTGGACATCATGCTCCATAATCTTCTGAATAAATGATTAGGGCACATCTTTTTGAGTCAGAACTGGTGGTTTGAAGGCTCACATCTTAGTGAGGAAGGCTGGCTGTCATTTGATAGGCATAGGCATGAAGCAAGGCAGGCAAGCTGAGCAGGTATGCTGGCAAACAGATGCAGGCAATCCAAGAACAATCTTCAAGTCAGCAGGCAAGTTGCACAGGTAAAACTCCACTGGCCGCTTATGTCGCCTGACCATTGCAGAGGCAATCAACTGCAGTACGTCCTTCTGGCCTGGGTGGCACCTAAGCACAGAAGAAAGCAGGCCAACAGCGCCTTCTAATGGTAACCTGTGGTAGGGGTGCATTTTCTACAGCAGGCCACTTGGATCGGGCTGTTAACAATCTCTGGTTCAAGACTAGGAGCTGGCTTTGGCAGATGGGATTTGGCTGGAGGTGGTGGTTTTTAGCAGCCAACGGACATTGAGCTGCAAAGTGAGAGTCAGGACTAAAATTTAATATTAGAAATGATGCACTAGGCAGAGGCAGATTTAGGGGTGCACAACCAGTTTGGTGACACTGGTTGTGGAAAGGGGAGGCTCTGAATTTTGGTCTCGCATGGAGAACCACTGAAATTTAAGGTTTGCCGCTGTGCTAGGAAGAAGAATCTGAATCTATTTTCCTGCAGGTTTGTTACTGTGGGGGTAGTTACTCATTCTTGAACCTGAATGTCTCACAGTAAATGTCAAAACCTGTTCTCTTTTACATGTGCCCAAGTTACAATAAAATAAAAGTATTATTTTCCTATCTTCATGGAATTTTAATTTACAATAAAGGTAAGGATACAAGCAGCAGCAACAATACAGCAAGATTACTAAAGGAATAAACTCATTGATTATGTATATATATTTTAAAAAACACCCCCGGTGTGGGTTTAGTAGCTTATGAGTCTAGGAGACACTCTGCTCCATTGCCTGTGTGATTTTAAAAAACTGTTTCTGTTTGGTTCACTTTGCAAGGAGGCTGCTTGAGGCCTGATAGAAAAGTAACCTCAGGATAAAGGAAGGTGATGCCACAAGTCTTATGCACAGGACATGATCTTTTGCAATCCAATTAATGCAGTCCAAAAATAATTGCAATAGTGTGGCCCTCAGGAGTGGAGCCCATTGTTCAAGTCTACATCTAATCAAACTAACTAACCTAAGAGTGATATTTCTTGACAAAGTGACGGGACAATACAAAATGGTGATAAATAGTCAGGAATATAGTGTTCTCTATCATTTGTCTGATATGCACCACTCCTTTAACAACAGTCTCTGCGAAAACAAAATTATATGTTCTGTTCTAAACTTCATCACTGGCCTGTCTGTCTCTTCTTCAACCCATGACATTGCAAAAGCTTAATCCAGCACGATTGAGTGTAGCTGCCCATTAGCAAATGGTGCAGATAAAATCCCAAAGCCTGGTAGGTAAAAAATCCTTGTGGCTAATCTCTAGTGCTGGCAGCCTGTTGTTGCTGTAAATCTGCTGCCAGAAATGTTATGTGTTGTGTTTACACCCAGGCCAAGACAATTTGGCAGGACTACTGGACATATGCCGTGAACCAGTTGGTTTATTTAAGATTACCTTCTGCTGTGCTTGAATCACTGCATGGGCACTGGCTGAAAATGCTCAGCTGCATTTTACACACATCTCATCTGCGCCATGTTTTGCATAAGACAAACGTTTGTTGGTTGCTTTAGGTCTTGTTTCTGGGGCAGGCAGATCCAAAAGCTTCCTCTGCTTGGAACTTGCAAAGGCTCTGACGTCTCAGGCATCACCTTTCCATATTCCCATTTTAAAGAGGTTGGGAAGAGAAACAGCCATTCTTCAAAATGTGCGCTTCTGTAACAAGTGCACACCAGCTAAAGTTCTGAATCCCAGAGAAATAAATTGGTTCAAACTTTACAGCTGAATAATTCCTTCTTTTTGATTCAAGTGGAACATAATTGGAACTAACATATTGTTACGAGGATTGTGTGTCTCCCCAATCTCCGTCAAGTGGTAGCAAGATGGCAAAGGGGTACCAGCCGCTTCTCCAGAGTCTTTTCCATTGGGAATCAAGACGTGGCAGAAACTGTTGTGCCATTTAAGAAATATGGTTTCTTTTAAACGTATTTACATCAGAGAATTTCAATGGAGGGAGTGCAAAGTTTACAGCAGACATTTCCATGTCTCTGTCCCAGCCTGACTTCAGCCAGCCCGCCAAGATGATTTTGCCCTCCAGACCCAAGAAGCCTCCACATGTAGTTCTCTACCTATTCCCTGCTTCTCCTTCCCAAGAACTAGGGCTGCCTTAGGTTTGGACATTACCATTTTTTGGTGTTTTTGTAAAAAAAAAAAAAAAAAAAAAAAAGCAGCTCAACAATTTTGTGGGTTTCCTAAAAACAGCTCAAAACCTTTTGGGATGGCCTGGTTTTTACTTTTTGAAATATAGCAACCTTGCAGAAACCCCTTCCAAGCAACTTGCCCCCTTCTGTCCGCTTGCCCCCCTCCTCTCTGCTATTCCAAGCCTACTTTTAAAAGGTGATGATTTTCCTGTAACCTACTGTCCTTGCTCAGTGTAACCTTGGGAACCTCCCCCTTTGGCACAGACCCAAGCATTTCCCTCTGATGGGCCATCAACACCTTTGGTCATGCTTAATGGCTTGTATCCCAGGTGAGGCCCTGGCCTGGAAAGGAAGCTGGTTTTTCTGTATTTTCTGTATTTATCCACCAGCTGGCTTCCCCAGCTTCTTCCCTTCAATACTCCAAGTATTATCTAAATTCTACAATATTAATTGCTAACATCACTAACTCTAGCAGTTAAAGGTGCCCTTGCACGCCTGTTACCCCAAATTTGAAACATTATCATAGAATCATAGAATCATAGAGTTGGAAGAGACCACAAGGGCCATCGAGTCCAACCCCCTGCCAAGCAGGAAACACCATCAGAGCACTCCTGACATATGGTTGTCAAGCCTCTGCTTAAAGACCTCCAAAGAAGGAGACTCCACCACACTCCTTGGCAGCAAATTCCACTGTCGAACAGCTCTTACTGTCAGGAAGTTCTTCCTAATGTTTAGGTGGAATCTTCTTTCTTGTAGTTTGGATCCATTGCTCCGTGTCCGCTTCTCCGGAGCAGCAGAAAACAACCTTTCTCCCTCCTCTATGTGACATCCTTTTATATATTTGAACATGGCTATCATATCACCCCTTAACCTCCTCTTCTCCAGGCTAAACATGCCCAGCTCTCTTAGCCGTTCCTCATAATTATGATGGATTGCACCCAACATGTAGAGGTAAGCTGTTAAGAGAATTTTTAAGGCCAGGTTAGACATCACATTCAAGATTGGATCTCTTCATAAAAATTGTGTGTGTGTAATTTTCTAGTTGGGTTTTTGTCTGATTGAGAATGAAGTCTTAATGGACACAAACATTGCCAGCAATTATATCTCCTTTTCAGTTATTTATGCATCTCTCTACACTAGTGAATTTCTGTGCACCAGAACCACTGTCACCATAATTAATAACTGGTCGTGTTCAAAAATCGAGGGCTCATATACCCAGGGAAAATGTAAAATTTGGTAAGAATAAGAAAGTATGTGCATGTCTGTTTGTGTAATGTATACACACACACACAAAAGCAAGAAAGTTTATGTACCTGTGGCCTATTCCCCCTTCCCTCAACTGAAGGAAGTCTAAAATGAAACTGCAACCCTTTTAAGTATAGGTTTGAATAAGTAAGTCCATAGTTTCCAGTTTTTCTTGTGTTCATTTTTTAACATCTCTTGCATACTTTGATGTGTTGGAATCAACAGGTTTCCCACATTGTGCATTGCAGCTCAGTCTGTTATGCTCTTCTATTCTGTGGGAGAGCAATTTTTTGCTGCTACAGTAAATGGCCTGGTCTGTTCCCATGGGAGCAGCTGGAGGCCCCTGTACAGAAATTACTCTGAATGCCCGTACATATTTTAAAGTTAAGTCTGCCTCCTGGGTAATATCTCAGTGCATTAGCTGATGGTCATTTGACCTCACAGACAAACCGTTGGGCTAAGTGCAAAATGTAAACTCTATTATAATTAAACTTTCCTTTTCTTCCATTTTCAAAACATGACTTCTTGCCAGTGTCCACTCTGATGTGAAAGCATTCTAGCTTCACGTCTTTCGGAGCAGCCAACCCTCCTGCATTGTCATTACAGTTAAAGGTAAAGGTAAAGGTACCCCTGCCCGTACAGGCCAGTCGTGTCCGACTCTAGGGTTGTGCGCTCATCTCACTCTAGAGGCCAGGAGCCAGCGCTGTCCGCAGACACTTCTGGGTCACGTGGCCAGCGTGACGAAGCTGCTCTGGCGAGCCTGCACCAGCGCAGCACACGGAAACGCCGTTTACCTTCCCGCTATAAAGCGGTACCTATTTATCTACTTGCACTTAGGGGTGCTTTCGAACTGCTAGGTGGGCAGGAGCTGGGACCGAAAGATGGGAGCTCACCCCGCCGCGAGGATTCAAACCGCCGACCATACGATCGGCAAGTCCTAGGCACTGAGGTTTTACCCACAGCGCCACCCGCGTCCCAGTCATTACAGTTGTGTACGTGTAAATGTGTACAGAAGGGCGTTGTTTCTCAAACTTTTGAACCGCACCTTCAGTCAGTCAGGGCTTTGCCAACTTTTTTTGTGCCTGTGGGCACTTCTGCAGAAACTGTCGTGGGCACGACTTTCCCTTCTCAAGCACACATGGCAACTTGTTCTATTGGCTACAACAGAATTCTTCTTTCAAGTCTAACCTTGGCGTGGGGGAGTGATCTTTTTATGGTCAGGGAAGGCCTCCGGGGCGCATGTGCACCTACAGATGACATGTTGGCAACCCATGACCTAATCAGATTGGTTGTCGCTCTGCGTTTCACATTGTTCAAACCCTTTCTTGCCTCAACTGTATAAACAACGTTTAAGAACCTTTTAATTATTTTTTTAAAGTCTCATGTACTTCAAAAGAGCGCACTTTCTGGTAAGACTGCAATCCTATGCACAGTTACTTTGAAATAAACAAATAAATTACTGGAACTTCATTTAAAAACATCCAAGTTTAAATGAACTTGAATTTGTTAACTGTGTTGCAGTCAGGGGTTGTCCTTCATATTATGCACACATTTAGAGATGTTGTCTAGCCAAAACAACAAATCATGTTTCAGTCCCTGTAAGAAAAGTCTGATATGGAGAAAACAAGGGAGCTGATTTATCTATGGCATGGCGCAAGAGTCCTCTCACAGCTTAACCAACTACAATTCACAGGGTTCTTTTTGGGGGTGGGGCAGATGTGCTTTAAATATGCTAATTAAATTTCCGTGGAAAGGGTTGCCACAGAAGCTGCTTCATAAATTGGCAAGCTGTACACTAAGCTTAAAAGCAGAGCCTTCACTCTTCCAGCAAGCATAGGATTAAGCGACACCTCCTCGGCTGCTTCTCTTTCTCCCTCGCTCTTTCCTGCTGCAATCTGACCACCGGCCAAAGGTCTCTAAGTCAAGCTGGGCAGCCCCGCCCACCCCTATTAGAGCCTCGCCCGGGGGCGGAGACAGCGCCCGAATCGCTCTCCAACTGCCAGCCTTGCGGGGGAGAAGGACGGCTGCAGGAGCCAATGGGCGGCCGCGCCGCTTCCTGCTTGGCTGGCCCCGCCCTCGCACCTGCCAGCTGGGCGACTTTACATAACAGCGGCGGGCGCTGCGTAAGAGTTTGCGCCGCGTTAGGACGGGCCACGTCCCTTCAGCTCCCTGTTCTGCCCTGCCTTTGACTCGTCAGTTCCAGGTAACCCCGGCCAGAAACGGAAGACATTTACCTGGGAGTAAGCCACCTACGTGTAATTCAGCAGGACTTGTTTCTGAGTAGGCATTGTTAGGCCTGCGCTGTTAAGAGGTGATGCACCTGCAATCTGATCTTGAAGCATGTTTACTCAGAAGTAAGCCCTACTTGGGACGCGGGTGGCGCTGTGGGTTAAACCACAGAGCCTAGGACTTGCCGATCAGAAGGTCGGCGGTTCGAATATCCGCAACGGGGTGAGCTCCCGTTGCTCGGTCCCTGCTCCTGCCAACCTAGCAGTTCAAAAGCACACCAGTGCAAGTAGAAAAATAGGTACCGCTCCGGCGGGAAGGTAAACTGCATTTCCGTTCGCTGCTCTGGTTCGCCAGAAGCGGCTTGGTCCTGCTGGCCACATGACCCGGAAGCTGTACGCCAGCTCCCTCGGCCAGTAAAGCGAGATGAGTGCCGCAACCCCAGAGTCGGTCACGACTGGACCTGATGGTCAGGGGTACCTTTACCTTTACCTTTAAGCCCCACTCAGTGGGTGGCGCTGTGGGTTAAACCACAGAGCCTAGGACTTGCCGATCAGAAGGTCGGCGGTTCGAATCCCTGCGACGGGGTGAGCTCCCGTTGCTCAGTCCCTGCTCCTGCCAACCTAGCAGTTCGAAAGCACATCAAAGTGCAAGTAGATAAATAGGTACCGCTCCGGCGGGAAGGGAAATGGCGTTTCCGTGTGCTGCTCTGGTTCGCCAGAAGCGGCTTAGTCATGCTGACCACATGACCTGGAATCTGCATGCCGGCTCCCTTGGCCAGCAAAGCAAGACGAGCGCCGCAACCCCAGAGTCGGCCACAACTAGACCTAATGGTCAGGGGTCCCTTTACCTTTACCTTTAAGTCCTACTTACTCAGAAATAAACTTGAGTTCGGTGGGATTTGCTTCCTACTAAGTGCCTTAAGTAGCTGTGCTGGCTTCTCCTTAATAATCCCCCAGGAAGCAGTGTGAAAGGGGGAAGGCAAAAGCCAGAAGGTTTCAAGGGCTGCAATCCCAACTACAGGGAGTAAATTCACATTCAAACTTCTGTTTAAACGTGATTGTGAGATTCAGCTGCGGTGCTGGACTGATCTAGCGGGAGTTCAGATGAGAAACTTTGCATTTCAGGGGTTGGAAGGGAAGCAGGGACAAGATTAGGAGCGCAATCCTAGGTATGTTTACCCAAAAGTAAAGGCCCCTTAAGTGCTCAAGGACATATTGTAATGTACTCACAGTCATGCTTAAAGCAGCAGTCATAAACACACACAAGAGGGAGGGAATGAGCCCCATAGGAGACAATGGGGCTTACTAAGGGCAACCAAAATGAACAAAGGGTTGGAGCAGCTTCCCTAGGAGGAAAAGTTGTAACATTTGGGACTTTTTAGACTGGAGAAAAGAAAAGTAGGAGAGCTATGATAGACTTGTATGCAATTATGCAACCTGTGGGGGGAAATGTGATAGACGCCATTAGAACTTGGGGACAGAAGATGAATGTTGGAAGATCCAGGAAAGATAAAATAAAGTACTTCTTCACAGGCCACATAGTTAAAATATTGAATTTGCTCCTGCAAGAAGTAGTCACGGCCACCAATTTGGACGGCTTCAAAAGACAACTTGATGGCAGGATAAAGCTATCAGTGACTCCCAGCCATAATGGCTGTGTTCTGCGTCCAGGGTGTGAGGCAGGATGCCTCTGGATGCCAGTTGCTGGGAATCAGAAGTTGAGAGAGGGCCGTTGCTCTCAGGTCCTGCCTGAGGCTTCCCAGAGGCACCTGAGGGGCCATTGAGAGCAGACGGGTGGATGAGATGGGTCTTTGGCCTCTTCTTCTGTATAAGCATGCACTGTAAGTGCGCATGAAATTGTAGCCTTTGCTATCTTTTGTGTGCTTTCCGTGGAAGGAAGTGGCAGAGAGGGCAATAGCTTTCCCCTCTTCTAACTCTGCCTATGGGTGTCTAGTTACAATCTTTGTGAGACCACCCTAAATTCTCTGTATTTAAACAACAACAACCAGGATGTTCTATGTGCAATTCTGTGTGCACATGTCACCAGATGGGTAAGGTTGGTCCTATAGGGCAGGTAATTTCAGTGATTTTAGGTCATTGTGTATATGGATGACCGCTTTAAAAAAACCAGCTGTGCTGTGAGAGACCTTTGTTTCAATTAGTGCTATACTGTAGTCCAAAACATCCAACTGCTGGCTTCTGTATTTTTAAAGGAAGAGCAGCAATTGGTACAACCTGAGAGATTTTTTTTAGCACAGCCTAACATTGAAGCCTGCAGAATGTCCCCTCCATTTCATCTTTGGACTTTTTCACCGTATCTGCACCAGTTAAGGAATTTTTAATTCTCCAATTCCCCCCACCCACCCCCAACCTGTCTTATTCCTGACCCAAGGTGGCAACCCGACATGAGCCCTTAGTATATAATCTGGAAGATATCATTACTAATTAGTTTTTCTGGGACAAATTTTCATATACATTAAAAAAGTTTACTTGCCTATATCTCTGTGATTTAAACAACAATCTTAGGAACATTCTCTTATGAAATGAGTTCTAGAGGGTAGCCATGTAAGTCTATTAACAAAAAAGAGAGTCTTGTGGCATCTGAAAGCCCAGTAGATTTATTGTAGCATACGTTTTCGTGCATCTGATGAATGGGTACAATTCCACAAATGCTTACACTGCAATAAATCATATTAGAGGTACCACACACCATGTTCCTATTCTTTAGAGGAAAATAGCTACTCAAGGCTATTGTTTTTGTGTGTGGGTGTATTCTCCAATGCGAAATTGACTCAGTTAATAGCGGGTTCATACTTGACTGCCCACATATCACTGCTTTATTAGTTCTGTGATGCTTTCCCAGTGTTAATGCATTATTGCTGTCGAGAGATACTCTTGTAGTATAGTGCAACAAAAACGGGACAAAAAGTAAACAGGACTGTTTGTGGTCTAACACTTTAGAGGATTTCAGCAGCCAGTTACAGGAAGACATGCACTGGTTGGAAAGGAAGCAGTATTTCTGCCCCAAAATGGTTGTCGCTAGAAACAGCACTGAAAGTGGGGTTGTGTATGATTGCACTGATACCACCATGAATGCAAATCATCATAAAGGTAAAGGTACCCCTGCCAGTCATGTCCGACTCTGGGGTTGCACGCCCATCTCGCTCAAGAGGCCGGGAGCCAGCGCTGTCCGGAGACACTTCCGGGTCACGTGGCCAGCGTGACGAAGCTGCTCTGGCGAGCCAGCACCAGCACAGCACATGGAAACGCCGTTTACCTTCCCGCTATAAAGCGGTCCCTATTTATCTACTTGCACTTAGGGGTGCTTTCGAACTGCTAGGTGGGCAGGAGCTGGGACCGAAAGACGGGAGCTCACCCCGCCGCGGGGATTCGAACCGCCGACCATACGATCGGCAAGTCCTAGGCGCTGAGGTTTTACCCACAGCGCCACCCGCGTCCCACGCAAATCATCATGAATGCACACGAAAAAGGATGTCTGGCAGGACTCTCAGTTTGGGACGGCAGCAAATCTGCATAGCTGCTCTAGAGGCATTTCAAAAGCAGTAGTAGCCTTCAATGCAGCTGGTCAATATATAGTCCAAAAAAGGCCAGATTCTCCTGAATGGTTGTCAGTAGCCCTGAGTTCCATTAATCACTTTTGTGGATGTAGCTGAATATGAATGCCATTTGAGTAGGATCAGGAGGTACTGGGTACATATGCTGGTTTACATCACATCCAAGTAGTAAAAAGCATTTTATTTTATTTTTTGCATTTCCTACCCATGTAAACTGCTGCTTTTAGGCTATCATCCCACAAAAGAAGCATAATATAAAAGAGTTCATTGTTAAGATTGGCCAGGGTCTTTAAAAAATGTACATGTTAAAATAGATGCAGTTGATATCAGATAGAAGTGGGATTAATGTGAGATTGGTAAAAGCCTTCCTTATATAAGAACAATGTAATTTAGTGAGCAGGGGAAGATGAAAAGAGAATGTTCTTATTCTGCAGGTGATGGAACTACAGCAAATGCAAATAAGTGGCCTGGAGAGAGGATTTGGCACTTGGCAACAGAACTCGGAAGTAATTGCCTTCCTATAACTTGCAAAACTGCACACAGGCTTGGTATGTGGCTTCATCTTTGAGAAGCTGTACGTTTTACATACTTTGTCTTTCACAGGACAGGATGAAGCTCCTGATCATTTATTTCCTGGCAGCTGGTTTGATGGGTCTTGGTGTGCAAGTTGCTGCACAGAGAGAGGAGTGCGTCTTTGAGAGGCTGAATGAGAAGGATGCCCAGTTTTGTAGGTGAGCTCATTATTCCCTCACATTTCCCATAGAAACACAGCCCAAGGGATCATTTTATTTCGTCATGGCCCCTGACAATGTGATAAGCAGTTTATTTGAATATCAGAGTGGTGCATGGTAATAACAGTTTCATATTTTGCACAATGGGGGCAGCCAGAATTTATGTTAGGGGGTAGGCTTTATGCTGGGGGGGGGCAGAACCTCAGTTAGTTAAGTATATTTATTTATTAATTTACTGCCCACTGCACCCCCCCCCGGCTACATCCATGTTTGCACACATTGTGCCAGAACATTTCTGGTAGATGTGATGTAACAGTTTTTGGGTAGGAGAAGGTCTGCATGTGCTTAACTCTTCTATTGAAACAAACTGGAATTAGTTGTACTTAACTTTGGCTGCATCTTGCTTCTTATTCTGGAATTTTAGAGTGTTGTAGGGAGGTGAGCTGAGGAGTCCTGAGGGCCAGCAGGGTGTGGTTGGTTGGTTGGTTGGTTTTTTGCATTTAGCCCATGGGCCTGAGGGTCCCCTGCCCTGATTTATAGTAGGAATATTGTAATCATGCTACTCACACCTTCTGACTTTGAGTTCTCCATCACTACTGTACTAAGCTATTAAAAAAAGTTCCATTGTAAATTCCTTTCTGTACAGAAATGATTTTATAAGAATCATGTAATCTTTGAGAAGTCCTTGGCCACATCACATCATTTTGGGTTAAGTTTTGCCTACATTAAGAAAGCCTCTACTATTTAGGCCCTTCTTGGTGGGCATCAGGGGCACTTTGGGGAATGAGTTACTTTGTGCATGAAAGGGGAAAGGGAGGAAGAGAGCTTTCAGTGATGTGGAGCAGATTGCAAAGAGACGGATGAATTAACCTGGAAAAATAAATAATAAGAGAGTCAAATATGGGATTGTAAGGATGCTTGAATAGACGTAATCTAAAGAATGAAAAGAACCTATTAGCTACACTTTAATTACTTTAATAGTGTGTACAAGGAAAGGTGCATTTTCAATATGGACATGTGAAGTGATTATTGTACGATGTGTTCCTGGTTGTGGTGACAGAACTCAGGTGTGCAAACTTATTCTGTATTAGTTTATCCAATGCAAGCTTTCTTTTGGGGGCAAGGTGAATATATTTAAAATTTATACTTTTCATAGAATGCTGCTGAGCATCAACTCACTTCTTGTTTGGAGTCTTTTGTAAGATCTCACTCCAGTTTTATGTTGCTTACAGAGGAGATTTAGAAGTTTTGTATCCAGATCTGGGAGATGTTGGCTGTACATTTATTCCAAAGTGCAACCAGTACCGTCAACAGATCAGCACGGAATGGACCAGCCCAAATATCAGATACCACCAGGCAGATGAGGTAAGGCAGCAATGGTGTCATTTTGTGAAAACGTTTTTGTTCATGTCAGAGATATTTTGAATACAGACCTGTCATCAAATCACATATCATATTAATATTTTTTTGTAATAGTGTTTAATATCAGAAAAGCCTGCAGCCCAGGGATTGTTTCATGAAATCCTGTCTGTACTATCACAAGGTGGTGACATGAATAAAAATTCAGTGCATGATCAGGAAAATCCAGGTTCAAATGTTCAGGTTGCTTTCAGCATGTCAGTAGGAGGGATTTAATCATATACTGGGAATTTAGGTTTGTGCAATTAAAGGATGTTAAAGTGCTCTCTTGCAATAAATCCACGTAAAAAAAACTTTTTGTGGTTAGGAAACCAATGGGAAAATGCACCAAAAATGTGAGATAATTGACAAGAAGATTTATAACTTCCATGCAAGCAAATCAGGATTCTGTGTTCATTGTTGTATAACCCCCTGCAACAAATCAGAACAAATGCTCAGTTAAGAGCGGACATTGCATAAGCTCCATGTAAACCATGTACAATAAGCAGGTCATTTGGAAGAGGCCCCCCCCCCCCAGACATGAGCTCCCTGGGTGAGAGCCAGTCACTGTCCCTCAGCTTGATCTCCCTCACAGGACTGTTGTGAGAATAACTGGATACTGAGTACTATGTGCTCATTAGAGGAAGGGTATGAGAAAAAGGAATAAACAGCCGGGTAAGTTAAAACAATTGGTACACAAGCAGCACTAAAGTGCATCGGACACAAATGACCCTGGAACTCTTTTAGCAACAGCATTCTGGGAGCCCCTCTTGTGGCACTTTGGCATCATTCCTGCACGGTTGATTCCTAGGCACATCCTCTTCTAGAGGAGCTCTGCTAGTTGCTTCTTTCTTCTTTTCTGTTTTTACAAGGATGCAGGCGAAAGGGAGGGATCACACTGGCAGAAATGTTTGTTTAGAAGAAGCATGCACGGATCCTTCAAAAAGCATGAAAGTGTCACTTTCTTGAGATAGTGGGAGAGGTATTGGCTATATTCTATACTGGACATGCTATTATTTGGTATAAATTCACATCCCTCATCCTTAGCATTTCCTTTGTTGCCTCCCAGACCCTGGAACTTGCATGGTGAGCCATATGGTGCAAGTGACATCTAGTGGCCCCATAATATATTGCTTTTAAATGTATCATTTCTCTGTACTGTATATCTTTATTAGTCTGGGATAAAGAATTTCATTATCAAATTTCCTACAGGGTCTGGGGCACAATTTATGTGGAAGTCCTTTTGCTGTTCTCACACAGTGCCAGTCCATTTCAGTGGAGCTTGCAAAGAACAGCTTCCACGAACTGCATTGGCACTGTTGTACTTCAGTCACACAATTCTCAATCTGACCGGGTTGCCCCAGCCACTCTGAGCAGCTACCAGCATACACAAAAAACATAATAAAACATTAAAAATGGCCTTCATATGTCTTCTAAAGGTTGTATAGTTACTTATCTCCTTGACATCTGAAGGGAGGGCGTTCCACAGTGTGGGATGAAGAAACAGAGGGGATGCTCATCAAATTTGTAGAAGACGCAAACTGGGAGGGGTAGCTAATACCCAGAAGACACAACCAAGATTCAAGATGACCTTAACAGATTAGAGAACTAGATAAAGCTAACAAAATGCATTTTAATAGGGACAAATATAAAGTTTTACACATGATTGGCATCCATCCATCTCAAGAGACAACAGAGTGTGCCTCAGGGGGTGAAGTCAAAATGTTGTGTAACCTCTCTGGGGTGCAAGCCTGGGCAGCGTGCATGGAGGTCCTTGCTGTTCTTGTCCGAAGGAAAGCAGAGCAAGACGTTTGGCATCAGCTTGGTTGCAGGAGTTGCTGGAAGGAGGCGTACAAGATGCCATCCAACCATTTTAGGGACTCCACTCTGGATACTACAAGGCAGTGGAGGTTGAGGATCAGAGTTTTCCTTCTCCGAGATGGGCTCCCTTCCCAGGTTAGACATCTGCCCCTCACTTCCCTCTACAGAACGTGCTGAAACCGTTGGACCCACTCTTGGCCTTGGCTGCTCAATTGGCCAGAGCCTGTCTTCACATGCAGGGGAAGTCCCTAAGTCACCAAGGGTTTGAGACCCATTGGCTCCCCTCACCTGGTTTAGCTGGTTTGGCTGGGCCAGGGAGGTGATCAGTGTTTGTTTACAAGAGGGGATGGTCCCTGCCTGCTTGAAGGAGGCAGTAGTAAAACCACTCCTTAAGAAATTGTCCCTGGATTCAGAAAACCTAACTAACTACCAGCCAGTTACTAATCTCCCTGTTCTGGGCAAGGTTCTGGAGCGAGTGGTCGTAGACCAGATCCAGGCGCTTTTGGAAGAAACTGATTTTCTGGATCCATTTCAATCCGGGTTTAGGTCCAATACTGTCACAGAAACTGCTTTGGTTGTCCTGTATGATGACCTCTGTCAAGAGAGAGACAAGGAAAACATGTCCCTGTTAATTCTTCTCAACCTCTCAGAGTCTTTCGATACCATCGACCATGGTATCCTTCTGGAGCAACTCTCCAAACTAGGGGTGGGTGGCACTGCTTTGTGGTGGTTCCCTTATTATTATTATTATTATTATTATTAATATTTTATTTATGATTTTCAATTGTATACATTTCAAAAAATTTACAATCATTTTAACATTTTGGAACTTTCAGAACCGCTTTGCGGTGGTTCCCTTAATAATAATAATAATAATAATAATAATAATAATAATATTTTATTTATGATTTTCAATTGTATACATTTCAAAAAAATTACAATCATTTTAACATTTCAGAACTTGACTTCCTTCCCCCTCTTTCTGCAGTTCCTTAAATTTATTTTTAATATTTTCTACATATCTAAATTAACTTAATTTGCTCATTTATTCATCTACTTTAAATATAAAGTGGAAGCTCGGGTTGTGAACGTGATCCGTGCGGGATGCACGTTCGCAACCCGCGCCTGCGCACTTGCGGGTTGTGATTCGGTGCTTCTGTGCATGCGCAAGGCACGATTTAGCGCTTCTGCGCATGCGCGACCGCTGAAACCCGGAAGTAACCCATTCCGGTACTTCTGGGTTTCCGGGGTCCGCAACCCGAAAAAACGCAACCTGAAGCGGCTGTAACCCGAGGTATGACTGTACACTCTTACAAAACTGCAGGTTATTACAGTTCATTTGTAAATATTCAATAAACTATTTCCATTCTTTTATAAAAAAATTGTTATCTTAATTTCTTACTTTTCTGGTAAGTTTTGCCATTTCTGCATATTCTGTAAGTTTTTGTATCCATTCTTCTTTTGCTGGGACTTCTTCTTCTTTCCATTTTTTGGGCAAGTAACATTCTTGCCACTGTGGTTGCATGCATGAATAAATTTCTTTACCGTTTGAGTAGTTCTGTCCCTATAACTCCCCAAAGTAAAGCTTCCGGGTTTTGTTTTTTACAAGCATTATTTAAAACATCTTTTTCAATTAATTATGTATAATTTCCCAGTAAGCTTTAACCTAACTACAAGACCCCCACATATGATAAAAAGATCCTTCTTTCTCTTTACATTTCCAGCACTTATTTGATTTGGATTTATACATTTTTGCCCTTTTACTTGGTGTTAGGTACCATCGATACATCATTTTCATATCATTTCCTCTTGGACCATAACATGCTGTAGATTTTATAACCATATTCCACAATCGTTCCCATGCTTCCATATCTATATTATGACCAATATCTATTGCCCAGTGTACGATTGAGAATTTTACTTGCTCATCCTTTGCCTCCCGTTCTTTTGGTAAAGGGGGAAGAATTGTTTTGTAAGAAAATGATTGACTTAGGGGAGGCAGGATTCAAATACGCTTCCTAACACTTTTGCTGCTTGTTCTCTACTCTCTCTCACCCCCCCCCGTCAACCCCTTTAAATACATTCACATATGGCAAATGGGATAGGATTGAGGATGCTGTGGCAGAAGTTATTACTACTACTACTAATTATTATTAAATTTAATTTATATGCCACTTATATGACAAAATGCCTTCTAACTGGTTTACATATATATAATACATATACGTACAGTGGTGCCCCGCAAGACGAATGCCTCGCAAGACGGAAAACTCGCTAGACGAAAGGGTTTTCCGTTTTGGAGGTGCTTCGCAAAACGAATTTCCTATGTGCTTGCTTCGCAAGACGAAAATGTCTTGCGAGTTCCTGCGGGTTTTTTTTCCTTTCCCCCCCCCCTTTTTCCCAAGCCTCTAAACCGCTTATCAGCTGATGGCTAAGCCGCTTAACAGCTGATGCTAAGCCGCTTATCAGCTGATCGTTAAGCCGCTTATCAGCTTATCGTTAAGCCGCTTATCAGCTGATCCTTAAGCCGCTTATCAGCTTATCGTTAAGCCGCTTATCAGCTGATCCACTAAGCCCGCTAAGCCGCTAATACTGTAGCACTAATCCGCTAATGGGCTTGCTTCACAAGACGAAAAAACCCGCAAGACGAAGAGACTCGCGGAACGGATTCTTTTCGTCTTGCGAGGCACCACTGTATATAAAATACATAATTAAAATACAGTACACAATAACAATTTGATCAGAACCTTGTAAATTTTAATTAAGAATGTTTTAACAAAACAAACCATTTAAAAGCATGATGCTTAAAACACTTTAAGAAAAAAACACCCCTGTTAAAACAATGAAACCAAAAGTTCATATTCAGGTGAATGCTTGCCTAGACAGAGGTGTCTGCATGAGCCATCAGAACGTCTATACTGACTGATGGACCTTCTCAGCCAGTGAAAAATCCTTCCCCTGTGTTATCACAAGCGAATACTCATCAGACTGTGGCAAAAGGAACTGGCTTTCATTTGCAGATTGTCCTGCCCTTACTGAAAAATTTAGTGGAACATGGATTTTGAGGTAACCTGGTCCAGAGTTATTTATGACTTTGTATGGAATTAGCAGGACCTTAAAACTGGCTTGGTGGTTACTAGGGAGTCAGTGCAGAGCCCAGCACCGGTGTGATATGTGCTGGATTAGGAGCACCAAGCGCCACCTGGGCTGTGGCATTCTTCACTAGCTGTAGCCTCCAGACATTGCAGTTGTCTAGACGTGAGGTGGCCAGATTAGCCCTGGCCTGGAAAGGGTGCAGTTGACACTCAAGCTGAAGCTGTTTGCCTCAGAAGCTACCTAGGCGTCCATGGACAAACCTCCGCAGGCCTGCTGAAGTCACCCAGAACCTGTTCAGGAATTCACCAACACTATGGTTAAGACCACCTCGGCCAGTGAGGACATTGGGCAACAGGGTATGCAGTAGTCCAGCAGCATCACCAATCCGTCCTGCAGATCCAGTCACAGATGCAGGCCTTCAAGGTCCCCTGCAGAGAGAAGGGGTGTTTTTTGGCAAGCCAAATGGATATTTTATAGATCATAGCAACGTACCCCATTCAGCCTCCCGGCATTGGTTACTGCTGCATTGAGTACCCGGGGGGGGGGGGGGCTAGAGCTGAGTCAAATCTCTTCACCCCTGGAGGTTCAGTTATACAAGCTCCTTCATCCATAAGTCAAAGCATACATAAATGTGGGCTCATTATGCACTGGCATAAAGACCTGGCACTGAACTCCAGTAAAACCAAGTTAGAGTTTCAGTCGGCACCAAGTCACCAGTTCCCTGCCAGGTAGGATCAGGAGAGGGAACAGCCTGAGGCCATTGTCCCCTTCGATCTCCCATGACCATACCATACCTTCCCCTCCCAGAGATACCATGTTGCAGCTGATGCTCATACTCCCCTCTGCAGCTGCTCACTCCAGCACATTCCACTGCTTTCATCCTTTGCTGACACTGCGGTTATCTGGACAGTTATTTGTCCATGCAGCCAGGAGCAGCTTATCTCAGCTCTCAGCAAAGCAGCTGCTCCCACCACTATTCTCCCTCTCACCAAGAGGCTTATGTTGAGCCCACACGCCACACTCTTGTCACTCATGTCCAGTGTTCGAAATTAGCTGGGCGCCAGTTATGTTTTGCGACTGGCAACTAGCTGGGGCAGCCTGCCAGTGGGAGCCTGCTGCATCTTGGTGGCTTGTCTTTTGTAAGGTTATGGTCCGATCATTTCCAGTTGCCATTCCTCATAATTGACTAGCATGAACGTTACATGCTATGCGGTCAGTTATCTGAGTTATGGTCTCCTTGTATGTGGTTTATATTCTGGTAGTGGCGTGCTGTGTTTTGGTGCTGTGGTACATTATATCTTATGTGCTGTTTTGGCAATGTGAGTGGGGGTGTTGTTGATGTGGGTGCAACTGTTTTAACATTCCCCTCTTCCCGCGGATATTAATGGGCTGGAAATCATTTGTGCTGGATCTGGGGCTGGTGTAAACTTGTGTTGTCTTTGGGAGCATGCTCAGGGATTGAAGTGGTGTAGATATGGCATAAGCGTGCTCTTCCCTTGTGTTCCTCATGTTCCACCCCTAACTTAGCCACATTTCAGCCATTCTGCTGGTGTCTGTTTGCCAGAATAGCGGCTGTGTATTTGGCATTCCATTGTCACCTCAGATCTTCCATGGAATCCTGTGGCAGGTAGATCTCCAGATGACAACTCTGCCTTAAATCACATACTTGCTAAATTATTCATTATTTATTTCCTTCCATTTATGAATCACTTCCTGCAAAACATCTTGAAGCAATAGAACAATAAACACATACGAAGCAACTTACACACAGTGTAAGGTAGTCTTTATGGGAGTATATTGTATTTAATTATGGGGTATCAGAGTTTTTAGGGGGTTGACCAGACTGGGATAGCTGGGATAGCAGGCTTGTTGGTTTTTGAATGTCTGATATAGATTTTTTCAATTTCATTGTTTTGTATGGGACAATGACAATAAAGATTATTGTATCGTATAAAGACAATTAAAATAATTTCTTACACAAGTTCAAACCCAGTAAGACATAGATTGCATGTCACAAATGATGTACCTACTTGAAATTACAAATTTACTAATCTAATTACAGATTATATATTCAATTACATATTGCCCGCTTGCCAGGATTAAGGTGTTTTATGAACATTCACATCTTGTTTATTATAAGTAATAAGATGTGAAACGCGTCCATAAAGTAAGGCCTGTGACCACTGCTTGGTCAGAGTTCACTTAAGCTAAGTAATATTTGGGCTGGATGTCTTTGAATTGGAGCATTTCACACCTTCACATTTTCACAGCACTTCCAAGTCTTTGAGGCACTTCACATAAACACGATTTCAAGTATGCATGGTATCTTCCTGTTTAGATCAAATCTTCTGTAGCTGAAGATGCTGGGAATATATGGAAGACGTATCAGAGGCAGACATCACTGCTGACAGCAAGCAGGTGGACTTGTTTATTCTCACACAAGTTTGAAATGCTTATTTTATGATGGAAAGACCACTAGATGGTACTGTTACCCTTGACATTTCTTCAGGGAAATTATAAATTGAAATGGAATTTCCCACAGGTTTCATGCAAAAGTTAACTTCAGCCGAGTGGGCAGAATTTCTGTTGAGTTCTGCTGCCACCTCCCTCTAAGAGGGTCACCTTCTGGTTGCCTCACCTCAAAAAGAATACTGTTGTACAGTGGGAAAAGGTTCAGAAAAGAGTAACCAAAATGAACAAGGGGGTGGAGCAAGTCCCCCGTGAGGAAAGATCACAACATTTGGGCCTTTATAGTTTAGAGAACATGCGAGCAAGAGGCGACTTTATAGAAGAGTATAAAATTATGTGTGGCATGAAGAAAGCGGATAGAGAAAAGTTTCTCCCTCACTCACTTCATCACTCTCTGATGAAGCTGAATGTTGGAGGATTGGGAGAGACAAAATAAAGTACTTCTTCACACAGCACAGTAGTTCAACTATGGAATTTACTCCCAGAGGAAGTAGTAATGGCTGCCAGCTGGGATGGGTTGAAAAGAGGATTGGGCTGATCCATGGAGGATAAGACTATCCGTGGCTGCTAGCCAAGAAGGCCAGGCTCTGACTTCATGGTCGGAAGCAGTCGTGTTCTGAATGCCAGTTGCTGGTGCCCGTGGGTCCCGTGGGCATCTGGTGAGAACAGGATTCTGGAATAAATGGGCCCCTGACCTCATCCAGCAGAGCTGTTCTTATGTTCTTAATATCTCCTGTACCTTCTGCAGCAAGCCAGCGTCTCAGGATTTCAGTTAGAAGATATCAAGCCCAAATGTTATGTAACTTACATAAACTCTGGCCAAGCAATAGCCCAGAGGGCACAGCCTTTTATACATGGGTTAATCTGATAGTCACATTTCATTGATCTTATTATTTATTTATTTTATAATGTATACCACTTAATATAATAAAATGCCTAAAAACTACATCATTCAATAAAAATTCCTAAAAACTGGATAAAAACATAACGCTGTTGTCTGTCACAAATAAAACTGCGCAGTTTACAAAGCAAAAACTAAATTTAAGAGGCCAGGAATCCATGGGGACACATTTCATTTTAAAAGAGGTGTTTCAGGGCATAACTGTTACCGCCTCATAAGTTACCCAAGGGAGGGCACTCCAAAGGATGGGTGCGATGACCAAGAAGAACTGCTTCTGTGTTGTTGCCAAGTGACAATCTGCTGATTGGACTCAATCTGCTGGACTCAAGGGAAGTGGCCCTTTGGCAGACTTTAAGGGGATGGGCACCTCGTGGTCGACAAGTGGAATGAGTTCTGCATTCTGCTGCCAGGATATATGAGCTAGTCAGGAAAGGGGGAAAGGGACAATAAAAGGATGGCTAGTGAGGCTAACTGGGATGCTACTGGCAGGGCTGGCCTGTCAGGCAAAATAAGAAAGGTTCCCATAGGTTGCCAGAGGCCAAACCACTGGGGCAGTGGAGTGGCATGCAGCCATTGTTGCTGGCACAGTCCCTGGTAGGTGGGCACTGGCAGAGTTATCAGGGGGGCTCTGGAGCCATTTCCCTGCCATGTCTACTTGTGTGTATTTCCCCTCCCAGATGAGCACACATTGGATAACAGCATAATGTGAATATAGGATTCCTTCTTCTACGTATGTAAAGGCAATAATTAGCATCTGTTCTAATTACTTTGCGTATAGGTTAAGAAAGAATTTTAGTAGTCAGTTAATGGTTAACCTCATAGTTGTTGATGCTGCTTAAAATTAATGGTCCTAAAAATAACTGTTCAGAAATCATTCTGAACCTCCACTCAGGCTGCAGGAAGGTTGTTGATGTTAAACCTGTGAAAGAAGACAATGAGATTTATTAGATGGTGGTGGGGAATTTCACAACAAGGTTCAATTTGCTTGAGGATGGAACTGCAAAAAGAAAAGAAAAAGGCACTGTAAGAGCATTTATTGAGTTACTTCAAATGAGATAAGATGGGAAGAGAGGTACCTCTCTCCTGAAATTAAGATACTTGGAATCTTGTAGTCTGTTTTCATAAAATAACAGTTTTGAGCTGTTGTGGTCCTTAGAATGTGAAACTGAGGTTTCAAAATCTTACAAAAAGACAGCAGTTTTTAATAGACCTTATTGTCAATCTGTGTTTTCACTAAAATGCCCTCCATTGATGTAGATTTCTTGTTTTTTGTCTGACATTCCATTCAATAGAAATCTCTTTAAGTGCAGGCAGCCAGGCAGCCAGCAGGGGGCGCTATGTGGGTGGTATATCTGTGAGTTTGCCTGTCTAAATCCTACATGTGGCTCATTTACTAGACTTCTCCCAAATAGCTTGGTAGATTTCCAAACAAGTCTCTTTTGAGTGAGGATGAATAGCACACAATGTGCTAAGGTTTGCAGCATGTGGTATTTTTTATTATTTTAAATTAGGCAATGGAAGAAGTGCACTGCGATGAGAAGCAGAAAGCTGGCTTTGAGATTCCATGTTCCCTGTCTTTGTTTTTGATTTTGTTTGAATACACACACACACACATTTTAACCTTTGAATGCCATGGGATGTTTCTGAAGTTGGAGGAGCCCCCGTAATGCCTCCTTCATCCAAAGGACTGTCTGCAGGTGAGATAATGGCTGGAATCTGAGCATAGTAGCACACGAGAGTCCACATGCATGTTGAGTTAACTGTACAGTGCAGGATCCTGTGTGTGTTTTTCTGTGTGCGTAAATGGACATCTGTTATCTGGAATGCAGCAAAAACTGCCCAGTACTGAACATGCTCCCATACTGTCAGAGGCATAATGTTAGATTTAATTGGAAAGTTTTTGCAACAGTCTTTGAGATATTTCTATGGGAAGATGTTAGAAAGGGAGAAGGAGCTTAGGAGTTTTACTGCAGTTGTATATCTTTAAAAGGGTGTTGGAGTTTTAGCAGTCAAAGGGAAGGATCTTCTGTCTGAAATCAAGGGTTCCAGCCAGTTGGCAGCCAGACCAGAAGTCGTGCTGAAGCAAGACATATGCTTTTAGCTCTGTGGAACCTTCTTGAGAAGGTGACCCTCTGGACTGAGCTTGCTTGGACATCAGGTTCCCCCCCTGTCAGGTCGCATATGGATTTGAAGCATAATCTCTGCACTGAAACACCAACAGAAAGCATAGTTGAAGGTGTTTCTTCTGGGATCTATAGACCTGCTTCATTCAAAGCTTCAGTGAAAATCCTATTTGCATTTCAAAAATCTAAAGTGCCATTGTATTTATTCTCTTTAAAATATTAAAAAGACATTTTCTTCCAGCCATTGCAGATGGTGTTCACATCCTATGGTAGATATTAGCAACTGTCAGCCTGTGGGCCAAATTCATCCCCATAGGAGTATTTTTTGGAGCTGTGCTCCTATGGTAGAGTGCCTGCTTTTTGTATATGAGCTTCCAGGTCCAATCTTTGGCATTCCAGATAAAAGGCAGTCGTGCTGGGGAAGCTGCTGCTTATTGGAGTAGATGGACTAAATGGACTTGGCATGTGGAAGCTTCATATATTCCGTTGTCTGAACCTTAGTTTGTTAATTCAGAATTGTGGAGTCTGAGTAGCAAAGAGCTGTGTTGGCAGTTCACTGGGGAGTACATTACACAGCCCCTTCAGTAAAATTAGTTGTTGAACAATTTTGGGCAGAGGGAAATACAAAGCAGTAAGTAATGGAGTAAGTAATGGTAAATACAATATTTCAGCAGAAGAGGAAGAGTTGGGTTGAATTCCATTGCGGGCTACATCTACAAGCAGAGCAACAGAATTATACTTCTGCAGTCATAATGCACATGAAAGTTATAGAGACTGGGAGATAATTTAATTTTCCCCAAGTTCAAAATACATGACTTTGTCTGCTAAGAAAATGTGAGATCCTGAGAATTGTTCTGTATGTGGAGATCGTTCACTGACTAGTTATCCAGTAATGTCTCAGGAGGAAATTATTAACTCTGTACCAAGGGAGAGGAACAAAAAAAGTGGGGAAAGCAATTTAAGTATTTTAAGACTCTTGTAACAGTTGGTAGGAGAGAGACCTGAGAGAACTTCAGTCAGTTTACTGCCTATGATCCTTTGTGGTCATGCAGTCCTTTTTCTCTTGGCAATAATCAGCTAGAAACAGAAGTTTGCCATCATTGAGTAACTTAGCTGCAAATAATTTTGTTTGGGTGATTTTTCTCCTAGTTCTGCCATTTGAAGAATGAGCTCTGCAGAGAGTAATTGACCTACAGTCCCTTTTACTGGAAACAGAATTAACACCTGCATCCACGAGGACTGTCCTTTACACATTTATTCCATTCAGTTTCAAGAGGAATATTTTCTATTTGTAAACCAAGGAAAAGTTGAGCAGAAAGCAGCATCTCTCCAGTTGACTGGGAGTGTCCCTGTCCGAAAATGTGGAAAAGGCTACAATGACTAGCAAACTTTCTAGTTTTGCTTAATTGAAACCTGGATTTGCTATTGCTTCTTCTACAGTGGTGCCCCGCAAGACGAATGCCTCGCAAGACGGAAAACTCGCTAGACGAAAGAGTTTTCCGTTTTGGAGGTGCCTCGCAAAACGAATCTGCTATGGGCTTGCTTCGCAAGACAAAAATGTCTTGCGAGTTCCTGGTTTTTTTTTTTCCTTTTCCCCCTCTTTTTCTAAGTCGCTAAGCCGCTTATCTGCTTATCTGATAAGCTGATAAGCTGCTAAAAGCCGCTAAAAGCCGCTAAAAGCCGCTAAAAGCCGCTAATAGCGCTAATAGCGCTAATCCGCTAATCCGTCAATGGGCTTGCTTCGCAAGACGAAAAAACCGCTAGACGAAGAGACTCCCAGAACGGATTCTTTTCGTCTTGCGAGGCACCACTGTAATAGCATCCAGATGCTCCCATGTCTGTGGGAAGGGAAGCAAACTGGAATTGCCCTCATACAAAGTAGGGATTTCAGTGGACCCCTCAGGTATACAGAAAAATATATGTTTGTAAATTTAAAAACAAAAGAAGAAAAATCCAAAATGGCCCTTAATATCATGTAAGGGAACAATCCAAGGGAAACCTTGGTCAGTGGTATCCAGCGAAGCAGTTCTGCTAGTTCAAGGACTTTTATCTGTCCAGTGGAACTTCCCTGCCCTCTCACCTCCCTCTGTGGCTCAAGGAGGACAATGAGCAAGTCCAGAGCAGAGTATCAATGGGGTGGGGGGGTGTATTGGCCAGCTAAATTACCCTGTAAAGGTTTGTCAGAGCTCAACCCCTTAATCTGCTCTGGGGGTCCTCCCTCCCAACCCTCCAGAGAAGTTTTATGGCACATGCAGGGAGCTGAGAGGACGGGGAAGTTCCATTGCACAAGCAGCTAAAAGCAGAACCTCCAAGTCTCCCTGTTTTCCAGGGATGTCCCTGATTTAGAGAAGCTGTCCTGGTTTCTGATTTGATGCTGGAATGTCCTGCTTTTCCTTAGGACGTCCCTATTTTCATTGGAGAAATGTTGGAAGGTATGGAGTTATCTGACCCCCCAAGCCGTCTGAAGGCATTCCTGTACAATATAGGGAAGGTTTGTTTAATGTTTAATAGTAAAATTACCATTATGGAATGGGACGTCCCTACGTTCATCAGAGAAATGTTGGAGGGTATGCTAAAAGTCCTTGCAGCAGCAGAACTGTTCAGTTGAATACTGACCAAGGTTTCCCCTGGATTGTTCTCTTAACTTGGTGATTAGTTTTATAATTTGTTTATGAAAGTGTAAGAAGAAAACACAAATTATCATGTGTATTATCTTCCTTGATTTTTTTTCTTTCTCAGTGATCAAAGTATGATGCAATAAGTGCAGTTTTTCTCTTGGGATTTACATATTTCAATTCAGGAGAGAATGAGTCCAAAAGCCACATTCATGGCTGAGGTAACATTTGAATTGGAAACTTCTCATATTCTTAGTAACTGCACTGAGAGAAAGAGAGGTATAGTAGTTAAGGCATAGTATAGTAATTAAAAGCATTGAACCAGAATCATATCCACATCATACATTTAAAGCGCACCACCTTAACAGCCATGGCTTCTTCCAAAGAGTTGTGGGAACTGTGGTTTGTTAAAGCTGCTGAGAGTTGTTAGGGGACCCCCTCACAGAGCTACAGCTTATTGCACCCTGGGCAGACTACAGTTCCCGGGGTTGTTTGGGGGGGAGGAGCCACGAGTGTGAAGGTGGTCTCAGAGTGTGCGAAATGTGTGGCCTGGGTGGGAACCTAGGGTTGGGGAGGCAAAGCTCACATTCCCCCTCAGGCATGAAATTCACCCTGTGACCCTGGGTCAGTCACTTTCTCTCAGTCCAGCCTTCAGGGTTGGATGGTATGAGGGTAAGAAGGACGGGGGAAAGAACTGTGTGTTCTGCCTTGAGCTCGGTGGGAGAAGAGGGGGATATAAGTGTAATAAAGATGGAAATAGAAACACTAGCTCAACTCTCCCTTGTTCATGTTACGAGAAAACAGTAAAGAGCAATCTTCTTCCTACTATTTTACAGTAGTAGTCCACTTTATTTGTTCAACCCTTGGGGAGGCACGGCGCTCTACAGCTGTGCAAGAATGGCCTCTCTAACCCTGTCCTGACTGCACAGACAGCTGCCCTCCAGGGTTTTAGGCAGGGATCCCTCCCAGAGATGCCGCGGTTGCTCCTGGAGCTTTTGTATGCAAAACAGAAGCTGTGCAACTGAGCTATGGCCCTTGTGTGTTAAATGTTATTGTGCTAATTAGAGTAGTGGCTGAAAGGTGACTATAACAATTAAGTGGATGGGTCTGTCTGCTCTCATTTTCGGTTTGATGTATTAGTGCAATAAGAACTATGATGTACACACTTCTGTAGTCCTGGGATTCAGCTGTACAGCTGCAAATAAAACATTTTAAGTGTGTTTTAAGTGCAATATAGAATGTGACACTAGGTGGCAATGGTGAGCCTTATGGAAAATTCAATGTATTTTAAAAAACGCTTTTTTTAAAAAAAAGCATTTTCAGAATGTTTTTTTATATGTTTGTGGATTCTACCCTGGTCACAAAACTTGCTAAACAGAAATACCAGAGTAAACTTGTATCCAATGTTGTCATGCAGATTTGAATGGAAAATGAGTATGGCATAGTATTAATTCTGTATAGGCGAGACCACTTCAGGAGGCATTTTCAGGTACAGATTAGATTGTTTTCTTTATTGGCATATCTGCAGTTATTTAAACTACAGCATCTTCTCCTTTAAGTATAAGTGGCATGGCCTGATTTCTAGACTTTGTGTGAATCACCATTAAATTGGCCTACAATATTTTTTGAAACACAATTAGAGTTACTCCATGAGAGAGAGAAAATATTACAAATATGCCTCTTGCATGATTGATCCATGTCATCACTTTTTGGTGGTAAGCTTTTGCAGCATAGCTATAGCCCTCTAATATCCTGTCAGCGTTTGATCAGCTATTGAGATGTCTAAAGCTTCTGAGAAGCTGGAAGCATCACTGTGGTTTCCAAGAGCAGAGAACATCCACTTGTCGAAATGGTTCTCCTCCTGCCAGGTATGCTTCCTTCCATGGTGGGCACACAGTTGTTCAGTAGGAAGTTCGGGTTAGGCTAGGAACATCTGGATAGATGGGAAATGCTCCCTCCTTGTCTTGCAGACACCTCAATATTGCTTTGCTCAACCAAAAATAAATTGGAAAAGAAAATTGGACATTGCATCAATTTGGAGCAAGTTTATAAATTCTACAGCTAAGCAATCCCAATAGAAAATGATAGATCGGCAGCAAACGTGCAGTCCTTGTGGTGATGTATAGTCGCATTAGCTGAAATGCCGTATTACATGATTCTGCTTTATTACCAGTGTTGGTGGCAGACAGAAAAACAGATTACACTTGAGATCAAATCGATAGGAACTTTATTTACTGGCCTTTTAAAAACATATTTCTGCACTTTATAAAAACATACGGTAGATGCTATTGATAGAGCTTGTCTGCTTGTTAAAAAGCAATTTACCCACAGCGATGTTTTTAAGCTGCAATTTATGGCATTACCTTTTACCTACTCTTCCACATTTCTCTTTTTATCATTGCATTTGACGACTTCCTCAGAGGGCTCTGTGGACTCTGGCCCTGTTCACTTAGGTCAGTAGCGTCTTCTTCCCGGGATATGTTTGGTTTCCCTTTTGCCTCACTGTTGTAATTAGAAGAAAGGTACCACGTATTAAGTGGCTGCATGTATGTATTTGGCATTCCCTCCAGTTAGCTGCACAATGACCATGTGAAACACCACATACACTAGGAAAAGAAACCCAAGTTTTGGAATTGGAACATTTGTGCTACTTTAAGCAAGGATTAATTCATTGCGGGAACGTCATTTGAACAGTTAACAATTTGCTGTCCAGCGTAAAAAAGAATATTCAATTCCTCCCTCAGCAGCCCCAACTGCTTTTTCTCTTGTGGGTGCTACTTCTATTCTTGGAGCTCCAGCAGAAGAAAAACAGCTGGAGGACAAGGCAGGAAGAAAACTCAGACAAGAAACTCTTCCAACAACCTTAACATGATTTAAATCATATTCCCACCACTGTTTTAAAGGGATTCAGCTACAATCCATTTCTGACACACATGTCTGAAGCTGCCCCATTTATTTTTGCTTTCAGTATCTCAAAAGAAATTGATAAAATAAATACTTTGATCTCATTAATGACTGCATTCACCTGTAACCATGTACTAAACTTTTTGGCTTGCTCTGGTTTCTCGTGCATGGGAAACCATGATAAAGCAGAAAGTCTGGCTTGTTGTTAGGTGTGAACACAACCATTGAGGGCTCCTTCCAGGTTTTGTCTAACAATGTGTTTAGCCTTCAAAGGATTCAAGTGGGATACTTCCAGAGCTAGACAAGCTTTTCCTGGATTTAATTTCATATTCTTTCAGTACAGAAAACAGCAACTAACAAATGGTATGCAAATTATGTGCCTGGACCTATTTTTCAAACCAAGGGAGATATTAAAAGGAACAGTATATGTGTATGAATGTATGTATGTATGTACAGTATGTATGTATGTATTTATTTGACTGACTGATTGATTCCTGTGCTGTTCTGTATCACATGTGATCCCAGAGTGGGTTCCAAATATAATATACATTCCAAATATGCTTATACAGTGTTGCAGTGTTGGCATCTGCCTGTCCTGAGAAACAACAGAACATGCCTCCATGGATTAAGTCAAACCTCTGGAGGGTCATAGTGCTCGCTGTGACTGCAGAGACCGGTAACTCATAACTGCTGCCTCCATGTTGTTTTTTACCTCCCTGGGGCACAAGTTTGGGCAGTGTGACTTGCAAAAATTGGAACCATTAAAAGAAGCAGTGACTGACCCAAGGTCACCCAGTGAATTTGGGCCAGTCACCACCTCTCTGTCTAACCTACTTCACAGGGTTGTTGTGCGGACTGAATGAGGAGGAGTGAGAACCTTGAGCTCCCTGGAGAGACTAAAGGTGGAATATAAATGTTATGCATCCATCCATCCATCCATCCATCCATCCATACCTACCCAGTACCAATACCCAACACACTATCAAACAAAATACAATGGAGGCAGGCATAACCTCAATTTTATGTGAACCTCATATAAAAATATGTCCCCAAGAGGAGTAAAGTGTACCATAAGAAAACAAATTTTACTAGCCTGTGCAAGATGGTTAAAGACAGGGCCTGGCAAACTTTATGGGGCAAATTGTTACACAGTTTGTAGTTTTATTCATGTTAATTATTTCCTTATAATTTCTCTCTATTTGTGTCATACTGTGGCCTGAATGAATTGGGATAGTTGAGTGTAAATGGTCATAACTTATTCCAGAAATTTGAACTGGAAGATTTTTCAGAATGTGGCCTTTCTGAATGAAATCTCAGTATCTTCTGTGATACCTCTTTTTAAAACAAACATAATTTATGCTTGTTCTATGGAGAAGAATGGAATTACCTGAGATTTTAATAGCCAACAGTGAAGTACTTTGCATTTCCCAGATAAATGGCACATAAAGAATTGTGTTGGTGCAAGCAGAGCTGAGCAGCTTGTGCCTCTTAGGATAAGTACCTCCTTTCATGAGCAATCTTGGCAGAAATGTCACTTCATATCCACATTATTACCTACACGCTGACCAGACACTTAACTACCCCAGACAAACACATTCCACCCCTCCAGGCAGGATAGGCGGAAGGAGAGATGTGAAAGACCTATTAGGTCATGCACAGCCCATTTCTCCAGTTCTTAAGCGTGCATTTAGGAAAGAGATTTGTGCCTCTCAAAGCTTGAAGGATGTTGATGGTTTTTACTTTGATCCCTGCAAACAGTATACAGTAATCAAAGCTTAAGCCGCCTTGGATGAAATAATTGCTTAACAATCATATAAAAACAAAATGATTCAACAAATGACAATTAGGACTTGTGATATACAGAACAGATGCATTCAGCGTACCATATTTAATGTGCTAATTCAAGATTGACAGCACAATAATAGAAGAGAACAGCTACTCAGCCTATAATTCTAAACTAAATGTGAGGCTGTCCACAGAACTCAAATCCCAACAGGCTGTAAAATTAGAGGTAACATGGCACAAGGGTCAAAAAGACTCATTAACAGGTTGGCTGTGAATTTTAGGGGGTGGGAAATTTCTAATGCTTGAATTTGTCTAAGCTATGTCTTTGTAACTTCTAAGTGCAAAAATACCTTGTGAGTATCTATACTGATGAAAACACTGAGTGGAGAGTGATTTCTCCTCACTCAAATGCATCTTAGCAACAGCAACTGTCTTTAACACCCCATTACTAGAGGAGGAATTTGCTGATCCAGTGCAAAAGCTCCCACAACTTGGTGTCAGGAAACCAAGGCAAATCGGTTAATGTTACTTGAAAGGATTAGATAGATTAATGAGACAACAGAGTTAAGAACCACATGAAATTAAGACTGATATGCACAGGAAACCCTAATTGGCATTCCCCATGGGTGTTGGAGAGTCCCCAGCCCCTAAATGCTATTGATGGGTGATGGGTGCCCCTGTAGCTCTGTCTTTGACAATTAAAGCAAAATGGCTTGTGCCTGTCTCTATTCAGGCAAAGTAGGAGAAAGGAACATTTGCTAAACTGGCAGACTGCCAATCTATTTTGAACCTTGTCGCCAGTGTCACTTTGTAGAACAACCAAGAGTTGATGAGCTATTTGCATGAAGAAAATATATACCCGGGAATACTGTCTAAATGCTTCCTTATATCATTGCCACTCACATCACATTGGCATTTGCAAAAAGATCTCTCCATCTTGATCAGGTATATCGCATCATCCGTTTACTGCCTGCCAGCCCTACCTTGCCCAGGATCCGCTGTGTTAATTGAAGGAACACTTCACCATAATAAAGTGGATGCAGAGTTATAGGGCAATGCCTGCCCAGTCGCCAGTATTCCCTTTCAAGGCAACAACGTTGGAGAGATTAGTGGCCAAACAGCTTCAGATGTTTTTGGAGATAATTGATTATTTAGACTTACTCCATCCTTGTTTCAGACGTGGGTTGGGGACAGAAGCAGCATTGGTTACTCTTGCTGATGATGTTCTTTGCCCAATTTGATTTTTCTGGATCCAGCAGCTTTGGATACCATCAACTGTGGTACCTTGTCCTTTGCCTTCAGAATCACTGCACTGATTCTGCAAGATGGGCATCAGAGAAACAGTGATACCGGGGCTGGCCCAATGCACTTTGCTGCTGCAGGCAAAGGACAAGGTGCCCCTGCCCACATTCCACATACAAAAGCATATTTTTCTTCTTTTTAAGTAGACTGTTAATTTCACTGGTTGAGGGAGGCAGTCATTCCCACATGGTTATCTGCCGCAGACGTGTGAGACCCACCCAGACACTTGGTGCCTTGCATGCAGAGTAGACTCTGAGGGAAGAAATGGGAATTGTGGGGCAAATACAGCCCCTGTGCTACAAATGGTGTCTATGTAGGGAGGGCTTATAAAAGGCTTTTGCATGGGCAGAAGCAAACCCAGAAATTAGTAAATAGGATTACGAAGGGAAGCTGTGGAGCAATAGTATTCTTGTGGCTAGATACCAGAGACTGGGCTTGGTATAGTCAGGGCCGTCTTAAGCATATGCAGCACTAGGGTGCAAAGATCCCTCCGGCGCCCCCGCCCCCTGTTTCCCAGAGTTGTTGACCTTTTTTTAAGGGTGGGGAACCCCAGAGTTGTTGACCTTTTTAGGAAAGGCTCCCCAGAGTTCTTGACTTTTTTTGGGGGGGAGCTGATACCACGCTTACACATTATCTCTAACAAGCCCTTAGAACAAAATAAAATGAAAAGGCAGAAGAAAATCTAATGAAGTCCTCAATTCCAAAGCAAGACTCATTCAAGACTCAGCAGTTCTTCTAATTCATCCACATGATTCAAATCACATAGCAAAAAGTTAAAGCAATCACCAGTTTGTTGTTCTTTAAATAAATTAATAAAGACACAGACATTGAAGTTCCTGGTCAATTTGTGTTTAAGTACAAAGCTGACGTTTTCAAATATTGTGGGGTGTGGGGGTGGGTGTAAAGCAGTGACATCCTGAACCTAAAAAGGACCCAAAACTTGGGTCACAAAGGCTGCAGCCCTAACTGCACTTTGTTGTTGTTGTTGTTTAGTCATGTCCCCCTGGACCAGAGCACGCCAGGCACTCCTGTCTTCCACTGCCTCCCTCAGTTTGGTCAAACTCATGCTGGTAGCTTCGAGAACACGGTTCAACCATCTCGTCCTCCATCGTCCCCTTCTCCTTGTGCCCTCCATCTTTCCCAGCATCAGGGTCTTTTCCAGGGAGTCTTCTCTTCTCATGAGGTGTAACTGCACTTAGCTGAGAGTAAGCCCTGCTGACTCTAATAGAACCTTACTTCTGAGTAGACAGTAGGACTGCAGCAAGAAACACAGTTGGGAATTAGAGCTTTCTGTTTTAAGTCTCAACCAGAGGAAAATGTAATACAGTGGTACCTCGGGTTAAGAACTTAATTCGTTCTGGAGGTCTGTTTTTAACCTGAAACTGTTCTTAACCTGAAGCACCACTTTAGCTAATGGGGCCTCTCGCTGCTGCCGTGCCACCGGAGCACGATTTCTGTTCTCATCCTGAAGCAAAGTTCTTAACCCGAGGTACTATTTCTGGGTTAGCGGAGTCTGTGACCTGAAGCATCTGTAACCTGAAGCGTCTGTAACCCGTGGTACCACTGTATTGGAGATTAGGGAGAAAGGAATATGAATAGATTGGGGGGAGGGGGCTGACGAGAGACCAAAAACCTCAGGTAGCAAGACAAGGCAGACTTTCTGGGGAGCAAGTCTCACACACAGTTGCTTGGGGCGAGGACTGCAGAGGGGCCATAGTTGGGTTGTGCGTGTGTGTTTGTTTTTCAGAAAAACTTAGAATTGGAAGGGACCCTGCGGGTCATCTAGCCCAACCCCCTGCAATGCTTTTTAGCTTGCATTGATCTCAAAAACCTTCAGTGCCTTTTTTTTTAGTTGGATAGGCAATTAACAGGCTTGTTTCACAAATAAGGGAGAAGGAGGGTTGCTGGCTTGGTTTGGTTTGCCTTTGTTCTAGTTTCTAGCACGTGCTTAGTATGTAGTTTCAGGCTGTGAGCCGCCCTGATATCTGTGGGGGGAGGGCAGTAGTAGTAGTAGTAGTAGTAATGATGATGATGATGTTTTTCACAGGGCTCGGAGTGAGTGGGTGATGGCCAGCTGCTGGAATGAATGGGGTTGGTGCTACAACCTTGCTTTACAACCCCTAGGGACCTTGTTGGGGGGGCGGAGAAGGAGCCCACCCCCGAAGAAGAAGAAGAAGAGCGAAGGGAGGAGGCTTTCCTTCCCCAGGATAGAGTTGCCTGTAACATTAAACACAGGGCACGATTCCAGGGGGAGAGAGAAACCAGGGCAGCAGCTGCTGCTACTCATGGCTTGGGCTAGATGTGGCTGCAAACCCACTGCGGAGGCTCAGCGGCCGGCTAGAGGAGGAAGAAAGGGGGCAAGTCAGGGGCTCCTCTCTTCTTCTTCTTCTTCCTTCCTCCTCTTCCTCGCGCTCTGCTTCCCCCTTGCCATTGCCCGCCTCCCTCTTCCCACATGGCGGGTGGGCGAAAGAGAGAGAGAGAAAGCGAGCACTGCACACCATCCAGCCATATAGTTGGTGGAGTGCAGCTTCCATCCTAAGCCTCTGCAGGGATCACTCTCCTCCCGCGGAGGCTTGGGAGGTAAGCTGCACGCCCGCCAGCCATGTGGTTGGTGAGGCGCAGCTGGTGGGTACAGCGAAAGGGGAGGCCGCCGGCAAAGCTGTGCAGCTCCCCCACTCGCTAGGGCGCCCCTGAGAGGCCAGCGCCCTGGCGCAACGAACCACTAAGCCCTATGGGAAAGAAAGAGTATAGTGTCTATGTCTTAATGACCCTGACCTTGAGCAGTAGTGTAGCCCAAGTGGAATAAAAGGCCTCAAGTGAGCTCCAAGTGACCTCAGAGCAAGTTGTTTTCGTGGAGCTATTCAAGATCCTGCAACTTTGGGGAGTCCATTGCATCCTGTGGATTCCAGCTCATGGTCAGCATAGAATGCGTTAGCTGTGTGATGGGGACTTAATGGAGTACCCCTGACTGGCTTTCATGGGAAGGGGATCTCTTTTGGTGGCTATGTTTACTGGTAGAAACAAGGAATCATTCTGATAGTAGCAACACATTGCTTCTTTCCATCCTTTGCTCAGGTGGATTTGGAAGCAGTTTGTCATGGTTTTGTCTGATGACTGGTGACAGCAGAAGCCTGATAGGTTTGGAAAATGTATTTTGGGTTTCTGGAATCCTGTGTAGCATGCTAGAATTCCTTGGCAGCGGAATTGATGCAAACAGGGTTCCAAGAAAGTAGAAGGTTTGCAAATAACTGAGGTTCCATCCCATGGGGCTTGATATGAGTGCCACAAACACAGCAGGCCTTCTGAGGTTCACGCCCCCTCAAGACACCTGCACCCTCCTACACCTTGGAACAATATGCAGCAATCTGCTTGTATACACTCACTAGGGATGAAAGGAAACTCCATTGCTATCCCTTCCCCACCCCCACCCCAGTTGTACAGTGGCCAAGTTCTTTAATTACTTCATTTCAGTAATTTCTGCAACACATACATAAAAGATGTACATGAGATATCAGTGGAGCACAAGCAGACACCAGTAGGGGGTTTCATTCCCCTCCCCCAGGAAGTTTCTACAATAAAATTGCTGTATATTGTTCTTCCAAGAGGTGGGAGACGGTTGATTTCTAAAGTGACATGGGCCTCAAAAGCCCCATTGTGGGTGTGGAACTCACAGTTCACCTGGTTTTGTCCAAGTTTGCTCAAACATAGACATCTTTATTCTGTTGCAGTAGATGGTGGAGTATGGAAGAGACTGCACTTTACAAGATCATTGTATCCAACAAATAGGTTGAGAGGTGACCAACTCCATCTGAATCCAGGATCTATTCAGATATACTTTTGGTGCTGGCTGCTCAGAGTTACTGCTTTCAGCAATGAGTAAACTAGATTCCACAGAAATCACTAGCATTACAGTTTTTACCAGTGCTATTTTTCTAGAAAAAGAGGTGCCAGAACTCACCATGAACACCTCCCTCATTCTCTTAGAATGGCAATGGTGCCCACCTGGGAGGTGCTGGAACTGAGTTCTGGCAAGTTCCGGCTGAAAAGAAGCCCTGATTTTAACACTTGGGGGGCATCAAGTGCCTATGATAGAAGATCTGCAGCTGATGGAAAACCTTACAGCAGCAGACGTCGAGTTAATAATGAAGAAATAAAATGTGTATGTCTTGTCTGTGAGTAGCAGTGGGGGATAAATTCAATTCAGTTTTTATTTAAAGGTGAAATTCACACTTCTCCTGTTTTTGTGATGTAGTTCTCCATCCAGGTAATGTGTGCAAAAATGCATGTATTACGTTAAGTGTTCCTAAAATTCACATATTAGTGAAAATAACACACAAAATGCATTATATTGCAGAAATCTGCTTGAAAAATATGTATATTAATCAAAACTGCATATAAAATGTGTTTATTAGGAGAAATCCGCACTAAATGCTAGTTTTCATGAGGTTTTTCCTAAATTGGAAATTGCTGCAGAAATGTGGAAAACTGAATTTATGATTGCAAAAATGAGATACTGAAAGAGCCTCAAGTGACAGAGTCATCCATCCTTTCTTCATGACCCTGTTCCGCAAGTGGTCTGGAGGGTAGCAACACGAGAACAGGCCTTTTCTGTGGTGGCTCCTCATTTGTGGAATGCTCTTCCCAGGGAGGCTCACCTGGTGCTTTCATTGCATATCTTTAGGCTCTAGGGGAATAAGAAGTAATCTCTTTAACCAGGGCTTGGGTTGATTAGCATTCTATGTACTTTTAAATATGTTTATGGTAGTAGTAGTAGTAGTAGTAGTAGTAATAATAATAATAATAATAATAATTTATTTGTACCCCGCCCATCTGGCTGGGTTTCCCCAGCCACTCTGGGCGGCTTCCATAGAAACCAAAAATACACTAAAATATCACACATGAAAAACTTCCCTGAACAGGGCTGCCTTAAGGTGGGGGGGGGGGGGGTTATTGGTTTATTTTTGGTTTTGACTATGTATTTTCTTTTCTCATTTTTTATTTTTATGTTCTGATCTTCAGATGAAGGGCAGTACACAAATAAATAAAATAACATCCCATTTTGTGAGGTAGAACCTGATTGGGCATCCTACTGCCGGAAAAGGGGAGGGTCATCTCTGACTGAGCGCTGAGTGTCCGTCCCAATGAGACAGAAGTGCTGGCAGAGAAGGAGACCAGGAGTGCAGCAGGCTGCTGTGTGGCGAACCCTTTCCCTGCAGCCTTCTGTGCCCTTCCTCCTCCTCCCCTGCTTCCTGTTTGCCTTCTTACAATCCTTTGACAGAAATGAGTAACTCTTCTAAATTAGGGGGATCCTCCTTTGTTGCCAAGCAGCCTGCGAAAGTCCTGGGGTTTTCTAGCTCCTCTCCAGCTGCCACTGTGATGGATTTTCTGTTTTACTGGGGGTGGAGTGAAGAGGAGGATCTCAATTAGACAGTGTGGGGTGGGAGGTGGAGGGGGGGGAGAGGAGATTATTTTGGAGATGTATTCCCTGCCTACAACTTGCAGTTTTGAATGTGACAAGTTATAAAACACTTGAGTCATCTTTCTCTCTTTCACCTCCACTGCAAGAGGTGAGACTGCTAATTCCCCCCTTCTTCCCCCTCTTTGACTTTCTGCAGCCCACACTTGGGTATCTCTGTTTATGTAAGCTGCTCAGGTTCTGCTGAGCCACTGAGAGAAGCTGCTGTCAGTTCCGAGGAAAGCCCACGTCTGCCCACACAGGAACTCCCAGGCAGGGTTGTGTAACAAGAGGGAGGAGGGGCAGGCAAGCAGCCCTGGCGCTGGAGCAGGCTGGCCTTCGCTTGCTTAGAGCTCCTGCTGCTGGTGGAATGCACATTTCCTTCTTCTCTGTAGAGTATAAATTTTAATAGAGTTGCATATTCAGCTGCCAGGGGGAGAAAGCAGCCCAGCATGCTTGGTGGTTGGTTTATGTAGCAGTTGAAGACACGTGGGCTGCTACAACCCCTTATTCACAAAATGACCAAGGCAGGTCATTTTCCTGATTTAGGTGTGCAGGTAACAAAATAACTTGCCTAAAGTCAATCAACTTGCCGCCTCAGTCAATTCTTAATAAAAGTTTCAAGCAGATTGCTTCCACATTAAGGCTTCCCCGCCCCCAGAAATTAATGTCATTTGACACCCAATTATTTTGGACATTCCAAATAACATAGCTGCTAAACCATCGCAGTCTAGTGCTTTCTGGATTGTCTTCTTGAAGTTGTTTTTTTAAAGTTCTGTGTTACAATGATATATTCATACCAGCTGTGGCATAATATTTTCAGGTGTAAACAGTGATGTAAAAATTGGGGTTTGGCTTTTGTTGCCCAATTCCCCATGGGACTCTGAATCCCCTAAGTCCATGATTGGTCAGAGAAGAATGGATGGAGGCAGGATCCAGTGGAAAGCAAGGCAGATATTTATTTTTCTGTTGCAACAGAGTTCCCTCCCCTCCTTCCAAGGAGGGAGAGACCCTGAAGAAAAGTGTGCAGGAACTTTTAAAGACTTTCAACATTGCCCAACCCCCTTAGCCAAAGACCACCCCAAAATCATCACACATACATCATAGGAGGTGGTCTACAGAAGAAACCATGTCTGCCAGGATACCTGCTAATGGTCTCTGATTGCATTACCTCAGCAGCCTGGCCATTCTTTTGTGATGGTTAATACTTTGGTTCCTGAATCCAGGTCACAGGCTCACCCTGTTCATACACAAATACACCCCTAAGACAGAATTTGTAAGACAATGGGAAGGCTTTTCCCATTTGCCTCCCTTACGGCAAAGGAATATTTGAGGTCATTGGGAGAGTCAAAATGTCTTCAAGATTGCTCTCCTGCACTATTGGTTTATATATTTAGATATGTGTGCATTTATGAATATTTATTCTATATTTGAGACCTTAGAATTCTTATAACAGTCACAGTGCTGTACTTTTGTACAGGGGAGCAGTTAATTATGCTCTCAGTCACTTGTATTGCCTCACCAAAGCAGGTGAAACTAATGGTATAAAGTTCGCTCCTAAAATTACAAAAATGCAAACATTTTTATGTTATCAGTACTGGCACGCATTCATGCTGCCAAAAAATACCCATTTGAAGCCCCACCTCTCCCTTGTCCCCCCCCCCCCTCTTCTTCTGTCCGCCATAGCACTGGCAATGGGGAGAAGGTTGTAGACCAGTGAAATTTCCGCAGCTGTCGGGAGTGCTGCTGCTCCTGCTATGAGGAGAGCAGGCATAGTGGTGGGGTTGGTTTTGGATTGAAAGATTCTTCTCTGCTGTCGGTTTCCTACCCATATTTAGATTGATTTGACTGGAATAAGCTGGTGTGGCAAAATACTTTTTCACCAGTGGTTTTTTCACCTTAGGCTACTCTCTCCTCCCAGTGTTGTTTGATTCAGAATTGTGATCTTGTCTGCTCCCTCGCATCTCTGGCAGCCAATGAGCTTGCAATGTTGTATTCTTCTGGAGCAAAATTAATCTCTCAGCCGCCTCTCTCTCTGCTTGCACATTGACTGGGGCTACCACCATTGCTTGACCCAGCATTGCAAAACGTGGTGGGGTGATTAGAACATGTTGTTTTATTTTTTAAAATCTTAATTGCATAGCTGCAAAATTGTGATGTTTATTTTTTTGCCTCTTAATGAATGGGGAATCTTCTGAGCGATGCCAAGGAGCAGAAGATGACTAATTAAAGCTACAATCGGGGAGCAAGCCTTATTGAGCCAAATGGGACTGACCTCTGAGTAAACTCTCTTAGACTCTTGCCCTTGTGGATAGGCAAGTTATGAAGAATATAGTTCTGTGTGGAACCACTACTTCAAGTCCCCTTGCAGCTGATAAGATACAGCAACACTAAGAGACTCTAGTAGGGAAGCCACCCAAGTCCACTAAACTAACTTACAACATTACAGAGCCACAAATGTCTGGCAGCTAACAACAACAACAACAACAACAACAACATACCACCCTCTATAGATCTCCGGGTGGTTCACAACATAATAATGCAAGATAGACACAAAACACATAATTAAAACAAGAACAAAAACCAATAACCCCCTCCCCCACCGTTTCCCACAACACATTTGGTTTTTTTTGTGTGTTTTTTTTGGGGGGGGGGGGTGTTTCACTACTGTCTTTTTTTAAAAAATGATATTTATTAAAGTTTCAAAGAAAAAAGTTACATAAATAAAAAGAAAGGGAAAAAAAAGACAAAAATAAAAATAAAAGAAAAATACAAAATACAGAAGAAAGGTAAAAAACACTTTAAAAAAACACATCAATCTTTCCATGCCTTACATTCATTTCCTTGCTTCCCTGACCTCCTCGCACCTCCCTTTTTTGTATTCCAATTCAGTTAGTTAATTCAGCAATTTCTTTCCCTCTTTGTTTTTAACTTAATCCTTTAACTTAATATATTATAACTTTGGATTCTCACCTGTTATCAATCCATTTTTACATACACCTTTATAACATTGCTGCTTAAACCACTGAGCTTCATTCTGACATCATTCTAACATTCATTAATTTTGCAATATTTCTGTAGTCTTTAAATTTCTTCCAATCTTCTTCCACCGACTCTTCTCTCTTCTCCCTATAAAAGGATGTCACATAGAGGAGGGAGAAAGGTTGTTTTCTGCTGCTCCAGAGAAGCGGACACGGAGCAATGGATCCAAACTACAAGAAAGAAGATTCCACCTAAACATTAGGAAGAACTTCCTGACAGTAAGAGCTGTTCGACAGTGGAATTTGCTGCCCAGGAGTGTGGTGGAGTCTCCTTCTTTGGAGGTCTTTAAGCAGAGGCTTGACAACCATATGTCAGGAGTGCTCTGATGGTGTTTCCTGCTTGGCAGGGGGTTGGACTCGATGGCCCTTGTGGTCTATTCCAACTCTATGATTCTATGATTCTATGGTCTCGGATTCTGTCAGTTGTTTCCCACAACACATTTGAAAGGGTATCGGATGTAATCAGCCAAAGGCCTTGTCCCTAAAGATGCATGATGAAGGCATTCCACAATTGAGGAGCCACTGCAGATAAGGCCTGTTCTCGTGTTGCCGCTCTCAGGATCTCTTCCCATAATATTCAGCATTACCTCCTTTACTGCACTGCTTTTAAATGTAGTAATATACCACAGTTTCATCCAAGCTGTCTGACCTTCTGATTTCTTTTATAGATGATTTTTACATTTTAAAAGATTCTGCAATAACAAGAGCTAAAAACTTGACTTTTTTGGGGGGGGGGAACCGTTATTTGTACTAGATTCTGCTCTGCAAGCTTGGTTCAGAGATTCATAGTCTGGTCATACCAATGTAGAGGTCCAGAACTCCACATTCAGAACATAATTCAGCTTAAATGATATCAAGACACAGTTATGAATCATAGAATCATGGTTAGTTTCCAGACTAACCATGACTAACCATCATCCTGGTTGCCCTCCTCTGCACACATTCCAGCTTGTCAACATCCTTCTTAAACTGTGGTGCCCAGAATTGGGCACGTATTCTAGGTGTGGTCTGACCAAGGCAGAATAAAGGTAAAGGGACCCCTGACCATTAGGTCCAGTTGCGGATGACTCTGGGGTTGCAGCACTCATCTCGCTTTATTGGCCGAGGGAGCCGGCGTACAGCTTCCGGGTCATGTGGCCAGCAGGACTAAGCCGCTTCTGGCAAACCACAGCAGTGCACGGAAACGCCGTTTACCTTCCTGCCAGAGCGGTACCTATTTTATCTACTTGCACTTCGATGTGCTTTCGAACTGCTAGGTTGGCAGGAGCAGGGACCGAGCAACGGGAGCTCACCCCGTTGCGGGGACTCGAACCGCCGACCTTCTGATCGGCAAGTCCTAGGCTCTGTGGTTTAACCCGCAGCGCCACCCGCGTCCTATTATTTCCTTTGATCTGGACACTAGACTTCTGTTGATGCAGCATAGAACAGCATTGGCTTTTTTTGCTGCTGCATCACCTATTGGTTCAGTTCAGCTTGTGGTCCAGTAAGGCTCCTAGATCCTTTTCACATGTATTGCTAGTAAGCCAGGTGTCCCTCCTCTTATTTTTGTGCACCTGGTTCTTCCTGCCTAAGTGCAGAACCTTACATTTGTCCCTACTGGAATTCATTTTGTTTGTTTGGAGCCAGTTCTCCAATCTGTTAAAGTCATCTTGAATCCCAATTTTGTCTTTTGCTTCATTAACTATCCCTCCCCGGCGTCTGGAAACTAAGCCTTATGAGGAATGTTTGAAGGAGCTGGGAATGTTTAGCCTGGAAAAGAGGAGACTGAGAGGAGATACAATAGCCACCTTCAGATATCTCAAGGGCTGTCACATCGAAGAGGAAGCAAGCTTCTTTTCTCCTGCTCTGGAGGGCAGGACTCAAACCAATGACTTCAAATTACAAGACAGGAGATTCCACCTAAACACCAGAAAGAACTTTCTGACGGTAAGAGCTGTTTGACAGTGGAACAGACTCCCATGAGAGGTGGTGGGCTTTCCATCCTTGGGGTTTTTAAGCAGAAATTGGGTGGCCATCTGTCATGGATGCTTGAGCTGAGATTTCTGCATTGCAGGGGGCTGGACTAGATGACCCTCGGGATCCCTTCCAACTCTACAATTCTATGATCCTATGAAACATATGCTTTTATAGTGTTGTATACTTACTAAGTTTTGGAAGAACGTGCTGGACTATATAAATATGAGTGTATGGAGAAAGTTAAAATTTGCAGATGAGAATATTCTTTTGAATTATATACCAATTGTATGGAATCTGACAACAGGACAATGAAAATAGATACTACACACTGAAATCGTGTTTAAGAGACTGATGCTGATGAACTGGAAGAATAAGGATATGATCCCATTTAATCAACGGATTAACAACATGACAACACTCTCAACTTATAAACGGATCGCTTATAAACGTAGCCTTTTTCTGGATAAATATATTGACATTTGGAATGAGTTTATACTGAATGTAGTCTGTTATTAATAACCATGTATGTATTAAGATGATAACATCACTATATAACAAAGTATGGAAATGTAACTGATGTTACTAATGGTGCTACACTGTCCTTTCTGCACTTTTCTTTTCCACACCCTTTTCCTTCTTTTTCTTTTATCACTTTATTTCTTTGTAAATGAAATTCTTCTAATAAAATAGTAATTTATAAATAAACAGCCTGGGAAGGCTGTTGTGGCTTGATAGAGAAAGAAAGAAAATTGTTTTACCCAGAGCGACTGAGAAATTCAAGAAAATAGCAAAATAGCTGGGTGGTGTATGTGATTTTTGGTAATGCCCCCATTCCAAACCCCCACCAGCACCAATAACCTCCTTCCTTTTTTGAGAGTCCCCCAGTTCTATAAGGAAGGATGTAAAAATAATCCTGAAAGTGGGTAGTGTCTCTGTGTTTCTCTCTCCTTCTACCCCCAACATCCTTCCCCCTCTTCTTCTTTACCTCTCTCCCTGCCCCCCCCCCCCCAGCAACCCTCCTCTTCCTTCTTAACCCAGCTTTATGGAGCCAGGGATAATGTTGCAGGAAAGGACAGTGTCTGCATGTGTGTCCAGTGCTGTGTGTTTCTTGCTTTCCTTCTCTGCAGTAACAAAGCATTTCTACTTCTCTTCTTAATCTTGTTTTGCTGTCTTTGCCCATGGGCAGACTGGTTTCAGGAAACGCAGGCTGAGTGTGGACAGCAGAGTTAAGCCATTGCTTGGGTTCCCGTTGGTTTGAAAGGGGCTTGTACAGGAGAACTTCCTGCTTGGGTGTGCCTCACACGTTTAGGGCTAGTGCGTGTGTGTGTGTGTGTGTGTGTGTGTGTGATCACAATGATATCCCATCTTTTCTACAGGGAGCTCAAGGTGGTGTATGTGGTTCTCCCACCACTCCCCATTCTATCTGCACAACAACTCTGCAAAGTAGGTCAGGCTGAAAGGCAGTGACCGGCTGCCAAGGTCCTACCCAGTGAGCTTCATAGCCGAGTGGGGGATGGGAAGCCCAGAATTTGCCCTCGGCCCCCTGGCTGGTTTGATCATTATTCCTTTACTTCAATTTTTCTAACTTCAAAATGGGACAACCTATTGATCATAAAGCCACACATTTAGACAGAGATAGAGGCATCTGCAAGACATTTAATTTATTCTGGAGCCCATACCTGAGTAATAATAATAATAATAATAATTTATTATTTCTACCTACCCTGTTTTCAACAGAACATCAAAAACAGAATAAAACTTCAAACATTAAAAACTTCCCTAAAGAGGGCTGCCTTCAGATGTCTTCTAAAAGTTGGATAGTTGTTTATTTCCTTGACATCTGATGGGAGGGCGTTCCACAGGGCAGGTGCCACCACCGAGAAGGTCCTCTGCCTGGTAATATTAGCAGCAACCCAGAAGTTACAAATGTTGGTCCTCTCCAGCATCATTTCAGGCCATAAAAAACCCCATGTAAGTGGCTTTCCCTGTATCCCACAGGGAAGCCACAGAAAGAATGTGGTTCATCAAGGGGTCTGTGGACTCAAAAAGGTTTGAAAACCACTGATTTAGGGATACATGACTAAACAAGACACTACGTGGAGGTAAAATACCCCTGCATTAAATTATAATGCTACTTTCATGTTGTTTTTGACCAGAGCAGGGTTGCTTCAGACTTCCAGGATATATTTACATGCCTTTTGTATTTTAGTGTTCTCCATTGAATTTGAGCTTGTACAACTGCTCAAACATAATGAATAAAATAAAATGCAAACTCTTTCTTTCTTTCTTTTTGGTATAAGGTGATAAAGTCCTGATGTTGGATTTGTAGAATGGTTCCATACCTATATCTTTTTATAATGCCCTGAATGAAATTAAGGAAATCTGCAGCATGATACAATTTGCAGCTGAGTACCAGTGGCCTGCCTGCACATATTCTCACCCTATGACCAGAGAGCCTATGGTACACTGCAGGATATGTCTTCAGAGGCCCGTGTTGAACATCTAAAGTAGAATCATATAATCTTAGAGTTGAAAGGGATCCCGAGGGTCATCTAGTCCAACCCCCTGCAATGCAGGGATCTCAGCTAAAGCATCCATGTCAGATGGCCATCCAACCTCTGCTTAGAAACCTCCAAGGAAGGAGAGTCCACCACCTCCCAAGGGAGACTGTTCCACTGTCGAACAGCTCTTACTGTCAGAAAGTTCTTCCTGAAGTTTACTCGGAATCTCTTTTCTTGTAACTTGAAGCCATTGGTTCAAGTCCTACCCTCCAAAGCAGAAGAAAACAAGATTGCTTCCTCTTCCATGTGACAGCCCTTAAGATATTTGAAGATGGCTATCATATGTTCTCTCAGGCTCCTCTTTTCCAGGCTAAACATACCCAGCTCCTTCAAGCGCTTCTCATAAGGCTTAGTTTCCAGACCCTTCATCATCTTGGTTGCCCTCCTCTGCGCATGTTCCAGCTTGTTAACATCCTTCTTAAATTGTGGTGCCCAAAATTGGACACAGTATTCCAAGTGTGGTCTGACTAAAAAATGAAAGGGCCTAGTCCTTTTCCCTGTGTATAATTGGCATTATCTTAAAAGTAATTAACAAAAGTGGTGTGAAAGATAGAGCATGCCTGTATTGCTACTGTTAACAGGTTTGTACAGATGACTTTAGCATCTGAATTTTTCTAGGCCACTACAAAGAAAAATAGAATTCTTGCACATGGATGGGGAAAATTCCACATTATCATTTCAATGGTTCTTTACATAAATACTGAAGACTCAGAAAAGCTGGAGGCTTGTTTTCCTCCCAGCCTCTGAGAAACACTATTGTGGGTCTTGGATTTTAGTTCTTTGCAATATTGGATTTTTTTTATACATATTTATTCATGCAGAACAGAAAGGCTGAGTTTCTCGCCTTGCCATGGGGAGCTGATGGAAACACTGTTATACATAAGAATACACCTTCATTTACATCCTCGCTATTTTTCAACAGTTGAATTGTATGCAGCTGGGTTATTTTTATTCCTTCTGTTTCTTAAGGTATGGGATGTAGGGGGAGGTTGAGGTTTCTTGATTCTGTGTGTGCGTTTGTGTGCTTTTCATTAGTATGAAAACTCCCCTCCTGAATTTTCACAAGTCATAGAAATACAGAGTTGGTGGCCAATATCTTTGAAATGGGAGCTGATTTGAGCCATGTAGTGAATTAACGGCTATTACTTTTTAATTAAGACAGTTAAGCTAACTGTGGAAGCCATTCATCTCCCCGTTTAATCATTCATTCTGCCTGTGTGGAGGAGACCTGGGGTATTATACTTTGTATGGCATAAAGTGTCAAAGTTGTATCCTGGTTTTAAAATAAAATGCATATTCATGTAACTGAAATAATACTTTAAATGCCTTTAGTTTTTAATTAATAATCTTCTCAGGTCTCTTTCTAAAATGTGGATTGTTTTGAACCCAATCTCTGTTTTTACTATCTTGTATAATTTGTTATTAAAACTCTGAATATTTCCAAAAGCTCATTAGCTGATTGCCTAGCTACAGCAAAGTAGCTCCAGCCCCTCTTGATAGCCACCCGGAAAATAAAGAAACTTCTACCCAGTACTAAATACTCTTGTTTGTCTCTCTGTCTATCTAATGCCTTGGCTGAATCTGACATTTCTGCTAGCTTTCCTCTCTAGAACTGTCACTGAACTCACTAGGCTATATTGATAGTCAGACAAGAATGCATCATTGCAAATAACATCCCTATGGGAAGGAAAGGTAGCCAGGGGCACCTGTGAACAGGACAGTGGAAACTGTTACTTGCATGACAGTAGCAACCAAGAGTCTTGCCCTAATGATGTTTCTTATGCTAGATGCTGTGTAAGCTGAATTTAGAATGGGCATGGACAAACTGTAACACAGAAGATAATTCTGCTGTACCATTCCTCACACTATTTTGGCATCATGCTTAAAGAGGCTAGGATAGCTAGGAAGTAAGATAGCTATGATTTACTAAGACCAACTCTAATGTTTTTAATTACAGTGCTAACATTTTCAATAACTCTCTACACATCAGGAGCTATTAGCATGCAGTAAATCTGTGCTCACTGAGCTACTTATGGAAATTGCATATTGGTTTAATGAGTTTGTCGTTTTGGGGGGGGGGAATCTGAAGATTAGGATTCTGGTCTTAAGTATTCGCATTAAGTAGTTTCAAACTACATTGCTGAGAGATCCCAGGGAAAGGAAGACCAAATGCTCTATCTGAAAATAAATGCATTTCCACATGGAACACTGGGTGCATATTATGGGATCAGTTTTTGAAAGCCTGTTAGCATATGTAGCATATGGGCGACTGTTTATGTGAATACATACACATTACCTTGCTTATAGGCCACCCTATAATACTCCTCTGGACTGCTTACAAAATTGGAACGCTAACTACTGGTATTCAGGAGATAGTTTAAGTTGCAAAAGAGAAGGCTTAATTCTCTCCCATATGATCCAAGGCACACAGTGTCTGCTTCTCTGCTACAAAATGGCATCCCAGAATGAAGATGAAATAAATACATTTACCCATCTCTAGGGCTTTGGTTCCACAGAGATTGGCTTTTAAGCCAGTTAATAATATGAGCCCAGAAGAGCTGTGCCTCTTGCATATCTTTATGGTTTACCATCTGTCTCAACTCACTGTGGAAGCAGCTGTTTGCATTCTTTTTCTAGAAAAATCTCATAGTTGCCTCTGCCACCTCAACCCTCAAACAGTTACTTGCTTATATCCCCTTTCCTGGCTCATTCTTTTATGTTTTAGAAAGCAGATAAAATGTGGCGCTCCTTAGCAAACGCTGACTGGTGTGGGAAGTGATGTAGAGAGCAGAGGTGGAGACATCATGAGGATGTCTCACATGATACTAAGGGCCAATTGCTTGCTTGCTTGCTTGCTTGCTTGCTTGCTTATTTATTTATTTATTTAAAATTACCAAGCAGAGGGGAGCATGTTCCTTGTAGGCAAGCCTGTGGGGGATGGGGTGGAGGGAGCTGGGTACACTTGCCCCAGGCCTTGGAGGGCTAAGCTGCCCCCCCCACCAAGGACCAGCTGCTTTTGTGTTTGAGTTTATACCTTTATTCTACAGAAACTCCCTCCCTGGGCCCCAGGCAAGCCAGCATGGCCTGCTTAAAGGGAGGACTGCTGCTACTGGAGCCAAGCAGAGTCTTCAGGGCCATCCATGTTCTTGCTTTCTCAAGTTCTGTCTGAGGTGGTCTTGTCTGCCAAGTTGGAGTTGATGTTAGTGTCTGCTTCTGACCTATTTTTTTGGGCATGCTACCACATGGGGGCCCTTCAACAACTCTGCCCTTTTCAAGACTGACGGATGGTTTTAGAAGTTTCTTTGAGGTTGAAGGAGGAACTTCGGTGCTAGTTGACAAGGAATGTGCAGCACTTCTTAGCTTTCCTTCAGTCTGGTTTTGACAAAGGGTTGAGTGCTGCTATGATTAAGCATCAATTTAGAGACCCTGTGCTGTCTTCTAATGCAATGGTAAAAAGCTTCATGAAGGAGTTTGGATGGTTTCTCCCAGAGTGTGTCATCATTTCCCTGCTTGGAACCTCAGTTGCATTTTTTCAGCCTTGGCAGGTTCTCCCTTTGACCCCATGGCTTCGTGCCACTGAATATCCTGAGCTTTAAAACTGTATTTTGATGGTCATCACTTTGGTCTGGTGGCTTTCTGAGTTGGGGGCCCTGTCATCTGTGTGTTCCACCAGGATAAGGTGGTGTTAGGACCTGATCCATGTTTCATGCCTAAAATGAACTCTTGGTTTCATTGCTCAGAAGGTGGTATTGCCTCCTTTTTACCCCACCACACCTTGCTTGGTATGCTCTGAGTTTCTATTTGAAACACACAGCTGAGTTTAGAAAGCCAGAGGTTCTATTTGCAGCTTTTGCTGAGGCTCCAAAAGGGTCTAAGGTTTCCTCATCTTCCATAGCCAGGTGGCAATGTATGGCCCTTGTCGATGCAGATTTGGCTACTGGAAAGGTTCCTCCTGTGGGAATTACAGAGGAGTCTGCTACTTCAACATCATGTAAAGGGTTTTTTCCCCATAGGAGATATCATATGGGCGATAGCTACTCACACTTTCAATAAGTACTTTCTGTCATCACCTCATGCGCTTTCTGGACGTAGGTGCTAAAATGGGATGTATTGCAGTCCTTAGGAAGCTCACCTGAGATGTTGTGATACTGCTCTGTTATTTCCCTATGAGCAACTGGCCTACCTGCCAGCAAGTCCCACTGACATATACAGTAGGTCAAGTCCAGTGTCCAACAGTCAGGAAACGCAGTCCAGGGTCAGACTTGAAACACAGTCCTATAGAGGTCCATCAACATGGGCAGTTGATCTGACACAGCCCCACAGCCCTGCTCCCCCTTTCTCTCTCTTGTCTTGATTGTAGCACCTGGGCTTCACAAGTTATGTGACCCTTACCTGTCCTGAGCATAATCCCGCTGAGGAACCACTCTCCTCCTTGCTGAGCTAATGAGCCCCACCTGGCCAACCAGTGTCCTGGCTTGCCTCAGCCTATCAGAGCATACGTCCCTCTGCTTCCTGCGCCTCAGAGCCCATGTTGTTCATGGAGACGGGGGCCTCTCTGGCTCTGATGATGGGTCCTGCTCTTCTGCTCCTGCACACTGACCTCCATCCCCTCACCGTCCTCTGTCATCCTGTGTGTACCTTCCACAAGCCTAACCTAACCCGGTGGGTCCCAGTCACAGCTACACCCTTTGCCAGGATCCCCTTCCTTTCCCCTGTTATCCTGCTAGTTCATGACAGTCCCATTGACCAGCTGCTAACAGAAAATTGGCAAGGATGATGATGAACAAAGTCATTCTGAAGCTGCTTAATGTCTTTTTCTAGTATGTTCCATGAGTACCTGCTTGTTTATACATAATGGCACTTTACTGAAGTTTTCTAAATGAAATGGAGCTCATCACTTCAGAAAGGACAGTGACTGAAATGCGGGCGAGAGTGAGACCTCCTCAAGTTGGCTAAAGAGACTCATCCAGTTAGCACATGGAGATGGTGAGGAATCAGTAGGTTAAAAGATATCTGAATGATGGTCCTTAGCTTGAGGCTTGCTTGTGTTCAGATAGCGAGACCAACAGCAAGCTCCTGGTCATCGGTTCATTGTTACATAAGTTGCCGCGGTCTGTCTGTCTTGCATAAGTATCATCAGAGTGCAGAGGATGTTGCTAGTTCAAGTGAGGGGATTATGGGACAGGTACAAAGGAGGAGGTATTTGACTCTGTATTGGATGAAAGGAGATTCCCCTCCTTTTGCCATCCTCCTTTGAGTTTCATAAAATAGCTGATCAATAATCTAATCTGCAGGAGCTAGAGCAGCAGTCTCATGACAGCCTCTCTTTTGATGCTTTGCCAACTGCAACGGTTAGTCTTTTTACATTTAATAGATTCCTGCAGTTAGAGAACTATCTACAGAGCCCACATAGAGCTGGGATTCCCTTATTAAACAAGTATTTGGCAAGTGGGAGGAGAGGGAATGCTGCAGAGATGTTCTGACAGCCACAAGCTGGAGACCCCACTGCCCTCTCCTACAGATTCCTTTTCAGATAAGCAGCAGCCACAGCAGCAGGGAGTTAGAGCACTCCCAAAGAGACTCCACTAAATTCTTCCCTCTCCAGATGGAGCTGGTCCTTAGCTGCTCTCAGCAGAAAACCAGAATGTCCCATTGATGGAATAATCAACACATCTGCACTGATACAATTTTCAAAACATTTCTCAGGAATCAAGGTTGCCCAAAGGCAACTGAAGTCATTTGACCAGGTTCCTGAATTTTAGAAAGGGTGGCAAGATACAGCTATAACACTTTTCTTCCCCAGCCTTCAGGTTTGTTTGTTTTTTTTTATAAAAAAAATCTGTGTGCATATACACTACAAAGTCAATCTTGTTTATCCATCATTTCCCGATCCAACAGGAACTCTAGGGAACAATAATTATTTGGAGGGCAGGGAAACCACAATTCCCAGGAATCTTTTAGGGAAGTTCATCCTTTCAGTCCTTTGTGTTTTGTATCTTTTACATTGCAGACAAAAGCTTGAAGAGGTTGTTTCATGGAAATGTATATCCAGTTTTTTGACCCACCATTCTAATGCTGTTCGGAGATTGATCTGTAATATGAGACTTGAGCTGTACCCATGCTAGAGCATTCTACTGTCACTGAGACATTGCTCTTCTACAGTTAATTAAAAATGGAATTAAAATGGAGGTTCCACTCAGCACATAATAGATTACTATATTATTTAGCAATGGTGTTCTCTTGACCAAAATTCTTAACATAAGGGTCCTGCTGGATCAGGACCAGAGATCCAACCTATATAAAGGAATTGATTATTTTGGTTGCCATTTTTCAGCTGTACAATATCCTTTTTGAGGTGAGGCAACCTGCACAATACACAGTATTCCAGTTGTGGTCTCACTGTAGATGGCATAGTGGTGATACAGTATTGCTGGTTTTATTTTCTGACCTTTCCCTAATGTTGTAACATGGAGTTTCCCCCTTTTTACTCAGCTGTGTTCTGTAATGCCACACCCAACAAGTAATTATCAAATGTCCTATTTAGAACTGCTCTGGGAAGACTTTTAATGTTCAAGCATGAGAGAGGAGGCTGAAGCTGCAATCCTATTCACAGCTTTCCTGGGAGTAAACCCACTGATACTTCTGATATTAATTGTTGTTATTATCATTATTATTATTAAATATTTTTTATTAATTTTCAATCACTAGAGTTCAACAACAGCCACATTTTATCAGTGTCAAATTATAATTCATATCCAAATATATATCAATTATAAAGCAATTATACAATTTGTGAGACTTCCCATGTGCTGGGTTTCAGGGTGCAAAGTTCTTATTTCTTCCTGCTTCCGAAATCTTGATTAATCCAATTACATGCAGTCCTGATCTTAGTCCCTTATCAACAGCTACAGAGTTCTTGACTTCCATTCGTATTAACACATTTAATAAATTTTATTTCCGCAGAAGGAGTTCTATATCCTGTAAATTCCCCGTGTGAGAAGTTTATTTTTCCATTTGTTTCTTCATCTTTCCTGTTCTGATCATGTCCTACACAGCATCTCTACTTCTGCTTTTTTGCTCTTTTTTTCCCTACGTTCCCATGTAAGTTCAGCTGTGCACACACCATCTTTGTTTGTTTGAGTATAGATAAGGAGTAATCTGGTGTCCCCGCCAGAGCTCTGGGTGATTCTCCAGTTTTTCCTTTTCCTCCAACTCTTAGATCACTAATGATCTAGCATCCTGCTAGAGCTATGGCTGATCTTCAAAGACCATAGTCCAAATTGCGATAAGTGGGAGTTTTGTGCTTTAAATCATTTCAGTGTTCTCACACAGTTTTATTTTCATATTCATCCATAAATATAATCCCACTATCTTTTTCTCCCCTTGCTTTTTATCAGTTTGTTGGCATTCGGGGAAAGTTTGCCGAATCACTTATGTAGCAAACATACCGTATTTTTCTACAAAGGAAATATTCTTTCCAGTTTGAAATGTTGCGACTCAGTAGCTGCTTCACATGGCAGTTTATAATCTTGTCCCATCCATCCTGCACACGTCTGTAAATTATAGCCAATTTCATCCTAATAAACAGAAGAGCCTCTGCATCTGAATGGCTGCGTTACGGAGTTACCGATAAGCGAAGTGCTTTGGCACCCAGCATCTTCCTGCTTCCCGGATTCCATGCCAGAGCGAGAGCCAGGTATCAAGACAATCTGCGGGTGAAGCTCACTCCCCCCGGGGCCTGGGGGGAGCTTGCAAGGACAATTGCCCGCAAATCATCCTTGTTTATTCTCTGCAAACAATCTCCGCTAATGTGGGAGCTGCACCCATTAAGGCAGGAAGCACCGGAAGTCCAGTGATACTTCTGATAAATTTTCTATCACAATTATGGCTACTAACTATATCAAACCTCTTTGGGAGAAAAAGTTTCTGAAGCACTGACATAGGTCTAAACTTTTGGGCCATATCTCCTCACCCCTGGCGAGCCAAATTTGACAGGTGGGCAGGGTCACCTAGTGTCATAGTGATGTCAGATTGGCTGTGCTTTGAATCCCCAATTGTTTAAAAAGCACTGTACAGAGCCCCAGTACAGAGCCACACAGTGCTCTTTGAACCTCTGTTCCACTGAATGGAAACTGCTTCCTCCCTCCCTAAGCAAAGCATGCTCAGTTGATGTGCAGGGTGGGAGTGCACTTTGCTGGAGTAAAGGAACAATTTGAGGCTCCATCTAAGCTATTAAATGTGCCTTCGAAGCTCTGCCCTTGCCCACTCCACACCTGGCATCACACATGATATCAGGTGTAGGGTTGGTGGGTGTGGCTTTCCCAAAAGACCCTTGTGGGCCAAATGGGTTTCCCACCCCTGGGAAAGGGGTCAGCAGGGGTCAGCAACCTTTTTCAGTCGTAGGCCGGACCACCGTCCCTCAGACCATGTGGTGGGCTGGACTATATTTTTTCTTGGGGGGGGGGAAATGAACGAATTCCTATGCCCCACAAATAACCCAAAGATGCATTTTAAATAAAAGCACACATTCTACTCATGTAAAAACACGCTGATTCCCGAACCATCCGCGGGCTGGACTTAAAAGGCGATTGGGCCGCATCCGGCCCACTGGCCTTAAGTTACCTACCCCTGGTGTAAATAGTATAACACTCAGTGTTCCCTCTGTACTTTTCCTCTCTCCTCTATTAAATAAAAAGTATTGTTTTCAAGTGGCAGAAGGCTTCTAAGTAATAAATAATCATATGTTAAACAAAACTTAAGATGCATTTTAGAAAAACAGAGCATCAATTTAGGTATGTAAAAATATATAGAATTCTGACTTAGCAGAAGGCTATAATTCTGTAAGTTGAGGCAAAATATATCCATTTGCAAAAGTCTATAAACATTACTTAAACAATCTCTTTAAAATGAATTTCCTCTCAGATTGTGATTCAGACAAGAACACAGCTTGTGACCACGAAAGGGGTTATTTCTAATTAAAACATTTATATCCTGTGTTTCCCATTAGATCTGAAGGCAGTGCAGAAAATTCAGCCAACACACATCACAAATCTACAAATTCTGGCTGGCCTTGGTAGTCAGCCAGAATTTGTTGTGGTCACAACTGATCCTTTTCTTCTTCCAACTTGGAGGAGGGATGGGGTGATGTCATGCTGGGCTTTGGAATAACTAAGAATCAACAAGAAGGCTTCTGATTCTGAAGCCCAGTGATTCTCCACCTGTCTACCAAAATTTAGGCTCCAAGTTTCCAACGGTAGCTTCTAAGTACTTATAAGCCCAAGTCACCTCTAGGTTAGATACTGCAACACATTCTACGTGGGGCTACCCCTGTGGAATTGAGGCCAGGCTGGGGGCCCCAGTGGCAGGCAGGACAGGATTGGGGTCCCTGTGTGGGGGTGCCTGGTTTGCACCACCTCAAAATTGTGCACTCAGAGCCACACATTCCTGTCCCCCCCCCCCATGCGTCTGCAACAGAAGTTAGGCCAGGGGTCAGCAAACATTTTCAGCAGGGGTCTGGTCCACTGTCCCTCAGACCTTGTGGGGGGCCGGACTGCATTTTGAAAAAGAAAAATGAACGAATTCCTATGCCCCACAAATAACCCAGAGATGCATTTTAAATAAAAGGACACATTCTACTCATGTAAAAACATGCTGATTCCTGGACCATCCATGGGCCGGATTGAGAAGGCGATTGGGCCAGATCTGGCCCCCGGGCCTTAGGTTGCCTACCCATGCGTTAGGCTATCCCTGTCCAGATAGGGGCAGCAGCTGATGGAAGGCACTCTGGGCCACTGAGGCCACCTGTTAATAAAAGCCAATAAGTATGCAGATAGAAATAGTAACTGTTAGTAAGTGTAAAGGAGTCTGGTTCGCAGAATTTAGCCAACCTCCTGGAATGGTTGTCAGACAGGAGTTCAAAGGGTTATTTTGAACATTGTTTCAATCTTCATTGAAGCTTCGTTACTCAGGAAATCATAATTTTTTGTTCGGATGCATTCTTACATTCACATTTATTGCAGTCTTACTAAGCAATGCTGGCACATTTCTATTTTGCCATCTATGGCCTGGGGAGAAATTCAGGGTACTGCACTGTCAAATCCAGTGGTTTTGTGTATGTGTGTGTGTGCGCACACACACACTCACTCATTCCTTTCTGAAACAGTTTTTTTCTTCTGCTACCATGCTTTGAAGGCAGGTGCCACTCTTAACTCTTCATTACCATGATGGGGAACCACCATGACATATGAATCTCACATTTTAAAACATGCACTCAGCAGATGTCATTTAATGAATATTGTCTGTCCACTGTAATTACTGCAGCTTGACAGGCTGTAAGATAGTTTTTCCTCAGTGAAGATCCTGTAATTGGGAGCACAGAATTTTCAGACATGCACAGTGAATATTATTCCTGCTGAGGATCCATGCTTTGTTGATGAGTCTTTATTTTAGTTGATATGTATATAGGATAGAGATGACCCATCAGGATCTTAGCAGTAGAAATTACTCTGCTGGAAATCTCTTTATGCCGGTATTCATGATTCAATTGGAGGTGCTATTCCTTCGCCTCAAAGTTAATTCCCCTGGCTGTGCTTCCAGTGAAGTGATGTAAAAGAAATTGCCCACCTGTATGGCATTGGCCATTTGTACATCTAAATTCTACTTCAACAAACATTTATTTAACCCGCTGTTTTCTAAGTTGGTTTCTAAGGAATCCTGTTGTTCCTTGGAAACTTGACAGGGCTCCTCAGTGAGAAGATTGGTAGTGCCAGGCAGACAAACTTCTCCAAAACACAGGTTGCCCACCGCCACTTACTGAATTTCACCTGCACAACTGCAGCAGAAGCTTGGACATGTTCTTGGTTCCACTTTCAGAAAATACCTTAATTTATTATTTTATTGTATTAAATTGTGTGAGCTGCCCTGAGAGTTTTTAAACTGAAGGGCAACATAAAAGCAATCTAAATATTTATTAATGTATTAAATTTCTGTCCTGCATTTCCTTTCAAAAGAGCCTAGGGCAGCAAACAGTAAAACAACACAGTTAAAGTACACAAGGAAGTGTTTTAACACATCATTTTACAATGGGTATTGTGTCTTTTTGTACTCTGGGGGGAGACTAGTACATATCTGAGCACAATTCAAAGCCCTAAGTGCCTTTGACCCCATACAGCTGAAGGAGCGTCTCCTCCCCCATCGTTCTGCCTGGACACTGAGGTCCAGCTCCGAGGGCCTTCTGGTGGTTCCCTCATTGCGAGAAGCCAAGTTACAGGGAAGCAGGCAGAGGGCCTTCTCTGTGGTGGTGCTCACAGATGTCAAGGAGATAAGTAACTATAAAACCTTTAGGAGACATTTGAAGGCAGCCCTGTATAGGGAAGTTTTTTAATATGTTTAATGTTTTATTATGTTTTTTATATAGACTCATAGATTTTTAAAGTTGGAAGGGACCCTGAGGATCAACTAGTCCAACACATTCCTAATGGAACAATAAAATTTATCCTAAAACTGAACGCTACCTTAAAATGCCTGTTGGAACATGAAAGTATTTGTCATGAGGCTGAAGTTCAGCGAGGGGGATGCCAGTCTAATCTCAGTTGGTATGGAGATACCAGGCATGGGCCTGCTACATTGATTGCATGCAACTCACCGTTTGCATGGGGATTGCATTCTGGGTCATTGCGCATATCAGTGGTTGTGCATAAGCCTGCCCCCTGCCCCGTTCCAGGGCTGAAAGTATGTTGGCAGTCACACGTCAATTGGACAACTGCAAAATGGTTGCCACCTGTAGTTACAAGCTGCGCATCTAAGCCACGAGGAATTACCAACAGAGACTCCCCCCCTCCCCCGCCCATGTGTAAAAGTGTGCACAAAGTGCATAAAAGAAAGCTCCTCTGAAGTATTTGTCACCCCTTCTGCACCATGGCATGTAAAAATCAATGTCCTCAGAAAGATATGAAAAGTGCAAGGTAGATCTGGCAAAACCTTAGGAAATTATCTCTCATATACCAACTCTGTCTCTGGATTTCAAGCCACATCAACAGAATCTGGCTATTTCATTTAATTTGCTGTCAATCAGTGTCCTCAGTGTCACTAAGGCTTCCTCTTTTATATTCATTATTTCTCTTGGCATTGCCCAGAGCTCAACTGTATCTTAGCCAGCTATCATCACAGGGTGATTAAATCATTTTATGAGATGAGATCTTGCTTCCTAGTCATAATAGTGAAAGAAAGAAAAAACATTCCTGCAGTATATTTACTTACGGATATTTACCTGCTACAACTTCATGTTTTTCTGAACAAAAATAAACAGGTTTAAACTTTTAGTTTGCTGTATGAAGTGACAAATTGTTTGGTTTAAATGTGCCTCCTGCAGTTCAGTATATACTCAGTCCTATACTTTCCTCAGCAGGAAGGAGTGGGTGCTCAGTCTCAATAGCACCCATAATGATTTCAGTGTTACAAAATGAGGGACGAGACAGAAGCTGTATGCCAGCTTGAACTGAATGTGTCACTTCATAGCTGCTGAACATGTCAGTTTATGGCTGGTTCTATCACTGCACAGGCCTATCAAGATTTTTATTATTTTTCTCTTTGGTAGAATATTAGTTTACATCTCCAGGATGGTCCTGTGTAATTTAGGTCAAAAGGCCACATTTTATCCATGTTGATAAGATTGCATTTCTTAGGTCAGAATGTTCAGTGTTAATTTAATTAAGAAGGTCCTCTTCTGTGTCTCCATCGCCACTTGGTATACTCGACATTGAGCTCTAACCTGTGTTCAGTCTGATTCGGAGAGTTTTTTGCCACCGATGCTCTAGCCTTCTCAACAATTGTTCCATCTCCCTCAGTTCCAGGAAAACCATGGAGCCATCCAGGCTCCTTGCAATTGGAGAGGGCACTTTAGAGCCCGACAGTAAATAGCCCTGGTTAACTCCGCATTCCAGCGAGCCACCAGGGAATCAGCTGAAAGGCCATCAGCATGGGATAATACACCCTTCCCCCCCGGAAGTCATTAGGATCATTTAAGTGGCAGAGGTGGACTTCGATTTCGTCCCACCTCCCTATGGAGAGAAAGGGCCGCAAAGAAGTCTAGTTGCACCAGGAAGGGATCTGACCATGACACTTCTTAATGCCAGATCTCCTGTGTCCACAGAGGTGAACACCAGATCTAAGGCATGTCCACAGCTGCGAGTAGGGCCAGATTTATTCAGGGACAGCTCCATGGACACCATGCTTTCCACAAAGTCCCAAGCAGCCCCTTGTAAGGTTGTGTTGGCATGGTTGTTAAAATCCCCCAGGACCACCAGACTAGTTGTCTCCAGAAGAACATCCGCCATGACCTGAAGCAGCTCAGGCAGGGAATCCTCGGTCCTGTACTGCCCCTATTGCCCAACTTCCAGAACATGTACTCAAAAAACTGGGTCTTCCTAATAGGATACCTGGTGAAAACTAAGGACTTCCTAAAAATCACTGCAACTCCCCCTTCCCACACACATGACCTGGGTTGCTCTGCGTAAGAGAAACCTGGGGGACAAGCAGCAGCAAGAATAGGCCTACCTGCTGTGTCCAACCAAGTCTCTGTTACACATGCTGGGTCAATTCCTCCATCCATTATCAAATCATGGAATAATAATAATAATAATAATAATAATAATAATAATTTATTATTTATACCCCACCCATCTGGCTGGGTTTCCCCAGCCACTCTGGGCGGCTTCCAACAGAATATTAAAATACAATAACCTATTAAACATTAAAAGCTTTCCTAAACAGGGCTGCCTTCAGATGTCTTCTAAAAGTCTGGTAGTAGTTTTTCTCTTTGACATCTGGTGGGAGGGCATTCCACAGGGTGGGTGCCACCACCAAGAAGGCCCTCTGCCTGGTTCCCTGTAACCTCACTTCTCATAGCGAGGGAACTGCCAGAAGGCCCTCGGTGCTGGACCTCAGTGTCTGGGCTGGATGATGGGGGTGGAGATGCTCCTTCAGGTATACAGGACTGATGCTGTTTAGGGCTTTAAAGGTCAGCACCAACACTTTGAATTGTGCTCGGAAACGTACTGGAGGGCAGCGGTCTTATGTATCATTGGCCTGGCGTTGCACAGAGCCACCTTGAGGTCTTGTGGGACACTCTTGTTGATACTTGTATCCTGGTCAGGACCTGACCCAGAGGCAGGGATAGTCTTCATACAATGACTTGACTTGCCTCCTTGGCAACTCCTCCTCCTTCCTGTGATCACTGAGATTGCGTGTCCCAAAGTGGAACCTGCCTCAGCCATTCTGTTGGCTGGGGCCCACTCTTGGGCTGCCCTGTCCCACTTCCACTAAAACAAATTAACTTATAAAACCAAAAAATACAAATACGAATTAACATTTAAGATCAGTTAAAAACAACTCCACTCCACCCTTAAATAAAGCAATACTACAGTCACCTGAGTTAAAACCCCATCCCCATTTTTAAAAAAACAATAATTTTAGCACAAGGTGGCTGGGCCACCCCCTTGTTCCACCCCCAAAATGCCACCCCTAAAGGGACGAGCCCCACCCCCAGGGCAGGCAGGCTTTATAGAGCTGTCCCAGCAACTGGTGTCTAGAGAAAATTCCTAGAGCTAACAAGTTGCAGAAAATTGAAATTGTGACTTAGCAGAGGGTTTTCTTCCTGGGTGGGTGGGTGGGGAAGTAACATTTTGGGTATGGTGATATGTTTTGGATGAAATCTGATTCCCAAACATTCACTGCTTTGTCCTTTTACAATTCCCACACCAGCATTTTAGATCATCTCTCTAAGTAAATATAATTGCAATACATTTTCTTCCTCTCCTTTGTGTCTCTCACATAGTGTCAGCTGAGAATAGTATATGTTTAATTGACTGTAAACATAGCTTTGAGCTGGTTTCTAGCTCAGATGTACTTGCTTTACAGTGGTGGTAAAATGATCTCTGAGCATAAGGTAAGAATGTATCATAATTAAATATGTACATGATTTAGAATCCCCCAGGAGGGCGAGGGTTAAATGTGCATTTCCTTCTGCAGCACTATAGTTAATAACGATAGAGATTTGTACATTATCGTTTTCCTATGGAAGCCACTTCCATATTGCATGTTGCATCAGGAACCATAATGGTAGGATGAATTATGTGGTTACTTCCTTCATTAGCACTGACAGCCTCTCCTGGGGTGCTGGTGATATGTTTAGATATTGTTATACACCATACCAATCTTTAAGCAGTACAAGATTCCTGTCACTTATCCAGGGTTCATGTTTCCTTTGGAAATGAGGAGCAGCAGAGACTATGTCTTTATGATGTATATGCTTTATTTACACAAATATGCAGCTTGAGCCTATGATGGAGGGCCTCACAGCATTACACTCCCAGAGGTTCTTGCTCCTCCCATGACCACAGTCTTGGATGTCAGCCATGCCCCTCTGTTCCTCTTATTTGTTTGCTGCATTTAACAAACTGACACCTTTTTCTCTCCAACTTGCTGACGCTTACAGCCTGCAACTATTTTTCCTTAAGCTTACACCATCCTCAATTGCAATCCTAAATTCAACTCTGCTTTGTCTCTGCTAACTCACCCCAAGCTTAGGGCAGGACTCCATCCATCTGCTTCTTGGCACAGAGTCTCTGCTTTGCTGATTGGCCCATCTCCCTAACTTTGTTTTCTATTAGTGGCCTATCTCTATCTCTCAAGCAATCTCCTGACCCAGGTGGCTGAGCCCAGCTATTAAGAGTCTGACTTTCAGTATAACTCTCCAAGCATTGATTAAATTCTTACTAAATCCAGGAATTATGGATGTCTTGTGCCCACAAACTCTGGTGCCACAAACTCCTAACAATATCGACCTGTATGAAAGTGGACTGAGTGGGCATATCTTCGGTGCCAAAATAATTATGTATGATTGGGTAAAAGAGTGCAATTATGTGTATATATTCCTATTGGTTGCAAAAGGATGTTGAATGATAGTCTAGTCTGCACAAATATATTATAGGAGATGGTCCAGAACTAGAACTACAGCAAGGCACTACAAGTGGTTTTTGGGGGTACCTAATTTTGCTAAGTTAAGTTCTTCAGGGCTCTGTCAAATAGCTTGGCAACATTTAAAAATAATGCCACTTTCTTCTGCTCCTTCACATGGCTTCTCTTTCAGCAGCTGTTCTGATGTTAATAACAGAGAGAAAGTTGGATTCTCCTGCTTGTTCTAGCCTAGCTGCCTGCTGCTTTGCGTCCTGTTTTGAGAGCAGGGAGGGGGGTGGATTATGCCTTTGCCATGTTCCAAATAATCAGGATGGTGTGGAATTGTTTCCCTTGCTGCTGCCATCAGAGAAGAGTCCCAGTCTCAGAGCAGTTCTTTCGCTCTGCTTAGAAGTGTGCTGCCTCTTCTTGGCCTTACACCAGTGGCTGAAAAGAAGCTACAGGGTCAGGATACACAAAGCAGATGCAGGTTGGGCAGGCTCAGTGAGAGGAGGGGGAGGCACAACTGCAGACAAGCGGTTTCAAATATTGCTGTGCTAGTTGGCAGAGCCATCCCTACCACAGCTGTTGACTACCTGCTGCTCCCAACCTAGCTGCCACTCACCTGCCTGTCCTGTTGCTGCCTCGCTTGGCTCATCCCCTTCTCCACCAGTCTCTGGGTTTATAGGAGGAGGAGGTGCAATAGTAGGTCATGAGTGGCTGGTGAGGCCTGCATTAAGGATAAGGAACATGTGGGTGGTTGAGAATAATTATTGCTGGACCTCTGGGTCTGTACAGCCATGACACTACTCTACAGCCATCTGTTTGGCCACTGTGGGAATAGGAGTTTGAACTAGATGGGCCTTTGGTCTGACCCAGCAGGACTTTGTGTGTGTGTGTGTGTGTGTTATGACCAAGAAAAGAGGCATCAATATGTCAGGCATCTGGGCAGGAGGAGAGTTTGTTTATATCTGGCCTGGCTGGGCATGGGTGCATAATTCTGGCTGGCATGCAAAAATGTGGGAATGTGTTCATGGCTGGCTGGCTAGTTCAAAATTATGGGAGAACAGTTTTGTTTTAAATCCTCATACATGCACACAACAAATGTTCTTGAAGTGTATTTTTTTGCAGTATATTTTTGCAGTATATTTTAAATGTGAATCTAACAGCAGGCTCAACCTTGCTGTTAATCTTGCCCTGCAACTGCTGAAATCTTAAATCCTGCCCCCACTGTGTTCAAGACCATAGTTGATTGTTCCTCTGAATTATCTGTGATGTGAGGCTTATTTTTAGTAACTGCCTAATAAACCTCCACATAAAATTTCAATTTGATCCTTGGGTGTTATAACACTTTAGGTTTGAACAATTGTGAGTACTGAATGAGGCAATGGTAGTTATTACTGGCTGAATGCAGAGTGATTACAAAGGTGTAGTCTGGTGTAAGTGATGCAAGGATAATAGTCGCATCCACTCTGACAGTTCCTGTTTATTAAGGAAGACCAGTGCTCAGATTATTGGGGGGTGGGGGAGGTGTCTCCCTTAACTATTATGTTTGGAAGGCTGCAAAGAAGACATGATTTGGCTGACTTTGCTGGGAGCCATTAAAAGGCCTACATAATTCGAATGCTGAGGCCAACACATTTTTCTGGAACTCAGGGATGAAACTTGGCTTTCTTTCACTTGGGTCAAAGACTCCGTTCGCCACCTCCCCCAGGTTTACACACACACACACACGTTTTCTTGGGTTGGAACAATCATTTTTGTGGCAACGCATCTTTGCAGGTAAATAATGTCACAATTGCCACTCTTGTTTCCTGGGAGATTTCTCCTTCATGCTTCTCTGCTTATGCCATGTACTGACTTCCAGGCTGTGGTGAAAAAGGAATCCAGCCCAACATCCGGAACTATTCCCATTCCCCGCATTTCTGAAAGTAACAACGTCTTATAAAAATAAGTTTTTGGCAGTAGTGAAACTGATACTGATACTGGGAACAAGGGGTTTGATAAAATGGCACTAGAAGAAACAAGTTTAATAATTCCTAGCGCACTAAGCGGAGCAGATAAGCACTTGGTGAGAAAATGTTTTTTAATTCCACTGTCTCACAAATTATATTTGGAGTTTTCATTCCTGCCCTAGACTTAATCTATTCCCCTTGGATGTGTTTTTGTGTTCCTTCCAAAGGGTAGAAAGTTGTAGGGTCTTAGTTTCATTTTGGATGAGGGAGAACTTTTAAATTAATTTATTAAATTTCCATCTCACCCTTCTTCTCCTGAGAGCCTATAGTGGCAAATAACAAAGCAACAAAAATACAATTCCAACAAAACAAAAACATTTGAAACCTTAAAAACATAGAAAACATGAATAAATATTGGAAGGTCTGTCAGAGGATGACACATAATTTGAAGGATTGTTCTATTTCAAGATGGGAAACTTTTGGCTCAGAAACTTGAGGCCTGACTACGTTCCCAGTTTGACCCACAAGTTGTTTTGAATTGAAGCTGGCGATGAAAAGAATCTTCCATTGTAGGTGTGGCTTGAGCTGCCCCTACCAATTATTATTTGTTTTGTTTTGGTCCACCTGGTGTCATCGTGATTGACATGGAGGAGGCCCACCCCTTTGTCAAAGTGGCTGATGGAGTGGGGTGTGGGGCAGGGACCACAGTGCACAGTCTGCTGCCTGGATCGTTTTCCCCACCCCTGCTCTGTTTGAAAGTCTGCCTAGTCCATTTCTGGCTAAGAGATAAAAGAACCATCAGTAGGGAAAGCAAGAGCATGGAAGGTGCCCACCGGCCGTTAGTATGGAGGCAGAAGACTTAGTAGGCAATCAGGTAACCTAGTCACAGAAGTACTGTATTTCTGTTTAAATTGCAATAATTATTTCTAAATTTGCATCTACATATCAATTAATATATCCAACATTTATGCAAATCTGTATCCTTGTTTTTCCTCTGATGCGTTTCTGATGCATCTCTTCTTTGTCTCAGTTGTCACCATCTCTCTTCCTCTTCCTCTCCCTCTCCCTCTCTCTCTCTCTCTGTGTGTGTGTGTGTGACTTACTTTGTGTACACATAGACAGGGTTGCAATGAAAAGTACTTTAACTACTCACATACTGAAAACATCTCATTTCTCTTTGCACTAAGATGTTGATTACCTTAGTTGGACAAAGCACAAAAGATTTCCTGATAAAGGAAACACAAATGGGATAGGGTGGTTTACATAAAGACATCAGGAACTATAGGTAGAACCAACCGTAAGGTTTGTATTCCATTAAATTTGAGTCATTTAGCAAAACAAGGTGGAACAGTTGGAATGATGCTTTGAAAACACTGAGATATCAGCTTGGTGGTATATATGATGCTTTAATAAATATCTTTGATGACACAAGGCTAAAAGGTTTATCTGGAAATACTTCCTGAATTGAAGCTAAGGCCCTTGCCGATGCAATTTGTAAGTTCAAGTTTGTGGTGTCCTTTGTTACATGGCACAACATCCCTTTTGAAGTCAGCCTTACAAGCAAAAGAGCTGATTTAAATTCAGCCATAAGACAATTGCAAGTGACCAAGAATTACCTTGTGGGTTGAAGGTGTGATGAGGCTTTTCAACAAGTTTTGATAGAGGCTACTGAGATTGCAAAGGAGCTAGAAATAATACCAAACTTTGAGACAGAATAAGTTAGAAAAAAGGAGAAAGAAATGACAGTTTGAATTTGAGGCAAGAAGAGGCACCACAAGATCCAAAGCAGAAATTTAAAGTAGGTCCTTACTAGACTGTCTTAGACATGGCCATACAGTTTGCTGAAGAGAGATTCCCACAGCTACAACAATATAATTCCCTATTTGGCTTCCTGAATGATATAAACAGTATCAACAAAAAGCTACCGAAGATGTATCTAAGGCCTGTGAGAATTTGGAAAAAATCATTGATGCACAATGGAAACAAACATATTGGTGCTGAAGATCTGTGCTGTGAACTTACAGCAATAGCTTGAAGACTTTGAAATCTAGGGCATCACAAGGAGTTCTTCTCTTTATACTACAACTAAAACTCCTGGATAATGTGTCTAATGTTTCTATTGCTCTAAGAATCCTTCTCACTTCTCAGTGGCAAGCAGTGAACACAGTTTCTCAAAGTTATAAAAACTTACATACGCCCAACCATGTTGCTGAAGAGCCTAGTTGGCTTAGCACCTATATCAATAGAACATTCCCAAGCATTGACCTGAAGGAATTGGTGCCAAAATTTGCAAAGGAAAAGGCACTCAAAGTGAGATTTTGGTGTGCCTGAAACTGAAACTTTTAGGAGGCTTAAATTTTAACATCGCAATTCACAAGATTATTCCACAGTATTTTTGTGCTATATAGTATTGTCTTTTGTGTAAGATTGCTGTATTGCTTATTCTTCAAATTTAAAATAAATTTAGCAGCTTCAAGTTTTGTGCTTTTCTTTTCATTACATGACATCTGTTTTTGCAAACTGAGTTAGCAATTTTTTTGGGGGGGGTGCGCAAGTAGTTTGCCTTGCCAAGCTAGGAATACCCTGCTTGGAAAGGAACATCCAATTAATTAGGTAATCTGGATCTTCCCTGAGCAAGGAAAAGATACTTATTGGGCTCACCTTTGTAGTGAAAGGGACCTGACACTTCCAAGTTCAAAATAGGCAAATGCATATGAGTCAAGCCAGATAGAACAAAGACCTCTCTGGTATGCAAGCCTAGCTTTGAAATGCAGATACAAGTTTTCTGGCCACATTCAATTTGAAGCTTCTTTAATAAGCTTCAGTGGCATGACATGTACAACTAATACATTTACCGGTATATAGCCAACACATTGTAACTTAATTGTGTGAGTAGGCTATTATTTACCTGAGTGGTTTGCTTGGTATACGAGTATCATGTTAAGACATTCTTGATTGATACTTCAATTGTATTAATGAATGGATGTTCATAATCTAATTCACATTAATTTAATTTATAATATACAGCTTGGGTTTGCTTTGCCAAATCTCATTGGATTTTATTTTTTGGTGCTAGATATTTTGTTTTAGCAAGCACATTACTGATTTTAGGGTTATAAAATATTTGCACTAGTTGTACTCTTGTACTCGAAATAAATGAGAATGAACGTTTAGTTCCTCTTTGTAACTGAAAAGCTCACATACCCCTTGTGCCATTATGTAGCCCCAATAAAAGTTATTGTCTTTATCAGTTTGTCTCTCTAAATTCTAGTGCCTGTTTAGGAATTCAGCACAGTTGTTATTATTTTTTAAAAGATTCTTCTGAAACAGTCCAATTTCCAGTATGAGTAGTGGGAGATGACATGGAATAAATGTGGATAATATTTTGGAAATGTATGGCATGAGATGTGAGAGTTTTCATAATGTCCCAGCCCCCTTTCAGTGCGGCATATTCAGGAGAGAGGGAGTTGGGAAGACAGCTGCATAGAGGGAGACAGCAAATAGACAAGGCTTTAATCCAACTCCCTTACCAGAGGGGTAGAGTGCTCTCTGCTTGTCTAACAAGTGGCTGATTAATTATGACAAGTACAGGATTGTTCTTTTGGTGAATGCACACGCTCCCAAAAAAAATCCAGTGGTCTTTCACCCTTGGCTCCTGTTGTTTCCAGTCATTTTTTCAGGTTTGTGCAAGCAGAACCATGGGAGATGAATGTAATGTGACCCATAAACTTTGTCACATCCTCATTAATTTGGCGATGTATTCCATTGTAGCCTAAGGGAGCAGTCAGATTTGTAACAAGGAAATGAGGGTGCCGTCACTTAACGGCTTCATTTTGACAGCTACGAAGGCTGACACGTAAAAGGTGCAGTGTCAGGTTGTACATTTCCCCCACTTTAAACTGATGTGTATGTATAGGGGTGGTGGTGGTGGTGGTGGGGATTTTCACAATCATATAAATCTGGCCATGCAATGTTAGGACTCTGTAAGATTAAGAGAAGGCAATGACCCCAAGGCATGGTATGTTTCGTCCTATATTTCTCATTGCTTAGTTCCCAGCTATTATAGAATCTGTCTCCAACGTCTACAGGAAGGTAATAAATGTACAGAGTCATATAGACTCATATTGTATCATACTCCCTTTATTAGGGCCACAAAAAAATCACAAAGCCATAAGCTAGTTTTCAAATTTCATAGCACTGTTCCTCAGACTCACTGGGGGGGGGAGGGGCAGAAGTACGTTGCTGAAAGGGGGCATGTTAGAAACCTCTGGCTGCCATATGTCAATCTTAAGATGGTAATTCAAGATGCTCTTGGCAAATTCTCATAGGTTAGTCAATGCCCAGTGCAAAAATATCACAGCTTATTTGAAACCTTATTGGGTCAAAGAAGCAACGGGCCCAAAGTAACCTAGTTACTCTGTAGCGTTGTCATTAGCAGTGTTTGAAAGTGCACAACTGTTTCTTCTTTCAGCTGGTTTGGGGATGGAGTTCGTGAACAATGTTGCTTTGTGTGCCAAGTTGATAGGGCCTGGGACACACAGCTGAGAATCTTTCTTTGCAAAAAGGGGGTGCAAGGGGACCAGAATAAACAACCAGACAACAACCTGGGGTATTGCTTTTGCAAGGGAATATAACAAAAAATAACAGGACCAAAATGGAAGGTTCCAAACTTTCTTTCCTAAAGCTGAAATTACACAGTTTAGGAGTTTTCTCTTTCTTGTGAAGAGAAGTTCTGGAAAGGAGGAATATAAATTGGAGTGAAGGAATTACCTTGCTAGCACACTTGCCCTAACCCACACACTCGTCAAGGAGGGGAAGAAACACAGCAAGAACAGTGACGCCACCGGAGGACAGGCGGAGGGAGGGAGGGAGGCTTGAGCCAAGCGAGCCCAGCCCAGGGTAAAGCCCCCCAGCCGGGAGGGAAGGTACCCCGAGAGAGAGGGAGGCAGGTGGGCAATGGGAGCAGCAGCGGTGGAGAAGGAGGCTGCGGTGGCTTGGCATGGACAATTTGGGCGCAAGGGGCAGATATTGGGGGTGGGGCAAAAGGATCTGGACTCCTTAAAGTTGGTGCCTCTGCACAGGAAGAGGACCCTGGCCAGAGAGTTCCATAAAAATGGAAAAAATATTTGAGGTGGAAGAACGAAGTCATGTGTTGCCTTTTGAAATCTCTGCTGTGAAATATTCTCCAAATATTGTAGTCCTTTTTGTGAATTGGTTGTTCTCCGAATTGACACTGAGAGCAGGTTTTAATAGTCAGATGTCTTAGCAAGCAAAAGTTGTTTCCCAAATAATCCAGAAATCCAATTGTCTAGTGAAAACAGCATTCTTCTCTGCCAAGACCCAGGTTTGAACTGTCTCCATATTGTTCTCTCCACACGCACAGGAACAACACATAGATCTAGTTCCTTCCATATGCATGGGAACTTTTCTTAAAGTAGCAAAAACTCCAGATTGCCTGCATCACAGGCCCAGCTTTTTTCTGCCTTCCTATAAGCAAAAAGCCATTCACAGCCAGGCAGCCCCACAAATGTAGCTCTTCTCTTCTGGTTGCTATGCCATCACCAAGGCCTGCTCTATTTCTTTTCAAAGTTGAAACATTCTGCTCTGCAAAGATGGCAACATTTTCAATCAAACTAAGTTAAAAACACAACGTTCTTAATAAAAGGTTTGGGGAAAAATTAAGTGGTTTGATACATTATATATAAATTAGCATAAATATATGTGAAAACATTAATTTACTGGGTTGCCAAATACAAATTCCTCTGCTTATTTGGGTTGCCAATGTACTAAAACATTCTTAAAGATACAAAATGTATTTTAATTAGGACTCCATTAGGGCTCCATTTGCAGCAGATACCAGTCTCACATTTTTCTGCACGCTGGGTGCCAGTTTCTCTGCAAAGCACATTTTGCAGAGTTTGGGCCTTCAGGATCTCCTGGTGTAAAACCGTCTGTCAGAATACTTTACTTGGATTTCTGAAAGCCAGGTAACATTCACCAGCAATCTTGTCCCACAATTTTCTTTTGGAAAGGAGTAAATTGCCTGCTGTGGGAGGGCTATTTTTCTCAAGATAAGATCGGAGCAGAGATGTTAGGCAGCCACCCCCACCCCCACCCCCACCCCCGTTACTTTTGGGTATTGAAAAACTTTTCAGATATTTATGCAGCATGTAAAATTAGCATGGCTTCTTTTTATTCTTGTTTACTAGATGTAAGTCCAGTAAAGGTTCTAAACCCGATCTTCATCTGCTTAGGGCGCAGTGGACAATTTTCCAGTTCAACATTTCCCCTAAAACTTACATCCCTGCCAAAGATACCTCACTTCGTTGCAGACTTTGCTTCCACCAGCCACACATTTCTCTTTCCATTCTTCCTTTTTTGTTCAACACTGGGGTTAAAATTTAAAAGCTAGCTCACTCTTGGTTAGTCCTAAGGAAGGCATCATGATGGTGTTCCTGTCTGGGTCTTCCCCATGGACCAACAGGGGCGCCTGAAGTTTTTATCTTCGGTAATGGAACACATCAGAAGATCTGTCCTGGGTGGGGCTCAAAACTCGCCTTGCTGTTGCTCACACAGCATTTGAAAGTAGTTTCCTTGTTCAGCCAGTAGGAGGCAGGCTGTCACAAGAATCCATAACGTTTGACTCACCCCTGGGAAAACATTCACTGTTCAAGAATTTTTCATCTCTTTGGAACTTAAGATGCATTTTAAAAATCTATCCTCCCCCTCGCTATTCTTTTACCACATGTGAGGTGCCCAAAAGATACCACAGTTTCAGAAGGACAATTTTACACTTTTTATATGTTTTTAATGTTTTCCATTGTTTTCAAATATTTTAAATATGGTTTTATTATGTATTGTATTATTATATTTGAGTTTGCCACCCTGGGCTCCTTTGAGAGAAAGGGTGGGTTACAAATTTGATAAATAAATATTTTCAAATCAGGAGCTCTATTTTAATGCTTGGAAAACTTGTCTCTCCCCTCAAATTTGGGGTCCTCTAATCCTGTTGTTGAGGAAGGGAGAAATGAAATTAAAGTTTGCCTGTTGTGAAGTTTTTCTGTTTCTCTTTGCAGTGAATAGACTGCCATGCAATTGTGGAGTGAAAGAGACAATGATCTATATACAAACAGAGCAGAGGAGTCTGCCCACATATTAAGGGAGCCTGGTGCTCATTTCTCCAGGGAAGTGTGGACCTGAGAGCTGGTTATTGAGGCTGCACTCCTCTGCAAACGTTCCTGGGAGTATTGCCCATGGATATTAACTTTATTTTCATATGGCTATGACTTGAGAGGAATGACTCTGAATCTGGACATTGTGAGACTTAGTTCCCATCTTTAAAATGCCAGTGACTTCAGGCTTTGAATGCCATGTTTAAATCAATTAAACAATTAGTGAGTAATTGATTAAAAAACCCTTAAAAGCTACCCCTGACTACTCAGGTGGCGTGCACGCACACACACAAAAGTTTGATTACTTTTAATTCAAGTACATATAAAAACTGCAGGTGGAAAGTATCACTGTAGCAGAGGCATTCCCTCCCTTGTGCAAAAGAAAAAGGGAATTTAGGGTGATACTTGCTGCAATATAGGCATGCTTAATTTGGTGATGATTCTGTATAATAATATGAAAATGAAGATTTACTCAATCGATTAATTGAGCAACTGAGATTTCTGTAATTAGGTAGCATTCCTGCTTTATAAGATTCACCCCAAAGGGTATCTCTTGAGAGAGAAACAATGCCCTCTAGTTAAAAAAGGTTCCAAAGAGAACTATCAGTCCAACCAAACAGAACCAGTGTCCATACTGTGAGAAACGGATCCCTTTCGCAGAAAGTTCTGCTTATTATTCTTCAGGTGCTAAAATTTTATTTATTTATTTATTTATTTATTTATTTATTTATTTAATCTGAGTTGCCTTTCTGTCATACAGCATGGTGACATACAATTAAAACACAGAAATATATAGTTTAGAATCTGCAATATTTTGTTGTCATCCATCTGCCTTGAGAGAATGGATGCACCTCAGGGGGTGAAGTCAAACCACTGTATCAGCACCACTGAAGCGACCCCCCCCCCCCCCGAGAGCACAAGCCTGGGCTGTGTGGATGGAGGTCCTGGGCTGCCCAGACGACAAGAACCCCCCCCCCCCCGGCCTTGCTGTTCTTGTCTGAAGGAAAGCAGAGCAAGACATTTGGCAGCAGCTTGGCTGGAAGGAGACATACAAGGTGCCATCCAACTGCCTTAGGGACTCCACTCTGGATTTTGTAGGGTTTAATGCTTAGCCTTCTCTTCTCCCCAAGATCTCCCACAAGGCAGCAGAGGTTTAGGATCAGAATCTTCCTTCTCCTAAACGGACTACCTTCCCAGGTTGACAAGCCCCATCTGCCCTTCACTCCCCTCTACAGCAGAAACCGCCTTCTTGACTCTTGGGCCCACTATTGGTCTCGTCTGCTCAATCCGCTGGAGCCTGTCTTCACATGCAGGGGACGTTCACAGAAGGAACCCTCACCTGGTTTAGCCAGCCAGTCGAGGTCGTTCCCAGGGTGTGGCAGCTGCCACATGCTGACAGCTTCTAGGAGCCACAGGTGAGAGCAGAGTGCAGGTGGACCAAAGGTGGACAAACTACCCCGGAAGGAGCACGACATGTCCCCCACCAGGGGTACTACCCCTCCCCTAACACCCCATATATCCCAATCTTCAATGAATTCTATACAGTGAAACTCACAGAGACAGTAAAATAAAATAAAATAAAACCGCTGCAATTAATTAATTAATTAAGAAATGTGATAATGCTAAAACATGAGCTGTGAAAGAAGCTTTTGTAATTTTAAAAAAGTTGTATTCTGACACTTAAAATGCCTGAAACTGTCAAGAGGCCACACAAAGTCCCCTGAATAGATAATATATTAATGGGTAGAGGCCCCAGCTGAAAAGGCCCTGCCTGTGTATCAGCAGATCCTTCAGCAAAAGAATGGCTGTGTAAGGGGTTTTCCTTCAGGTTGCAGGCATTAGGGAGGTACGCGTGAAGAAGGCACTTCTTAAGGCACGGGTGGGAAACTCCAACTCCCATCAGCCCCAGCCTGTTCAGGGTTATAAAGGTTATAATCAGCACCTCAAATTGGGCAACTTTCAAATAATATTTCTGAAGAAAGTCTTTGGTTCATCCATACCTGTCACTTCAGCTGAGCTTATTGTATATATTGCTTGTAGATACATCACTTTTGATTCCTCTAGGGCAAAAATTGATTCATCTCCCAAATGTCATATTGATGAGGAGGATGAACTGCTTGTTTCTTGTATGTCTGAGAACAGCAGGAGGCAAGACAGGTCTCCTCTGCGCTTCCTTCGGTTTCTTTTGTTTGAACAGGGATGCCCCTAGGGACCAGGTTCCAACTGCGCTAATGAAATTGGTAATTAAAGATATTTCAGAACAATTAGCTAAACTGCTTTCTAGTCGTACTGCTCTGTCTGTTCAAGGTTCAATATTTGACCAATTAGAGCATCTCCTTTCTTTTTTAAAAATTAACTATTTCCTTCCATGTGCTTACTACTTTATTTTGAAAGATGCTGATACCATTTTTAGTTTTTTGAAAAATGAAATCTTCCCATAACAAACAGTCATAAAAAAAAAAATCAGAGGCGTCTTCAGTCTTACAAGTTTACTATCAACGAATTGTTGTATTACACAATTAAGACTAATAAATTAAGAACTGTCACACATTACAGAGCTGCATCATGCCAAAATGAATACTGAGCTACTGGGGAGTCAAAGCTCTCCATCTTCTACAATGGTATATCCAAGGAATAGGAACCATATTTCTGTAAACCTGTCCTTCTTTGGTTTCACCTCTTGCTCTCTTACCCTATTATGTTAATCTTGCAGTAGTGATTATACTCATACATTATCCATAAATCGATTTCACATACCTTTCCAGCTTCTGATCACACAAAGATACTAATTTCATGAGTTGCTGTTTAGAGGTCCTCTAATATTGATCCAGTCATTAATGCTGATATTTGGGTATCACTAACCTTTCTTTCTTTCTTTCTTTCTTTCTTTCTTTCTTTCAAGCTTCAGCTTAATGGTTTGGTGATGTTTTCAAGTCACACAGTCACTTTCGGAATCATATCAGTTCCTCAGCAAGTAGGCATTGGTGTTTTATGAAATCCTTTTGCTAATCTAAAGCATTATTGTATGTGGACTGGAAGAATTTGGAGCCAGCTTCCATGATGAGAACTTCACATTTCCTTGCTTGAATACTCAGGAATGTGCAGCTATAACTCTTTTATTATGATATAAAGTGTTTCCAATGTCTTTTTTTTTTATCCCCCCCAGCGTTGGATATGCCTTAAAGCAGAGCTTTCCAAACTATGTGTCGCGACACGTTAGTATGTTGGCTGCAGCACTTAGGTGTATCACATGACTGCTCCCTGCACTCCAGTTTGCTAGTAAAACTGAATTACTGTGTCACAAAATGATGAATGTCTAAAAAGTATGTCACCAACATGAAATATTTGGAATGCTCTGCCTTAAAGCTTGTTCAGAGGAAGTCTTCCTCTGAACACTGTGTATAAGAACTCATAGGACATTCCTTTCCTTAGACATCCCTTAAATTCCAAGCCTGGGTACTTTCCAAAGGTGACACCATGTTTTTTCTTTGTCATTAAGTTGCTGTTGTGAGCTGCACAAACAACCCAAACTAGCATGGGATTTCAGTTTGTTGGTCACATTGGGAATTGCATGCTACCATGAGGAAAGCTTTTCTTTACAGTCAGGTTATTTTAGTAACCTAGTAAATGTGCAATGACAGAAAGTACTTGAACCTAAAGACACTTTAGAGTATTTCTGTAATTCAGAGTTCTTTTGCCACCAGGCTTCATATTTTGAGCTTAAGGCACAAAACTGAGCAAGGTGGGCAATATCCATTAAGGGATACCTGCAGTCTCCTGAATGCCACATTTCAAGATCATCAAAAATTCTGTGTAACATAAATATCAAGAAAAACAAAAAAGAAAGTACTCCAACCTGCAGATATTTAAACTATAGTCTCATGCATTATATAACCAAATGATCATTGACTGTGTCAGAGGGGGCATTCCCCAGACACCCTCTCATCAGGAGCTCTGTTCCGTAGGATGGACTTTTAGTGTGGTGGCACCCAGCCTTTGGAAATCCCTCCCGGACATACCAGACAAGCGGTGTCTCTGTTGTCTTTTTCAACAAGCTTTCCTAAGTGGAGTTTTTTATCCCAGGCTGTATCTATATTGGATTAGAAATTGTTTTTATATACAAAATTGTTTTATACATGTTTTTGCTGTTGATGCTTTTATTGCTAAGGAGCTTTGAGATGTTAATAAATGGCTATAAAGAAATAATATATAATATGTAGGCCGCAGTTGTGAGCAGAAAGGTGGTATATAAATATAGCCAATAAATAATTAAATTAAGACTGGGCCATTTTCAGAATCAGAAAATCAGCTTTCAGTGTAGAAAAGGAAAGTCTCATAAGAGAAGATAAGCATATTTTTGATGAGACTACTCATTGCCTGTTCATAGCATAATTTTAGACCTATTATGCTTCTATGGAGTGTTGGGGAAGGGATAGGACCTCTGCTGGGGGAAACACATTGTGCTGCTTCTGGGTTAGTTTGACATCTTTGGTTCCCACTCTGCACTCAGCTCTCACCTGTGGCTCCTAGAAGCTGTCAGCATGTGACAGTGGTCACACTCTAGGAAATGGCTTCAAGTGTCCAACTAAAGCAGGTGAGGATGGCCAGTGGGTCTCAAACTAGGGCTGCCATGTTTCAAAAAGTGAAAATTTGGACACAAAGGTTGTTGAGTTTTGGAGCTGCTATGGGTTGCCATATGGGTTTCCCCAGACCTTTTAGCCAATTTTCAAAAATTCTGCCCGGATGCTATTTCCAGCTGATGAGTACCGGATGTATGGCAGCTTTCTCTCAAACCCTTGGTGAGTTAGGGACTTCCCCAGCATGTGAAGACAGGCTCTGGCAGATAGAGTGGATGAGAACAATAGTAAGTCCAACAGACAAGAAGGCAGGGCCAGATAGGGCTTGTCAACCTGGTAAGGTAACTCCTCTGATTCTAAACCTCTGCTGCCTTGCGGGATATTTTTGGGAGAAGAAAAGGGAAAGGAATAAATGCTACACAAATCCAGAGTGGAATCCCTAGGACAGTTGAATGGCAACCTGTACTCCTCCTTCCATCAACTCCTGCAGCCAAGCTGGTGCCAGATGTATTGCTCTGCTTTCCTTTGAATCACAAGAGGAGGGTCTTATTGTCGGGGCAGCCCAGGACCTCCATATGCACTGCACAGGCTTGCACCCCAGAGAGGTCATTTCAGTGCCGCTAAATGTTTGATTTCACCCCTGGAGGTACATTCCATTGTCTCTTGAGACAATGCCAACAACAATGATTCATTTTTCTAAGAGTAAATAGTCCTGGTTGACCCATTACTGCAGTATTTGTTCTGGCTGCTTTTGTCAGACTTGGAACTGGACTCATTACTGTATTACGTCTGGATGTTAGGAAAGCTTTATTGATAAAATCACTCTAGTATGGAAGGAAAGAAAAGTGCCGACCAGAGAAGAATGGCAGACTAAACTGGTGGAGTACGCAGAGATGGCGGAATTGACGGGGAAGATCAGAAACCAGGAAGATCAAGTATTTTTTAAAGATTGGAGTAAATTTTTAATTTATTTAAAAGACCACTGTAATCACTTAAAATCATTGGCAGGGATGTAATGACACTTGTAGTGTGGAATTAAGTGTGGCAACTATAGATATTTAAAAGATGGATGAAGGGAAAAGATGCAGTAAAATTTATCTTAAATATGGAACCCATGGAGGGAGGGAAGAAGGTCCAAAGGTTTAACAGAACCTTTTATTTTAATGTTTGAAATGGTTAAAGTTAAAATGTATAACATTTTCTAAAACCAATAAAAAATGTTATACATATATAAAGATAAAATCACTCCAGCATCCCAATATGGGCCTACAGGCTACAAACAGGTGAGGAATGGCAGAGTATAGCAAGACATGGCTAGGTATAGCTAAGATGTTGACCCAACATTCAACATGCCCCCTGTAACCTTCTTTTGAAGAGTGATGTGGCCACCTCTGTTTGTGCAATTTACACCCTGAGCTTCAGGACTGGGCAAGCAAGGGACTCCCCCTCCCCAGAGGCTGCCTCTGTGAGGTGGGCCACCACATCCTTGGTGATGGGGCAGAGCCAGAGCTGGTTCAACATTACACTTTCCCCCCTGCACCGTCCCAGGACGGGGGGTCTCTTGCTAGAGGCAGCTCCACAGTGAGTGACTCAGGATTGGGCCATCCAGGGACATGGGGGGCTGAGGGATCACAGCCTGCTAGGTCCTTACCTGGGATCCAGATCTCCTCCTCCCAGCCTGCTGGACCCCTCCTCTGGGTCAGATTCTCATGCCACAACCTGCTATGATCCTCCCAGGGTCATCCCCTCCCCCCTCCCCAATTTCTCCCCATTCCTCCTTGGCACCTGACCACCCCCTACAGCATCTCAACAGAACACATGATATCATTTCATAGAGCTGGTAACGTGATATGTGGGGGTATCTTTCCTATGGGGTCTCTCACAGAACCTTTGAGTAATATGCCCCCACCTCTCAGTTGGACAGGTGACGCACATTGCCTACAGCTTGCAGGTCTTACCTGCACAGACACTATAAAGGGTGTAGTCAGACAGGAGGTTTTTGTGTGTGAATTCTCCTGGTTTTCTTGTTAGTGGTTTCAATAATGCTTTCACACCATGCATTGTTTTCCATTGCAACGTCCAGCAAAAATTGCCTTTCAGTCCCAGCAACAGGAGTGGCTGCACAATTATGTAACTGCATCCTGATTTCATCCCTCCCTCAGCTGCATGGCTGCTCCCTGCTCCCCTACTGCCCATCCGGCACATGGGCACAGGTTTCCGCAGTTGAGTAAACGGCACTTGTAGTGCCATCCTAACTAAAGGCTTGTCCACACTTCCACTTGTCCCATGTCTAGAATGCATAAGTTAAAGTTGGAAGTTGGAGTTGGAAGGGACCCTGAGGATCATCTAGTCGAACCCCCTGCAATGCAGGAATATGCTGCTGCCCTGTACAGGGATCGAACCTGCAACCTTGGCATTATCAGCACCATGCTCTAACCAGCTGAGCTACCCAGTGCCTTTGATGTGGGCTTGTGGTGGTCTCTAAATAACTGAGGTGTGAAGCGTGGCTATGCACTAGCATGGGATTGCCTTGCTCAGCTGCTGCAGGGGCGGCAGGATCTTCTGAGCTGCAGAAGTTTTCAAAATGCAAGCTGCTTTGTGCAGCCACAATCTGGCTGTACAATCTGTGTGACTGTACAGATGATCACTCAAGGAACTGCGGTTACAGGGAAGCAACCCGTTTTTCTGATTAAAAAATTGCAAAAATCGTGCTGAAATGCAGAGCAAGCACGTATCCTATGTTCACATTTGAAAGTGAACATTCAGGTTTTGACTTGAAATATCAACCTTCTTCTTTTCAACCATCGTTTCTAAATGACAAAGGAACAGCCAAGTGTGAAAAAAGAAAAAGCTATGGTTTAAGCCGCTGGTTGACCTGGGAAGCATAATTGGACCAGATAGGTAGTCCTTAAGGCAGGTTTAACTGGACAGGAAAATGAAGATCTCCATCCATAACCCAGTGTGGGAAAGAACAGAGACAAGATGACTAATGGTTCATAAAAGCAGCAAACTTATTGACTAATAGAATTCTTAGTCATGAAGTCCCCATGTTCCATATGTACCAAAATCAAAGCAATTACTGATTTAAGTGAAGCTGAAATCTATAGAGCAGAAAATGCTTGTTTTAGCATAAGATTGGACGAAGGTGAATGACCTGTAAAACCTCTGGTAATGAAAGCTCTTCACAGCTTGCAGTGTTTCACCGAATGGTAATTGCTTCAGTCTGTGATATAGATCTAGCTGTGTTAATGATGCACTGTTCCTTTTCACAGGACTTATTTAAGCTTCACATTTTTCACAGATTTGAGAGAAACAAGGCATTGTAGAAATTAACACATTAACATTGACATTTTATCACTTTGCAAATTTAAAATATTATTGAAAATTTGGAACTTGAAAAAAAACCCCTCCACTTAGGATCCATTTCATTTTGGGATGCCATTCACCTATGTAAGTTCACAGCTAGGTGACATCTTTAGGTTAGGCTTAGTGGAGCCAGAAAGTAGGAATCTCTCTGGTAATTCATTTTTCTTATGCTCACAGAAAAGAAACACATTATATCAAGGATCGCATTGCAGGGTCAGCCCCAAAACTTTGCTGCCTGAGGCACATAAGATGGCAACCCCCATTCCACATATAGACACCACCAGACTGGCAGGTCTGGAGACAGAACAGTGTTCTGTAATGCACCCAAGCTTAGGGGCAGACACTGCTCCCTCCACCAACACCTTGCCCCCCCCCCCGCCCCCACCCAGCATCTGCCACCTGAGGCACTACCTCACTCAAGCTCAGGGGTCAGCAACCTTTTGCAGCTGTGGGCCAGTCCACTGTCCCTCAGACCTTGTGGGGGGCCGGACTATATGGGGGGGGGAATGAACAAATTCCTATGCCCCACAAATAACCCAGAGATCAATTTTAAATAAAAGCACACATTCTACTCATGTAAAAACACACTGATTCCCGGACCGTCCATGGGCCGGATTGAGGAGGCGATTGGCCGCATCCGGCCCCTGGGCCTTAGGTTGCCTACCCCTGATCTAGCTAGTGGTAGAGCCAGCCCTGTTGAGTTGCAAATGAAATACTAACATCTGTCTGCTTCACTGAATTAATCACAGGAAAGAGGCTCCTTGTGTGCATTCCCCTCTCCCCACCTTTTCCAATATGGATTTGATGGGATCTTAAATTGTGCGGCTTTCATTCAGATTCCAGGAAAGATCCATTCTGCTAATCACCTTGAACTCAAGGGTTGTGGAAGAGGTTTGAGTCAACCTCTTCACAGATAAACAAACAGTCGTAGGCAAAGGGCTAACAAAGGAGCTGCCTTGAAGGGGCATTAAATTTCAGGGGTGGGGTTGGCAGAGAAGTCTGTTCTGGCAGCTTCTGAAATGCTTTTGGAGAAGTCTAATAACTAGTCCTCCAGCGACAGTGCTCAATTTCCCCCCAACACGTGTAATTTTCTCTGAATGACATGGCAGCGCGCTGTCCCAAGGGGAACCAGAGTTAATTTCTTTCTTTGACCCACCCGGCCGATCTGGCCTGACCTCTGGCCCAGCTGGACAGGAAGGTCAGGAAGAAAGACTAGAAAAGACTGGGAGTAAATGATAAAGGGCTTTTGCCACTTAGAGTTTGAACAAGACGGAAATGGCATTTCCAGTTAACTTAATCATAGGAGGATATCTAACCGAATAGAAGCAACAGGATTCAATTACTGTATCTGGTAACACGGCCCCCAGGGATAAGTGTTTTAGTCTTCTCATGCAGTTCAACTTTATACTCAAAATGCTGCAGTCCTCTTAATAATCAGGTATGATGCTCCAGGTGAATGATTGGGCAAGAAGTGGACCCGCTTACCTTGGAATGGGTTCACAGAAGGAACTTTTGATCTCTTTCTCTTTTGGCTCTGGAAACAAGGAAAGAAGGCTTGATGTTAATAAATGTATTAAATCTGCCTGTCTACAAGAAAATATAAAAAATCAGATCAAGGCAAGACGTTTTCATTAGGATGGACACAAATAGTCATGCTCCTGTTGTAGAAATCACATATTTCTTGTTGTGAATTAAAGTGATCTGAAGAAGGAACTGGTTTGAGAATATCAAATTTGTGGAAAGCAACTGATCGTTCCAACTTTGCACAGTTATGAAAATTGGATTAAAGAGAATTGGACTATTTGCTAAATATGTATATAATGAAGAAGCATGAGCTGGCCCTAATTTGGGAAATATTGCCTGTAATTTAACGAAGACATAAGGTGCTCTTGCCAATGGAGTCACTCCGGGGGGGACGCTGGAGGGCAAGGGAAAAGGAACACCTTTCTGTCCTGTTCTTACTACTTTATGAGACTTTTCTAAACTAGTTTGCATTTATCACAAGATTACTCTTCCATGTACCTCATACCTAAAATATTTTTACATCGCAATGTCATTCTCTTCAAATGTAAATCCCACCTAATTCAATGGGACTTACCACGTAAACTTAATACATAACATAGAATCAATTTAAACATAGTTATCTTTAACATATACAGTGGTACCTCAGGTTACAAACGCTTTGGGTTACAAACGCTTTGGGTTACAAACTCTGCTAACCTGAAAGTAGTACCTCGGGTTGAGAACTTTGCCCTGAGATGAGAACGGAAATTGCGCAGTGGCGGTGCGGTGGCGGCAGCAGGAGGCCCCATTAGCGAAAGCGTGCCTCAGGTTAAGAACAGTTTCGGGTTAAGAACGGACCTCCAGAACAAATTAAGTTCGTAACCTGAGGTACCACTCTTTCTGTGTACTCTTGAACTTGAGTTTTAGTCAAGAGCTGACGGTAGTTTTTAAGCGAGTTGAAAGTGGTTTGAGAGCAGTTCTCCCCCATGATGTTGTATTAGCGCATATCACTTCAGGGGGTGAAACTTTATCTTTGCATTTTTCTTCAGTGAGGGGTCTTAAGATATGTTTTTAGGTGTGAGGAATTCAAATTTGCTATTAATTTTTGTAATTGGAAAACATTTAGCTTGGTAAATCTACAGTTGATTAAAAAGCACATAAATTGCTCTTGAAAAACCAAGTTCCATATTTTTTGCTCAATAATAATAATAATAATAATAATAATATATTATTTATACCCCGCCCATCTGGCTGGGCTTCCCCAGCCACTCTGGGCGGCTTCCAAAAGAATATTAAAATACTGTGATACATCAAACATTAAAAGCTTCCCTAAACAGGGCTGCCTTCAGATGCCTATAAGACTCACTTTTCCCCTCCTAAAAAGTAAGGGGAAATGTGTGTGCATCTTATGGAGCGAATGCAGGCTGTGCAGCTATCACAGAAGCCAGAACAGCAAGAGGGATTGCTGCTTTCACTGTGCAGCGATCCCTCTTGCTGTTCTGGCTTCTGAGATTCAGAATTTTTTTTTCTTGTTTTCCTCCTCCCAAAACTAGGTGCGTCTTGTGGTCTGGTGCATCTTATAGAGCAAAAAATACGGTGATTTTAATTTTACGTTCTGAAAATGTCAGGTAATGCTATCAAAATTGTTGTTTCCCTGCATAAAACACATCCCACTAAGCACACAACATTACCTTGTAATCATAAAACAACATCAGAAAGTAAGACATCAATTAATAAGAAATTTAAGCAATAAGTTTCATCAAGTGTGGCTTTGATTCATTTTTGGACCTCAGCTGATGACTTGCTTCTTGGCCTCTGTAGCCCTCGCATTTCTCATGGGAATAAACCCTGCCTGCTGCCTCTGTGACATGTTTCACACAACATTCTATAGACTGAACATGTTGACTATGGAATTTGCAAAGGCTTGGGAATGAACTTCTTCATCTTTACTTCTGCTGTATTAAGTTTACATGTCAAAGGAGGTTCATATACCCCATCAGACCAGTCCATCAGCTCCAACAGGGATGAAGCCTTGGGGTTGATGGAAAGTATGTCTTCCTCAGTCATACAGAAAGCTCTCTCAGTGTGCCATCATCTCCACTCCTCATCAACAATCTTTTGGACACCAGCTCTCCTTTCCTCACTGTCATCTGAGCACAAGAGTGTCTGGATTATCATTTCATGGAATGTATGCCATGCTGAATGCTGGTTGGCTGGCAAAACAGCATCCACTGCAGCCTTCTTTTGCAGCCTAAGTTGCCACAGCTGAAACAAGATGTGGCGTGGGCTTTCCACCCAATAGTATTTGATGTTGAACCAGCAGGGGTAGTACATGCAAACAATGTATTCTACTACCAGTCGTAAGTTGTTGAGGGTTTTGCCTTTAAGGCCATATTTTGAAACCCATATGTGACAAAGCCTCTTTGATGCTATTAGCCACCAAGAATGACTCACTGGACCAAGAAGGGCCAAATTCATGGGAAGTTTTCTTGTCCTTATGTCCTGTATGATCTGATATCCTTACTCTTGATTAGTAGGCAGATCCTTCATGATGTTGTCCTTTAGTGAAGTAAGAAGCTTTCCAGTTGAGAGTTTGGTGAATGAAGGATCAATTTCAAGTTCTATAGCAATTTCAAGTTTCTCACATCTTGCCAATGTTACCTGCCCACTTGATCTGTGATCACCTGCTATGATCAAGTGGTGCTGTCACTGGTTTGAGGGCACAAACCAACCAGGTGCATGGTACCATCCTCCCAGCCCATGTTAATATTTGAAAAATCACCTCTAATGGCCTGCAGGCTCCTGTCAATGCCCTTCTTCCTCATGAGATCTATAAGATTATTCGCAATAACTTCAGCTGGTTTTTCTCTCTTTGAGGCTTTCTCCAGAGTGAAGTGGTAGATATATCTTCCACCAGGCTCACTGCACACACACTTGCAATTGAGGATATGAGAAGGCTTGTCAAGTTCTGAAGTTTTGATTTCTGTGCTATTTTACACACATTTTTTCACAAAAATGTTAATAAGTTAAAAATTATGGGAAATTCCACAAAAACGTAAAAAAGGGAAATAATTTTATATAATTATTTACCAAGTTGAACTAAATTATATTAATTTAACCAAAATATCTTTTGACTTCCCAAGTCATGTTACAACTTTTTAGCACCCTTCACTTCTGGAATTTGAAAGTTGACAGCCTAATGTTGTTTCTTCCGATCAAACAGATTTTCAGGATTTTGAAACAATAAGGAAGTCTATAGGGTTTATTATTATTATTATTATTATTATTATTATTATACAGTAGGTGAATGTGAAGGAAACTAATTTAGCCTTTTAGATTTGGGTACATTCCTGTGGGGCATCACAGCAAGTGTTCTTTTAAATACTTCACAATCTAATGAGGTAAGAATGCACAGTGTTTCTGTAGATGTGTGCAGCAAATCCACTGTCCTGTTTTCAGGAATGAACCGCTGTCCTGGTTGCTCCTCTTTCTCATTTGTCTCTGGCTAACAAACATTGAAGATTGATCTGTTGCATGTGCCTCAAAGTGGTATTCCACTGCATGCTTGGAAGCAGCCAGGCAAGGGCTGTCAGTCTTGTCAGTTTGGGAAAACAAACCCCAGCAGCAAGGAGGGCACAAGCTGGTCCTGTTTAGCTCTGGAGTGGGACATGTGGATTCCTCAGGGATGTGAAGCTCTGCTGATAAAGGAAGATGGCCCTTTGCCCCTCTTTCCACAAACAAAATAGGAAATAAACTGTTCTAATTTAAAGAAACTCTTATTGCCACTCTGCCAAGTGTTGCCTCTCCCAGTTCCACCGACAGCACCTGACTGAGCCACATTTCAGCAGCTAATGAGTGTGAGTTTAAAAAAACCTTAAAGCCTTTTCCTGCAAGCTGGTGACTGACACAAATGGAGTTCATATTTAATCATCTGTTAACTCGTTGTCTATTATAGCTCTTTAATAGCACCATAGATATTCTTAATGAAGCATGATTTAAGGTATTTACAGCTCTAGGACCGACAGACATCACTCACAGTGTGCAGGTAATGAGGCATAAAACAGCTCTTGGAAACTGTAAAAAAAGGAGGGGGGAGAGAAAGAGAGATCTGGCAAGAAGGTAGAAGCTGAATTGTTCCAAGGTTTGTTTTAAAATGTTTAGGCATTTAAAGTCATTTCAGCTTTTTAGAGGTGTCTGGTAGCACAGGGTTCAGCAATTACAGCTGCTGTGCAGCTCTCATCATAGTCAAGGAGTTCATGGTGTTAATACCCATCTTTAAGATTATTATTTTTTCAAAAAGCAAAGTAATGGTTCCTCATTGCTATAGCTGCTTAAAACGTGCCATTCGGAGAGAGTGTGTGTGAGAGAGAAAGAGAGAGAGAGAGAGACTCCCATTTTTTCACAGTTGTTTGAATGCCAAAGTCTTCCTGTGAACTTTGTTGGGTTGTATATAGTGATCTCAGAATCAAGGACTGGACATGTTATTAATTTTGGGAAATAAGGGAAAAGGAGACCTCAAAAGTATATGGAAGTTGGTTCTTAAGGTCCAACGTGCTTTAAATCATAAAGCAACGGAAGCTATCAAATAGTCTGCAGTCTTGATTGGATTGATTCAGTTGCCCTTGAAAATGAGTGTTACAACTAATACAAATTAGTTCTTCATAAATTATTTTTCTGTGAACCTCTGAGTCCTCTTTTCTTCCTTTCTGTGCTGGTGCCTTCCTTCAATTAATTTAGGGACCTGAAATTATAAGTTTCCCTTAAATTGTAAGGAACAAGGGTGTGGAATGTCTTAGTGGGCTTTCATCCAGGATCATATCAGGAAGAAATAGGTGAGATATTAATTATATTTGCAGGATAGGATAGGCTGGCATAGGCAGCGAGCTTCTTCAGTCTCATTGCCGCCCTTGTAGAACTCAGCAGCGAGCGGGACAGAGACAAAACTAGAACTAGTTGGCTTTGCTTGTCATCTCTGTTGGGCTCTTTGCCTCCCACCCAACAAGGCTTGGTGGATACCGGCCTCCCTCCCCAGAAGATGCTCTTTATAGCCAAGACTTTGCACCCTCAGTCTGTCATGTAAAACTTATAAATCAGTTATAGGCATTGTTAGCATGATATGTAAAAGATAGAATCTTGTGATATATATATATATATATATATAATTTCATCTTTGGTCTAGAAATTTAGGTTTGCCCTGAGATAAGCTGGTGCATCAGGTTTCAGAATTGTAAGGTAATTAGGTAAGGCCAGCCTATTTGGGCAACAGTATATGGACATTATTCTCACAGTAAATTCACCAGGAGGACCCACAAAATCTGTGAGAGGTGCTTTTTTGTCTCTATTAATATGCCCAAGCATAGGGTTCTGTTTTTTTACTTAGTTTTTAGGCAGTGTTATTGAATGTTATTTTTGTACTTTTATTTTTTAACGAAAAATGCTTGAGTTTTATATTATATTTTGTGATATAAAATTATTGTAAATAAATAATATGAGAGAAGGTGCTCAGGAAAGGGAAGGATCCAGCCTGTTCAGGGCTTTAGTGGTAAAAACTTGCACCTTGCCTTTGTCCGGGAAGAACTGTAGCCCAGTGGTGGATCAGCTGCTTTGCATGCAGAAGGCTCCAGGTTCAATTTCTGGCAGGGATCCCTACCAGAAACCATGGAGATTAGAAAGTACTGAGCGAGGTGAACCAAGGACCTGACTCTGTATAAGACAGCTTCCTGTTTTCCTGTGTTGCAAACAGATACTATAAGATTGAAGTTATGTGATCTCTGTTACATACCCCAGGAAATAAATGAACAAGTCAGCTCTACACTAGTTGAAGCATCAAGGGTGTCCCATGTAAAGCATATTGCAGTAATCCAAGCATGAGGTATCAAGGGGGAAAAAACAAATGCAAAATAATGGAGGAGAGGAGAGGTCACAAGTGGCTTACCAGGTGAACCAATACAGTCATACTTCTGGTTAAAGTTGCTTCAGGTTGAGCGTTTTTGGGTTGCGCTCTAGGTTTCGCTGCTCCCGCATGCACAGACGCTCAAAATGACGTCACGTGCATGTGCAGAAACGGTGAATCGTGACCTGCGCGGACGCGCAAACACAGGTTGTGTTTGCTTCAGGATGCGAATGGGGCTCCGGTACAGATCCCGTTCGCATCCAGAGGTACCACTGTATTTGAAAACAGTTCTGATCTGCACAAAAGGTAGCTGTTTTGGCCCATAAGAAAAAAAATCCTAAATTCAAAAAATGTTTCCAAATTATATTTCAAGTTCTCCAAAACTATTCATTAGGCTAGAGTCAAGCAGGAAAGGGGGGTAAAATGTTGACTGGTGGTAAAACTATGAGGAGTCTTAAGATACAATGGTACCTCGGGTTACATATGCTTCAGGTTACATACTCTTCAGGTTACAGACTCCGCTAACCCAGAAATAGTACCTCGGGTTAAGAACTTTGCTTCAGGATGAGAACAGAAATCGTGCTCCAGTGGCACGGCGGCAGCAGAAGGCCCTATTAGCTAAAGTGGTGCTTCAGGTTAAGAACAGTTTCAGGTTAAGAACGGACCTCCGGAACAAATTAAGTACTTAACCCGAGGTACCACTGTAGAATGTAGCTCAAATGCAGTCTCTATGCAGGCTTCAAGTTCCTCAAAGTCTTTTTGGCCAATGGCCGATTCGCCATTTCCAGAAACACAAAAAACAGTATGGTAGTTACGCAGGTCTGTCTTTGTCATTGAGCAAAAAATACACAGTTTCCTTTGTAGGCTGAGAAACTAAGGAGCAAAGGCACAAATTAATTTTTAGTGGTGCTAGGTAATTTAAAAAGTCAGCATATGCCCATCTCTCCCACCCCACTTTGTTTATCATCTGGTCTGATGAACGTTGCTGCCTTTACTTTATGTGTGCCGTAGAGACCTCTGAATTTAGCCATTTAACAGTGAGATCCTAAGCTTGAGGAAGTGGATCTTACATGATCTGAAGGTGGGAAGGAATGTTCCCTCCAACCTCCAGGTAAAGTTATGTGGCTGGCAAGTTACCCATTGTGAATGACCCTCCTCACAATTGTAAATATATACCAGTAAAAGATGAATTGCAGGGCAGGAAGGCCATAGCTATGCAGAGCTATTCCTTAGCTTCTGGTCAGAGAATAGTAAGTGTTAGCTCCTGCTGCTTCTTTTTTTTTGTAAATGTCCCCCAGTGAGATCTTAACAAAATCTCAGAATTATGAAAATATTTTGTGATGGAGGTGCCATTTTGCATGAAAATATTTCCCAGAAAATGTCAAATGTCACCAATCTGCCTGTCTCCCTGTGTGATAGTAATTGGCTTGGAAGGGCCAGCTCTGTCGAAGGCTCTGCTCGCCTCCTGCCTCCTCCTTGGTAAGATATTAAAATGTATTGAGTCTCCTTCATTAATGCAGGTGACTTCCTTGTCTCTGAATAGGCACATCTCTGTCTCGATCCAGGCTGAGAAACATATTGTGAGTGGCATGGCTTTAAACATGATTTTGATAATTAAACTTTCGAAAGAAATTTATTGACAGCATTATTCAGATATAAAAGCAGTTCTGGTTACATGCTAAAAGGGAGAGAATGTAATTTCTCCTGGTCTAGCCAAAGCAACTTTTATGAAGGTGAAGAAATCCCCAAACTTCCATTACAGGCAGAGTATTTTTGTTTTGTTTTGTTTCATTTAATGTCTCTTTTTGCTGCCATGTACTTGATTTAGGCTTTCTCCAGCAGTTTTATTTTAGTGGAAGTTTAAGTCTGCTACCCAATTATACCTCATATGTGATAGAGATGACTGAGTATGTTGAGGGGAAACAGGGGATGAGAAATTATAGTGTTGTCCCTTACAGACTTATTTTTATATCTATAACCTATATTTGTAATTGCTTTTTATCTCCAGAAAAATGAAAAGTATAAATTTGCCCTCGTCACGGTATATTGCAGCACTGTATAGGGCAGCACTGAGGCAAGGCTTCTCATTTTCCATCCCTGCTTGTTTCAGTTTTAATTATGATGCTTCCCTTCCATTGCTCTCAATGGAAAAAAGCTTAGGGGGCGGATTCTGATTTTGCTTACATCTGGTAAACACAGCTATCTTCATTATGGAAACTTGAATTTAACCTGGTATATCTGTAAACAAAAAAATGGTTTGTGTGTCTAAAACTGTTTAATTCTCTTTAGAAATGGCACTTCCCTTCGAAGCTGTTCCATTGCATGTTCGATCCACCTTTACCCATTGCATGTTAAAACTTGCACCTTATTTTATTTCATATGAGGGATCAACATTTCAGACACGCCTCAAGAGGTTTCTAAAACATCTGTGCATAGAAAAGGCTATGAGCATGTATAAAAAACTCTGGTGAAGTAATGCAGGAGGCAGGATCTGTCTTCTGATCAGGGATAGCCCACTGGCAGCTCACAAACGGCATCCGGATTCAGCCCCAAGTAAACTTTGTCTGGTCCTTAATCATCAGGATTAAGGAATGTAAGAAGGCATCAGTTCCTGTTCTGACCCATGTTCACTGCATGCTGCATGTTTCTGATCCAGTGCAGTTTGACTTCTGACAAAAACTACATTATTTGTCCCTCTGTCTGCTGTGACAGAATTTTGTGTAATTATTTTACATATTTATGCCACACCATTCATTGCAATGCAAAGGAAATAAAATGCCAATAGGTGGAAAGGTAACTAATTATGTATCATTTGCTGATTGAAGACAACAGTGAATACTAACAGTATTCACTGGATTGATTTAAATTCTGGACATGGGATAAATAAACAAACATCAATTATTTCTGTTTCCAACAGAATTTTTAACATCCCTAATCAGGATATGGTAAATAGTTTGCCCATAGTTTCAGTCCTAAGGAATAGTACTTCTAAAGAAAAGATGTTGTGTCTTCTGTGTGCGCCACAGAATACACAAATCAGGAAACTGATGATGGCGGATGCTTTTAGGCATTGATATCACACAGTTGAGGTTTCTGGTTATGTGGATTTCATTCTCAGAACATGTACTACCAATACTCTGTGGTTTATAAGGGGCACAACTAAGTTCCTGAGAAAACTGCAATCTAACGACAATCTCCAAGAAATACCATCATAGCTACTATAGACGTTGGGGACCTTTGCACCAACATCCTCCAGAAAGGTGGATTACAAGCCATCAGGAAGAATATAATCCTTCACTAAAGAGTTTAGTGAGAGAGTCAAGATGTTAAGGTGGAGACTGAGGATATGTTAAGGTGGAAGCAGAATTATTAATAAGACCAAGAATATGCAGCATGACGAATACATTGTTGGACATTCCGTTGACTGTTGGCATCATTCAGCAATTGTTTGATGAGCAAATAAAAGTGATTAGAGCTGAGATTGATGAAATAGTGAATGAAAGCAGACCAGAGAAGGATGAAATGGAAAACAAGGACACATAGACTTTGGAGAACAATATGAATGCCAGGACAGGAGGGTGAGAGTTGGAGGCAACAGATGATGAAATGGATAAATCCTTCACACAGGTGTTTAGAGGAATGAAACAGCCAAATGGAAGAATTGTGATGTTGGAGGAGTTGAATTAAACCATGGATGGAAAGATGAAGAGACATTCTGATTTGGCAAAAATAGTTGAGAGAGAAAGTCTACTACTTGAATTTAGAGAGAAAAGCATATATAGAGAGAGATAGATGGCTTTTCTCTCTAAATGATGAGTATATGTACCTACAACTGTGATATATAATGATGAATATGTGTACCTGCAACTCAGAATAACACTTCGTTCATATGATGAACAAAGGCTTATGCCATAATAAACCTATTATGTTTTTAAGGTGCCACATGACTTTCTGTTGTTATCTTTGTAAACTTGTAAACTTGGTAATATTTACATATTGTGTGCACATAATTTATGTAATGTAGTGCCTGAGCATGTGTGCTTTATTACTGTGAAGCCCTTATTTCAAAATGGCAACAACTTTATTATAGCGACTCATAAAGGAGTTGATGTAGCACACTACATTTTTGGCTCCTGGATAAGTATCTGAATAAATGTGTGCCACCCTGCCCTGAAGTTGGCCTTCTCTCCCCTGGATGCTTGCCCTGATCATTCGGTAGGACTGTATGACTATGTGCACAATTAATCCCCTAAAAATGTAATGGTCATGGCTTTGTAAATTTTAAAATAACACATTCTTAAATGGCATCTCTTTTTACTGTGTCCATGAACTCTGCCTAGGAAAATGCTTTTAACAAATTGGCTACAATGATGCTGAATAAATCATTTATTATTAGAACAATATACTGCACAAATATTTGGCTGGTTTAGCACTGCTGGACCCTGGAGAGAAGAGGCCGAATGTGTATAATATAAATACTATGTAGCAAACAGATCTGCGGTGCCACAGATAGCACTGGAATTGAGACTGTTCCAGAGCTAATGAAAGCTTCCTTGAGCTGCACAGAGCAGTGGACTAGTGTTCACTGGCTAGATAAGAGGGGTTGTAGGCTGTTGGTTTTCTTTTACCTTCCCGTTAGAAAAGTCATTAACTCTGTAATCTTAAGGCTGGCCTGAGGGAAAAGTGAAGGTTGGCAAACCACCAACTCCAACACCCTACCAGCCTCTCGCAAGCAAGGCAGGAGCCAGGACGGAGAAGTGTAAGAATTTACATTTTTCTTCCGCAAAATTTGAAATCAGATTACTGTTTAAGAGTACTTATGCAACGCCCTCCTCTTATGTGCGCAGCCTTTTAGCATTGTGGAACTCCCTCCAGTCAGATGTCAAGGAAATATACAACTATCCGACTTTTAGAAGACATCTGAAGGCAGCCCTGTTTTGGGAAGATTTTTATGTTTGAAGTTTTATTCTGTTTTTAATGTTCTGTTGAAAGCCGCCCAGAGTGGCTGGGGAAACCCAGCCAGTTGGGTGGGTAGAAATAATAAATTATTTATTATTATTATTATTATTATTATTATTATTATTATTATTATTACTGTTCATATGCAACCCTTTACGGAAGATCTAAGAAACTTGGCGTGTAAGCAGGCTTTTGATGGCAATTTAGTTACTATTCCTAGAGTATTATAGAATTTTGAACATAAACATGACACAGCATAAGAAGATCTCTTCTAGATCAGGCCAAAGGCCCATCTAGTTTAGCATCCAGTTCTCAGGGTGGCCAAAAACAGGACTTGAGTGCAAAAGCTCTCCCCTTGCTGGTGTGATTCCCAGCAGCTGCTATTCAGAGGCATCTCATCACTGACCCTGGAGGTAGAACATCACCATTTTGCTAGCTAAACCTATGATAGTCTTATCCTCCAACTTATTTAATCCTTTTTGAAAACCATCCTAGTTAGTTGCCATCACTTCATATGTGGGGAGTAAATTCCATTGTTTAACTAAGAAGTACTTCCTTTCGTCTATCTCCAATCTTCCAACATTCAACTTACCCTGTTTCCACTGTCTCCACACCATACATAATCTTAAACACCCCCATCATATCCCTGTTGCCTTTTTTTCCTCCACTGAAAAGCCTCAGATATTGTATCCTCCCTCTCATAGGGGAGTTGGCCTCAGAACATTGATCAGTTTCCAGTTACTCTTTTCTGAAACTTTTCTAGCTTTGGTTTTTATTTAAATGTCACTCCACAAGCTGCTTCTATTGGTGTCTCTGGTATTCATGCTCTTCTGACACATCATAAAATCATGCTCAACCAATACAACAAAGTTCTCTGTACTTTCTTCTCATACCTCAGGGTGGGTAACCTCTGACCCATGGGCCAAATTTGGCCCTGCACACCTCCAAAACTAGGATCATGAGGCTGCTTCTCCTAAACCATATGCACCTGCCCCACACTTGACATGGTAGAGATGCAGCTCTGTTGGGGGACTTCATCCCTACAGAAAACATGGGCTGAAATCACGGCTCAGCTAGTGATGGGCAGCGACTTCAGCCCTGCTGAATCTGTGGCACAATGGAGTTCCAGGAAACATCTCTGCCAGCCCTGTGCTTGGTGTTTTGCTTATTTTAGAGCTGGCAAAGCCCCTTACACTGCCCATCCCAAGTGCCTGACAGTCATCTGTCGTCAACAGGTGGGCGGCACAACCTAAAATGGGCCTATTGGCTGCAGAAGTACAAGTGGCATCCCAAAAACAAATTCTCACACCACTAGCAGGAATGAAAATTCACAACAGGTTTTTTCATGCTTTGTGAAGAAGAGTGATTGAATGGACGCCATACCACACATCCAGTTTGTTGCGCAATAAACACATTTCTTTCTTTTTTGTTGCCTCCAACCCTGAAATCTTACCCTAAGATTGGTCTTTTGTTGCAGGGGTGTTTCATCTCCACGGCACTGAAAGTGAAATTTTTGTAGCTGGGAAAATGAGATGCTTCCCCCAGAGAGCTCATTCTTTCCGCAGGGCCTGCAAGACAGAGCTGTTCCACCAGGCCTTTGGCCAGGGCACAGCCTGACTCCCTCCCTTGGCAATCTTCACAGAGCTCTGGCCCAATGGTTGCCAGTGGCTTGAATTAATTAATTTTATAATGAATGATTTTAGAGTGTTGTTTGTGCTGTACTTTTGTACTGTTTTATTGTTGTTAGCCGCCCTGAGCCCGGCTTCGGCTGGGGAGGGCGGGATATAAATAAAAATTATTATTATTATTATTATTATTATTATTATTATTATAATTATGCAGGTGTTCCTGCTACCTACTCTGTATAGGCTATTTGTGCGGCAGTTAGTGTAAGGTGATGCAACTTTTTTGCCCCTCCCATGCCTGCACCATTTTGTGAACCTTTAGTGTGTGTTTTGAAATCACAACTTCTCTAGCCACCCTAACCGCTGTTGCTGCCTTTCTCCTCACAAGCACATGTCCTGCCACGAGTGCTGTGACAGCAAGGCTGTCATTGAACAAACATGTAAGAATATTGTAAAAAGGATAGAAAATATTTTTCTGATTGTGCAGAAATTGAAGCTTAACCTATAATGCATTTTTAAGTTGCAGCAGACGTGTTCTCACAAGTGATTTCTATATCTAAAAATGTAACATGGGAAGGTTTCTACCTCTGAGATAAGCATGGTTATGTTGAACTGTTCTCTAATCTTAGCTTAGATGTTGCTTTCAGAAGTTAGTGAACACATAAATCCTTCCTGTGTAACATTTTTAGAAGTTATGCCTGTTATAGCATGGTAAGGTAAAGGTAAAGGACTCCGGACAGTTAAGTCCAGTCAAAGGTGACTATGGGATGCGGCGCTCATCTCTCTTTTCAGGCCAAGGGAGCTGGCATTTGTCCACAGCTTTCTGGGTCATGTGGCCAGAAGGACTAAACTGCTTCTGGTGCAATGGAACACTGTGATGAAAGCCAGACCAGCAAAGCTTTTTCCTGGGCTGCTGTTACGCAGAGATGGATATGGGGCTGACTTTTTCTTTTCTTTTCAAATTCATCTAGTCCAGCCCCCACTCCCTTTTAGTCTGTACTTTAGGGCAGGCAGTAATTTCTTGGGAACCAGTGTCGATCCAGCCTGGACCCTGACACATTTATTTGGTATTGTTCAGTTGCTGCGGATATGTGCTAGGCTGATTAGATAGCGCATGTATGGCAGTTCCCTAGTGCACTTGTTACCTAGGAAACCATGAGCTCTACATGTGTGTCACTTAACACCCTATTTGCTTTCATTTGGATAAGTCTTTAATTTCTGCACTGCCCCATCTCCTCTGGATCTATTCAAGTCGCCTGTCTTCATACACTAATCCCTCTCCTTCTGCCCTGCTTGCCTCTCTGGCTGTGGTTCTCAAAAAAGTCCCTGCCTGCTCGGAGCAAGTTTCCAAACCTGTGGGTAATCTGAACAGCTCGTGCCTTTAACAATAATAACTCAAATTATATACACGGCTTCTCCCATCCAGAAGCAATTAGTAGCTCAAATGTGATGCTTAACACTTCCATCATCAAAGCACTCTACAGACGTTAACTAATTAATCCTTCAAATATTGCAATGAAGCACAGTAAGGTGGCTATTTCTCCTTTGTAGATGGGGGAATTAAGGCACACAGAATATCAAGGCTGGACAGTGGCTGGCTCTGCTTCACTATGCAAAGGATGCAACATCCAAAATATCTGTCATTCAAGTAGAAATAAGAGGTCAACTACCCACTCCTAAGAGTTTCATTTTCAAATGGAGTCTCTACCCTGGTTCTTATCTGATTAATCTTAGACTTTCCCTGGTCCCCCAGTGACTCAGGTAGAATATTTTGTGAACTGCACATTAAGATGCTGGTTTTTAGCTGTGCTGTAGCTTCTTTGCAACACACTTGCCCCTCATTATCTATGTTTAGCTGAATATTCAGAAAGCTTCCCCCCTCATCACCAATTTTTATTCTGTAAAACAGGTATTTTGTGATGTCCACAACAGTTTCTTTGATTTCCAAATGTGTCTCCAGACTAAGAAGGTTGTAGAACTCAGATAGAACTGATTGCAGCTGATTAAAATATTAGATTGCAAGAAAAAAACTTATTATGGGGGGGGGGGTGCTCCAGTTTGTTCCAGTGCCATTTGCTGGAAGCAAAGAAAGAAAGAAAGGTTGGTTTTTGGGGAGCTGCCAGACCATTGCTTCCTATAGCTCAAGACAGGGGTGCTGAGGGGTCTTGCCCCCCCAAAAAAACCCAGGAAGGGTCTGGGCTCTCTCAATATCCTGTGGCGACATGTGCACGCAGTGTGAGCACACCACAGAATGCGCTCACAACACTCGTGCAAGCTGTGCAGGGGCAAGCTGGTGTGCGTGGCTCAAGAGCTATGCCTCCTAATTAAACCTGCCACTGCCTCCCACAACAGGCCACGGAGGGATGTTTGGGTTCACCTATTCCAACTGTAAGCTGAATGCTGAGCGTATGTTATATAGAATTGTTTTACCTGCCCTTCACCAGCAGCTGTGAGGGTGGGTTACTACAATTTAGAATTCAGAATTCAAAACAGTTAAAACAGATTATAGTCCCCAAAATTGTGGTGGGGGCACTGAAAACACACATTTCAGAAGTAAAGGCCAGTGTAGAGAAGTTTCTTCTGCAGACTAGTGCAGTAGTGTACAGGTGACAACACTGGAGGCCTGGAAGAGCAGATCCTGTAAAACAAAAGAGTTCTGCAAGCAGTGGTAGATGGTCCAGATACAAATGTGAAGACAGTACTGTTAGATCCTGTCTGCAGCACCGTCTGGTCAGCAAGACCAGTTAAAGATTCCCTTCCCTTTAGCAATACCTGCTCACCTAGAGTTCTGGGTGGACACTCTTTGGTGCATGGTGTGGCCATGGAGGGCTGCCATCTTCTGACGTGGCCAGGGGAGGGGATGGTCACCTGGTGCCACCCAACTCTGACTGCATTGGGCTCCCAGGTAAGGACAGGCAGTGCCTGCAAGCCAATCAGTCTCCAGCCCACTCCATGCCTATTTAAACGGGCAGCCAGGTGCAGGCCACCCTCTTGGCTGATCGTCATGGGATTTTCAACCGACCTAGTCCTTAGGGGTCCACCCAGTGGGGGAGCAGGTGTGTTGCCTATGGACCTTGCTATAGTTTACACCATAGCCCTGAAAGGAGTGTGGGGAGTGTTCGTGCGACACACCTACACACTGCAGCCGACACACTAACATGTCATGACACACAATTTGGAAAGCTCTGGTTTACATGGTCACCATATTCGGGGACAGGGAGGAATTTTCTCCTGCAAGCAAACTGGCCGGCTTGCAGGTTTTTGCCTACCTCATCACAACATTGGGAGATAAGGCATTGGGCTGGATCCTTAGTCACAGGAGTATCCTGTTAGCAGGGTCCAGGAGGGGTGACTCTGTCTGGGAGTCCATGGTGGAGGGGGAACAGTGGGCCAATACACCTCCCCCAAAGGCGACTCCCCAGCACCAGGTTCCTATCAGGTAGCAGGATACATGCCCAGTGCCTTAGCCAAACCTACTCTTTCCTGTAATCAATAACGTTGTGGCTTAATTCAACCTAAAACCAGTTTCCTGTGTCCATTCTTGTGGCCCTCCCTGCACCTGCAGTGGGCATCATGTCCCTGTGCTGGCAAGGATATAATTCTGTCTTACAAGCTGCAAGTGTTATCTAGTCTGAAATTTATTTGTCCCACTCCCCCTATGGCATTAAAAAAATAAAAATAAAAATCGAACGAAGGCATGGAATATATAATTTGCCATCATATAAATGACAAATTTGATACACAAATGGAGATGAAGCACCCTAGCATTGTCGCAAGGTTACCAACTTTCTCTTCTTCCTGTTTAAGGGTCTCCTCTGACCACCCCAAAGCTGTGTGTACTGTTGCCTTTGTAGACCGCAATCTGTACTGAAATCCAAGCCTGCTGTTAACTTCACTTGCGCTCTATTCTTGTGTTTGCTATTATTTTTTAACACTTTTTTGTGCATAAAAGCACTATCCTCTCCCTAGAGCCTGCCTGCAGTGAAGACATGGTCTGTACAACTGCAATTATTTAGAAGAACAGATGGAGTGAGGAGCAGAAAGTCTGTTAATAGTAATAGAAATGCTACATGTTAACCTGGACAGCACACGATGACAGTCCCATGACTACACGTTCTGTTCCCACCAGCTGGGCACCAACGCAGAAGTGAGAGATTCACAACAATAGCAAAACCAAGAACCCACCTAAAGTTAGAAATCAAATTCCTTCACACTTTTCAGTGTAGGTTTCCCCCCACCCCCAGTAATCTCCTGCCTCATGGTCATTTCAAAATATTTTCATATTTAAGGTGTGGTGTTATAAATTTCAGCATGGTTGGCAGGGTAGAAATTAGGCATGAATGTGTGAGAAGGAAGTACAGGCCAATAAAGGGAGCACAAACATGGTAAACCAAGAATTTTATATCCCCCCCAATCACAATAATTAACTCTTAAGATTGTGCTGACATAATATATATAATCGCTGAGCAGCAGATTTGCTTGGGCTTTTTTTCTTTTGGGTGCTTTTTTTGTAAGATGTGAATGAATCAGAGGTTGCTCTTAATGGAATCTAAAAGACAGGAAGGGACATGACACAGTGGCAGAACATCTGCTTTGCATACAGAAGGTTCAGCCCCCATATCCAAGCATGGTTGAGAGAGACCCCAGTCAGAAACTTTCCCGCTCCTGTAAACTAGTGATCCACGCTCTCTCCAGGCCCACATTTAACCCCCAGCCCTGAGTTTCTAAGATAAAAAAACACCAGTCATTGAGTTAGCTTAGAATTCACACATTTGAAACTGGATGCCCTCCTTGCAAACCAGTTTAAGCATAAAATGATTTTTAGTTTCATGTGTTAAATCTTTAGATTAGATTGTTAAAGTTTCAGAGACAGATGCAATATCACTGCCTAATGACAGACCAGTTGGATATTATGCAAGAACAAAGCTAAGTCCGTGAAGCTTATGCCGTCATAAACTGGTTAGTTTTTAAGACTCTTAGTAGTTTTTTGCTGCAAAAGGCTGTTGGCTAATCCTCTAGATTTTGTTATGAAATTATTCTGCTCATCTTTTACAATCAGTCACTGTGTGTGACCAGTGAGAAGCTTAGGAACTAGTCTGTTGTGAAAACAGATTCAGAGAGCATTGAGGCTGCCCCCTCCCCCCGAGGATCTAGGCCAGAGGTCCCCAAACTTATTTGGCCTACCGCCCCATTTTATTGGGGGGGAAACCTCAGTGCCCCCCTGGAAATCTACCTTCTTTTAAGCCAACAAATTAAGCTTGCTGGCTCAGTCTGATCCGCCCCAGGACTGGGGCTGGTGCTGAAGCCACAGCCCACCTGCCATTGGCCAAGTAGGCGTCTGCTGTGATCCACTTCCTGGGCCTGAGTGAAGCCCCAAAGGGATCATCCAAGCCCGGGAAAACCCCTCGCCTCAAGCATGTCTACCAGATCCAGGGGAGGCGTTGTCGCCATCCCACAATGGTGCCCGACCTTTCGGTTAGCATCATTACACCAGATGAAACACGTGCAAACAGTTTTTTTTCTTTCTCTCTCTGCTTTTTGTAGTGAAGAGCAGGCTGAAATACTTTAAATACATAATATCCATATTTTTTACAGGAGAAGAAGTATGTTCTCATCATGGTAGATCCAGATGCGCCTAGCAGAGCGAATCCAGAATACCGTTTCTGGAGACATTGGGTTGTCGTTGGAATCAGAGTGAGTAGCATGTGTGTTTATGTTATTACATTATTCATGAGGATGCATCAGTAGCTTTGGAAACACTGCCGAGTTCAGATATACCTGGCTCTTTCCTCCATCATTGTTATATCACCTTACTCAGTGGTTAACAGTGATTAAATGAATAGTAGTTAATTAATTAGCAACTATTTTGGAGGAGAGGTCTGTCTACAGACAGATGGCCCTGTAAAGACATCATGGCCAGCACTACACAGTCATACCTCGGGTTGCAGACGCCGCTTCAGGTTGCGTTTTTTCAGGTTATGGACTGCCAAAACCCAGAAGTACTGGAATGGGTTACTTCCGGGTTTTGGCAGTCGCACATGCACAGAAGTGCTAAATCCTGCTTTGCGCATGCGCAGAAGTGCCGAATTGCAACCCGTGTGCGCGCAGATGTGGGTTGTGAATACTGTGGGTTGCGAATGTGCATCCCACACGGATCACGTTCGCAACCCGAGCGTCCACTGTACCAGTGAGTGTCGGTGGGACTGGGGCCACTATGGGTCTCATGGGCAGGATGAAGGGGAGATGGTGATATGTAAAATCACTCTTCTTCAGCTTTTGCTCAGTGCAGCCAAGGAGATTCTTTAAAGTTTTCATGAACCATCTCAGGAAGTGCATGGTCCTCTTGCTCCAAAGGCATGGGAACATCCCTTATCTGTGCCCTGTGATCTAGACCAGGGACTACAAACTACCTTTGACTTGTTGTCTGGGACTTGTATGAAAATAGAAAAACACTTTAGATTTGTGTGTATTTTGCATACCTATCTGATATGGTTCTTCATGGTTGAGTCTCAAGCCAATGTGGCAGGGCGGTTGTAGCTTTGGTGGGGCGTGTATACATATCAACTTAGATTTGATAAGGTTACAGTGAACCCAGATATCTTGCCAGTATATGGCCAGTATGCTTTCTGTGGTTTTGGTCTAACTGTGTTAATTCAGGTATGTCAAGTTTCAGGAATTTGCCCTCTATTCATGCAGAAAAACTATTTCAGGTGAGATTTGTTTTGATTAAAAATAATAATAATTAAAAAGGCTAATTAATCTGTCAGGACCAGGTGCTTTTTGGAGCATATTTTTAATCCCATTTTGGATTACTGCTAGGGTAAAAGATCTAATGATTCCAAGGTTTTTTTCTAGGAATGTTGTGTCCAGTGGTTCAGATTAATAAAGTTTTGTATAATTTTTTTTTCAATCCTCCAGAATTTTTTTTGTCTTTGGATTTTTTTACCTTTTTGCATTTTAACACAATATATAACTCATTTTGTTTGATTTATGCATACTTGTTTGCTAGGCAGAATATTCATTATAATATCGCTTTATCTTCTGAAGTGAATTAAGTATCTGCAGGACTTCTAGAGATCTTAGTTCTGCTCTTTTTCTTAAGTCTTCTGTACACTCTTTGTGTGCATTTATGTTCAGTTTTAAGATCTTGTATTTCCTGAATTAAATTGGCATTTACCTTCTATTTCTCTTTTTAAATTCTCCTTTCTTTTCACTTATAAGTATGCTATGCATCACACCTTTAAACTTGTCCCAAACCACAGTAGTTGTCTCTTCTCCCATATCATTAATCTGAAAAAATCCATAAGTCTCTTTAAGGAGTTTCTCTTTATTAAAAAAATAAAAATTTAATATCCAAGGGTCTAATTTTCAATAGAAAGGTTTAGGTTTGTGTACACCCCATTGTATTCATGTGATAACAGGGGCATGGTCTAAGATATTAAGAAGACCATTTTCCACATTGTCAACCTGAGAGATAAGGCCTTCTGTGATTAATAAATGATCCAATCTGGCATAATTTTTGACCCTGTGACATACATGTATAGTTCCTTAGTTCTGGATTGGCTATGCACCAGTCATCAAAGTAATTGTGTTTATGTAATTCAGTCGTACCTTAATTTTCAAACAGCTAAGTTCTCGAACGTTTTCGCTCCTGAACACTGTAGTCCCAGAAGTGACTGTTCCGGTTTGCGAACTGTTTTTGGAAGCCGAACATCTGACGGGGCTTCCGTGGCTGCAGGAGCTTTGGTTTTCAAATGTTTTAGAAGTTGAATGGACTTCCAGAATGGATTCTGTTCAACTTCCAAGTTACAACTGTATGTTGTAGAGGGATGTTCTAAAAGGAGGCAGTTTGCAGGGTTTTGTGATAGGTGAAACGTTCTGCATTTATCAAAATAATAAGTACAAGATTTAAGTCACCACCTATCATCACCTTGTTTAAATGAATGCAGTAATGGAAAGGTTTCATCCAGAAATTGTTCTTGTTGAGTATTAGATCCATAAATAGAGCATAATGTCCGCTAGCAGTTATCTAACAGACCTTTTAGGATGATAAATCTTTAGGATGATAAACTCAGTATATCTTTTAATTGAAAATCAAGTTTGAGAGAAATCCAGATTGCTGACCCCCTACTTTTGGAAGTACCTTGTGAGGTGTCCCAATTTCTACTTTCACTTGGAAGGAAGGATTTCGCATCAGTATTGTTTTTCCATTGTTTGGTATGCATCTCTTGTAAAAGAAAAAGGGAAAAAAAGCAAGCTCTGGGTTATCTCGCTTTAAAGCTCAAATAACTAGACAACACACAGAACATAGTGTCAATGTTTTCCTTTTTTTTAAGGGAAATTCCCTTATTCCAAATAGGATTCCTCGCAAGAAAAGGGAAAAGTTGACAGCTGTGACACAGAATAATGTTTTGGGATTAAATAAGGCTACAACTTTGTTGGTTACAGATGTGAAGGTTTGGCCATAGGTATTGGGGTAAGCAACAGCATATATCATTCCAGCCCATCTGCTTGCAGTGCTACTAAGGGTAAAGGGTAAAGGACGCTCTATGAACTACATCAAATTGGGGCGTCCCCCAAATGGTCCCCGTAGGAGGAGTGGTATGGCCCTAGCCCACTTCAGGGCATTGGACAGGAGTCACTCATCCTGAATCCTTTTAACAGGATACCCTTACCCATGGAGGGGCAGGTGGAGGCTACAACCTCCCCTCCAACCAAGATCTAAGCTTACCCAATGCCTATCCACCTTACAAAGTTGTGATGATTTCTATGAGGTAGGTGAAAAACCAAATGGCTGATGCCAATTTGCCACATGGGAAAAATTCCTAACCAGTTCTGAATTATGGCGAACAGCTTTGTCCATAGCAAGGTCGTACCATCCAAAACAACCCTAAACTGCGGGAGTTAGGGTGGGAGAACTGGCACGACAAAAGGAGAGGCTGAAAGGCTGGGCAGGCCTTCAATATACCCTGGCATCATCATCATCATCATCATCATCATTATTAGGCAATTGGTCCCATGCCCAGGGGAATGCCCTCCAATTCCTGCCGCCATTGGCCAATTTGGTGCAGGAGGGTGATCCAGCCTGCCATATGCCGGTTCACAATGGAGGTCTGGGGCCCGCCTGTAAAGCCACACAGCCAAGAAGGGGCAAATGGATTCATTGCAGTTAAGTGTAGCATTATAGGTTAATTTTAAATCATGCAACATATTCAAGGCAGCAGATCTGTTATGCATCATATTAATTTTAGTGTTGATATCATATTTTCCATCAACAAAAAATAAAAATGCTCTGAATTCCTATAGGGATTAATTTCAACATTCAAGCTCCACCTTCCCCCCTCCACAATCCTCCCAACCTTCCCAACAGAATAATCTCTACGCCTATGGCTGAGAGTGGAAATAACCTGTCTCTTCCTTCATGAGCCAAATGCTCATGAGCTAAGGTGAAATTAGAGGACATAAACACTAACCCCCTCCTCCTGTCCCACAGAAGCAGAAAATGCTTTACATGGCTATATTGAAAACAAAAGAAGAGAATAAAAGCCCACATATTGCCTGTTTTGCTCTTGGTCAAACTTAGAAGTTGGTAGTTTCAGTGGGACCTTAGGCAGAGAAGAAGCCATCTGTGTGTTGTCTTTTGTGTTCTTGCTGCTGCGTCTTTTTTGCAGGCGTCTTCTTTATCTTGTTTTTCTCCCCCCATCTCCCCCCCATTTGCTGCCAGTCTCCTCCTCCCAGTTTTGTGTCTTCCTCTCCACTGCCTTCGCCTCCAAGTTGTTTGTCTTCATTTGGTTGCAAGTCCCAGTTGATTTAAGAATTTTTTAGCTTCCATTTGTGCAGAGGCAACTTTAGTTTGTTTGGCCTTTTGTTTTGTCCAGAGTTTTATTTGTTTATATTTCTGCTTAATACTTGTAAATACTTACAGTCCTCAGTAAAATTAAAAAACAAAACAGTAGGTTGCTGAGTTGTATGCTACCTGCCTTTTCATATACTGGTGAAGTTCACATTGATTGTAGGAGAATTATGTTTTTTCCAGAATATCTGTGCCCCAAACAACTTTACCTTTGGGGGGTTTGAAGGTTAAGCACATGATTGCAGAGTAAATGAATATAGCATTTGGCACAGATTCTTTTCTGTAATGTGGCAGTGGAGCTTCATCAGAGATGCTCTGTATGAGAAAAGTGAGTTACAAGTGTGTCCCTGTTTGCTTCTGTGAAATATTGGAGTATATCTGTTCTTTTCACTTTGAGAAGATGTGGCCACTAGACTGCCAGCATTTATCAGGAGAGGTTCAAGTACATATTGGAACCTTAGGTTTGTGTAGTTAAAGTGGTTTTAAGCATACTAGTTTAACAACTCCACTTTAAAAATGGACTTTGGAAAGAGATGGGGGAAATAAATGGAAAAGTCTAGGATGAACAAATGACTAATGGGAAGTTATGTAATACTCCACAAGCAAATGAGTGCAGGGTTGATGCTCATTGTTATATTACTGCCCCATAAACAACTCAGAAGAAAAGCTCAATAAAGACTGGCTATTGTCTAATTACTATTTACTAATTATTATTACTGTTATTATGATTATTTGCATTTGTTAGTCAATTTGTACCAAAAAAGTCTCAGAGCAACTTAACATGATATTTTACAACAGATAAAAGCTATTAAAACTAGAAAAAATTAAATAATGTATAATGCAACGCATAAACTTTGTGCAAGCAAATCGGGATGAATGCTGAATGAATTAAGAGATCGTGCAGAGAGGAGTCCTTCGTGCTTTTAAATGTTAGTAATCAAGTTCTGTGCTAGACTAGAGTAGTATGAACTTTAATTCAGGAATGTTTCTTAAATGTCAGGGAATCATAGATGGGGGGGGGGCAGAGGGAAAGCTATTACTATTTATTTCCACTAATATGTTGCATTGTCTCTGACTTTCCCTTCCAAGAGTTACCCGCTTCAGATAAAGCCATCTAGGAAAGCAGCTTCTTCATGCCTTCTTGTATTTTGTAATTTGTTGAAAAGTTTAGATGTTTTCAGCTCTGATTCGATCCAGAATCATAGAATCATAGAATCATAGAGTTGGAAGAGACCACAAGGGCCATCGAGTCCAACCCCCTGCCAAGCAGGAAACACCATCAGAGCACTCCTGACATATGGTTGTCAAGCCTCTGCTTAAAGACCTCCAAAGAAGGAGACTCCACCACACTCCTTGGCAGCAAATTCCACTGTCGAACAGCTCTTACTGTCAGGAAGTTCTTCCTAATGTTTAGGTGGAATCTTCTTTCTTGTAGTTTGGATCCATTGCTCCGTGTCCGCTTCTCTGGAGCAGCAGAAAACAACCTTTCTCTCTCCTCTATGTGACATCCTTTTATATATTTGAACATGGCTATCATATCACCCCTTAACCTCCTCTTCTCCAGGCTAAACATGCCCAGCTCCCTTAGCCGTTCCTCATAAGGCATCGTTTCCAGGCCTTTGACCATTTTGGTTGCCCTCCTCTGGACACGTTCCAGTTTGTCAGTGTCCTTCTTGAACTGTGGTGCCCAGAACTGGGCACAGTACTCCAGGTGAGGTCTGACCAGAGCAGAATACAGTGGCACTATTACTTCCCTTGATCTAGATGCTATACTCCTATTGATGCAGCCCAGAATTGCATTGGCTTTTTTAGCTGCCGCGTCACACTGTTGGCTCTTGTCAAGTTTGTGGTCAACCAAGACTCCTAGATCCTTTTCACATGTACTGCTCTCAAGCCAGGTGTCCCCCATCTTGTATTTGTGCCTCTCATTTTTTTTGCCCAAGTGCAATACTTTACATTTCTCCCTGTTAAAATTCATCTTGTTTGTTTTGGCCCAGTTCTCTAATCTGTCAAGGTCGTTTTGAAGTGTGATCCTGTCCTCTGGGGTGTTAGCCACCCCTCCCAGTTTGGTGTCATCTGCAAATTTGATCAGGATGCCCTTGAGTCCATCATCCAAGTTGTTGATAAGGATGTTGAATAAGACCGGGCCCAAGACAGAACCCTGTGGCACCCCACTAGTCACTCTTATCCAGGATGAAGAGGAACCATTGATGAGCACCCTTTGGGTTCGGTCAGTCAGCCAGTTACAAATCCACTGAGTGGTAGCATAGTCAAGACCGCATTTTACCAGCTTCTTTACAAGAATATCATGGGGCACCTTGTCAAATGCCTTGCTGAGATCAAGGTAGGCTACATCCACTACGTTCCCTTCATCTACCAGGCTTGTAATTCTGTGAACAAACGAGATCTGGTTAGTCTGACATGACTTATTTTTCAGAAATCCATGCTGACTATTGGTGATCACAGCATTCCTTTCTAGGTGCTCACAGACTGTTTGCTTAATGATCTGCTCCAGAATCTTCCCTGGTATTGATGTCAGACTGACTGGGCGGTAATTATTTGGGTCCTCTCTTTTCCCCTTTTTGAAAATAGGGACAATATTTGCCCTCCTCCAGTCTGCCGGGACTTCGCCTGTTCTCCAGGAATTCTCAAAGATGACTGCCAGTGGTTCTGAGATCACATCTGCCAGTTCTTTTAATACTCTTGGATGCAGTTCATCTGGCCCTGGAGACTTGAATACATCTAGACTAGCCAAGTATTCTTGTACTATCTCTTTAGTTATTCTGGGCTGTGTTTCCTTTGCTGAATCATTTGCTCCAAATTCTTCAGGTCAGGCATTGTTTTCTTTATCGGAGAAGACTGAGGCAAAGAAGGCATTGAGGAGTTCAGCCCTTTCTGTGTCCCCTGTTTGCATTTCACCATCTTCTCCTCTGAGTGACCCCACTGTTTCTTTGTTCTTCCTTTTGCTACGGACATACCCATAAAAGCCTTTTTTGTTGCTTTTAACCTCTCTAGCAAGCCTGAGTTCATTCTGTGCTTTAGCTTTTCTGACTTTGTGTCTACACGTGCTGGCTATTTGTTTGAATTCCTCTTTGGTGGTTTCCCCCCTTTTCCATTTTTTGGACACATCCTTTAGATAGCCACCCTGGCTTCTTTAGGCACCTTCCATGTTTCCGTCTCATTGGTATTGCCTGAAGTTGTGCTTTTACTATCTCCCTCTTAACAAACTCCCAGCCATCATGAACTCCCTTTCCTTTTAGTATTACTGTCCATGGGATCTCACCCAGCACTTCCCTAAGTTTTATGAAGTCGGCTTTCTTAAAGTCAAGAAATTGAGTCCTAGTATGCTTGGCTGCTCCTTTCCGCTGTATAGTAAACTTCAGAAGAGCATGATCACTCACGCCTAATGATCCTTCCACTTCTACCCCACTAACCAGGTCATCAACATTGGTTAGGACCAGATCTAAAATGGCTGTTCCTCTTGTTGCTTCTCCCACTTTCTGGACAATGAAGTTGTCTGCAAGGCCAGTGAGGAATCTGTTTGACCTTATGCTCTTGGCTGAGTTTGACATCCAACAAATATCCGGGTAATTGAAGTCCCCCATTACTACTATCTCCCTTCCTTTTGCATGCTTGGCCATCTGTTCCAGGAAGGCATCATCTATGTCCTCCGTTTGGCTTGGGGATCTATAGTAAACTCCCACAATGAGGTCACTGTTATTCTTCTCTCCCTTAATTTTGACCCAAATGCTCTCACTTTGGCTTTGAGGTTCTAAATCTTGGATCTCTTCACAGGTATACACATCCCTGACATATAACGCCACTCCTCCTCCTTTCTTGTCTGGTCTGTTTCTCTGAAATAGATTGTATCCCTCCATTATTACATTCCAATCGTGGGACTTATCCCACCAGGTTTCAGTGATGCCTATTATGTCATATTTAGTTTGCTGTACCAAGAGCTCAAGCTCATCTTGTTTATTTCCCATGCTTTGCGCATTAGTGTACAGACATTGAAGTCCATTAATCATTCCCCGTGTCTCTTATTTAAGGATTTTTTCCTCCCACCACTAGGTCTGCGTGCTGTTTGCTCCATTTGGTCTATGACATTTATCTAATAGTCTTGGTACTAAAGCCTAATTAAGATATCAATTAATTTGCAACCTGTATTTAAAAAGAAATATCTAGTTGTTCTCTATTCTTCTCTGAAATTACTGCCAAGGGCTTTTTGTACAGATACCTTAATTAGACTTTTTATTGTTAATGGGAATATTGAGCAAATTAAAATTGGATATTAATACTTTCCATGATTTTCATAATTGGCTGAAGAAATAAAGCATTCAGAATAATTGTAGCAGCTTGTGTACAATTTTACTCCCATACAAATTCTTTCACAGGAATCCTTACACATTCCTGAACAATGAGGTCTTGAAAGTCTCTCATTAATTTTAATATTTATTAATTTATTAATCACAAAAAGCTGGAGCTAGCTTTCTTCCTTCTGTGTGCAGATCTTTCTAGTGTTACTAATTATTGTAATTAAAAGTAACTTTTAAGGCAAGAAAGAAAGTCTGAAATCCAACACAATTCTCTGGAAAGGATGTGTGCTCAAATGACATGGTGCAGTTTCAGATAGCAGTGCAGTGGAAGTTCTGTTTTCTTCATAGCTACAACACTTATAACTGAGAGGAAGAAAGACATAGATTTGTATCGTAATAACATTTTTAGGAAATCATGAACAGAGAGATGGGGGAGATTGACACTTGTGGGGATGTAAGGAAACAGTGATTTCCACTCCGTTCTATGTTTGTTGGAATCATCACTGTTGCTTTCCTACTACAGCTTGGCTTCTGCTAAACCCTACCTTGTTCACCTCACTATCTGCTGTGGCTGAATTATGCATTTGATTATATAATGATTTTTGTGCATTTCAATTGAATGGAAACTTCAAAAACTATGCAGAAGACAACATAATTATATACATAATGTTTGTAGACTTAATTTTTAAAATTGTAACCCACCCTGGGACCTTTGGCTGAAGGGCGGGTAATAAATTAGAATAATAATAGTAATACATTTAAAAATGATACTGCTCATATTTGCATGTGTGATTTAAGTTCCACACCCCAAACATTTGAACATGCAATTTCCATTCCTGCTTCCTTTTCTGATTGAATTCTCCTACATCCATATACACTGGTACGAGATGCAATAAATTTATGGTGTTGAATTGTGCCTTTCCATCTGTGATTATTGGGATCTTCTGGGAGCCAGATTTTAAAAATCAAATCACTGAGCTATGTCTGAGTGGAATCAATGTAACTGTTTTTCTACTAAACCAGAGGGTTTTTTTGTGTATGTCTCCAAATCTGCTATTTCTTTCCCAGTCTAATGCATTCATGTATCTGGCAATATTTTGTTGATTATTATTTTTCATAGCCATAGCAGTGTGAGGGCCTAACTGCACTTTATATTAATACTATGGCATGCAGCTATGTCCCTCGATTTTGAAGACATAGTCATAGGCAAGCGGGGAGGTGATTTCCTCAGGACCTCAGTGTGTTTAACCCTTTCCAGCTGCAATCCTGATGAAAAAAACCCCTTGCTGCAATTAGCAATTCTACTTTACCAATGTTATTCTATTGCTAATTGCAGTGGGGAGATGGATTTTCATCAGGCTTGCAGCTGGGGATGAAAGGGTTAAATCCCCCCTCTCCAGACACTGCGATTCCAATGGAAATCTATCACAAACAGCCTGTAAAAACAAACTCTCTAACATTGCTGCAAATAATTGAGTATGCAGTTATGCCCTCAGAATTGGGAAGTTCCCATTGCCGTAGGTTCTGCCACACAGAGAAAAGCAGTTGCTACAGGGAGCAGATTATGATAACTGACATCATGTAAACAGGAGACCTGTGTATGTCTGAAGAAGGAGATCACTCTTAAATTCTGCCATTCTGCCACTGCCTTATGTATTTTCTGGATGGGGAAACATGTGACCCTCCATGTGTTGTTGGACTCCAACTCTCATCAGCCCCAGTGAGTTTGGCCAGTGGTCAGAGATGACTGGAGTCCAACAACATCTGAAGGACCACAGGTTCCCAACCCGTCATACAGAAAATAGAGGTGAGGTGAAACCCTAATGAGAAAGATAAGACTTGGCTCAGTAGCATCTACTTGTTCATGACATTTTGTGCCCTGCCCTTCTCTGGCACTGCCCCAAGCCTCTTCATGGTGAATTCAGTCTTGCTGTAGGGTTTCAGCCAGAACTTTCACCCATCATGTTGTAAATTTTAGCAGCCTAATCTGTTGAACACCTTCTGTTACACAATTCACCATTCATTGCTTATCATCACTGACGACACTGTTTCTTGAATTGTCAGAAAGAGGGTGCTTTAACTCCAAAATAATGTATATATTTTAAAAATGTTGCTACAAAGTGGAATAATATCTTTTGATGACTGTTTTTAAAGCCCTTTAGGTGTTCATGGTAATTTGCAGTGTAAAATTATTTAGAGATAAGAGCCAAATTAGCTCTTAAAGGCGGGAGGTCGATATGTCCCGTTATCCATGCAAGCAGTGTTTAAATATAATCAGCCTTTACTCTAATGCAGCATAATTGTTCATTTGAAATAGCTTTTTTTATTCCATTCAATGAGTCATTAAAATATTCAAAAGATAATGCAGTGAATTAGAAATAAATTTATCACATTATCCTGCATATACTGAAGAGTATCAGGTAACTAGGCAGAGACTGAACTGGCATACATAGAGATCCAGTAAATAATGCACTGTTGTTTTAAAAATCAGTAGGTAGAATAAAAGTGTAAAGAGAGGACAAATTGTGTCCTCAAATTCTGTTTTGCTTCCTACCCAGTCACTGGGAATAAGGGTGAGAATGACAGTAAATCTGCAAACCTTTGCTATTCTCATTTTAATATTTATTAGAATAGTACTTTGTAGTTAAAAATGATTATAAAAAACAACTCTGTCAGAGGAGAATTCCTAGATAATTCCTTCTTGTGATATAGTGAAAGGGGGAGGGGAAAAGAACACTCTAACTGTGATTATCAGCTGAATGCAATAAACTATTTGCTCTAACAACAGAATTTGATGTCTGGGAAAACTGACTACACAGACTTACCAATCTGCCGTGCTACCTGGCCTACGCCAGGGCCTGGACTTCCATCAAGCATAAATTTGGGCAGTTGGGAACAGAACCCAGTCAATTTCATTCCTCATTTCTAACCACAGGGTCACATTTCGTCTCTCCCATCTTACTTTTGCTCAGTGAGAAAAGAGAGTCTTCTGGAGATTTGGTCCCCATATTCTTCTACAGAAATGGCTGGGTATGCTTCTCACCCACATGGAAGGCTGTACACACAAGAGCTGGCTGGTGGTACCACACGGATCTATGTTTACTGCTGCTATTGCTGAGTTGAAGCACTATTTTCACTGCAGGATATTTCTTTGACACATATAGTGTGGGAATGGGGTCCCAACTGTGCCCATCCTGGGGCACAGGCAAGCCGCCCTCTCTCTTAGCGCTCCAGGTGTTCTCATTAAGGAGGCTTTGATGCCTGAAGGTGAAGCAGCAGGGACGGTAAAGGAAACAATCTGTTCAGCGAGGAACATGGTACAAAGACAGCTGTTCCTTCTGTGCAGTACGGTAGCAGTGTGAAACGCATGCCCCAGTAGGATGTTAGGCTAGCAAGCTGCTTCTGTGACATGAAGAGTATGGCTGTTTTCATCAGCAATGATCTCTTAATCCTCTTTGTGTATATGTTTCTGTCTTGGACATGTGTGAAGTTGTGCAGAGGGAGGGACAAATTACAGCACCCTTCTGTGAAAGGACCAGGCCTCTCCATTAAAGGGGCACTCATCCCTTGAGGATTTTGCAAGCAGTTTCTTTCTTATTGTTGCTTGACTTTGTCAGTGAATTTCCTCTCACTGGCTGATGAATAGGTTCTGGGTGGCAAGTGTCACCATAGAAACAAGTGCTAACTTAAGCAAACAAGAGCTTTATTAACATTAAGAGTAGTAGAGTATTTCAGAAATTATTGGAACTGAGTTATAAGTTTGCTGGAGGGGGAATTCAGCTAGACCTTCTGCTTTTTGGGGTGGGGAGTGAGAGAGAAGGAAGGGGGGTGCTTGTATGCGTACTGGGTTATCTCCTGAAGTGCTGCATGGGGTTCTTACATTAATCTTCTTTCCAGACTACCTGGTTAGTGGACATTTCCACGTGTGATTTGTGCTGCCCTGGTTCGTTGATTCCTGCACTGGCAATCAATGCGATGGAGGCTTTTGCTGACCATAGCATTAGAGATTATCAGTGTGAATCACCAGTCAGCTGATTCCCTCTCCCTATAGCATGCAATCTCCTTGTGTGTTGGTATTCTGGGGTGTCATTTGCACATTCTACCTGCCAGAGCTCTGCCATTGCGAGGCCAAAACACATAGTCAGAAATAAGGTCAGGGTTATTTCAGTTATCGGGTGTCTCATACAAGGAGTATTAAAAATCTTCAATTGCTCAGCGCTTGCTTCATCACACCCTAAAAGTATATTAATGCAGAATGCTTTATGTAGTAATCTGATGCACACTTAACCCGGAATAGGTACCATGGAACATGGTGGTAGAGAGGCAGCAACATTTGAGAGCCTCCCAGATCAGATGCTTTCTGCCCCACTACACTCTGGCTACTCCACCCCTCCCTCTGTGGTCACTGTATCTTAAATGCACAAAGTCTCCAAGGGTCGTTTGCTTGTTCTAATCCTTCATGCTTCTGGAGAGGTTCCAGAGCAGTGCAACAGCACAGGGCATCATGTTGCCCTGAAGACACTTATTGGGAGGAAGGATGTGCTTTAAAAGTATGGTGTGAATGTGACCTACTTCATCTGCACTCTACTGAGACAACGACAGTGTTCAACAAGAGCAGGAAACAAGGAAATATCATGTCAGTCTGATTTTTTTTCTTATATTCCTGTTTTGCTTTTCCATTTAAAAATAGCCAAGTGGCTAGCAAAATTAATATACTACAAACTATAGAATTAAAACAGAATATTTATTTTAAAATTGTTAAGAATTTGCAAGAACTCTCAGTAACAATACCATTAAAGTATCAATCAATTAAAGGGCATCCTAAAAGCATACAGAATAACACATGCCATAACTACATTCTGAAAGGCGAGTGAGATGGAGCCAAGCAACTCTGCTTCATAAGGGAATTCTGTAGTCTAGGCACCACAACAGAAAATACTGTTTCTTTTATTCACCTATTATACATCTAATAATCTAATGAAATCTAGTAAAATCTAATAAAAGAGGTCAGCAGCAGAATTTCCAATGATGAGCTCCATATTCAGACAGGTTTGAACAGAATAAGGCAGTTCTTGATGCGTGTTAACTTTAAAAGCCCTATGTTTGTTAAGAAACTGAAGAGATACTTCTCTATATCTTCTTAAACCCAGAAAGTAGAGACCCCCTACTTTCCCTTCTTCACCAGTCCTCTTTTCTCCCCTTCTTCCGGAAGCCCTTTAGAAAATTTAACCAGATTCATGAAGCCAATGGGAAGACGGAGTCCCTGACAGAGTCTGGTATTTGTAATCAATCATGTAGTCCTAATTTCACTGGGAAGCACAAGTGGTTTGGGCAAACAAGGTATACGGAGTGCAGAAAGGGGAAAAGGCAAAAGTCAGGCACTTGCTCCCCTCTTGATGTCTTCTACAACTATATAGACCTCAAGGCAAGGATATTTGTTTTCTAGTTTTAATTTTCCTTGTTGGTATCAGAGGAAAACTATTTTCTCACTGAAAATGGTGCTATTTAATGACATCTAGATAAATGTGGTGGTGGGGAGAATTCTCCAGAGTAAGGAAACAAATCTCAGCTTTGGTGCTGCTGCCTCGGAGCTCCATGTGTGAGGGTGGCAGAGACCAGCCCTGAGGGCACATACTTGCTGCAACAAGTTTCTGTGTTTAACACGTTTTCCATGAATTGTATTGGAAGTTGAGTGTCAACTGTTATTATTCATGCCCTGCAAACAGATGGGGTTTAATTGCTGTTACTGTCAGCCTAGCTGTAAATATCACAGGGGAAAAAAGAGCTCTTTGGCTAATTGTTTTAAAATAAAAGTTGAGAAAGTATGTATATAAATTATAGATCAAGTGTATTTTAAAAATCAAACTGTTTATATTGCCTTTAAATACAGTATTTAGTCAACAGCATTAGGATCAGTGAATGGCTGAGAGATACAATGCCGCCCTACAGCCTAAGATGCCAGAACAATATGACAGCAGTAACTTATTACTGATGAAGGAGGTGGGGGAACCAACATGAAAATGTGATTGGTCAGCACACTAGAAGAATAGAACAGCTAATCTTTGTAATTTCATGGGCACCATTAAGGCAAAGTGCTGCTTTTATATAGCTTTGAGGAGAACAAGGTACCATACCTAGGTTTGCAAAGAGGTTGAGCGTTGACACATGCATGCTAGATTTAGGGGAGGGGGTGTGGCATTCCTTTTAGTCCTCCAGAAAGTTAATGACAAAAGGTGGGGGTGCAGGGCAGGCCATAAATATATATGAGGGAAAGGTGAGTTGAGCATATGTGTGTGTGTGTGTGTGTGTGTGTGTGTGTGTGTGTGCAGGTGCACACCTAAATACATAAAAGTACTGGTTTGTGGTGCTTTATTGTCATTACTGTACAATTCCTGCTGCATGTTTCAGAGCAATTTCTTAAATCCCCCCTTGGCTGTGCTGCTTTTCAGACACCCACCTTCACCTGGGGGAAGTGTTAATGCATCATGGTCTGAGGCAGAGCTACATGATCACCTCATAGTCTTCAAGTTTGGGAATGGGGTGAAGGGGTGGGAGAGAGGGATTATAATCAGCTTTTATACCCTGTGTCCCACTAGGGCTGAGGGCCCTGCTTGTATCACACAATATGGATAGACCTTTAGTCAGTCCATTCAATTAATGAAGGATGCTCACACTATTTTACATGACAGAACTGGTACACTTTTAAGAAGTTAATTGCTTGTGTGACCCAGTGGGCAGTGTGAGCAAGGATGTTCATAAATCTCAGCCATGGCAACTTTGGCAACCTGGCAGTGAAAAACCCATCTCATGCTTTGGAGATTGCAAAAGGTGAGGTGACGAAGGTTTGTGAACTCTCAAATCATGTTACATTATTCAGATAAGCATTTTTTAAAGGCCCTATTAAAGGGTCAACACACATACATCTTATCACAGCTTCAGTATACCAATGATTTAAAGATGACGGTATTTAACAATCACAGTTTGTCTTAAGGAACAGGACAACATTCATAGCTTGACACCTGCTTGGTAATAACTTTATTGGTCCCCTCAATACACTTTTCAAATTGAGTCCCCAGAGCAGCTGTCGACATTCAGAACCACACACAAAATGTTCCACTCTTGGAGAATGTTTATTCTTTCTGAAAAAGCAATGGGACACCCCCCCAAAAAAACCACAAGAGATAAGCTGCTGAATGGAACTGGTGAAAAGGGTGGCAGGTAAGCACTGTGGTGTCCAGAAAGTAGTTTCATAGATTTGGAAGGGACCCTGAGGATCATCTAGTTCAATGCTTGCAATGCAGGAATATGAAGCTGCCCCATACAAGGATGGAACCTGCAACCTTGGCATTATCAGCACCACACTCCAACCATTTGTATCCTTGCAAATACTTCTCACCACTGAGGCCACAGGAACTCTCCGATAAGTGCCTGTGGCACTATTACAGGGGCACAGTAGTAGCATATGGTTCTACTGAGTAGTCCTAGTTTCACTCCTGGGCGAGTGATTCAGCTTTTTCAAGGTAACACAAGAGCAACATGAAAAATGGACTGACCAAATTTCAATAGAAACGAAAAAGAATGAGTGTATTGCTGGCCGCTAGAGGAGAACAAGAGTACTTTCATTTCTATAAAAACATACTGTTTCTTCAAACCCTTAGAATCAGTTTGTATATATATCTTTGGAGAATCTGTTGCTGCTATCCACAGATTCTGATAAATGTTTGGTTTATTTCCTGAATTATAGATGTTGCTATCTGGGCACTGCATTGCTCCAAATGAACTATGGTTCAAGACTTTTGGTACATCACGGGCTTCCTGCTCCTCACACTTGCGCTGCTATGAACAATATATTCAAACTGATGAGTAACTAGAGATGCCGATGGCTCATTCCTGTCCCCAATTTAATAAGAGCATAGAATTAACACGATATTTACTGCAAAGCCCAGGCACTCTGTTTGTTTCTGTAAAAGGGCCAAGCCTCTGTTTGAGCTCCCACTAAGGTGTATTCTTTCCTGAATTGTAATTAATGCTTGCAGGTAATTACAATCTAAAGCACAACTGCTTAACAATTCCCCTTCCCAAAGAAAACTAATTTTAATGCCAAGAGGAAAAGTAATATTTTAGCATAAAACAAATGTCAGAGGATGAGGCTAGCAAAGGTCATCATAATTTCTTCATAATTTCTTTAGTTAGCTAAACTGGCCTATCTTTGGTGAATCGGGATGATCATCAATAAACTGAAACCCACTGCTTCAGACAACTCTGGAAGGTGGATTGGGCTTACCTGCTTCATCTCTCTCACTCTGCCCACCCTTGGGATTTGAACCTGGGTGAGAAGAAACAAGGTTACCTTTTGTTGGGCTGAAGTATGGCTGGCGCATTTACACCCATACCCTCTCAAACAGTTTACTCCAGTGGCAATTTCAGAAGTAAATTATGTAAATTCTGTTCCTGTCTGCAGCATCATGTTAGCGTAGAGAGTAATAACAGTTCACAGCCAGTACAAAAATTAGTCGCCAGCTACATTCTACTCAGAGTTGATCCATTGAAATTAACGGACCCAGGTGAGTCATATCTATTAATTTCAGTGGGCCTACTTTGAGTGTGACTAATGTTGGATACAACCCAAAAGTAGTTTACTGCTGGGACTACTGCCCTTTGAGAGCACAAGTGCAAATGCACCTCTTATTTCATGAGAAAAAGCTGTAGGATCTTTGTGTGTTTAACACAAAAGTACCTTTCTTAGGCCTACAAGTTATTTACAAGCAATATCTAGATAAAGAAGAAAGAGCTTTGAACTGTTTTCATTACTCGTATGATAAAATTAATCAAAATGATGCAAAAATGGGCACATTTCCACACTTTCCCTGAATTTATATAATTAATGTTATAACATTCAGCTTTATATAATTCAGAATTTGAATTACCTTGGCATAGAAATTTATTTATTTATTTATGGCTCTTCTACAGATGAAATAATTTTCCTCAAATAAGAGCTGTTAGCCTACAGTATTTCTAACAATTTCATATACAATTCCATTTCAACCTCAAATGAAAATGGTGTGGGTGCCTCCCAGCTTGCCCAGGGTCCAAATGCTATTACTTTGTGCCTGTTGCCAGTTAATGCCTTGGAAGAAATTTCAACACAGGCAGCCATTGACTTGTTAACATTTGTTTTTCGGTGCTGTGACAAAGATTACCCACCCCTCTCAGTAGGCAACTGCAAAGGTTGCTCTGAGGATGATAGTGAATCAGTTCTCTCTGCCTTCATTTTCACAGCAGGTACCTACTTTATGGAGATTGAATTTAGGGTTTTTCCAGGATGCTTCTATTTCATTTAGCATGCAAAGGCTAATAATTTGTCTCAATTCAATAAAACAGAGGTTGCAAACACTCTCTCTGCTTATTTAAAGGATGGCTTTGTAATTAGTTTCTTTCAACAAGGGGGGAGGGGAACAGATAAAATATACCAAAATGGCAGCGCAGCATTTTTGCAAAGGTGTTCTTTGGGCCGGCGTATTTTGTGCCTGTCAGTCCTGAAATCTAGTGAGCAATTTGAACAGGTTGAATAGCTGGGATCTGCCCTGGTGTCTCTCAGGCTTTATTTCAGACCCTGCCCCTCCAACCCCGTTGGAAATCCCAGCTGACTTGTTCCTACATTAGAGGCATCGGTCGCATAAAAGAGTGTTGTCCCATTCAAGTGCATGCGGTTCTTGACATGCTAATAATGAAGAAAATAAGTGGGAAAATATGCCCATGTCCCTCTTCCACTTCAGGCCTGCTGTTTTATGGAAAGTTTGTTTAACCTTTTCAAATGTTAAATGCACCCTACAGCAAGGTGGTATTTTATTTTTATTAAATTATTTCTATCTAATTCATAAAATCTGTGTAGTGCTTGATGATAAAAGAAACCTGTAAGCAGTTTGCAAAAAAGGATAAAACAATAAAAGTATCAATAAAAACAGTAAAAAGCAGCTATTTAAAACATTCAAAAATAATAAAAACAATTATAAGCAAAAAAACAATTAAAACCACATATCATTCCACATATCTGGGTAGGCAGGTTTAAACAAAGCTTGTCTTTTAGCAGGCACCAAAAAGAGTACAGTGGTACCTCGGGTTACATACGCTTCAGGTTATATATGCTTCAGGTTACACACTCCACTAAGCCAGAAATAGTACCTCGGGTTAAGAACTTTGCTTCAGGATGAGAACAGAAATTGTGCTCCGGCAGCAGCAGGAGGCCCTATTAGCTAAAGTGGTGCTTCAGGTTAAGAACAGTTTCAGGTTAAGAACGGACCTCTGGAACGAATTAAGTTCTTAACCCGAGGTACCACTGTACAGCAAAAATAACTGCCTGATGCCATTAAGCAGGGAGTTCCAGATTTCTTGCAAATGCAGAGGGAGGATTCATGGCACCAGGAGCAGTGCCAGTTCTCCCAACTGAATATGGTCAAATGTGCATCCGTGGGGCAAATCATTGCGCCCTAATGCAGTCCATTATTGACTAGTGTGGGACTGGGGAGACCCAGGTTGGGGACTGCCACTGAACCAGCTGTCATTTCTCAGACTAATCTACCTCGGGTGTTCTGATGATAAAATGGGGAGGGGGTCTCTTGGACACTGCCAAGCTCCCCGGAGACTGAACTATGTAAAATATAAATGTAATTATATGGGAATGCCAGCAGATCAGATACAGGACAAGTACAGGCCGGGTGTGACCAGGCCAGATTCTATCTTGGCTAACTACAAGTTTGTTTTGTAATTTCTCATAAAGCCTCTATTATATATTGTATACCTATAAGCCGTCAGCCGTAATATTGCGCCAGAGACAGGACTCTAATCCCCCCCCCCCATTTATATCCCTTTTGCCACTTGGCTGTGTTGCTCAATCTACCATTTGATGAATAAGGAACAGTTCATTTTTTGGGCTGTTGTTCATTGATCCTATTGCTGTTCTGATGAACTATGCCAGTTTGTGCCTGTTTCCTTTCCTCTCATCTCATCGGTGCTTGTCCTGCTCACCCCTTTCATCATCCCCTTTCTCTGTTGGAGCACATTTGTACAACAGCTGTCCACACTCCCAGTTGGCTGCGGCGGCGGCGTTGAGTCAGAAGCAGGGAGGGGGCCTTGGAAAAAGCAGACCCCTCGTTTTGTAACCGTCTCAAATTTCAAAACCAGGAATTCAGCTGTACAAGCTGCAGAGCTAGTGTGACTGTGCTCTGTGTGTGCAGCCTGTGGAGATCAGATGCCCCAAAGAGCCCTAAACCGTATGCGGTATATCTCATATGATATCAGAGGTGAAAGATGCTACAAATCTCCTGTGACATTTATTGTTAAATATCTTAAAAATGAGGGGCAGTCTACATATTCAGTCCCATGTGTGTTCTTTGGGGATGCCGGAAAGAGGCCTAATTGTTAATCTTACACTCAATGGGACTCAGCCCTGCAGTTTTGTAAAATTTATACATCAGGAAGAAAGCTGACAGAACATTGCTACATTGTAAGTTGCAAGATCAGGGCAGGTTTGCTGGTCTCGGAGCTGCTCTGAACAAGCAGCCTTAACCGGTTTCTCCTGTCAAAAGCACAGTGTGAGCACAGGTGCCTTGGCTTTAAGCCAGTTTGAAATTGAGTTCACTTGAACCTCAAAAACATGAAGCAGCAACAGGGAGGCTGGAACTCCTGACATTACACCAGGGATGAGGGGAACTGATTAGAGTGGGAGTTAATCGTTTGCTCATTCTTGGAGCAGTAATTCATACAGGAGCCCTTTGGGTGATATCAGCAGGTCCTAGAGTCAAAATTCAAAAGTGGGGCTTTCCTGCATTAGAATTGTAGAGCTGTAGAGTTGGAAGGGACCCTGAGGATCATCTAGTCCAACCCCTGCAATGCAGAAATATGCGGCTGTCCCACACAGGGGTCAGAATAAGCCCCTCTTGGATCTGAAGATCTGAAAAAATACATTTTCAGATTTCCACCTGTTCACATACTACGAGAACAAATAACCATGAATCAACATTATAGCGCAATGCAAATAGTTGCTTACATACGGGAGGGCTTAAATATACTACTACTTGCACAAGTCAGCAAACATAATCAGGTGTAGCATATATAGGAAGAGTCCTATGCGCAACTAATTGTGTATATGACACTCCTGCCTTAATCTCATTCAGATCTTGACACTGCCCAGGCTGGTTTTTTATGAATATTTCTGCTTTGCTTTACAGATGGGGAAAGTTGTCTCAGATTACACACTAAATTGCACCACTAAGGCTGCACCATATTACCACCACCCAGTGCAGTTTATATTTAGAGCTGAGAATACTTTCCTAACAATTTTGTGCCAAAGAAACAAACCTTATGTAGGGATAGGGAGTTGAAGAATGTCAGCGTAGTCAGTGGTGGAGCTTCATGCTCCTGCACTGGGGGGGGGGGGTGGAGAGCAGGCGGGGCTGGTGCATGTCCTGGGGCGTGGTGTGCTGCCTGTAGGGGCGTGGTGCCCAGCGCTGGGGGGGGGGAGCAGCCGCGATGGCACCCTGCTGAGATCGCGCTGCCGGGGGTGGTGCGCTCCCCCCGAACACCTCTTCCTCTGCCAGTGAGCATAGTACGAGGTGTGGATTAGTTTGCATAATTCTTAAAACAGCATTTGAGTTTCAGTTTAATTTTTTTTTATTTACTATATTCATAGCCCTCTTTTCTAGTGTGTGTGTGTGTGTGTGTATACAGTGGTACCTCGGGTTAAGAACTTAACTCGTTCCAGAGGTCCGTTCTTAACCTGAAACTGTTCTTAACCTGAAGCACCACTTTAGCTAATGGGGCCTCCTGCTGCTGCCACGCCGCCGGAGCACAATTTCTGTTCTCACCCTGAAGCAAAGTTCTTAACCTGAAGCACTATTTCTGGGTTAGCGGAGTCTGTAACCTGAAGCGTATGTAACCTGAAGCGTCTGTAACCCGAGGTACCACTGTATTAAACAACAAGAATGCCTATTAAACCAGAACTGTTTTTAAAACAAAAGCATTGAGTGGAATTAGAAACCCTTTAAAATCAAAGGTAGGACAAAACAGTTTTTATAGGCTGCCTAAACCTAAGCAAAGATGTGAGCACCTGACCACCTTAGGGAGGGAGGAGTTACATTACTGGGGAGCTACTCCATAAAAGGCCCTGTCCCAAGCGCCTGCAAACCTGCCCTCTCTTGGTGCTGGGACATAAAACAGTGTTTCTGGTGAAGATATTGAATTTTTAGGATTGTTTGGGAGGAGGCCTTTCAGATATCCTGGACCTCAAATTGTGCTTAGAGACAAGCTGGAAGCCAGCCCCGTGGATATATGGCTGGTGTAATATGATCCACAACACACATACCAGGCAATAGTTTGGCTGCCACATTTCACATTAGCTGAATTTTCCAAGAGCGGCTGCACATTGAGCGCAGACCCTCCATGCCCCTATTTGCCAGGAACCTCCCTGATTTAAGCCACCCCAGTTTCTGATTTGATCCCAGAATGTCCCATTTTTCCTTAGGATGTCCCTACAGTCATACCTTGGGATGAATACGCTTCAGGTTGAGCGTTTTCGGGTTGCGCTCCGTTGCGACCTGGTAGTAACGGAACGCATTACTTCTGGGTTTTGCTGCTTGTGCATGCGCAGACGCTCAAAATGACGTCATGTGCAGAAGTGGCAAATCGCGACCCGTGCATGCACAGATGTGGGTTGCGTTTGCTTCAGGATGCGAACAGGGCTCCGGAACGGATCCCGTTCGCATCCAGAGGTACCACTGTATTTTCATTGGAGAAATGTTGGATGGTATGGAGTTATCCAACCCCTGAGCCAATACAGGCAATCCTGTATAGGGAAGGGTTTTTTAAAAAAAAAATTCAATGTTTTATTATGTTTTTATGTATGTTGGAAGCTGCCCAGAGTGGCTGGGGCAACCCAGCCGGATGGGCGGGGTATAAATAGTAATATTATTATTATTATTATGGAATGAGACATCCCTATTTTCATCAGAGAAATGTTGGAGGGTGCAATGGGCCTTTCCTGGGGTGCCTCCCCATTCATGGAATGCCCAGGGAGGCTCACCTGGCACCTTCATTAAATGTATTTAGGTGCCAGTTCCCAACTGTGGGGTGCATGGGTTATTGTTTTGTTTGTTATTATGGTAAGTATTTTTGTGTTTTTATGCTGTAATCCACCTTGTGATCCTCAGATCACAATGTTATATAAAGTCAATAAATAAACAAAGTACTTCATGGAGTACCATGAAGAGGGTGCATATGAAGGTATGAATCAGTGTTTGAATGGCTAGCAAGAATTGACCCTAGCCGGGGTCAGTCTCTGCTTGATGCTACAGAATATCTCAGGCAAATGTACACGGCAAGCTTGAATTGACTTTATCACTGTACAGTGGTAAAAAGGTAAAGGTAAAGGTACCCCTGCCCGTACGGGCCAGTCGTGTCCGACTCTAGAGTTGTGCGCCCATCTCACTTAAGAGGCCGGGGGCCAGCGCTGTCCGGAGACACTTCCGGGTCACGTGGCCAGCGTGACGAAGCTGCTCTGGCGAGCCAGCACCAGCGCAGCACACGGAAACGCCGTTTACCTTCCCGCTATAAAGCGGTCCCTATTTATCTACTTGCACTTAGGGGTGCTTTCGAACTGCTAGGTGGGCAGGAGCTGGGACCGAACGACGGGAGCTCACCCCGCCGCAGGGATTCGAACTGCCGACCATGCGATCAGCAAGCCCTAGGCACTGAGGTTTTACCCACAGCGCCACCCGCGTCCCTAAGATTGTACAGTGGTACCTTGGGTTAAGTACTTAATTCGTTCTGGAGGTCCGTTCTTAACCTGAAACTGTTCTTAACCTGAAGCACCACTTTAGCTAAAGGGGCCTCCTGCTGCCGCTGTGCCGCCGGAGCATGATTTCTGTTCTCATCCTGAAGCAAAGTTCTTAACCCGAGGTACTATTTCTGGGTTAGCGGAGTCTGTAACCTGAAGCGTCTGTAACCTGAAGCGTATGTAACCCGAGATACCGCTGTAGTCCCCATCAGTATTCCTGAGAACAATAACTTGTGCAGGGTGGTAAGATTCCCTGTTACAGATTTGTCGCCCTTCTCACAGAATTAGCTTCCTGTGGAGAGAGGTTGACTATTAAATCCATTTAAGTCTTTGCTGTTGATTTGTCTTCACTGTGTTGAACCACCTACAAGATCTGTGAGCTATGACTAGATGCGTACCCGCAGTATTACACGCATGTTTTGCAGTGATGCTGCACCTTGCACTTTATGAATAGGGAGAGTGTTTTGGTTCTAGTTTCCAGATGAAACAAGTAGTGTTGCACCTTGCACAAAAACACAAGACGTGCCTGTTGGATCAGGCCGGTGGCCCATTGAGTCCAACATCCTGTTCTCTCAGGAACTAACCTGATGCCTGTTTGAAGCACACAAGCAAGATGTGCACACAGCAACACTCTGCCCACCTGTGATTCCCAGGAACTGCTACTCAGAGCCATACTGGCTCTGACAGTGAATGGTCATTGTGACAAGTAGCCATTGATAGCCTTCGTCTTCCTGAATGTCTCTTCCTCTTGTAAAGCCTTCCCTGCCTCCCTATACTATGGAGAGAGTTCCATAGTATAACTGTGTGCTGCATGAATAAATAATTTCTTTTCTCAGTCCGAAATCCTCCACCATTCAGCTTCATTGGATGTCCACAAGTAATGAGATAATGAGAGAGGAAGAAAAACCATTCTCTGTCCACTTTCTCCATTCCAGGCATGATTTTATAAACTTCTGCCATGTCACCTCTTTCTTACTCATCTTTTCTCTAAATGAAAAAGATGCAAATGCTGTTTTGTCACTCCACAATATTGTTTTTGAGGTGAGCTGTACACAAATGGAGCTGTACACAGTATTCCAAATGTGGTTGCACCAAAGATTTGTATAATGGCATTATGATAGCAGCAGTTTTATTTTCTCTAGATCTCTAGACCTCATGGAATTTTCCTTTTTCATTACTGCTGCAAACTGGGCAGACATCATCATCAAGCTATCCATTATCATAGAATTCTATGATTCTGTGATTCTATGATTATGACTCTAAGGCCTTGTTCCTGGTCAGTCACTGCCCATGCAGACTCCATGAGCATATTTGTGAAATTAAGGTTTTTGCCCTGATATGAATCACTTTACACTTGTTTACACTGAAACTACATTTGCCATTTCACTCAGTTTGGAGAGGTCCTTCCAGAGCTCTTCATGATCACTTTTGGTTTTAACAACCCTGAACATTTTAGTATCATCAGCAAACATGGCCACCTCAGCGCTCACCCCTAACTCCAGATCCTTTATGGACAAGTGAAAAGGCACACGTCCCAATATTGATCCTTGGGGAATTCCACTTTCTACATCTCTCCACTGGGAGAACTGTCCATTTAGTCCTACTCTCTGCTTCCTCCTACTAATTCCTAATCCGCAAGTGAACGTCTTCTCTTATACTCTTTGTCAACTGGATCACCTCTGTGCACATTCTTGTTTTTAATCTTAAAGAGTGCTAATAGTTCCTTGATACAGGACTTACTTGTGCAGAAGTCATGCTGGTTCTGCTTTAGCAAGGCTTGTTCTTGCTTGGTTAACCTATTTTTAACAATAATTTCCACCAGTTTTCCTGGGACAGACGTTAAACTAACCAGTCTATAATTTCCAGGATCCCCGCTGGATCCCTTTTTATTAAAAATGGTGTTAAATTTGCTACTTTACAGTCTTCAAGGGACAAGTTACACATTTTTTTCTTAGAAGATCATCAATTTCACATATGAGGTCTTCAGGAACTCTCATGTAGATATCATTTGGATCTGGGAATTTGTCAGCTACTACTTTGTTTATTAATCTGCCCAGAACTTAATCTGTCATTACCACTATCTGCCTCAATTCCTTAGACCCCTTGCAAAAGTTAGTTCAGGCAGTGAGATCTGCCCTATAGCTTCTGCTGTGTGTCGGGATCTCAACACGCAGAGAAGATAATCTGCATTCTGTTCTTCTGGGCCCATAACCAAAAATGTCGGGATCTCCGCTCAGCCAAGCTGATAAAGCTCATTTTCCTCTGGCCGAGTCTTTTGGAATTGCCTCTGACGTGATTAACGACCTGAGCCTTTGATGAGGCCTCAGGCACATTCCCATCCAGCAGAGAATCAAAGCAGCACGTGGAAGTGATGAGATTTATGGCTACATTGCAAAGAGTTTTATTTTCCTAACTATGCAGACAAAAAACACATCCTCTCTCACAGAGCAGAGAACAACTGAAATAAAGGAACAGGAAAACACTAATATCACATCCATCTCCCGTGAAACTTCCAACAGTATGGGATGTGTGGAATGTAAACAGAGTCTTGTGACTCCAAAGCACTGCTCAGTGACAAACAGAAACTAACACTGTGAACATTAAGAAGAACCTGCTGGATCAGGCCCAAGGCCCAGATGGTGTGATCCAGGCAGCATATAAAGCCAGACCTACTCATCTTCAGTGATAGAACTGTTTTAAATGCCGTACATTTAAAACACAGTGATGGCTTCCTCCAAAGAATCCTGGGAACTTTAGTTTGTTAAGGGTAGAATCATAGAATCATAGAGTTGGAAGAGACCACAAGGGCCATCGAGTCCAACCCCCTGCCAAGCAGGAATTGGAATTGGTACTGGAATTGTAGCTCTGTGAGGGATCCCTTAACAACTCTCAGCCCTCTTAACAAACTGCAATTCCCAGGATTCTTGGGGGGGGGGGAGGGAGCCATGGTTGTTAAAGTGGGGTAAGAAGGCTTTGAAGGCTAGACCATTTTCTAGGCCAAAATCTCTTCTGTAGGTAGCTCTGCTCATGTTGCATCTAAATGCCAAAGTCCCGGGCTCCAAGTTGGTGTGAAACCAGCTCCCATCTTCATTTAAAGGGAGGTGGTAGAGGAGAGCTCAGACGGGATTTTTGATTCCCAGGCTTACCTTGTGGAAGAGACTTTCTAATCAGTGATTAATCAGGCATATGTGTCTGTGTGGGAGAGCTCTGTGTTGCAGGAGGGAACTCCTACAGCACCCCGGTCATGTATCATTTGAAAGGCAAATGCACTCGGTTACCAAGGGAACATGAGAAAGGAAGGGACTTCCCTCGCTGGAGTGACTCGTGCTCTGATGCTGCTGAGAAAATCGCTCCACATTTTTTTAAAAAAGGAGTCAAAGCTGTGACTAAGCAACAGAAGTTATGTAAAGTGCAGGGGAGGGCCTGCTAAATCCTATCCCGGGGGAGCACATGGGGGCTTTCCACCTACGGGGTGTTAGACAGCTGCTGTGACATCCTTACTCAGAGGGAGTAAGCCCTTTGATCATGTCATTGGGGAAAGGAAGCACAGATCATGTTTGGAGGAAAGGAAGGTGCTCAAAAGGGGGTGTTCTTCCTAGAGGGTTGCCAGTAAAGGAAGCTGTTGCCCACAGGAAGCCCAAGTGTGTGTACCTGGGACAGAAGCTTGGCTGAAATGTCATCTGGCCAATTCTTTTTAGCCATGCAGATGTGTGTGTGTTTTGGCCCCACAGATAGACAATGGGTCATTTAAAATTCACATCTATTAACATAAAGAAATGCAAATGATGATAGGCAAGGGGGTTTTTCAGCTTGGAGTTGGTGGCAATCCTAACAGATTTTGGGAAAGGCTCAAAACGTTTTGCTGTTTGCCAGTCCTGGATCCTACTGACCTCTCATTGCTTATACTGTCCCCTGAGCGCTAGAGCAATATGTAGTGCTGCATCAGCTGTGTCTGCATGTGTGGTGACTGGAGAGAACCAGTGTGCTTCTATAGACTTGGACGTGGGACACAGTTGTGTGTCTGTGTGACTGGTGGGCCTGCCTTCAGAGCTCATGATATGCTGCCCTGAGGATGGCTCAGCATTAGAGGATGGCTTGTCCAATGAGGATGAAGCGACCTTACAGCGCATGGTCAAGATCACTTAATGGGAGTTGTGTACAACTAACAGGGGCAGCCCCGGGTACATGGTGCCACTGTAGGCAAAATGCTCTGTCCCCGCCCCCGACCCAGGTCCCCTCCCTGCCCCGCCATCACGCCTGTGCTGCTGCTGCTGTTGCTCCCGCCACTCCAACTGCACCCTTGCCCATGGCTGCCACCATGGCAAATTGCTTTCCATCACCCCATGGAAGTGCCAGCCTTGACTCCTGATATGCTTCAGCTACCCTGTCATATAATCAGGGAGGTAGGATTTTTCCTTTTTATCATGTCAATGTAGGTCTGTGGGTAAACTAGAGATTCTGAACCACTTTAGTGATTTAGGGTTGTGTTAGATTTTCCAACTTAATTCAGGTAGATTGTGAGGCACAGTGTTGCTATAGGCCTAGGAAAGATCAAACACAAGTAGGGCCTCACTGCTCTACAGTTCCCACTCTGGAAATGTTTCAGAGCTCATTGTGGAAATTGCTAGGAAGTTCTCAATAAGGGAAGCCTATTTTGTCCCTTTATTTAAAAGCCTAAACTAGCAGCTGTGAAAGAGTTGCTGTTACACAATACCTCAACTCATTGATGAAATATACTCGGAGTTGAGTGTGAATTTCATGCTCTTTATTCAGCTCATAATAGCAATGAATGAATCTTTCCCCAAAACATCTAGCTATATATACATTATTTACACAATGGCGTGATTGGCTAATTCAGGGCTGCTCCTGTAGGCCAATCAGGTTGCTGATTCACTTTCACCTGGAGCTAGATTGGGTGGCTCCTGCGGACCAATCAAACTGCTGCAGTCTGGATCCTATTGTTCTAAGATTCAGCTCAGTACATAACAATTGATAAAACTTGTTCCGGTCACAAATTTTATACCAGTGGTTTTGCCTTGATATATGTGTATAAGCATGATCACATGTGTGCATTGCTCGACTATTACAAAAACTTCTATCTACACATTACTGCAGGGGTAGCCTGCCTGATTTCCACTAGATGTTGTACTACAACTCCCATCACCCTTGTTCATCAAATTTGCAGGTGACATGAAACTGGGAGGGTAGTTAATACCTCAAAAAATAGAACCAGGAATCAAGATGACCTTAACAGATGGGAAAACTGGGCCAAAGCTAACAAAATGAATTTCAGTAGGAACAAATGTAATGTTCTACACTTAGGCAGGAACAATCAAATGCACAAATATAAGATGGGCGGCACCTGGCTTGACAGCAGTACATGTAAAAAAGATCTAGAGGTCTGAGTAGGTCAACAACTTAAGATGAGTCAACAGCTCAACTCCCACACATGTTTTCAAAGAGGCCTAGGAAATATTAAATGCACAGTAAATGAATGAACAGTAGTGTGCTTATTGATGACAACATTCAACATTTCAAGTTTAAAAAATCTAATTTTGACCCCCTGCACCCAGTTTCAAGAGCACCAGGAAAAATATAAAGCATATTGTGATACAGTATCTAACATCAATATTGAGGGAACGCATTGAAACATGTTGCATACATTTGCAATGTTATTCTCCAGTTAAGGTAATTGCTCAACCCTGCACCTGCTTTCAAAATGTCGGGGTAGAGAAGCAAAACATATCATAGTGATCTATGCTTTGGAGATGAATAGATTGGACTGAAACTTGGTATACACATTTAGAATCCTGTTATGAAAACCATCTTCAGACTTGAACTTGACCTGTTTTCCACAGAGCCTCAAGCCTGGCAATCAAAAAGAACTTACCTGTCCTAAGATATCTGCACCTGACTTGTCACTTAAACCATGTTGCACTGCATGCAGTTGAAATGTTAACATTCCAGGAATCCTGTCCTAAGCCGGCCTTGGACTAGAATGGCAGGTTTGTACATGTAGGAGCCAAATACATGATATAAATAAGATGTTGGGTGCAAGCATTGCCTGCATCACGTCATGCTTAAATTGGGCCCCAGAAGCAGGCATGGCCTCTAAAACACTGTTTTACTAATATAAAAAAGTAGGGATTACCAAGATTGACACCTATGTTATCACCCATCAGTTTTGGAAGAGTTCTTTCTACTGGGAATAATTTTGGCAGTGTAGTTCAGTATGCTACCATCAACTTTTATGAGCAGATTTCCAAACTGTTACACACATTTGTGGTCTCTGCCTCTCCAATGTGAAGCTTTGAAGGAAGTGTTAGCAATAAATTTGTGTGACACTACATTCATCCCCATAGCAACACATGCTGCACTCAGCGTTGGCAAGCTCACTCTTTTAGGTGCCATTTAAGGGTTGCAGAATGAATTAAAGAAGGGATGGAGCCACACTGTTCAGATTTCAAATGGCCTCCATATATGGGTGATATGGAACAAAGGAGGTTGTGTCAGGTTTATTGTAGGAGTATTTGACCACCCTGGGATGAAAACAAATAATACAATGGCAACAGTGCTTCTGGCATTCTTGGTTTATCTGTCTGTCTAATGGACACACATTTTTCACAGCTATGCTGCATGGAAAGACCTGCATGATGTAAAAAGAGCACAAAAACATATATGTGGAGCTGTCAGTTCTGAATGCAGAGACGTCTGTTGTCACATGGAAGCCATTTAGGAAGATCTTTGTTTCTGCTTGCCTAGAAACCTAGAGTTTGGATCACAGCCAGTACATTCAGTGGTAAAGACAACTATAGAAGCTGTTGCATGAAAACAGAATCTGGAATACTGCTGAGTGTTTCCTTGTGGAAATCTAGGCAACTAGGTATAACATCTGGTCAGTGTCCTAATTAATATATTGGGTGCAATGACTAGCTGGAATTTTTGGTGTATATAAATCAGAAAGAAAATGTGAAACATTTCATGTAAATAGAATTGCTTATGTGAACCTTTTGTTGAAAACCACTTTTTTCACAATCAAGTGGTCTATGCATTTTGTTAAATAAATAAATCCTGTAAGATTGAATGAAGTCCTGAAGCAAGAACAAGGGAAGATGGAGCCCTTAAATGTGAATCTTCATTAAACCATGCAAATTATCATGGCTTCAAGGACCTGCTTGGTGGTTAGATTGTTTTGCTGTTCAAGAGAGTCAGGTTCAGGTATTGGCTATGCTGCAAATTTCCTATATGTCATGACCCTTACCCTAGACAGCATCTTCGACTGAATGAGGAGGAGGAGGCCAGCCAAATCAGAAGTACCAGCAGCAAAGGCCACAGAAGAGCCAGAGTCACAGTCTGTCAACCAAAGCACTATGGAACAGGAACCTACAGAGACCACAACCTCTGAGCCTAAGGTTCCTTTTCACCTGGAATCACATGTTCTTCATAACTGGATTTCAGGGAACAAACAAGGAGAGAACTGATGGAGAGGGTTGGACTCCAGGCCAGGAAATGGGTCCTCTGAGCTCGATATGCTCCATGAGGAAGGACCTGAGAGCAGCAGCCTGGAATGAGATGGATAAAAGCCTCATTTGGATTCCAGACCTAGGGCGCAAGCAAACATTGGTTTAGTCTGTCTTTCTTCCCCTTATTTTCTTCTTTTTATTAGTGCTTTCAGACAACTTTCAGACAATTCCTGCAGGGATTTGTTGTTGGGTTTTTTCTAGTTTTCTGGTTTTGGGTCAGACAAAGAAAATACATTTTGATTCTTCATAACACTAATTCCGCACTTGGGTTTTGCCCTCCACTTCCCACCTGATTTGTGATGTTGAGGTGGGTGTAGTCTGGACTTCTGAACCACCCAGATTCCTCCTCAGCTCCCATTCAGATTCTAAGATAGTCATTAAAAAAACCCTTCAGCGTTTTGTTTCATGCTTTGAAAGTAAGTCTTGGGTTATTCCAGGACTGGCAGGACATGCCCAGCCACATCTGCCTTGCAGGGCATGCAGGCGACCTTCCCTTGTAGCTTCTCTGCTTTTGTGGTGAATGAAAGAGCTAAGATTGTGTTTAACCCCCACACAAGTGGAAAGTGGTTTCCAAAGGGTATGGGAAAGGCTAAAGCTGGAGGCTGCAGTTCTAAGATTACTTGCTTCCCAGTGAATTCAGTAGGGCTTACTTCTGAGTAGAAGTAGTTAGGATTGCAGTACAGGTACCTCTGCAAGGAGGGGAGGGGAGGAGCTGTGTGGCCAAGAGGGGGAGGGGGAAATGTGCACCCCTCTATGGGTGTGGTTGCCTTGAGACATGTTTCTCCCCCATGACATTGCAATGGAGAATCATGTATGGTGTGAACACATCACTGAAACCCATTAGTAAGAAAATCAGGAAAACTCAACAGTAAAAAGGTTTGTGTCTGTGTGCTGGGAGTTCTTCAAGGACTTGAAACTGCAACCTTACCTCCTGGACTGCAGTCTGGTGTACCCCATACGCTCCTCCTCAAGGTCAAGTAAGAACAGCCATACAACGGAGACTCCTTGGGTACAACAGGGGGCAGCTCTGGGGCTTCTCCAGAGGCCCTGAAAAGCCTTCCTATGCCCAGACTGCTTGAACTCCTGATTTTGCCTGAGATGCCAGTTTCAAACACTATGGCATCCCCAACCCCCTCTCTTTCCTAATCTCATTCCAACTAATTGTCCTCTACACACACACACACACACACACACACACACGCTTCCCTTCTGCTGTTTCCACTGGAATTGCTGTTCCCTCGCACAATATACCTGTATCTTTCTCTGAGAGCCATGCTATGTGTAATTGCAATAATCTTATCTCCATTTCCCTCTTTTGTTTCCCTGTGTGTAAACTTCTCAGGACAGAGACCTGTGGTATATTTTCTTTGTGAAATGGTGTGCACATAGGGGTGCTTAATTAATTAATAACAGCACAACCTTCTTTCAAGGGTGATACTGATAGTGGAGCCTCCTGTATTCAGACCAACGATAGTTCAAGGTCATGGGTGGAAGGTTTAATATCAGATGATGCTCTTCCTTAGCTTTGATCTGAGATTTTTGTTGCCTAGTTTTGTATGAGATTTTTAAATGCTTTGATTATATGTTATCTATATACATTGCAGTCAGACAGTTGATAAGATCAGTAGAGTAGTATTGCCACATGGGCCACTTAAAGTACCCTGACTAGAGAATTTTCCTCCACCCAACTAGATGTATTGAAACTCAACCTCATTACAAGCCAATGAGTAAGTTAAATTTGCATACATTTGAAATAGCTACCACATTCCAGCCTATCATTCTGTTCCTTCATCTCTATGAGTAAAGAAACTGTTGCTTGTTTATGATACAGTGATAACTATGATTAGGCAAGATGTTGGTTGACACTGACTTAATTTAGGTGATCAGAAGGATGTTCGTATATTGATGCTAAGCAGAGGGCTCAGATGGAGGCTACAATTCAGTAGAGGTGTAATTTAGAGGATTTTCCAATAGTACAGATAGTAGGAATCATGTACCCCTCTTGAACTCTGCAGTTAGGGGAGGGGATGGAATATCTGCTGGGACAGTAAAGGTAAAAAGGTAAAGGACCCCTGGACGGTTAAGTCCAGTCAAAGGCGACTATGGGGTTGTGGCACTCATCTCGCTTTCAGGCCAAGGGAGCCGGCGTTTCTCCACAGACAGCTTTCCAGATCATGTGGCCAGCATAACTAAACCACTTCTGGCGTAACGGAACACCGTGACAGAAACAAGAGCTCACGGAAATGCCGTTTGCCTTCCTGCCGCAGCAGTACCTATTTATCTCCTTGCACTGCCATGCTTTTGAACTCCTAGGTTGGCAGGAGCTGGGACAGAGCAATGGGAGCTCATCCCGTCACAGGGATTTGAACTGCCAACCTTCCAGTCGGCAAGCCCAAGAGGCTCAGTGGCTTAGACCACAGCGCCACCCATGTAATGCATGATGATGTAGTTCATCCCAGTGAATAGGGAGCTTGTGCTTTTTCCAAGTACAAGCAAAATCTCAGTAAGGAAGTGTGTTCTTCTGACAATGTAAGGAGTCCCGGAAGCAGTGAAAAATAGCACATTTCCAGAAAAGGGAATGCAGAGGCAGCTGTACCGCAGAGGAAAGCCCTCTCTTGTGCTCCCACTCCCAATGCACCAGACAATTGGAATCTGAGCGATTAGTCACTGCAATAAAGCCCAGTTTTTTTCCTCCACAGCAAAGCTTGCCCTCCCCCCTCGGCAAACAGTCTGAATACTTAATTGGAGTTCCTCACACCTCGAGATGTATAGTTTTAAATGAAATGACAGGGTGATCAAAGCACCAGAGTTGGAACCTGGGAGCTGCAGGTTGCTATGGAGCTTCCAGCTTTAGAATTAAAAAAGAAGGAGAATGCATGTGCACTCACTATGGATGCTTACAGTATACATATGACAATGAAGTGGAAAAGAACAAGGCAGCCTCCAACTCTGGCGCAGGCTCAGGTGGGGCAAGTTGTATCCACCCCACTTAAGTATCCACGAGATGCCTATCCATTGGATATAGAGTGGGGAGAGAATTTTAGGAATTCTGGGATTTTAAAATTATTGTTTGTGAAATGCTTTAAGAGCCACTAACGAAACTAGCTATTAAAATACTGTGTTATCACGGAATTTTAAAATCCAAATATGTCCTTTTACCTTCTAGCTGGTGAACATTAGCATTACTGTTTAATGTTTTACAGATGGAAAAACTTGAGGACATAGATAAAAGTGTATGCACTGAACCAGAAAACCTTGCAGCTGGGTTCAAGAAGCACATACCTGTGTACAGTCCCACACATACTAGTTTGCCAAATCTAAGCTTTATTTACTTGCTTAAATACTATATTTTTCATAGCTTTTTAGACAATTATTATCTCCCAGACTGGCTCACAACATTAACAAAAATGAGATATAGTCCTGCCATTAAGCTTCCAAAGGAGAGGAGGGGAAAGGTAGAGCAATTTCTCCTCAAGGGCAGAACAAAGAAAGCATTTATATGGACCTCAGGCAGGCTGATCTTCCCTTGCAGATGCTATTTTTTGAATGGCAGTAAATGCCTCTTTTCCCTTTGCAGGTGGATGGGCTCAGAGTTTCCTTTCTCCGTTGCTTCTCAGCTCCAGGGGAACTAGCATGTGGAGCCGAGTGTTCTTTCTGGCAGAGACAACTCTCTGCAGTTGTTGTTTCTTTGGCCAGTGGTTGGAGCCAAATTGATTAGAGTCTTCTTCTGCAGAAATACCTCCCTATATCATTATGCCTGTGCTTTACAGTCTTCTGGGTAGGACCTTCTTGTCATTCCACAAGTGAAGCATGTTGGGCAAAAACTCAGGACAGGGCCTTTTTAGTGGTGGAGCCCGGCTGTGGTGGAGCCTGCCCCACCCTTTGGGTGCATTTTACCACTTGAGTGTTTGGTAGAGGAGAGTTCAGATGGTGAGGCCAGCTGCAATTGTATTGTCATCTTTTAAACAGAGCAGGCTGAATGAGAACATGATGATAATTAGTCTTGTTTTTTTGTATTGTAATCATGGGCATAGCCAGGATTTTATGGGGGGGCAGAACTTTGTTAGAGGGGAAGGACTTTAGTTAGGGGGAGCAGAATCAATGTGATTGGTCAGTTATTTGTATTGCTATTATATTTCTATTGCATTTCTATTGTTTAACTTGATGGGGGGCAGTTGCCTTCCCTGCCCTGGCTTGGCTACGCCCATGATTGTAATGGATGTTTATTGAATTGAATTGTTTTGTTTTATGGTTTTATCTGCTTTCATATTATTGCGTAATGAAAGATAAGATAGAATTTCAATAAAATAAGGCAAAAATGTTTCTGTTCACCCAAGTTTTTGACCATTAATCTAACGGGTTTTAGACATATATATGGTCTCTTTTTCATTTATCCTTTTTTTTTAAAAAAATCAATCTTTATTGGTTTATAAATTGGTTTATAACTTCCGGGTTAGCGCCATCAGCAATGGCGGAGTTCCTCTGACCGAGAGGAACCCGCTCCATGAAAATCGGGTCTTGCCGCCGTGGCGAAGGTGGAGACCCTCTAAAAATCCCAGGCGGAGGAAGCCTGGGAACGTGGGATTCGGCTGACACCAGGAGCGCCTCCCCTACTCACAGGGAAACCCTTTTTCGGGGATCCGAAGCGACGTGGGGTGAGTGGCGCGGTGTTTTGAATCAACCGCTACTTTTACTGAGTGAAGCCGCACAGCCGTTGCCGGAGAGCGCTGACTTTTTCCTGTGAACAATTGGACTCTAAACAAGTACCCGTGAGTAGAACGGAAAATTGGATTAAGAAACATTTTAATTTGGCACTGAAGCGGGAAGGCTCTAAACAGGAAGTCCGCCTCCCGTTTTTTGTAAATAGATTGAAGCAAAAACTTTGTAAGCTAAAGTCTGGAAAGTCGTATATAAAGGTCTAAATTTCCTTCAGTTATTACCACCAAAACCCCTCTTGGAAGCAGGAGAAAAGGGGGGGAATTTTTGACTGTTTAAGCCTGCAGGAGAGAGAGTAAAGAAAGATAAATTTCCACCGTCTCAAACCTGGGAACGGGGTGTCAGAGACAGAAATTTATGGGGAAGTTCATCGACTGTGAATGGAACGTCTTTCGACAGATAGTAAAAAAAGAGAAACAAATTGACTCCAATGTTGCTTCTTGCATTCAAAAGAAACAAAGTATTTGAAAAATGAAAGTAATTTTCTTTTGTTGGTCCTGCTTTCAAAAGATGGATACAAATAGAAATTGTCTCCTCTAGAGGGAGCTTGTTAATTTGTTGCCGGAGTCGATCTGGGGATTTCACAGCTGTAAGATTAGGATCGTGAGACCAGACTCTGACCTTGAATAAAAATGTGTTTAGAAGAAGTTTTGGTGCTTGCTTTTTGCAAGACAAGCGCTTTGCTGGAGCAGATGCATGAGAAGATGGATTTGATGACTGTTGCAGTTAAAAACTTTGGACAAACGGCGAATACCCATATAGAAACCATTCAGGAACCAGCCCAGGAACTTGTTTTGACAGGGCAAGCGCAAGTGCAGAAGATAATGGAGGAGGTTGCTGTTGAACCTCAAGTAACACAAATGGAGAGATCCAAGGCCTTGCAGGAGCATAAGCCGCTGTTCTTGAAGTTTGAATCTGGAGTGGACCGGGGGGGTCTGGAGTTGTGAGGGCTCTTAATTTTGGAAGGACTTTGAAACATGCTTTTAAATACTTTCTGGATTACAGTGTTGACTGTGGGGAATGGGACTGTGGGGAATGGGCTGATCTGCTGAGGAGAGATGGAGATATTTTTGGATTGGAGTCCTCCCGAGACCTACCCCCCAATGAGAAAGGAAAGAAATTAAGAAAAAGATCAACAAAAGACAAAGTAAAGTGCAGGTATAAACAAGAAGAAGATCTGCAGAAGGGACATGGAAAAGACTTAAGAGCCTCGGACATAAGATCACCAGGTTGATGGACTAGATGGAATGGACAAGAAGGACTGACAAAACCCGAGACCAGGAAGAAGAGACGTTGGATGAAGATTGGAAGAAAGTTTTTTAAAAAATTATTTTGAGAATTAGTGTAAAATTAACGAGTATTAGGAAAAATGTTGGAATGAAACTATTTGGCTTTAGTAGAAATGATATAAGGAGTTATGTACATTAAGTTTTAAGTTTTAAGTTTTTTGTTTTTTTAATGGTAAGATAAGGTTAAATAAATTAAGGTAAATTGAATGACAGAATATAGTGAAAGATGGAAATGATTTGTTGAGTTAATTAAAAGGTTAGATTGTTAAGATAAATTATATAACAAAAATTGAGAAAGATGGAAAGAATTTGCTGAAACAATTAATTAAATTAGAATACAAAAAGGGAGGTGTGAGGAGGTCGATGAAACAAGTAAATGAAAGATAAAGATATGGAACATTGGATGTGTGTTTTAATGTTATTGTGTTTTGTGCTTTTTTTGCTGTATTGTTTTTTATGCTTTTCTTTTTATGTATTGTAATGTATGCTTTGTCAAATTTTTTGTTCTTTTCTTTTTCTCTTTTTTCTGTAATTCTTAAACTTTTAATAAATATCATTTTAAAAAAATATATAAATGACACAGACACACAGAGAAAACAAAAAACACACAGCACATAACTCACAAAAAAGAAAAAGAAAATAAAACAGTACAACACGAGAACACAAAAACATTTCAGCCATCGACTTCCAACCTCCTTGGTGTGGGTTCTTTGTTTCCTTGTTACTTGCCTCTATTTTTCAATAAACTTAGCCTGTATTATATCTTATTTGTGTTCTTTATACCTTATGCAATTCCAAGAGTTATTCAAAGCATTCTAAGTTTTAATATGGGGACAATGTTCTTTTAAATATTGCCTATAAATCTCCCATTCCTTTTTAAACTTTTGGGTCGATCTATCCCTGATCTTTTCCATCATATTCTCTAGTAACATTTTGTCTCCTTTCCACTGCATGGCAATCAGCATCCTTGCTACCGTTGTTGTGTACAAAAAAATCTCTCTTGGAATGTCTTATGCCATAAGAGGAAGGCTTCTGCCTTTTTGATAAACATTGTTTTAAACAATTTTTAAAATTCATTATATATAAGTTCCCAAAAGTTCTTTCTTTTTTTGCAACCCCACCACATGTGGTACATCATTCCCTCTAGCTCTCTACACCTTCAGCATAAATTTGAGTTGGTTTTGTACATTTTGGCCAATTTGCTGGGGGTGATGTACCATCTGTATAGCATCATTTATCCTTTTAGTGGGGTGGATTGAGTTCCATCTCCTTTTTATATATATTATAGATATATATTTAGGGTTGGGTTTTTTGCTTTTTATACTTGGCTTTATTTTTATTTCCCCCCCCCCCCCACTTTGTAAGTCTCATTGGGCTCCATCTTATGAAAGTTAACCTGCTTAGGTTGAGAAAGCAGCTAGGTAATTTACCCTCATGACTCACAATGAAGAATGAAGAGGGGAGAAGTTTGGAAGGTTATTTTGTCCCATATTGCTACACTGAAGGAAAGTGAAGAAAGAAGAGTTGTCTTGTTTACTTTCTGATGGATAGTAGAGTGGGTATGAAAATGAATATTTGTAATGGTCTGATGTCTGTCTAGTTCCCATACAGAAATGTAATAGGAGGGTTCCTCTCCCACACTTACAGACTCCAGAAAACCAAATATTTAATTGGGCTCTGTTTCCTCCTACAAGGTGATCCCCAGATATGGAAGAACACCTTACAGTCTTTCAGCTGTTCCCTTTTCATTTGTAAATCCATTGCCTCTGCTAATCAGAAAATATTTTTTACATCCACACAGGCATTTCCCACTATGGTTTGCCATTCTTACTATATAAAAAAAGCTGTGATTAAAACTAGCCTCTTTGTTGTCAGGGTCTGAAATCTGAAAGCAGTTTATAATGGTTGCTAATTCTTGTAAACCATTATAGACAGTGCTGGGATCATAGATCTGATTTGCTGCACTGTATGTCTTCGGGAATATTGGAGGAAGTGGTGTGTTTTAGCAAAACACCTTTCCCCCAATATTTTAAATCACTTCCTATTAAGCTGCTGCATGCTTAGTGTAAGCTCTGCCTAAAAGCAATTGTTTCACTGGGCCATCCTTTTATAAAGTCATTTCCCACTCTCTTTTCATGAGAGTGCTGAAGACTGTTGGCATTTTTGTAATATTTGTTTACTTGCACTACGTAAGTTGGGCATGATGTCAGACTTTAAAACAGCTTCAGTTAAGTCTGCCTCTTCCCTACCATCAGCAAAACCCAAAACTTCCCTGCCTCCTTCACTGGCTGCATTCAAACCCAGAGCTTTCTCTCCCCCACCCCCACTGCCCCCAAATCCTCGGCAAGTGGGTTGTGGCTCTAGCTGGTAAAGATCTACTCAGTCTACTCCGAGTAGGACTTAGTTGAATACAAACCATAGTAAGAGCTGTTTGACAGTGGAACGTACTCTAACTTTGTTTCCCTTGTAACAAACGACATAAATGTATGTTTTTTTGTTGTTGTTTAAGTTTAATAAAGCATTTTTTTAAAGAAAAGAAAGAAAGGTGGGCTCTCCTTCATTGGAGGTTTTTAAGCAGAGGTTGGGTGGCCATTGGTCATGGATGCTTTAGCTGAGATTGAGATTGCAGGGGGTTGGACTAGATAAGCCCTTGGTGTACCTTCTAATTGTACAATTCTGTGATTCTATGAAAGACCTATACAGCTTGGGACCATGATGCCTGAAAGATATTCTCTCTCTCTGTCTCTGTCTCTGTCGCACACATGCCCCAACATACTGTGTATTTCGCAGGAGAGGATGCAAATGCCATCCTGTTGGGAGGTCCATTCCACCCAGTGTCACAACAGGGCCTTTAATGTGTTGGCACCTCTCCTTTAGAGTTCTCTCCCATTATATATCAGACAGATACCTTCTCTGTTTTCTTTTCAGCTCCCACTAAAAACATTCCTTTCAACTAGCCTTCTAAATAACATTTTTTATTCCAGTTGGTATCTGAATTCTTGGATCTGAATTGATTTTATGTATATGCAATTGTTGTTTTTTAATTGTTTTATATATCCAATTGTTTCAACTGTTTTTATGTATGTTTTTACTATATTGTAAATCGCTTTGGGATGCCTCGTGGACTGCCATCATCCCTAGCAAACAGGGCCAATGGTCAGGGGTGATGGGAATTATAATCCCAAAACATCTGGAGGGCCAAGTTTGGGGATGCCTGCTTTATGCTAAATCATATCATCAGAAAGTATACTAGAAATAAAAAGTATAAGTTGTTTGCTGCCTTCATAGATTTATCCCCTGCCTTTGACTCCATTAATCGGAGCAGATTGTGGGAGAAACTCCTAAGCACCAAAACAGAACATAGACTCCTCCTGTTGATCCCAGAGCTGTACAGCGATACTGACACGAGAGTCAGAGTGAGCCTAAATGGCTGCTTGTCTCAATATTTCAAGTCAACTAGTGGTGTAAAACAAGGCTGCATTTTAGCCCCCTTGCTTTTCAACTTTTACATCAATGACATGGTTCCACGTTTATCCTAAGCTCACTCCCCCTTTCTGGTACGTGGAAACAGGAAGGTGTTCCGCCTGCTGTATGCAGATGATATAGTCCTTTTATCTCTTTCCTGTCTGGGCCTTAAAAACAAAAATCATGATCTTCAGAAAACGTAGCCCCCAATATAAATGGACCCTTGAGCACCATGATTTAGAGCAAACCTGTGTTTTCAAATATCTTGGCGTCCTTTTTAGTGAAACATCGACTTGGAAGCAGCACATCAAGGTGGTGAAAACCAGAGCACAGAGAGAGATGGGGGCTCTGGTGAAATTTTACTTCACGAAGGGCAGAAAAATATTTGGCTGTAAAGTGATTCCTCAAATGCTTTATGGAGTTGAAATCTGGGGCAAGGATGAGAGTGCTATTAAAGGGTAAGAAATGGTGCAAAACCAATTTCTCTTTTCCCTACCCAAGGGACCAGGAGCCGCACTCTTACGCACAGAAGCTGGATGGCCAACGTTAACTGCAAGAGCTAATTTTACCGGATTTAATTACCTGAAAAGACTGTCCTCCATGCCTTGCGAGCGCTTGCCAGCCCTTTGCTATGCGGATTTGGAGAACAGCCAATGGTAGAAATCTAACACCCAATATTATTTGAACTTACTATTTCCATAAACTAGAGGAGATTACATCCACAGACAAACGCCAGTTAAGGGATTGGTGCCACTGGACAGAACCGCTACTTGATCTGCAAGCGATCAAATCCTTTAAATGCTCTCCTTGGCTTCCCCTTCTAAAAATGGTCCATTTTAGAGCCAGTTACCTGTTGAATCTCTGGCCAGCCTCACTTAGATTCACTTTTACTGAGCTGTGTTTTCAAGCTTTGCCCTCTGCTGTCCTAGACAGATGATATCTTCTTCTTCTTCTTCTTCTTTGGCGATCACTCGTAGCCGAGTAAGATTGTCTTCCATAGACACAGTTCTAACAATGAGTCCGTAAGTGACTGTGGAGGCCAATTCTGGACCCACACGTCCTTCCACAGTGGGGACATTGGTTTCAGATGATATAACAGGGTACTGTATGAAGACAGACTTTGTATATGTGGGCAACCGCAGGTGGAAGACATCTTGCATTGTTTACTATTTGGCCCACTATACAGTGGACCCAGGAGGCGATTTCTCACCTTACCTTACAGGAAATATGTCTTTCTCTGGCAGAGAAGGTCCTATGGCTTCTTAGCAATGCAAACATTCAGTGACTCATAAAGTCACCCTTTATGCTTTGGTGACCAAAAAGATCAGAAAGAAGACACTGGACAATCTAGCAGTGCACTGTAAGGGAGGCGCAAAGATCTAAATAGAGACTCTTATTTGTGGTGCAACAGCTCTTTTGCTTGTATTTATTTTTTATTCCAATTTGTCATGGCCAATGGCTAGTACAATAAAGTTATTTGGATTGGATTGGAAAATACCTAATAATAAATCAGTAATGATAACCCAGTAGATTATTTCTTGTTTGCAGTATTCACTTTAAATTTTCCCTTGATCACATTTAGAAATACAAATATAAAGTCCATTGAAGGACTGTAATATAGGGAGAAGGGGGCATTTCATCTAGCTTGCAAAATTAATAAGCTGAAACCCTGGAAGACCTTAGTATCTGTCCAGATGAGTCAGAAATTTCTGTATGACTATAACTCTGCTCTATTCTCCATTCTTTAATAGTGTCATAAGTTTGTGGGGCAAAAGGTAAAGGACCCCTGACAATTAAGTCCAGTCGCGAACAACTCTGGGGTTGCGGCGCTCATCTTGCTTTACGAGCTGAGGAAGCCGGCGTTTGTCCGCAGACAGTTTTTCCGGGTCATGTGGCCAGCATGACTAAGCCGCTTCTGGCAAAACCAGAGCAGCGCATGGAAACACTGTTTACCTTCCCACCGGACTGGTACCTATTTACCAACTTGCACTTTTTGGCATCTTGTGGGGCATGACTCCCCTAAATTCCTGGAACCAAAAAAGGGTTAGCATTTAACCAAGCCCCATGAATCAACAGATGCAGCAGTTGCTGAGAATGGCCAAGTCGTTAAGCAAACAAGAGCAGGGATATGTACGGGGCTTTTTTCAGGGGGAACTCACTGGAACTCAGTTCCAGCACCTCAGGTAGGTGCCATTGCCTACCAAAGTCTGCCACTGATCGGGTTGTATATACAGTATGTGTAAATAAACTAGTATATAAAAGTTGCCACAGTTTCCACTGTGCCTCACTTCTAAAGGAAACACAAACTATGGGTAAGTCTCGCACTGCTGTGGAAATTGGGGTGGCATGTAACAACACCACGCTACTTCAACCTGTAAATATGTAAATAGCTTGAGCACATTAAAAGCATATTCTATTCAGTGTTCTTAGGTTCAGGATTGTGTTTCAGTTCAGTTAAACAGTAGAGGGAAATGGCAGCAAAGTGCACCAGCTCCTGTTTAGAAAGGGCCCAAATCCTTTGAGGAAGGAACATGCTCAGAAGATGTTTGCTGGGTTCTTTCCTTACTTACTGATTTTGTGGTTGGCCTCCGATGCAATTGAAAAGTTTATCCCGGAGTCAAGATGCCTAGTTCTGGAATTTAGGCTAACAGCTTATATGTGGCAGGGGTGGAGTCAATGGGGATTTCCTGTTGATTAAACTAATTTTCTCATCTTACCAGTATAACACATCGGGCATATTATTTACTATTTTAAAAAATGAACTTTGCTTAAATAGATGCAACTGTTCATCTCCACCCCACTCCAACAAAATCTAGTAGAAGAGGGCAAAGTCTCTTAAATGTTGTTTTCCGGGGAATAATTATTAAAGGTATTAGCTGGTTAGCATATCACAAGTCGCATATCTGAGAGGGTTAGAGACATTAAACATACACCCAGGCAGTTTAAGAATAAATATCTTGCCTCAGAACTGACTCCAGGCTTCTGTGCCAGAGGAATTACTTGGCATTGCTAACAAACTGTCCTTCGTAAATTTGCCTAGTCAGGAGGGGCTGCTGGCTTCATGAGAGTGCACTTTGTCTTAGTTGGTGTAACAATTACTGCTATTAGAATCTTTGTGCCTGTTCTAACTTACTAGATACCTCAACACTAATTCTTCTGAGATTTACCCCTACACATAAAAAAAAAAATCATTACATGCCATTGATTTCATTTGTGAATGCCAGAATTACTGAAGAAAGGAGTTTAATCAATACAGCTTTTGCTGTTGGAGGGCACTGTTGATAGAATTACAAATATAAGATTAATTAATATCTTGCTAATGAGATTGACAGCATATACAAGAGCAATTAATTCAGTGTAGCCTATTAGTGTATGACCACAGTTTTGCATTGATCAGGACCCTGGGGATTGCTGTGGGGTGATTTCAATGATAAAGTGATAGTATAGATTGGAAGAATCACTGTTGGTGAGCTTTTCATATCTGAGAGGATTGGGCTGTATTATATCTTTTGCCACCCCCCAAACACAATCAAATAAACAACCCCAATTTTCAATGAGTAGATTAAATAAATTACTCCACTGCCTGAATAATATCCCTGCCTGCCTGACAGGCTGTTATACTAAATGCAAGTATAAAGCTTAAGTGAAATTATGGGATCCCTCACTGAAGCTTAAGTTATTATTGGGACTTGCTCTGAATGGGGTTACACTCCCTCTGAAGGAACAAGTATGTAGCTAGGGGATTCATTGCTGTCACTCAAGGTCCAAGTGACCTCAGTGGTATGGCGTGCCCCCCATCAGCTCTGACTGGTCTCCTAGCTGTGTCTCTATTTGGACCCTCATTGTTGGAGGAGAAAGTAATAGAATCATAGAATCATAGAATCATAGAGTTGGAAGAGACCACAAGGGCCATCGAGTCCAACCCCCTGCCAAGCAGGAAACACCCTCAGAGCACTCCTGACATATGGTTGTCAAGCCTCTGCTTAAAGACCTCCAAAGAAGGAGACTCCACCACACTCCTGGGCAGCAAATTCCACTGTCGAACAGCTCTTACTGTCAGGAAGTTCTTCCTAATGTTTAGGTGGAATCTTCTTTTTTGTAGTTTGGATCCATTGCTCCGTGTCCGCTTCTCTGGAGCAGCAGAAAACAACCTTTCTCCCTCCTCTATGTGACATCCTTTTATATATTTGAACATGGCTATCATATCACCCCTTAACCTCCTCTTCTCCAGGCTAAACATGCCCAGCTCCCTTAGCCGTTCCTCATAAGGCATCGTTTCCAGGCCTTTGACCATTTTGGTACAAAACTTATACTAGTTTTGTAATATCTGGATGATGTTGACGGGTTTTGGGGTTTTTTTAAATGCATATTTAGCATGGGGGAGGAGGGGAATAGATTGGCATTCAGTCATCTTTAAAGCAGCATTGAAACAGTATCATGCCATTGTTGCTCATTAGGGCTACTTCTTGCCAATTGTGAAAACTCAGCATGCTTTTCTCTTTGCTAGTCACATTCCAGATTGACATTGTTTCTCACCCTCTGCCACCATGTTGGAATGACCTAAAATGCAGGTAATCTTTGCTGTTCATTATGCAAGCAGCTATAAAGGTATACAGAGAAGTGTTCATCTTTTCATAATTCAGTAACATTCTGTTACATGCCACCGCAATCTCCAAGCAGCGTGAGACTGCAGGTGTTTTTGGTGCTTACCCAGGGTTCAGGTTTCATTGGAATGAGAGACAGTGGAGACTGTGATGGCTTTATGATATATGGTCAAATCAAGCAGAAATTGATTTCTCAAAAACCAGTCATGCCAGGTGAATGTCATTTCTTTTTTTGATAGAGTTGCAAGCTTGGTGGATCAAGGGAATGCAGTGGACATAACGTATCTTGACTTCACTTCGGCTTTTGACGAAGCCCCCTGTGATATTATTGTGGACAATCCGAGGATGTCTTCATCTCAGCAGCCCAAGCCCGCCATACACACTGTCCAGGCTTGCGCCAGGTGTGTGTGTGTCACATAGGAACTGCAAATGTCGTAGTTCCGTGCTGCCCAGCCATGGCAGAGCTCAGTGGCGGGACAGGCCAGCCAACCAACCAAGTCTCAGGGGGATTCTTGCCTGGAGGCAGAGTCCATATGCAAGGTCCAGTCCAGTCCTAAGGTCAGGAGTATCTCAGTTCACAAAGTCAGACGGCCCGGGGGTCAAGAAAGCCGAGAGTTCAAAGTCATGAGAAGCAAGAAGTGGCAAGGTCTGGCCAGGAACAACAAATGTTGTTTCCATCAGCTTTGCTGATGTGGTCCAAAATAAAGCATAACAATACATTTGGCACCATCTTGGCCACAGGATTTTCCGGAAGGAGGTGTACAATATCCACCCGTCTGAGGGACTCAACTCCAGATTTGTGTAGGGTTTGCCCCTTAGCCTTTTCTTCTCCCAAAGATATCCCACAAAACAGCAGAGGTTTAGGTTGAGAGTTTTCCTTCTCCTAAGTGGCCTACCTTCTGAGGTTGATGAGTTCCATCTGCCCCACATTTCCCTCTACAGCACATGCAGAAACCTTGACCATTGGACCCACTATTGGTCTCAAACTAACAACATGAATTTCAACAGGGATACATGTAAGGTTCTGCACTTAGGCAGGAATAACAAACTGTATAAATATAAAATGGGGGCACTTGGCTTGCCAGTAGTACATGTGAAAAGGATCTAGGGGTCTTGGTGGATCACAAATTTAACATGAATCAACAGCATCAAAAAAGCTAATGCTGTATCAACAGAAGTATAGTGTTCCGATCAAGGGAAGTAATCATGTTATTCTATTCTGCCTACCCCTTGAAGTTAGGCTTGAAAGAAGCATTATATTGTAGCCAATAAAATAGGTTGTGGTGTGCATATTGTGCCAGCAGTGGCATCCTTTGGGCTTTAAAATTCCAGTAGCACCCTGTGCGACACCAAAGTTCAGGTGCTCCCCCACCTCTTGCCTCTGTTGCTCATCATTCTTGCAACACCCTCTCAGCTCAGCACTCAGTGCGGGGAAACCAGTTGTGCTCCCCTAAATCTGCCTCAGGTGCCAGCGACAATTTCTCCTGTTTGCAGATGGGCCCATGGGCCCCCAAAGACCTCAGATCTATCCTGTGCCTCAGGCTTGTGATCACCTTTGCATGCTGCACAAGTTCCTGGCAGTAATATACCATTTCCTAGGGACCAGTAACATGAAGGTACATAATTATGATAGCATACTGTCTGATCATTCCTGGTATGACTATTAGTTGTATTGATTGCTTATTGGCTTTGGCTTGCTTTTGCATACAGGCTTGTGAACACACTGTTCCACTGCACTGTGGAAATCAACATAAAATGCTTAGTTTTATTACTGGTCATTGTCAGGATCACCCTTCTTACACCTGGCCCTTGGGACTCTAAAAAGTAGTGTGTGAACTTTTTTTTGTTACTTTTTTTTTTTTTTTTTGCTTTCAGTCAAGCTACCTCAGAGACTGAGGAAAACCCCTCCACTAGTTTCCCTTGATGAACAGAGCTGATTTTTGTTTTAGCAGTTTGCTCTGTAGCTGAATGTGAGGCTTCCCTCCTTCATAGCAAACCTTCTCCCACACACAGACAAATAGGCTGCATATTTAATTGGAATTCCTCACACCTACAGGGTAGAGCCTTGTCAGTAGAAATATAGACCATTGCCAGCTGGCATCCCCGCATTCCACCCACCTTGTCTCTTAAAAAGAAATCCCTCCCTCCTCCCCACTCATTCCACACCCACGAGTCTGTACAGAGTCATCTCAACGCAGCTTTAAGTTTGATGTGGGTTCTGTAAACTCAGGCAGGTGGGTTGCTTTCTGGGCTGATCTAGGTCTTTCCTTCAGACCAAAATAGAAGGGGACCTCATTCTGGTTCCCCTGGTCAGAGTAAATGATGCTGTGTGAGACCAGTAGTGCATGTGTGTATAAAACACTCTGCACTTTCAGTGAGTGATAATATCCCTGGAGACCAAGTTCCCTGGTTGAGCATTCTCTGGCAACAAGGCAGAAGCTCAACCAGATTGCCAGTTATAGTACAAACCAACAAACTACTGCTATTCTGTGATCCCACAGTCAGATTCTGTACCTGAGCATCTTGCATCCTAGCACTCAAGTCAGAAAGTTGGTATTCCTGATCTTTCTCTCAGTCAAAGGAGGTCCAGTATTTCTATGACCATTTAAGGGGCCGTCTTATTTGGTTCTCCAGTTGTCATGCAAGCAACATTACTGAGACTTTTCTCTGAGATCACATCATTGAGTTCAGTCTGTGTCTTGCCAGACTCATTACCGTATTTTTTGCACCATGGGATGCCCCGGACAATAGGACGCACTTTGTTTTAGAGGGGGGAGAACAAGAAAAAAAAAATCTCTCCCTCCCGGCAGGAGGCGCTGCGCAGAGAGGGGGAGAACTTTCCCCTCTTGTTTTCCCGCTCTAAAACAAGGTGCCGTTTAAGGTGCATTCAGGTGGCTACCTTGGAAGCCTGGAGAGCGAGAGGGGTCGGTGTGCACTGACCCCTCTCGCTCTCCAGGCTTCAGGTTCCTTTCAACCTGCTCTTTGGGGCTGGCGGGGGGAAGCCCACCACCAGCCCCAAAGAGCAGGTCAGGGAGCAGTGGAAAGGCGCAGCGGAGAGGCTCCTGCCATAGCCGTGCGTCACCTCTCCAGCCGGGAGAGGGTCGCGGGGCTATGGCGTCTTCGCTCCATAGGACGCACACACATTTCCCCTTCATTTTTGAAGGGGGAAAAGTGCATCCTATAGAGCGAAAAATACGGTAATTAAGGCTCTTTATCAAGAGGCTGCCTTCCATGGGGCTAGCAAACTATCATTCTGATTTCTTTTGATTTCTTCAGTATCCAACCAACCCCAAGTGTTTGGAGTTCCATCCCTTCTCATTCTCATAGAATCTACCATTTTTGTCATTCGCTATGCCAGGGGTGGGGAACCTTTTTCATCTAAATGGTGCATTCCACCTTGGGCAGCTTCCTAAAAGTCACATGCCAGTCGTGGGCAGCACCAGAGACAAAAGTGTGTGAAAGAGGGAATATATAGGCTAGTTTCTACACACCCTCGCACACACACACCTCTGCATCCTTTATTCAGGCAAGATAGTCTCATGATCACTGGTGGAGGAAGAGGAGCGCGGGGGGAGCGCACCGCCCCCGGCAGCACGATCCCGGCAGGCAGTGTGCCCTGCCCCCGCCTGCTCTCTGCATGAAGCTCCGCCACTGCTCATGATCAGAGTTCAAGGACACGTTCCAGCCAGGCAAAAAACATTCAAGGAAAGTGTGCGGCAAGGCTGGTGAGGGGCATGGCTTGGGAGGGGTGTGCGGCCTGGGAAGAGTCCATTGGCCAGAGAAGCCTGAGGTTCCCGAGGACGAGGCCTCTGAAAATCTGGCTCCTTTCACAGTTCTAACCTCATCAGGACTTACAATGCTTCTTTGTATGTACTCAATAGTCTACAGTGGTGGAGAATCAGATAGCTATTAAAAGATGTCTAAGACAATGTATCAATCTTAAGGAAAATAGCAGCAATTAAAATGTATTCTTTATTAAGACCGCTGTATCTTTTCCAGGGGTTACCATTTTTTATTTCCAATGAAATGGTATGTTCTTGTCAAAGCATAGTGGGAGCCTGCATCTCTGTATCTCTATCTGTATCTGTACCCGAGCAGGCAGGAGAGATAACCAAAAAGTTATCTATACAGGCCACAAGGCACAGGGTAGAGTATCCCTAGTATTCATTGATGTTACAAGGCAAATCACTTTAGACAAGTTTTGTGATTAGAAAGAAAGAAAATGTTAAAATGTGGGTCAGTATAGAAGATGATTGTACTGGCAGCTGCAGCCCTTCTCCTTAATAAGACTCTTAAGGACCTCGAATGGATGTAAGTCCCTTTCTAAAAACCACAATTCATTTTCAAATCTAGATGGTGGTTCTTACGCAGTCCCCACTTACTCCCTTTCTTCTTTTTTATCATCTATATTTTATATTCTATAAAATAATAGAAACCAGATTTTTTTTAAAGTTCCATAAAGTGATTATAGGGACTTCTACAGTAATGGCCAACCTAAAATAGAACAGGAAATCTAAGAAATTTTAAATGAACAAGAGCACTCTTGGTTTGAACTTAATCAAGTCAGCTCCTTTATAGCAAAATATATTATTAAACAGCAAGAAAAAATGAAGTAATGTTGCTTGAACACTTGATTTTGGCCCATGACTTTAATACCAAAGGGCAGATCACCCAAGAATCTAATCTTAAAATAATCTTTAGATGGCACTACACATCCTTAATTTGATCCTATATTAACCCCCATCTCTCCCTCAAATGCTGGCTCTGTAAACCGCCCCCCCATAAAAACTCGTGGTGGGAGTGTCTAATGGCATGATTTTGGAAGATGGTCATTAATTAAATGAATTTAATAACAAAACAATAATTTACACCAATCCTTTCTGTATTTTTATGTCATTGAATTCTATTATTAATAATAAAAAAAATTACAAAGATAACCAGATAGCTACTATCAGACATGACACTAGACATCTGTGATTAGAGTTTGCTGCATTTTTAAAAAATGAGATTCATCCACTAGGGTGGATAATGCAGATTGTGACCACAGGTTTCCCCCACACTATTTCCCTAGTAGAAATGCCCCATAGCTATTTGCCCCAAAGGGCAAAACATTCAGGGCCCTTTCTTCCCCATGATGTAAACAGCAGCTTCTGGAGGAGAGCAACTTTCTTTGGGAAAATGGCACAAAAGGGTTAAGCATTCATCTCCGCTCTGTGGTGCTGACCCACACAAAACACCTGCTAGTCAGTATTTTTTAGAAAACATGGGATGATCCTCTTCATGAATTGGACATGTCATGTATTCTTGTGCCCTCAGTGGCAATGCACTCCTGCTACTTCTTGGCGTAGGCACAAAGTCTGGGTCTCCCTCCCTAAGGGGGGACAGTGTAGTGATGTGGTACGCACTCACGTTCCTCTTAAATAACTTAGAAAGCACTCAGCATTATTTTACTTCTAAGTGATTTGCCACAACCTCGATTCTTCTCAGGATAATGGGCCAGGGGACCTTCAAGATATGGAACTGTAACAGGCAAGTGAGGAATGTTTTCAGCAAGCCTCCTGGACTGCACCAGGCAAGAACTTACTCCATGCCTCCTTAAAAGCTTAGAACATGGATAGGTGGGAGGGCCAACTTTGACCCGCCCACCTGTCAGTCACCTGATGTCCCAGTGATGTAAAATGACCCATTTTCCTTTGTCCACACAGTATGAAATCAATTTCACAGCCAATGGCACATTACTTTGCAAGCCCTGCTGTGCCTTTGCAAGAGCTGATGATAAGTCTGTTCCTTGCAGAAACAGAGGTCTTTGTAGGATCCGCTGATCAGTGGTGCCTCCAAAGCTCAGTTTTGGCAGGGACCTGTGTCTTTACCTGCCCCACACCTGATGTCATATGTAAATCAGGTGTAAGGCACGTGAGTTTGGCTTTGCCAAATGGGCCAAATGCGCCAAATGGGGTAGGTCCAATTAGGATCAGCAGAGGTTCCCAACCACTGCTCTAAAAAATTCTGAGGATGCTGTGTGCAGGCACAGAGCTCAGTCGCTTGACTGCACAGACCTCTTAGAATATCATCTAAGTTAAGAACATCCGTTACAGTTTCTCTCCACCAGCCTGTTTCTAAGCATTCTGTTTAAGATTTTGGGAACATATGCTGTCAACTTATTTGTTAATGATGAAGTGCTATTGATGTTTGAAGACTTAATGTAAGTGTGATAAAAATGTCTGGAGCTAAAAAGATTTTAAAGAAAATAACTTATCTATGCAGCTTTGGAAAACTTGTAAGTTCTGTTAAAGATCCATTTGCTATGTGAAGGCTCAGTTACATTCTTGCTTCCTTTCTTATTTTGGAATCTTAAAGAAGACCTTCATGTTCCCCTTCTCCCCAAAACTTCAGGTCACCTAATGAAATAGTGTGATCAGTTATTGTACAACAGTAGAAATTTGCACAAAGATCAAAGCCCCTTTGTGTATGCGCAGGAGGTATACAAACAGCCACGAGCACTAGTCCCACTCAGAAGACAGAGCTGGCCACAATCATATGGCAGATCAAGGCAGCAAGAGCATTAATTCATAATCTTACGGCTGTTACGAATCTGTTTCTTCAGAATTGCACAAACCATTCAGATTGGAGTGCAAGTTTTCTTTCATTTCCCCACCCCAATCTAACAAGTAGGACTTCCTACTGTTACTGATAGTCAGTTTACCTTATCTCAGAAATAGTTAGCTGTTCTTCCCACAACAGGCTTTTGAACAATCAGTCAATTCACTCTTCCCCTAATTTGCTGCCTGGATGAAGAGACTCTCCACTAGCTTCCTCCCCGCAACCCCTCAAAAACATTACCTGTCCTATTGAATGTTCTAGTTCTCATTTCCATCAAATTGATGCTCAGAGTAGCTTCTAATCCATACAATGCCAACATTAACAACCCACAATACAATAATGTTAAAAGATCAATTTGAAACCAGTAGAGATCAACGTAGACCTTGCTTGCAATGAATCCAATAAGAAAGCTGGAATGTAAGAGCTTTAATCTGCTTCCTGAAAGCAGAAAAAGATAGCTGAAGTGTTGCCACTTCAGTTTAAAATGCAGTGGGAGCTTGATTTCTTTGATTGTTTGGGAAAGCCCTTCATCTCTCATCAGCAGAAGCTACACAAGGGCATCACACACCAAAATTGTAACATGTCCAACCAATTGTAGCTTGGCATTCAACACAGATCGATTAGAAATAAAACACAATTTGTTTATTTCAATTTGCATCCCACATCATCCCAAAGGATCTGGGCAGGCAACAGCATGTTTGAAAAACAAATACGTTGCATAAAAATAACCCCCTACCTGCTTAGCCCCAGAAGCAGATGCCAGCTTAAACAAACTGTTGCTGTTAAACATGCTGATGCTTTCTCCCTATGTGGATTTTGAAACTATATGTAAGAAAATGACAGAAATTGTGTGTCTTTTTAGTGCTGGAAATGTCAGCTGGAACCTTCTCCACAATTTATATAATTCATATTCACATCTGGCCACTCAAACCCTACAAAGAAGACATTCTTTGGCTGCTTTCTGGCAGCTTCGTATGCATTTCTACAGAAGCAATGTAGGGAACGAAATTGAGATAAGCTTTAGACCAAAATCTGCCATATATTTTGGAAAGTTTGTCTGCTTGCTATGCATCTGAATACCTATGAAGATGTCATAACCAAATTTTGCCTGGTGGCTTCTGAGTTAAAGGAGTGGGTTCTCATCTATGGTTGGATGCTATTTTCAATTGAACCTCTCAAAACTGCACTGATTTTAACCACTGATTCCAGAACTGCGCTTTCTTTTATTTCTTAGAATTCCTGAGGGCTGCCAGGTATGAAGCTGCTAGTTGGGAATACTGCCCTATGTTGGTACGCCAGTAATATTGTCAAGCGGTGTTCTTGGTTAGGGAGTGCATTGAGCCAGAGGGAAGGAGATGGTCTCTAGGACCTAAAGAGCTAGAACTGTGTATTCCTTTTGTAAGCCAACAAAATGACTTTTCAATTTGTATTTGAAAAGTTGTGGGAAATCAGTGAGAGTAAATAATAATAATAATAATTTTTATTTATACCCCGCCCTCCCCAGCCAAGGCTGGGCTCAGGGTGACTAACAAGCAATAATAAAAACAAGTTGAATGAATACAACTTAAAAACAAGATTAAAATACAACGTTAAAATATTGAAACATTAAAATATTAAAATGCAGCCTCATCACAGGAGGAGAAAGGAAAAAGGAAAAAGAAAGAGGGGGAGGGAATCAAATTAGCTCTAAGTCAAAGGCCAGGTGGAACAACTCTGTCTTACAGGCCCCGCGGAAAGAAATCAGATCCTGCAGGGCCCTGGTCTCATGAGACAGAGCTTTCCACCAGGCCGGGGCCAGTGTTGAAAAAGCTCTGGCTCTGGTTGAGGCTAATCTAACTTCCTTAGGGCCCGGGACCACTAGGGTGTCGCTATTTATGTACCTTAAGGTCCTCCATGGGACATACCAGGAGAGGCGGTCCCGTAGGTACGAGGGTCCTAGACCGTGAAGGGCTTTAAAGGTCAAAACCAGCACCTTAAATCTGACCCTGTACTCCACCGGGAGCCAGTGCAGCTTGAAAAGCACTGGGTGAATATGCTCCCATGGCAGAGACCCCGTGAGGAGCCTCGCTGCAGCATTCTGCACCCACTGGAGTTTCTGGGACAGCTTCAAGGGCAGCCCCGAGTAGAGCGAATTACAGTAGTCAAGCCTGAAGGTGACCGTCGCATGGATCACTGTGGCCAGGTCGGGGTGGGAAAGGTAAGGGACCAACTGCTTGATGTGGTGAAGGTGGAAAAATGTTGCCTTGGCTGTTGCTGTAACCTGTGCCTCCATGGAAAGGAGGGCCTAAATAAAAATTCAAGAGACATATGTTTCAGGGGTCCTCATTGTCCATATTTTAAACTTTATTGTTTCAGAGGAGGGATCTCATTGTGGTCCTATTCTACTGCTGGTACAGACATGTGATGCATCCTTGATTTGGACAAACTGAAGGGGCACATTCCAGATTAGAGTCCAGGGGCTCCGATAGACTCAAGTTTGCAAGATGTACACTTATAAGCTGCTTTGAGACATGTGGTGAAAAGCGGGTATAAATTTCTTAAACAAATAAAAGATGTTCACATCATAAAAAGTTAATATCACATCTGCAGTAATATGTCTTATGTTCAGAGAGATAGAACTAAACATCTTACCAACTCAAGAACCAACTTGGAAAAGTCATGGTGCTTCCCCCCACCCTCCCTCACTTCTATGTTAAACTTCTGCAATATCTGGTAGTGTGACAATCATGTTCATCAAGAACCAGAAAAATAAGATACTGCACCTTTTTGCAAGCCTCTTGAAATTTACCTTCAAGAAGGTTTATGAAGCTTGCTGTCTATGTATTTTAAAGACCAGCTCCTAACAAAACTGCCTTGTGCATTTCTTGCTAAAATGTGGAATATAGCTGAAACAACAGCATTCCATCACACTCTCCTGTGATCAAGAAACTTAATGCAGATAGGAATAGACTTGGTTCCTGATGACGGGGGTTACAGTGGCAGGGAGCAGGTTCAGTTCTGCCCCATCATCATTCCATTCATCAAAGAGGACATTGCTGTTGTAGTGAACTGAAGCAAATGCGACAGACCATTATGTAGTCTATATAAAACCGCGTTGATCACCCTATTTAAATCCATGTTTTTCAGCTACAGCCACTTTCTGTATGCATCTGCACATTGTCCCCATTATAAAGAGCAAATTCTGATAGACGCTTTGTCTCATGCCTGCGCTTAGAGAGGAGGGCCACATGAAGTGAACAGAAAGCCAGACTTTGGGACTAAAAACAGCAGGAGTAGAGACAAATGGGAGAGCTGGAGGGGGAGGGGAAACCACCACAGATTTTTCAAGTTCCTTTTATGCTTCTGATTTTTAACAGAGATGGCAGCTATTTGTATTCCCCAACGTATCTCAATTTAGTGTGATTGAAATGTCAAGAAAGTGGAAGCTGGAAAGCGTGCCGGAGGAGCAGGCAAGCTTTCTCCCATTGTTCCCATCTGAAGGTTTCACACACCTTCCTGCCTGTTGTGGAGCTGACTGGCTCAACTTCCTGAAACGACACCACCGGCTCTTGCCTTCTGTCACAATGGCACTGTTTTGTTCTAGTGGTGCTTTTTCTGGTGGCTTTCTGTCTCTCACACCAGTGAATCGCCACTGTCCCAGGTTCTGAAGGGTTCTAATCCCAGCAGGAATCTCCCAGCATCTTCCAATTTTTTGTCTGTCTTTCTCCTTTTTTCCTTTGTCTTAATGAGCCAGGTTAAATATTCTGTAATCAGTGTAATAACACACCTGGTTTTGTTCTCCAGATATCTGCCTTTTGTACTGCGACAGGACATTAATAGTAATTATTCTGCTTTGTAATTGGAGCTTTAAATACTAATTCAAACAGCCAGAGGAAAACCAATTAGTGCTAATTTATCTCTATGTGTTTTGGAGAGCCTGTGTCTGTCATACTGTGAAGAAATAGGTTGGTAATTAGTACAGTTGAGTGGTAGATAGAAGTAATTATCAGATTCTTTCATGTTCTTTTGAGAGAGGAAGAGAGAAAGAAATATAAAGGCTGGATGACTCTCCCTTTCCAAGAAATCTTTGCACCTCAGAAGGAAAGCTTTGTATGGTCATATCAACTGCTAAGATGGTGCCTTATTTATATTGATTTATGTTATTTATTTATGTCCTGCTATTCAGCCTGTACCAGGACCACAAAGCAGTTCATAAAATAGGATAAACATTAAATTATCTAAATCAGGCTTGTGACTTAAGATTTATTATTGACAGTACAAGAGTAGACATGGAGGAGAAATTTGTTCAGTTCACATTTTAATGTGAATCTACATAATTCATGTTTCCTGAACCAATAAATAAATTGAAAAACAGCTTTCCTTTGAAATTCACACATCTTAATTTTTTAATAAGTATTTGTGTGTGTGTATCTCCAAGGAATGTCTCCACCCCCATCGTTCAGCCCAGACACTGAGGTCCTCCAATGGTCTTCTGCTGATTCTTTCACTGCAAGAAGTGAAGTTACAGGGAATCAGGTAGAGGGCCTTCTCGGTAGTGGTGCCCTTCCTGGGGAACACCCTCCCTACAGATGTCAAAGAGATAAACCACAATCTGACTTTTAGAAGACATCAGAAGGCAGCCCAGTATCAGGACCTCTTTAATGCTTGATGTTTTTATTATGATTGTAGATATTCTGTAAGCCGCACAGAGTGGCTGGGGAAATCCAGCCAGATGGGCGGGGTATTATTATTATTATTATTATTATTATTATTATTATTACTTTGGCAAGTTCTTTCTATAGTGTGTGTATAAGCTGTGAGTGTCTCAATAACTTAATGTGAAGCAGTCTTTGTTTAAATGTAAAGTGAATTACATGGAGGAAATGGTTAAGTATTTGTAGTACTGTTGCAGTGCTTTTTCAGAGTTCCTGTCAGCTAGTCATTCCCTCTTCCAGAAAATTATGAGCTGTAAGGATCTTAGGCAGAAAATTTTACTCCTAGGTTTCTGTTTTTCTTTTTCAATAACTGACTACTGAGTATATTCAGTCCTCTAAACTGCAGACCATCATCACATTATTTGGCAATGTGCTCCGTAAAGTAATTATGCAAGATATTAATTATACCTCATTTTGAAGCATCTCTGGAAGATAAACGTCCAGCTTTTTCTTGAATAAGGATTTTTATTCCATAGCCAACCTGGACAGCTGGTCTAGGCTGTTGCTGAATTCCCCTTAAAACCTGAAACTACAGGCCCAGCATCATGGTAAGGCAAATGCTGCTACCCACAGGAAATGACATTGGCCTCCAAGTGCATTAAAGAAGAGTGCGGAGTTAGGCAGTCCTAACTGCTGCTGCTGTGGCGGCCATCATCTTTCTTCTCTCACTGCTGCTGGGCTGCTGCCTGTGCTACTCTCTGTGGGTGGGGACAGCAGAAGTGGAAGTAGCTGGCCAGCAATGGAAGAGGAGCACCACCACCTCTGCTACTCTGGATTCCTTGTTACAGATAGGTAGCCGTGTTGGTCTGCCATAATCAAAATAAAAAAAATCCTTCCAGTAGCACCTTTAAGACCAACTAAGTTAGTTCTTGGTATGAAAGCTCATACCAAGAACTAACTTAGTTGGTCTTAAAGGTGCTACTGGAAGGAGTTTTTTTATCTGGATTCCTTGGTCACTTAAAAAGGGGGGTGGGGAATTAAACAGTCCCAGATTTATATAGGCAGAAATACTCCTCCACAGTTGGTTGGAAGACCTGCGAGGTGGTGGTGGGAGAACCCCAAAGCAAGGCCCATGGTGGGCACCCTACTATTCAACTATTCTACCAACCTGTAGATACAGGGCACAAGGAGAAGGGGACGGCGGAGGACGAGATGGTTGGAGAGTGTTCTCGAAGCTACCAGCATGAGTTTGACCAAACTGCAGGAGGCAGTGGAAGACAGGAGTGCCTGGCGTGCTCTGGTCCAGGGGGTCACGAAGAGTTGGACACGACTAAACGACTAAACAACAACACCAACCTGTAGCTGAAATCCACTGTGCTGAAGAAGACTGTGTCTCCCAAAAGCAGGGTCTGACCAGCCAGAGGAACAGCGATGGAAGGGAGGCATAATTCTGTTGGTTGTTCCTGTTTGTACTTCTTTGAGGACCAAACTGAATGGAATTTGATGGAATTCCATCAAAGTGGGGATATGTTTAATTCTTATAAGGTGGGAACACATAAATGGAACACATACTGGCAAGAGTACCACACAAGTTAATTCCAAAACAAGATATAGTATCACTTCTGTGCATGCTACATTTACTATTTTCCCTTATTCTGCTTGCCTTTTGTCTGCTGCACTAGGAGCTGGCAGCAGCACTGGAAAAACACACCGAAGTGCAAGCATGACTTTATTTCATAACCAGGTACACCAGCCCTCCAACTCTTGCCTAGGCCTGCCACAGTCTTCTACTACTGCCCATGCTGCTCTTTGGTTGCCTGTGCACTCTTCCTGCCCCTCTTTATTTTTGTCCCCATCAGACAGGTGTCAAAACTTGACTGAAAAGAGAATTACAGGAGTTTAAGAATATCTGGTCAACTACCATGTGCCTGTATGAAAAGTCATTTTCTCCAGAACTCTATGAAAGTTGCATATGTACATAATGAAAGGCTAGCTGGTGGCATGCTGCTGCTGCTGCGTTTAGGAGGCACGGAGGGGCTTCCACTTTTCAAAATGCAAGCATATCATTTTAGCATTTTTGTTGACCATCAATACGTAATAGGCATCTAACCACCCCTTTACCTACTTACTTACTTGGGAAAGCCATCCTACAGAGCCCTTGTGCAAAGAGCATAAGGCATTCTAATAGAGACAGTTTGCATTATCCACACCAAGAGTTTTGTTGGTGGCAAGTATGAGATCCAAAGTCAGCTGATTTAACAGGGTGGCAGCACATCTGTCTGTTATTCAACCTCTGTTGTCATGGGTAAGTGCACTTTCCCAGCTCATAATTACTATGGGAGCTTGATACTGTGTTGTCTTAATATCACAAAATCATGTCCCCGAGGGTTGCTTTTAGACCTTATCACCCAAAGCATTTCCTGAGCCAGGTTCATGAATATTAAGAGCTGGTGATGGGTGAGAAAACTGGATGTCTATTAGTGCCTAAAAGGCTGAAGCCATAAAGGCCTGCCACAACATGTGGAAGAGAGGGGACCTGCGGCTCATCACTGCCACAGCATGTATTCATGTCTACGAGAGTCAATTCCCACCAGCTTCTGTCCCTAGGCAATGGCTGTGCCCTGAGGGCTGAACCTGCCAGAATATTGTATCAGCAGCACATGAGCTTTGCTATCAATGGTTTGGTTTTTCATTATTTAGTAATCAGAAGAAGGTTGTTAGTAAGTAAAAACAAACAAACACAGAGGTCAGAACAAATATTAAAAACAAATAAATCACATGCTGAGAGTAAACAGTTGAAGCCATCAGAAATCAGTTATCATAAAACCATCAATAAGACATAAATCTATGACTATTTGGCATTATTCTGCGACAACAAAGGCATTTGAAGCAAACGGTTTGATTAAAGCAAAGTAAGAGCTGTTAAGTTCACCAGTGGTCCTTTCTGATAAAGAAATAAAAACCTGTAAACCGGGCATTGCAGCAAGTAATGCAATCTCTCCCCACCCCCATGAATCACCATAGATGTGGCATTGTAAATTGAGAGGGTTTTTTCTCCATACGTTGACCTCCAAACTGTCACATATCTGCTAAATCTGGAGATGTGCCAGGTCTCTCCTGATTCAGGTACATGGAAAATAATAAAAATTGGAAATGGATTCTGCTGACTTGCAAGTATATTCATATATGAGAAATAGGGTACTTTGAATTTGTATTGAGTTTTCCATCAACCATGCAAGAAGCTTTGCATGTGTTATACTGATTGAATAATTATTTTGCAGCCTAAATGAAATCAAAATCTTATTGTAACTCAACCAGCCCATTCTCTGAATGGGAATGTATAAACCAAGATGAATCAAGGATCAAATAGTCCTCTGAAACAGATTAAGAAAGGTAATACTTAACATTTTTATATAGTATTCTAGTATGTTCAAACCACTTAATAGTGATTACTGAGATAATAATCTGAAATTACGCAACAATTCTCTAAGGTAGGTTAATACTGATCAATATTTTTCAATTGAGAGATCATAATTTGCCAGGTATGAAGCTGTGAACCAGGAAAATCTTAACAAACAGCTCACACGCTTCAACCCTACACTACACAGGGCAGGGCAGAAAGAAGCAGAAAAGGAATGTTAGGCATCCCACCTGCTTTGATCCAAGGTTTTGGAGGCATTCTAGAAAATATTTACAAACCATCAAAATAATTTTTCATTGGCTGTTAGCATCACTAGTCCTCTTCGCTGTGCCCATGTTTCTTAAACTTGTGGTTTTTTAATATGACAAACTGGGATTAATAGCTGGGGAACAGCCAGGGAACCAGCCCATCCTTCTTTGTTTTGGCCAATAGATTAGTTGACCAAATCCATCTTGCTCCAACTCTTGTCTTTGCTGCATTCCATGAATGCAGCAGCCGATACTGGTGGGAGTAGCGCCATTTACCACTGCTTCTCCCTGTTTCTTTTGATACCCTCAGAATAATAGAATTCCAGAGTTTTATTTGCAGTTTGCATCTGGCTCATGGTTGCTTTAATTCCCTAGCAGCAGTAAAAAAGAAAAGAAAAAGAGCAAAGTCTTTTATGGAATAACTGTATATTTGAACCCAGGGGTTCGGCAAGAGCCATGGGAAAGTGGTGCTACATGATTACTGCTTCTTTTTCGTTTCAAAAAATGAATACCGTATCTAGCAGTTAATAAAATGTACTATTCCAGGAGGGAGCATGCAGATTTGTATTTTGCTTAAACAGACGTTCCTCCCCCCCCCCCCTTTGCCCTTTTTATTCCTGCCAATTTAAATCAGATTTACAAAAAAAAAAACCCAAAAAAACCCAAGGACAATAAGCAAATTCTAGTGAAAAATCATTTGTTAGAAGAGGAGAAAATCTGCCATTAGAAATGTTTGATGCAGAATGATGCTGGGGGGCACAGTATATCAAAGAAAATATAATGCAGCCAGTTTAAAACTAATGATTGCCATATAATTAGATGTGAACCATTGTGCTATAAATGTGTATTCTTCAGCGTGCTGTGATTTTACTGTAAGAGAGAGAGAGTGCAAGAGAAAGAAAAACACAGAACCCAGCAACATACTATAAAAAGAACTCTGTTGACTTTTCTGCTGTTTAGTATTCCTTGCCTGTTCTCCCCTGGGAGTATGTAATTAGTGCTTTATGAAGAGTGCATTTAAAGCAGTTTAATATTCACCTCATTCAGTCTGAAACAATGTGATCACTGCTTAGACAAATCAGTGCTCCTTACTGACATAATCTGTCAGTACATTACCTCTGAAAAGACCTTTCAAGAGGCTTGGATGTTAATTAGTTGTCTATCATGTATAAACAGAGCGGTGAGCAGAAGGGGCTTCAACAGGCCAAAGACACACAGGGCAATGCATTTCTATGCATCTTCATTGCTTTATTCCTTGACAAAATTGGGCAGGCTGTCTATGCATAGATTATACATGGCTGTGCACGTCTATAAGGCTACAGTCCTATACCCTCATAACTGGGAGTAAGCCCCACTGAACTCAGTGGGAATTTTTCTTGAGCACACACATACATAATTGTTCTATAAGTGTATGTGTGACAAAGAGACTTTTCAATGGTATTTTATTTCTCACTCCCCTGTTCTTCTGTTGGCCTGATGCAAAGTATCAACAAAACGTTCTCCACAATGACTAAGGCTCTATCAGAGTCAGGCCTACAAAGTCAATTTCCATGGGGGGCCTTTTCGCGCATTACATAAAGGCAAACAGGATTGTCACCAACTGCACACTCAACAGAACACTGCAGCCCATCTGATGAGCATATATATGATACATGTTTGCCATGTTCACACATTATATTTTTATAATGTATTTCACATGTTAAGAAATGTTTCAAGTAGAAAGATAGAGAAGCAAGCTCACCCTGGAATCCCTTTTACCTACTGCTGCATGTCTCAATCTTCCAAGCATGCTTTGACCAGATATTGTGCTTTCTTTACACAGGAGGGATTATGAGCAAGAAAGTTAACAGGAACAGCATTTTTTAAAAAAGAAATCAAAACTGTTGAGGGGGTTAGAAGCATTTATTATTATTACATCAGAATAAATGCAAGTATTTGCAGCAACCAAAAGAAAAATGGGGTTGTAAAGGTTTGCATTACAGCTGAGCTGTACACAACCTATATATTAGGGCTGCAAGGTTTAACAGATTAAAACAACTTATACTTGATATAAAAGGTACTCCTGGTTTATCAGACAGCACATTATTAAAATAGTATTTATTTTAATAAATTTATAAATAAATTTATAAATAGTATGTATGTATGTATGTATGTATTTATTTAAACTGCATATGGCAAGAACCATCTTAAAAGATGCATTTCCTGTTTTCTCTTACATCGGTGGGATTCCTCTTCTAAAACAAAATTGCTTAAAAACCATTGCTTTTACCCATCAGCAAATGTAACTGACAATGTATTAACAAGCAGAGCAATCTTATAGTAACATTACCAAAGGGGCAGGCGCAGGCAGGGTGCAAAAACTGTGCCTCTCCACTCTGGCTTGGAGCGGCTGGGAGCCTATCTGTGCGCACCCCGGGCTGCTCCTCTGGACAGCCAGGCAAGGGGCACAGGCTCCTCTGGGCCCCTCAGTGGAGGAATCTGGTCACCTGCCTGGGCTGTCGCAGGAGCCCTGCAGGAGCCCCTTCCAAGTCAGCCAGGACAGAGCTCAGAGGGGGAAAGAAGACTTGGTACACCTCTAGTCCCTGGCGGAGCCTGAAAGGCAAACTTTTAGAGTTTCTGGTCTATGGTCTCTCCCGGTACAGCTCCTGGCCAAGGGACGGGTGTGTGGGTGTGTGTCTGCTGATACAAATCCTTTCCAAGGGCACAAAGGGGCCTTGGTCCACCTCTGGCATTATACCAAGTTGAGCGATATCCTGCTACTATTGCCACCCAATCCAATGTGTGCTTAGCCCAGGAGGAAAGACAAAAGCCCCACGACAAATTAGGTGCTGCCAATACCACCCACTTTCCTCCCATGCACAGAGGCACCAATGAACTCAACATGAGGGGGACATGCTATCAGCAGCATACGTGCCTGCACAGCCACACACACCATGGCATCAGAGCACTCCCAGTACTTTATCCCCATTGGCACATGACCCTAGTACTTCCAGTCCCCAGACATTTTTACGGGCAGGGATTCAAATCCTCTTGTGCTCCTTATAACAAACATTTTGATGCATATTGCACAAAGGAGAAGAAGAAGAAGGCACGCACCCCAGTGATCTTGCTCTGCATCACCAGCCCAGACTCTCCACTCCATAGTGGGAGGTGATAAGCAGGCAGATGTTACAAGGAGGAGGAAAGGCAGAATGAGGTGACAAGGAGAATGGGTGGTGGGGTGATGGTGGTGTTGTGAATGCGTGGGTGCATGCAAATAGGGTTTGTATGTGGTCTTGACCCAGAGCACTTTGAGGCTCCCTTCTTTCCCTCCACTGGTATGTGGAACTCCTAGAAGGATACCCAGATCCTACAATCATCATCCGAGGCCTTTTTTTGTGCGCCTCCTCTGCAAGAAGTCCAGAGGGCGGCAACACAACAGGCCTTTTCTGCAGTGGCTCCCTGCTTGTGGAATGCTCTCCCCAGGAAGGCTTGCCTGACACCCTTGCTAAGCACCAGACAAAAATGTTCCTCTTCTCCAAGGCCTTTGGCTGATTAAACAATATATGGCCTTTTAAACTGTGGTGGGTTTGCTGTTTGTTTTTGTTTGTTATTATAGTATATATTTTTGAGTTTTTAGCTTGTAAACCACCCTGTGATGGTGATGATGATGATGATGATGATGATGATAATGATGATGATGGAAATGCAACTCCATAGTTGGGGTGATCTAGGGGTGTGTGGAAATGACACAGGGCAGCTAATTTTATTTCCTCCCTTCCCCTTGAAGTCAGTGGGGCTGATCTAAAGTTACACCATCAGTGAGGGGGTGGCTGTGGATTGAAAGGGTGTGGGGTTTGGTGCAAGTATGCTCTGTCAAAAGGAGGGTTCCCTTTTGAATAACCAGCAGGAAAGTTTTAGGCTGTTTCTACTTACAAAATTGATCCTAGTGCTTTCGCTTTCTCTGTCAAAGCATAGGGGAGAAAAGGGTTTAACTTGGGGTCAAATCCAGTATCCCTCCTTCCAGCTCCAGCAGGTGTAGAATAATTGTGACAAGCCTCTTCTCCCATGCAATGGCCACAAGTTAATTTCTGTGCTAATCTCAGAATTTAAGATGAAAAATTCACATTATTCTGCGCCTCAGCTGAAAGAAGGGTAAAATAAAATTGTTTGAAAAGCCTAAAAAGTTTGCAAGCCAATATATGCTAAGTACACAGTAATACTCAATATATAGATAATGCTATAGCGTTATACAGTGAAACCCATAAATTGATCACATATACAAAATCCACTCACATTCTCCTCAACAGTTTGCCAGGCCAATATCCTCTTTCGATCCATATTTCAATCATGAGGTTCATAGAAAGCTTCAAACAAACACACTCTTAAACTAGCAAACAGTGAAAAAAGTTGACAATTTAATGTCAGAAATACTAATTGAGTGAAGCAGTTTCCCTGTGTCCTCAGCCATCAGAGAGCTTTGTCTACATTATGCCTGAAATTAAATAATAAGCCAGTTGTCTTTGTAAACGTCTGACTCTGTAATAGCATTCCGAGAGACCACAGTAGCTTAAGATGCTGCTGCTGCTGCTGCTGCTGCTGCCGCTGCTGCTACAAGGAACAGAAGCCTGTCCCTGGTCCCTGGTCCCATGGGCACCAGATTTTGCTCCCCAGAGCCACAACTGAAAAAACAGCCCAGCCTTGACTCTCCTGCACCTGTCAAATATACGAACACCTTTTCAACAGTAACCAAAAATCACTCTTTTGAGATATGTTCTATCAGGACTGGCAGATAAGAGTATGCGGCTCCTGTGCTTAAGAAGAGTATCTTATAGAAATGCGATTGTCATCTGTCCTCTCACCAAAGTCTTAAGTTGATGTTCCAGATGGGGCCACACGCCTTCCTTTGATGATGACCCCAGTATTTACTCTGAACCTTATTAGGAATATGACTTTTCCTTAAGTCTGATTATCCCCACCCACATGGGGCCGGTGTTGCATAAAATTAAGCCAAGTGCCACTTTTTGGCCGCTTTTCCCTGAGGTCCTTTCAGGCACTCTGTCATCCTGGCCCCCACACTCCATGAACGGCCCTAGCTGCCCTGCCACGTCCTCTTATCACCTCTCTGTCAGTAGATGGGTTTATACTGCCGCTATAATCTCCTCATAAGCCCCCAATTCATTCATCTTTTCTGAGTCACAGTGTGTTTGCAGGAGGACTACAAAAAGCTCAGCTTGAGAATCTGAATGAACAAGATGGGACAGCTGGTCCCACAAGCTGCAAAGCTTCCTGTGCCATTCATCCTGCAGTAGGAGATCAGTTGAGCCTTGCAGTCTTAAACTGCAGGGAGGCTTTTAGCTGAATAAGACACAGGGTAGACTTAAAATGACAGTAGTCTTAACTAGCTTAAAAACTGAGTTAAGATCAACTTTGTGAGACATATTGGGGACTGTAGAAGGTTGTACTGTGAGATGTGTGGGTATATGCATGCCATGAAGTGGGGTGGGGTTAGTGGACATTGGGGCAAAGGTTGAGAGACCTACACAGCAGAATGAACATATGCAGCAGCATTGGCTGAGCATACGTCAAAGTGAAGTTTACCATCTAACGAGGGAGACCTCCATAAGCATAGAGTCTAAAATTAACTAACTACTGGCTGGGATGAGGTGTGTGATTTTACTTGCACAAGCTTAAGTCTGGTTTAAAACTGAAATGGACTGTTGTTAAGAGCTGCGCACTTTGCAGCACAGTTCTATGTACAGTGGTACCTCGGGTTAAGTACTTAATTCGTTCCGGAGGTCCGTTCTTAACCTGAAACTGTTCTTAACCTGAAGCACCACTTTAGCTAATGGGGCCTCTTGCTGCCGCCGCGCCGCTGGAGCACGATTTCTGTTCTCATCCTGAAGCAAAGTTCTTAACCCGAGGTACTATTTCTGGGTTAGTGGAGTCTGTAACCTGAAGCGTATGTAACCTGAGGTACCACTGTATGTCTATGAATTAATAAATTCCACTGTGTTAAATGGGACTTACTCCTAGGTATGTGTAACATAGGATTGCCGCCTTTCTTTTTACAAAACAGTATTATTGTTTTAGACATTAGCTATGGGATGTAATAGGGACGCGGGTGGCGCTGTGGGTAAAACCTCAGTGCCTAGGACTTGCTTATCGCAAGGTCGGCGGTTCGAATCCCTGCGGCGGGGTGAGCTCCCGTCGTTTCAGTCCCAGCTCCTGCCCACCTAGCAGTTCAAAAGCACCCCTAAGTGCAAGTAGATAAATAGGTACCGCTTTATAGCGGGAAGGTAAACGGCGTTTCCGTGTGCGGCTCTGGCTCGCCAGATGCCGCTTAGTCACGCTGGCCACGTGACCCGGAAGTGTCTGCGGACAGCGCTGGCTCCCGGCCTCTTGAGCGTGATGAGCGCGCAACCCTAGAGTCGGACACGACTGGCCCGTACGGGCAGGGGTACCTTTACCTTTTACTATGGGATGTAATATGGCACAAAATGTTGACTGCACACCGGCCAATTACCACAATCGTAGAATATAATACTAAACATAAATTGTAAAACTAAAGCATAACCCACCGTAAAACAAGGAAAACCAAAAGGCCATAACTTAACCAACTCACCAATCCTTTAAGACTATAACATGCCTAGGCAAACAAGGTCTCTGTCCCCTCCCAGCAAATTGGTGTTTATTTTTTAGGTAGACCAATGCAAGCTCTATGCAGTAAGTAACTAATATGGGGTAACTTAAATCATTAGGTCTGAGTATGAAAGGCATAGCATGTTTTTTCTTTACCTTTTTTAGGCTATTGCTTTATTAAATTGTAATTTATCTTGCCCTTCTGTATCACAAAAAGGCATTCATACTGAGATTTGAGTAATAAGCAAATTTATTAAAATGTAATTCATTAATTGATCAAAAAGCAAATGATTAACCAGCTAAAAATAATTTTAATTGGTTGGCAAGCCTTGCTGTTACTCAGTACAAGTGCATTAATGCAGCCATTCTGACGAACGTCTGCTCAGTTTGGGTGAAATTTCGGTACAGAAAGTAACATTGGATCCGTTCAATCCAAGCTGCACTATTTAAGTATGAAAATTCTTCAGCACTAAGAAGGCCTTAGTTTGACTGAAACCTTGGCATAGAGATGTATTCAGACAAAGAAGTACAACACAAAAATCCAGAAATCTAAAGGATTAATGGTACAATTGTCTATATCCAGTTCAGTCTGGTTTAAGGTTAAGTCACTGATTCCACTCCTACCTGCAGGGCTGCTACCAGAAAGTAGTACTAGGAGGCTCTAGATCGGGTGCCACAGGGTTCTGTCCTGGGCCCATTGTTGTTCGATGTCTTCATAAACGACTTGGATGAAAGCATTGAGGGGGTGCTCATCAAATTAGCAGATGACACCAAACTGGGAGGGGTAGCTAATTCTGCAGAAGACAGAATCAGGATTCAAGATGACCTTGAGTGGTGGGGCTGCTTCCCAGGAAGGGTGAGGCAGTGTAAGTATAACCCTTGTATACTGAGGGTGGCTTCGACTGCAACATATTCTCCTTCCCTCCTATTAAGGAACATGATGCTGAAGGTACCCAACAGGCATAGAATCAGCTCTTGCGGTTAATTCAGTACAAGTAAACAGAAGTCAGTAATGTAAGCTGGTGACCCTTTTGAATACAGTGGTACGTCGGGTTAAGATCTTAATTCGTTCCGGAGGTCCCTTCTTAACTTGAAACTGTTCTTAACCTGAAGCACCACTTTAGCTAATGGGGCCTCCTGCTGCTGCCGCGCCGCTGGAGCACAATTTCTGTTCTCATCCTGAAGCAAAGTTAACTCGAGGTACTATTTCTGGGTTAGCGGAGTCTGTAACCTGAAGCGTATGTAACCTGAGGTACCACTGTATTTCTGTTACATTTTAAAGTATCATCAGACTAATTTAGTAGTACACATAGAGATTGGACCATGACATGTACAAATTTGAATAATTATGGAAGGGAGGTGAGAGAGAGAACAAGATCATTTCTGATCCTAGTTGGTCCAGTGTGTTCACTTGGTCTCATCTATAAACCCCAGCCCAGTGCTGCTTGAAATCTGGAATGAATCCTTGTGGAATGAATCTGGAATGAATCTGGCATGGAATGCTAAATATGGCCAGTAGAGGGCATTCTGATTAGCTCAGAAAAAGTCTTGAATTTGTCTTTTTAGACTCTACCAGGCTCTTTCCCAACATTTTGCTTCATCTTTCTCAATTGTGAAATGTTCAGAAAGGTTGTTGCTTAAATGGTTGTGGTTTTATGCAAGGGTTTATGCAAGGGGAGAAAATGGAGAAGACCACCACAAATGACCGTAGGAAAGAAACAAGAGGCTTCAGCATGGTCTAGGACTAGGATGCCTCAAGGAGTCTCTGACCCATGGATTAAGATCATCCACAGACAGCCCTCTCGGGGGGGTCCTCTCCTTCAGATGTGTGGAGATCGCCATCTTGGACAAGTTCTTACTATTAGTGGCTCCCAGGTTATAGAATGTCTTTCTGAGGTCCATATGTCAGTTGTCTATAATCAGGGCCGGCCTAATATATTTTAGCACCTGAATCAAGCCAAAAATAGCATACATACATACACACTGAGATGAGAGGGAGGAGGTGAAGATCTGCATTGGGATGAAAACAGAGAGTTGAGGTTAGCATTGGAATGAAGGGGAGAGTGAAAATCCACATTGGATGGAAGGGGAGGGTGGAGAGGAGGTGACTGCAGAGGCAGAGGCGGGTGGATCTGCTGCCCCCCCCCCGAGGGTCCAGATCTGCTGCCTGAGGCGGCTGCCTCACCCTGTTTCATGATCATGCAGGCCTGGCGTACAATCCGGATTTTGGATACCTTTAAAAAACTTTTTTATTTGCACATATCTTTGGCAGCCTTTGAAATCTACTGATGAAATCTATGATTATTTATTGATCTTGGTTGCTGCTCTTCTGTTATCATCAGTTTTGTTATCCAGTTTGTTATTTTATTGTTGCTGATTGGCTTTGATCTATTGTAAGCCCTAATGGGGATCAGAATTGAAGAATGGTGGGTTATACAGTTTAAAACAAGCAAACAGTAAGTGTTATCATGCTAGTGTTGTAACCCAGCTCATTTGGGGTTATATCTTTTCCAGGACTGACAGTATTTCAGTGTTGCCACATGATAATGTTGCTTTTTGCTGTCTCCTAGAATGACCCAGACAAAGGAGCAATGTTAACGTGTCAAAAATTATTATCAGATCTGCATAAAATGACCCATGTATATATCTATACAGTAAATATCCACATCCCCTGCAGTGGAATATGCCACCTTGAGAACTTGAATCAAATGATAGGGATACATAATCTTAAGAAAAGAAAAGAAAAAGAACAAATCTCTATCACCAGTTTGGGCACAGGGGAGGGGCAGTTTAGAGTCATTTATAATCGTACACACATCAAATGAAGTAAACTAAAGAGACTAGGATGAAATCCCATTTGGCTAGGGAAATTGGGCTGTGTTGAAATGTCTTCAAGGCTTAAACCTAATGTGCATATAGAACTCCAAACACTAACACTCAGGTAAACCTTAATTCCATAACAACGCAGAGCTAACTCCCAGATAACTCCTTAATTCCAGTGTACCACAGCCCTGTGCATCTTGTGCTTTCACACCCTCTCCTTGACAAATAAGCAGTTCTTTCTTTGAGACGGCAGGTCTGGTTTAGGCTGTATGATCTTTGGGGCATGACTTACCAGCATGTGCCAGTAATGTCAGGTACTGTATGCGTTGCAGAATCATAGAATTGCAGAGTTGGAAGGGACCTTGAGGATGATCTAGTCCAGCTCCCTGCAGTGCAGGGAACTCAACTAGATCATGCATAACAGATGGCCAAGGAAGGAGAGCCCACCACCTCTCGTCTGTTCCACTGTCAAACAGCTCTTATTGACATTTCTTCCTTATAGTTTGTTGGAATCTCCTTTCTTGTAACTTGAATCCATTGGATCAGGTCCTAGCCTCTAGAGCAGGAGGAAGCAAGCTTGCTCCATCTTTCATGTGACATCCCTTTAGAAATTTGAAGATGGCTATCGTATCTCCTCTTTTCCTGTCTTGTTCCTCATTAGGCTTGGTTTCTCATAAGAAGGATGCAGTCCTTACAGGTTTACAAGTGATTTAAACATGAAAAAAAGGAAGAGCAAAGATGGGAATCATTAAAGGGATAATGAAGCTGGAGTCAGGAGAGGCTTATCTGGCAATGGAAGACCAGACTAAAGACCTGGAACCTGTGGACAGACGTTTCTGGACAGTGGCCACACTCCTGGCAGCTGCTAAAATGTCAATTTCAACATATTACAGGGGGCAGAGATGTTTGTCTGAATGATTTCATAGAATCTGAGATATGACAATTTTGTGTTAACTTACTTTGTAAGATCAAGGGACCTCTGCAATCGTCCCTCAATCTTCCTGTTTTCTGCTAGTCTGGATAACTTGCCACGTTTCTGTGCTTCATTTTCCTCAGTGGTAAAGTGAGGAAACAGACTTGTTACCTTCTCAAATGTGTCACCAGGTTTAACTATGGCTTTCAAAACACTTTGAGTTCCTTGGATTAACAGCACTTTAAGCAGAAGTGCAAAGCATTTATTGTGAAGGAGGTTGCCTTGGGGAATTATGCACAGTTCTTCCACTGTGCATGTGGAAGAGGAGATCTGCCTTAAAGCAAAGCAAAACAATGCCTGAAACTGCCAGGACCAGGGCACACGATGCACCCTCTTTTGTATCTTTGTTGAAAAACACCATGCAAAGTTTTAGATACCTGCAACTGGTGTGACATGTTTGGAATGGGCATTCTGCCTAGTCTGGAATCGTTGCAAGGTGAAGCCCCACCAGCAACTTCTGCTAAAAGACCCCCCTCCCCTTCCATGAAGCCAATTGTAGATGTCTTTGAGGCACTAGGAAAGGGTGCAGCCTTGGAGGGAACTGCCAGCCATTCCCAATGAACATGATGAGAACTTTCCTTGTGAGACAGGGTGATGGCAACAGCATAAGAGAGAACAAGTAAGGCAGGAGGGCTGTTCATTGAACTGGCAGGTTTCTGCATTCATTGCCATGATTACATCATCTTTGGTTGCAACATGAATTGTATAACTAGAGGTTCTTTCTTAATGTGAAACCTGTACAGGAGACTGTGCTTTTACAACAGTGTTCATAAGACAGTACCTTTCCACATTATCCTTAAGTCAGGAGTGCAATTCTTTTCACACACACACATCTCCACCTGCCACTCAGGCCAAACTAGACATGCACTTAAACGCATAGCAGGCAGCAAAGTACCTTGTTTTTTCTTAACTAATTACAGGAGTCGGGAAGCACAATTCTCACTGTGAAGGCAGCACATGGAAAGGGAAGGCAGACTTACTTACTTACTTTATATCCTGCATTTTCAAAATAGATATATGTTGGCAGCTAACAGAGTAGTAAGAAACAAAAAGTACAAATCAAAATAATGATAATATCAAGCATATGAACTGATATAGCAAATTAAAATAACAAACTAAACCAGCACCCACCAGTTTAAACAAATGATAAAAGCAAACTGTTTTAAGTCCTGTTTTCAGTTAAAGAATGCATGCAGTTTTAGTTCTTAAAACCTGGGAAACCAGAATGTTCTGCCCAGCACCTTAATGATAGTAATGAAGTCCCCAGGCAGGCCTCCTTTTGGAAGGCATTCCCAAGGCAAGGAGTAACCACAGAAAAGGCTCTTTGTCCACTTACCAACCTGCCATTCTAGGTGGCTTGGGAAGCTGGAGAAAGGCCTCAGATGGCAACCTCAGTAGATGGGTCCAACTAATTTCTGGGACTTAAGTCGTGTAGGTTGAGACCACCACCATGAATAGAGCTCAGAAATTCACTGGGAAAGAGTGGGCTCATTTCAATACAGGCAATATATTAGTTTTTTGCCGAATCCCTGTCAGAAGTCTCAGGCTCCTCTGGATGACCTGCTTATTGAGCATTCATCCTGATTTGTTTGCACAAAGCTTACATGTCCAATCATTATTGAGCATTCATTCTGATATATGACAGTGACCATTAATCATAAATTCATCCCAGTTTGCTTGCACAGTAGTTATACATCTTCCCGTTCATCCCACACCTTGCAGCAAATTTCCCTATCACTTTCCTAACAGCAAACAAGTCCTTCAAAAATGGGCTTGATGTGTCTGGATGACAATGTACTTTAATCCACTTTAATTGCGCACACCTAAATTTCTGGTAAGCTCTGAAATTTCTCCTGCAAAACATCTGACAGTCTGACCCTAGTATTATGGGCTAGCTGCAATGTCTGAACAGTCTTCAAACATAGCCCCACTTAAAGCACATTGCAGCAATCCATCCTTCAGGTTACCAGGGCATAGATAACTGGCTAGGTTATCTCTCTGTGTGAGGGGCCACAGTTGGCACAACAGCCTCAAGTGATAGAAGGTTATTTGTACCATTAGGCCTATTTGAGCCTCAAAAGGGGAAGAAAAATCCCATTTCACTCTAGAGATGCACCTTACCTTTTAGGTTAAACACCACCTTCCTGGGCACATGATCTTCATCTTGTCAGGACTGAGTTTCAGTTTATTAATTGTCATACAGCACCTTATTGCTTCTGAAGACTAAATTAGCATTTCTGCCTCACCTTATTCAGCTGTAAAAGGCCTCTGATGACCGCAGCACCAACAGAATGGATCTCATAATGCAAATGCTATAGGGCAGAAGTAAAGTTCCCCAGTATGGCTTGCACCAGTGAGGACTTCCTTTCTAAGGCTCCTAGCTCTGTAGAAGAAAGCTGATCTCCATTCCAATCTCAGTGGGGAAGTGAAAAGAGAAGTCCCATTTCTGCAGCCTTCACAGTGAAAATTGCCTCCCTGTAATTAGTTAAGGAAGAACAAAATGCAAAACTATGTACTGGGTATTAAGGGCCCATCTAGTTTGACCATAAAGCCCAGGTCTCCATGCTATAGACATGGCTAGTGGTGAACTGTCCTTGATTCAACTCAGAATTTGTTTACATAATTCACAGGAAAAGTTTGTTGTCTAAGAGGGTTTTCTCCCAGCTTGTAAGTTGGTGTCTATGTGCTGATGGTGTCATGCACTTTACCATATTGTCCACTGGGAATTACAGCTTGGTTTCACCTGCCCTGCACCCAGCGGCAGCCATGCCTGGAAAGTCAACTGCTTCAAGTCCCCAAACACATCCAGAAACAAATGAGTTTTGTATGGAGGACAAAAGTCACATAAAACAGTGTATAAGGACTAGTCAAGCTAGCTAACTGAGAATATGCTCTTCAAATAAAAGGCTGTTTGGTCACATACTTTCATCACATTGTTAACAAATTAATAAGAGTTCTATAGAAAGTAAGAGGTTAGCGTTATGTACATACACCTATAAAACCATAGGCTTTGTTGTTCCACAACAATCAACTTATGGGGGAAATGGTGCTCAGTGTGTAGCACAACTGAGAACTATGTTGACGTCCATCTGTCTCAGGAGACAGTGGAGGAGTGCGACTTTGGAGTGAAGTCAGACCGTTGGAGAGTTACAGCGCCTGTCGTGGCTGTAGAGAATGATACAGAAGAGACATGTTTTGTTGCAGCTGGGGCCGATGAAGGTGTGCGGTTGTGCTGCTGCAGATGCATGAGAACCAGGAGCTAGACAAATACCAGCTATCTGGACATATCTGGACATAAGATTAGTATTATCTTTTCTTCATACATCTTCAGACTGGTAGATTCATGCAAATAGAGTCAGCTATTCTGTACAATTTATATGCGCAGGAACTTTATGTATCCCAGTGGTAGGAAATCCACATTCAGAACCAATTCATCCATTAAAAGATGTTTGTGAATAGTTGTAGATGGAAGTAATTCTGAAGTATTTTCAGAATTACCATTCAGTGAATACATTCACACCTATCCTTTAGTGAAAGACTAATTAGTTCTAACTCTAGTCCTATGCTAAATTTCTCCCTAACAAGGTATCTTCCAGGGAATAGAGTGATTTGCTGTATGCATAGCTGTCAACGTTTCCCTTTTTTTAAGGGAAATTCCCTTATTCTGAATAGGATTCCTCGCAAGAAAAGGAAAAAGTTGACAGCTATGGCTGTATGACATCTAGGGTTGGGTAAGAAATTTGATTTTGTTTATATTTTAATGAGAAACTACCAATCCACACTTTTCAAATCAATGTGTGAACTGAAACAACTATCCTTTGAAATATGCATATCTCTGAATTTTGCAATGCAGTTCTCCAACCAGAAAATGTGGACAAAAATAAGTATATTAGGTTTTTTTAAGAAAGAAGCTTCACAAATTGCTGCAGAAATGTGGAGAACTTAACTGAATATTGAAAAAAGAGAAACTAAAAGAAAGCAAAACTGACTGATACATCCACCCCTAAAGACAGGTTATTCTCTCACCTGTACCAACAATACATGACAGAATATTCTCTGGGAGAAGGTAACTTCAAACAGTTCTAAGGTGTTCCTCATCTCTGTTCACATCATATTGGAGGGATCAGCACAACAATCCTTTTGGTAGAAATTAACATGGTAGCTCAAATATGCACATACATAGGAAGTGGTAACATAATCACAAATAAACATGCCTGAATTTTCCCTGAAGCAGATTTGTCCAGTTTGAATCATCTGTTAGTAGGAAAGTCATTCCATATGTAATATATGGAAGAGGGAAGGCTTCAAGAAGATCCTGTTCCCATTCCTTCCCAGGTGACCAGCTTGGTGGGAAATCTAGTCATTATTAAGGATACCTAAATGAAAACTGTGTTTTTTCACCATCTATTCTGTTGCACGCTTTTGTAATTTAGATGGATTTAGTAGGTCATGACTCGCCCTTTGTAGTGAGATTGCGTTGCAGTAGTAGTTAATAACAAACATGCATGTTGTAGACAGAGATGTGTGTGTTTGTTTCACATGCTTGTAAATATACACGGGGCAAAACAATTTCAGATTACTGTAAAACTGCAGTTACTAGAAGCTTTACCAGAAAACAATAATATAGCTCCTCACTTGAGTCATGTGGTTTCTTTTAAAAAAGAAACCCTTTACTTTCCATCCCTGGTACTTGTAATGTAGCTCACAGTTCTCATTTTTACTTGTAGTCTATGTCTCAGAATAATCTGGGTGGTGCAGATTTACTTTTTAGAAGTGTTTCAAACATGGAATATTGCTCAGTGTTCTATATTCATAACTACCACATTTCTAAGAATCTCAGAAAAGTTGACCAAAATAATAATAGTAAAACTTCATTCTATAATATAGTATTAATAGCAGGTGTGGGCCAAACTCTTTCCTGATAACCAGCTAAACACAGAAGGTTTTTAGCTCATAAGGTGCAACCCTTCAATAGAAGAGCTTATTCAGAACGAGCTCCAAACTGTGACAGCAAAAGGGTTAACGAGCTGACTTTCTGCAACCTCTCAACACCAACCCTATCTACTTTCAGAATATTTCACAATGCAACTCCTGTAGTTTTACTACAAGTTTCAGACAATGAAGGTGTGTCTGAGCTCAGCACCTGATTTTGCCCATTATATGGGCGTTGAATTCAGCACTGTCTTGTCAACACTTGAATATGTTGAACATCACTCACATGGGCATACTGTAAGAAACCTATTAAGGTAATTATGGAGGCTGTGTGTGCGCACACACACATGTGCAGATATATTGTGGATTTCTTCATTCTGAGCTCTGTTCATTACAAACCTTGCATTTCAGACTGATGGAATCTTGTTCGTCTCCCTAACTGTTGTATTACAGTCATGCAACATTTTAGTTAGAGTTTTTTCTCCCTGTATCAATATTTTAGAACAAAAAGAGAGCCCCTGAAGTGGCAGCTCACATCATGACAAAACATAAAAAACCACCCTTCATGGGAGAGTAGACTTACTCCCTTCTTCTCCCTGTCAGAACTCAATGGGTCAGAGGGCTGCTTCAGGCTAGCTGAACCCCCCCTTGAGATCACAAGAGGCTTCCGCAAAACTTGCATCTAGAAAGCGCTTCTGATACCTGGATGTGGAGACTGCACTGATCTCATTACTGCAATTTGCCTTGGTGAGGTTGATCTTGGTGAGGTTGCAATTTGCCTGTTTGTGATAAGTCTTGTTCTGGAGCTAATCCACACAGGAATGCAGTGCCTGGCCCAACAAACAGTAAACGGAGCAGAGTTCCACCCCACATTTTGATCCCATGAGGACACATAAGAGAAAACCTCTCCCATGGGCCCTTGTGGGAGTGGAAGAGGAAAGAACCCTTTATCAGGCTTCCCCCTAGAGTGCTCAGGTTGCTGGTTGACAGGGCTGGAAATGACTTTTTCTGTCAGCCTGACTGACAGGGTTTTTTTGCCTTTCCTTCAGTGAAATTTATGGCTTTTCTTTTTTAGGCAAAATAACATTGTATATATTCAAGGGCAGCAATAGCATTGGGCAGGATCAACATAGTGAAAGGGGGACCCCATATCGGGCCTGGAGGTAGAATTGGCCATGGCACCCCCAAAGCTCAGACGGGGGTTGCTGCCTGGCTGGGAGGCTGGTTGATATTTTTATCTTTCATTTGGCTTTCTCACTTTTCTCACTTTTCCCCATTTTAAACTTAGGCCTGTTACTGTTTGGACAACTAGTTCCAAAGGTCAGTAATGTGAGACATTAAAAAAAATCATTTTCCTGCTCATTCTAAAGTAAGGCGACATAGTAAAGAGAAGTTCCCTATTCATCTTTTTGAAATTTTTTATAGTTTTATATAATTATCATTATCTTCCCTTATTTCTGAATTATATTGTACTTACTCCTTTATTACACTTTTTGTATGAACATTGTAAAGTTACCATAACATTTGTAAACTTTTGTCTCGCGTTTCACTCCTATTTTACATTTGGGAAAGCAAGGCAGAGATCAGGAAAAGGACTTTAAAAAAAAAAATTAAGAAAATATGGAAAGCATATTTATTGATCATACAGGTGTACAGAATAATACCTGCCCTCCACTCCTGGATGTACGCCAGACCATGGAACTTTTGAGTTACTTTCTCTTTTCATCTCAAACCCCCCGTAAAGAAAATCTAAAGGAGCACTTTTAAATTATAATTACACCCACTGCATGAATAGAAATGGTCAATTTGCTACCTTGCACCACATGTAACATTAATACCTCCCCCCTTTGCAGCTACTTTGGGTCCAGTTGATGAATTTTGCTTGGCTTAGAAACCCAATTTCCAAAAAACTAATGGCAATCTTGTGTAACCCTATGCATCCTCTTCCGGCGCATCTGCAAACATGGTTGTAACGTTCCCATCCTTCCGATGGATCATCACCTGCCCTGCATTTTCTACTTTTGGAAGGAAGTTCTCTGTGGGGGAACCAGAGTTGTTATCTTCCTTCAAAGGCACAAAAGCTTGCTTCATTTCCGTCTCATCAGGCTGGCCCGCTATATACTCTTCTTGGTGCATGAGGGCAATCTTCTGGGCTCTGTTTGCTGCAATATTTTTCCACAAGAGGACTATGCCTACAAGCAGAACCAGCACTGAAAGGCCGAGAATGCAGTAATTCCATGTAGCCGATTCTTCTCTCTGGAAAAACCACAGCAGCTCCTGAAGCATCGCTGAAGGCATCTCTTCTGTTTCAGGCTTACCACTGATCTCTGGGGGATCTTGATCGTGTGGGCTAGACATGGCCAGGGCAGAGTGTCCACTCAGGTCTGTGTTCACTGCTGGACTGTTTGTTTCAGCTTGGGAGCGGCTCTTCAGATCCTGAAATGGAAGTGCCTTTCCTAGCTGTCTCACTTGACATTCTTTAATCCCAGTACAAGATATTGGACCAGGCTGGGATGCGACAGAGACAGATCATGCTAGTATTTGTACTCTATTGCATTGTACACATATAATAAAGAAAGAAGGAGGCAGTTGGCCCAGAACATTTGACTGCAGAAAAAGGACTTTGTTAAAACTACACAATGAGTCGCTGAGACAGTATTTAACAGTATCTCAGAAGCTCAGCAGTGTATCTGAATCCCTTTCACTGCAAGGCTCTTACTTTTTGGAGCCCTCTCTCCAGAGGGACCCACCAAGCTACCTGCCTGTTCCCTTTCTAGAGACAAGAAGATTTTTTTACACACACACCCATTTCTGATATACTGATGCTATACCTTTTCTGAACACTACTTTTTATTACAGTTTTGCTGCTTTTGATTAGAATATTTGGAATTGAGACAGGTGCTTTTTATTTTAGCTCTGCTTCCTGCACTTTTTGTTGATTTTTGTGTTTTTATTTTGTATTGCTGTATTGTATTGTTTTGGTCTTTTAATTGTTCTTAGCCACCTTGGACTAAGTTGAAAGGCAGTGGAAAGTGTTTCAAGAAATGAATAAATATTTTGTTAGGTTTTATGTAGTTTTTAAGCATCTTCCTTTGCACATTTCTTTGCATGTTTCTTACTGAAATGGAGAGAGGGGAATCTCACATATTAACATGGAATTTGGGATTCCAAATCAGCTCTTGCAATCTGGCTGGGTTCAGTAAAAAATAAATTATTCTGAGTTTTTTAAAAATTAAGCATTGCATCTCACAATTCATGTACTCCCTAGGTGGGAAATTTCAGCTCCTTCTCTTCTGAGCTCCCTCCAGGACCACAGGAAGAGAGTTCTTTGGGGGTTTGTGCCAAATTCTCTGTCTGCTGAGAAAGCCCTGAGCCCCATGGGAACCATTGTTCCGGTTGGCTTTTAAGGAGAAGAACGAAGTGCAGGGCATTGTCTCTGCTGCCTTGGCAAGAGCTGCTGCTCAACTCCTGCCAGGATTATAACCATGCGGCAATAATAATAGTGTTTAGGATTAATCTCTCTGCTACAGTAAAAGTCTCAAGTCTCTGTGAGTTCACAGCAAGCAAAGTCCCATTGGCAGGCTGTAGATTGGCCTCAGCCCGATGAATGCAAGTGTGCTTCTCTTACTACTGAAGCCTGGTTTGGTTCCATTATTTTTGCCTCATGATCAGACCAAATTCTACAGCTGAGTCATCACAGCAAGGGTTAAGCAACTCCTGGAATGATCTTTCTTTCTGATGCCTCTAGAGATCATTACACTGTCTGTGGGCAGAAGTTAAAGCCAGGCTGCAAAGGATGGAGGATATGGTGGGAGTAGCTTGGAAGAACAAAGTGGTTAGCCTGAAATTGAGCTCAGAGAAAGCAAAGGAAGCCAAGGAGAGGTTGGGAACTTTAATTTCACATAATTTTCAGCAAAGCAAAGGTTTACTTTTATGCAAAAGTTCCCATCAATAAAAAATGAAGAATGAAACGGATGGGAATGGGTTCATGTTGCTCAAATTACAGACGTTTCCTGTTTGGTTATAACATCCTGATGGCAGTTCTGGTTTCTCACTTTGCAAACTCCCAAAAACAATCAAAGAAATAATATCTCCCAGTCAGGAAGCAACTTCCAAGGGGCCCACTAAAATGTCAGAATCCAAAACTCACAGAGCTCTGGTTGAATACTCAAGAGACATCAGTGAAGAGAGCCTGCCTAGAATACATTCTCCTGAATTCTAGATGTCTGGAGGCTGACCTTGGTAACTGTGGCAGGGAAGGGCACGCTACACTAAGGATTCATACATGATTCATACATGATATTTGAGTCTCTGATTCCAAAGCCTGACACCAAGTCCTGAACCATATTCAGGGATTAAACATGAGTCAAACTTCTAGCAAAGTACGGCTTGGGATTCTTTGGTCTGCAACAGTGTCATGATCCAAATGAGTGGGGGACATCTTGTGAGGTAGGTCCTTTTGATGTGCCCCTGTTAATACAGGCGACTCCCCACATACGAGGGGGTTACGTTCCAGGCCCCAACGCCATAAGCAAAATAAAGAGGGGAGCACCCTCTAAAAAGCCTCTAAACGCCTGTTTTTACCTTTGCCTCCAAATTGCCAGAAATAACAAGGAACAGTGCATTCAGACCCACTGCAATACCGCTTCCCCCCCAACATCTGTTGAACAGGATAGCACAGCAGCAGTGAGAGCTCCCACACACCATTTTGGAGCCCATGTTTATTTATGAACTTTTGGCTCACTGACATCCTCTTCAGGCTCTGGGCAGGGTCTCCTTGTGAGCCACAAGGACTTTCCAGCTCTCTCCTGCCATTTCCAGGTTTGAATTTGTCCACGTAGACCTGAGTAGGGGGTGCATCAGCAGCATAATGTTAGCATCTCTCTATATTCTCAACGTGTGGTCTAGAAGAAAGGATAACAAAGTCTAGAGGAACCCAGAAACTATGGGTATGAAGGAACTCTGCAGTTTGGCCAAGCTAGCCCATGTGGTTTCTGGATTCAAATTATTCCTGAAGTGCTGTGTGATTGGGGCCACAGTCATCAGGAAGATTTATAGCCTTTTAAAAAAGGTAAGAAGGAAGCCATCTACAGTTCAAAAGAATAATATGGTTCCCAACGAGCTTTTAAGAGTTGAAAGACTTGAGACCAAGTCTCCCTCTGTAGAGTTTCCCATGCCTAATAATAATAATAATAATAATAATAATAATAATAATAATTTATTTGTACCCCGCCCATCTGGCTGGGTTTCCCCAGCCACTCTAGGCGGCTTCCATAGAAACCAAAAATACACTAAAATATCACTAACTAAAATATTATGGTCCATCTTCATGGCCCTTGAGGCAGGGTGCCAGAGCAGAATAGCATGGTTTTCTCCCTACCTCACACTTCAGGCTCACTCTGAACCATCTCAGTTTTTCCTACCAGTTTCCTCTTTATCTCACCTACAGGGAATGTACATGAGTCCTAGAGAAGTCCATGTATTTTCCTCCCTGCTTCCTCCCCCAGGGTCCTCCTAATTGTCAGCCACTTATCTTCCCATAGACACATGTACTGCAATAACAATAATTATCTCAGCTCAGGGCACTACACCCATTGCATGGGGTCCTAATAGGAGTTAGCGCTCAAACGTGCTTTACCGGATCTTCACTCTTGGCTTACAACCACTTCACTACAAGGATTCAAAGGGAAGGTATATTGGCTGAATTCCCACCTGCCCCGAATCCTCCCCTTTAGGATTTTACCACACAGGAGGGGAATTGTGAGGCCAATGGGTCATGATGATTCATGCTGAGCAAAGCTTAGAAATTATATCATCTAAAATTGTATCATCCACTGCTGCAGAAATACAGTCAGCTCAAGAGTTGTACTCCTATGTAAATGAAACTTACGGCTCAGCTGCACTTCTGTTTGTCCTGTGATTTCTAGGCAGGGGTTTGAGAAGTTTTTCTTTTGTCCCACCCTGCTGAATTGGAACAAACGTCAATCCAGGTTTCTGTGGATGCCATTTGTTCTGATTCAGCAGTAAACAGCGGGTTTTCCCGGGGAAAGCAGTGGGACAACAGAAAAACCTCTCAAACCCAAATGTGAGGGTAAGTCCTCAATTATTAAATTATTGTCCTTGTTTTGCTGAAAGAGGGAGGGAGGACCCAGAGGGTGGCATTCTGAGACTGTGAGTTGAGGGCCAATTCATACATTTCTTGGGATGGTTCTGAAAATGTTACATGTAAAAATAACTTGCATACATGTGCACCAGGCAGGTACACTTAGCAGAGAGCTGTAAGTTTCTGCACCTCTTGGTTGGGTTTACTCGTGATGGCAAATCTCAGTTTATCTTTGTATAATGTGTGAAATGGCTCTGAGAGACTGAAGGAGAAAGATATGGCATTGTGTATCTTGTTATAGTGATAAATGACTGGAAAATATCTCACAAGTAGTAAAGGATTTATAATATTGTATGTCACCCTGAGATGTATGGATGAAGGGCAAGTTAGAGGGTGTTTTTCTAAAAAAATGTATGAAGATGCCAAGAAGGGAGAGCAGCTTGGCAGTACCTATTTCTACCTTAGCGTGCTCATTTATATAAACCCTCTCACACACGGTGTAAAACACTCCCATGACTTCAAAGTGTAATATGGGAAGCAGCCCTAAGGTAATAACGCCAGGGAAAGTGAGCAAAAGCACCTTTCTCAATACACCCAGCCAGATTCACATAGTATGAGGAAACGTTTTGTTTGGAGTTGTTTAGGGGTTTTTTAAAGGTCAGTGAAATTGGGAATATGATAGAGATGTATAAAATGATGCATAGTATTGAATAGAGAGACATTTTTCTCCCTCTAGAACCTGGGGTCATCCATTTAAGAAGATTTGTGGGAATTGGTGTTATCACTTGAGATCTGTGTTCTCAGGTATAAACCATTCCCTTTAAATCACTTAATATTAAACCTGCACCTAAAGGTGTTTTAAAAACCTGATTTAAGAAGGATGTTAACAAGCTGGAAGGTGTGCAGAGGAGGGCAACCAAGATGACCAAGGGTCTGGAAACTAAGCCCTATGAGGAGCGCTTGAAGGAGCTGGGTATGTTTAGCCTGGAAAAGAGACTGAGAGGAAATAGGATATCTTAAGGACACTCACATGGAAGAGGGAACAAGCTTGTTTTCTCCAACTCTGGAGGGTAGGACTCGAACCAATGGCTTCAAGTTGTAAGAAAGGAGATTCTGACTAAACATTTGGAAAAACTTTCTGACAGTAAGACCTGTTTGGCAGTGGAACAGACTCCCACGAGCGGTGGTGGACTCTTGGAGGTTTTTAAACAGATGTTGGAAGGCCATCTGTCATGGATGCTTTAGCTGAGATTCCTTCATTGCAGAGGGTTGGACTAGATGACCCTTGGGACCTTCCAACTCTGATTCTATGATTTTAAGTAGAAGCCATTACCTTATTTTTGGGTAGACCTATGTATTTTGCTTTCAGGCTGAAAGGAACTCAACACCCAAGTTCACTGTTAGGAGGAATGATGTCTGTTCAATCCTACATCTTCAGAACACTCATTTAAGATGTTCTTTTTGTGCGCTGTTTACAGATATTTTACTGAAAGATGTAAAGTGACTTTCATGTGCTGCAGCTGCAGCTTCTCTGGATTATTTAGTACCCACTTAGGATGGCATACTGCCCCTAGACTGTAAAACGTGATGAACAGCCAGTTGAGAATTAATTTAGGCTTCTTTGATTTAGTAAATGACCTACAGCATGTCCATCTATGAGGCCGGGCAACAAGGTGCATCAGAAAAAGTGTAGCTTGCAATATTTATTTTTCAATATATTTTTATGGTGTTTTCCTCTATTTAAGACAATCTAGAGGAAAATGGGGGTCTGCAGCAAGGAGGTGCAGTTACTATAAGTGCAAAAGCAATCAAGGCAATTCCAGGCTGACCCTGAAAAGACAAAGGAGAAGCTATCAAAGCTCTGGCTATTTGGATGTCCAGTAGCCCAGCAGTGCAGCTATGAGATCCGGCACTAAGAAAGCTGAACAATGTGCCTAAAGAGACAACTGCTCTTTTCTGGAAAACAAATTGATGGCAAGCTGATTTTGGAAACAGATTTAGGGACAATTTACACAACCTTTTTTAATGGAGCAATGTCAACATTTACAGTCTTTAGTAGATTTTAGCATACTGAGCAGTTTTATAACGCCTGAACACTTAGTTGCAACAGTATGAAAAATCTTTAAAAATTAAGTTTTAAAATGAATCATAAACATCACAAAACAAGGCATGACTGGGGAATAAGGTAGGATAAAATGGCAGCATTAAACTTTAAAAGGTAAAGGACCCCTGACAGTTAAGTCCAGTCGCAAACAACTCTGGCGTTGCGGCGCTCATCTCACTTTACTGGCCGAGGGAGCCAACGTTTGTCCACAGTTTTTCCGGGTCATGTGGCCAGCATGACTGAGCCGCTTCTGGCGAAACCAGAGCAGCACACGGAAATGCCGTTTACCTTCCCACTGGAGCGGTACCTATTTATCTACTTGCAGATTGACGTGCTTTTGAACTGCTAGGTTGGCAGGAGCAGGGACTGAGCAATGGGAGCTCACCCCGTCACGGGGATTCAAACCACCGACCTTCCAATCAGCAAGCCCTAGGCTCAGTGGTTTAGACCACAGTGCCAGCCGCATCCCCTCATTGAACCTTACTAAACACTTATAAGGGTTGGGCAAATGAAACAAGTTTTCCCTTCACACCAAAAAGAATTAAAGAAAAATACTACAAGGATGGTGGCATCCATCAGATGGGATGCCACAGCACAAAAGCCGCATCTGCTGCCATCACCCATGTAATCTCTGAAGGTGGCGGGATCCAGATCAACACCTCAGAGGCTTCTCTTAATTCCCCAGCATGTTTATGTTGGCTTTGCTGCACAAAAAATGGCCCTGTGAATTCACCTTTGACTTTCCATATAGCTTCTCATGCAAGGCTGAGGGACACATTGCAACACAGTCATAACATCATCTACCACACATGCACAGAACAAAGATGCTGCACTCCTTATTATCAAACCCCTCAGCAATTGCTGTGGGTGCTAATTAGCTGCCCTATTCCACCGAAGAGGCGGCTGTATTTGCAAGATCCCTAATGAATGTTATTTATCCCTTAACATTCTTTAAGCACTGTTTTATCAACATGATTCAAGCGATTAAAGAATGAAAGAAGAGTGCCTTTCTTATATTATTTCACCCTCCTCCTTTTATATGTATGCAGTCATGATTTTAATTCATGGTTAATTTTGCGGATACGTGATAATTTATTGTGGATTGGAATAGTGAGGTCTTGTGAATTAATCTAGAATGGAATAGTGTAGTTTTGTGTTTGCCCTTACACAGCAATCCTCATTGGTCATGGGAAGCCAAAGGGAATGATTGATTGATATTTGCACAAGACTCAACAAATCAAGTATTCTAGCAATACTAATTAGCTTTATTGTTGTGATATGCTTGGGTGATATAAATCACCTTGGTATCTTGCAGGATGAAAGGTGCTATAGAAATGCAGGTTATGATTATTAGTTTTACTGTGCTATAAATGCTATTAAACAGAAAGCAGTGATTAGTGGACACAGCAGAATTTGCTGATTACATGGCATGCAAAACGGAGATTTTAAAATATCCAATACATGGTCTGGGAGTAGGGATGGATGGATCTGTATCTAGTACATTCCAGTTTCATGTATGTCTGTTCCTAAGTCTGTTCCATCCCATTTACTAATTAATCAACCATTTAAAACAATGTGAAAATAACACATATTAAATTATAAAATATTGTTTAAGTAACTAGGGTTGTATTCTGATAAGTCAGTTTTATAAGATTTTTTTATGAAGATTTCCCCATAATATAGTAAAATTGCAGCTACAAAAATACAACTTCTTGCAGTGAGGGAAGGCTGTCAGAACTGGACCTCAGTGTCAAGGCTGAATGATGGAGGCAGAGACTCTCCTTCAAGTATACAGGGCTGAAGCCATTAAGGGCTTAGTTTAGTCACATAAGTAGCACTTGCCTTCATGCATGTATGCATGTATGCAGACTATAATTTGTGAAGGGGAGAGACTAGTGAGAGCCTAATAATTTTTGTTGGATGAGCTGCAAGCAGGTATGGGTAGATGATAGGCATATCCTGAGTGCCTTAGCCTGATGCTCACCCTTACAGCCTTCCTCTGTAGCAAATGAAGATTTGCTGTTATTGCGCTTACAAATCCAAACACTGAATGCCAATAAGGAGAGAAAAAGCTCAGTGCAGAACAGGCTGGGTTAGACTGTTCTTCCAGACATTCATCGGACTGCTGCTATTTTACAGGAGGGGTTCAATTGCATACTGGCAAATTCACACATCTTCATCACTAGATGAAGAACTCAAACTTGGGGTCAGTTTCTGCCAAAATATGTAATGCTCAAATCAGTGCAGTACTGAAGACAAGGGTTAAGAGACACAACAGGTGGATTGCATGGCGAGGGTTACGAAGGGGTTGATCCAACGTGCCCCCCCCCCCCGCTCCTTGCTTTTAAAGAGTGGGGCAGTAGGGCGTGTCATTTTAGGAGATAGAACTTAATTTTTGCAAATTTCTTTGGTGAGGGGTCTTAAGATACGGTTTTAGGTGTGAGGAATTCAAATCTGTTATTATTTTTGTGATTGGACAACATTTAACTAGTTAAATCTACAATTGATTAAAAAGCACATTAACTGTCCTCGCAAAACCAAATTATTTTAATTTTACATTCCGAAAATGTCAGCTAATGCTAACAAAATTGTTAGTTTCCCTGCATAAAACACGTCCCATTCAGCATACAATGTTACCTTGTAATCATAAAACAACATCCGAAAGTAAGACATCAATTAATAAGAAATTTAAACAATAAGTTTCATCAAGTGTGGCTTTGATTCATTCTTGGACCTCAGCTGATGACTTGCTTCTTGGCCTCTGTAGCCCTCGCATTTCTCATGGGAATAAACCCTGCCTGCTGCCTCTGTGACATGTTTCACACAACATTCTATAGACTGAACATGTTGACTATGGAATTTGCAAAGGCTTGGGAATGAACTTCTTCATCTTTACTTCTGCTGTATTAAGTTTACATGTCAAAGGAGGTTCATATACCCCATCAGACCAGTCCATCAGCTCCAACAGGGATGAAGCCTTGGGGTTGATGGAAGGTATGTCTTCCTCATACAGAAAGATCTCCCAGTGTTCCATCATCTCCACTCAAGTCAATGATCTTTTCAATGTCATCTGAGCACAAGAGTGTCTGGATTATCATTTCATGGAATGCTGAGTGCTGCATTATCCACTGCAGCCTTATTTTGCAGCCTAACTCACCACAGCTGAAACAAGATGGGCTGGCATGGGACTGGCCTGACTGGGGTCTTCTGAAAGCACAGAACATAGACTTTCCCCTGACATTCCTCTTGATCGCTCCCCAGGATCTGCTCCTGCACCCTTGGAACCCGCAGCCTCCTCTGCCAGCTCTGAGACTTCTTGGGGGCCCAATGGATCCTGTCCCAACCCACTAGGATCCTCTCTGGTATTATCAGACGCAAGCTTTTGTGCTCCTCCTGTTCCTCCTCTTCATCCAACCACCCCTTCCAGGCCACTTCCAGGGGACTCTTGATAATATTGCACCATTAAAGTGGATTTGGTGCTGTTGCACAAGCCCATTTAAAATAAAAAATAAAAGAGGACTGTATGTGTTAAGGAAATTATGCCTCTTTCCTGTAGCTGGGAAAGTGTTTCGCGGGCTCCTTCTCTGCTCAGCACCCAGTATGGAAGAACTGGGCGTGCTGTCCTAAAGAAACAAGCATTGCCTGAGTTTACAATGCAACAAAGTAACAAAACTAAAATAATTAAAAACTGGAGGAACAAAAGAAAAATGCCAAAATTAAAACCATAGCAACTTGGTCATAGGCTAGTTTAAACAGATGATTCTTAGTCCTTTTTTAAAACCAGGAAATAGAATCAATTAGCTGAATTCCCACAAGAAATGAATTCCATTAATAAGAAGCAACAAAGGGTCTGCAAAGATGAAAAACGGGTGGAAAAAATACGTTTAATTAGCAACTGACAACCAAGGAACTCACAGATCAAGAATGAGAATATACAGAAATTAAAAAAAAGAAAGATAAGCAAGAGCAAAAGAACTGATACATTTAAAAAGTAAGTAGCATAAACACTTCCAAAATAAAGAGGGAACCAATAGCAGGAAGCAGTAGAGAAACATGGAACTTAGAATTGTAGAGATGGAAAGGACCCCAAGAATCATCTAATCCTACCCACTCCAACAACAGCTAAAAAGTTATATGGGATGTTTCAGATGAGAACGGGGGTTGAAAATAGCAGGGTGCCAGCTGCATTTTGTGCCTAAAGATTCTCCATTTGCGAGCACCTCAAAAATCCTGGGTGCCATTTTTTGCACCCGGTTGACCCTCAAGGATTACTGAAATGTGTGTGCTTTGAAGCCTTGAAGTATATGTTAAGGATAGACAATATGTTAAGGAATTTAGTAATAAAGAGCAGTTTTGAAAACCAAAGTATGGCATCAATATTTTCATTGTAAACACCCAATTAAACACGTATTAACAATTTCTATTAAAAATGTGATATTAACAGTGTCACATATGAATTGCGTATGAGTTCATGCTTATCAAAATAATAAATAAAAAGTGTTGCCCCTCCCGCAAATGGCAACTAGACGTTTGGCTCCTAGTTTTTCTATTCCAGTTTCTAACACTTGATACAGAAGACTGATTAGAGCCTCATGCTCTACCAGCTGAGCTTGTATAAACCTTCTCAGTTTTAGCAGGAGCCATTATACACATTATGCACAACCCTTTTAAAATGCAATTGTTGTAAGTTGAGACCTCTACAATATTTTAATTTTATAACATTTGAAAATTGATAGTTTTATTTGTCTGGTGATATTGGTAGACCTGATTTCTGTTTGTTGGCAACAAAATTAAGAGACCTTGTAGAGTTCCAAGCCAACTGATTCCATGGAACTGAGCAAAATCCTTTGAACCAACAAGGACAAGGAATACAAAATCAGATCCCATGGCAGCAGAAATTCCATCCCTGTCTGCCCTTTTACATCCCAGCGTCAAGCCACTGCACTGTGGTATTAATAGGTTAACAGTCTGACCATAGTGGAATATGACTGAATGAAGTGTGGCGATACCCAGCAGAGAGGAGCAACAGCTCTCAAGTGACTGATTGATCTCTTGTCATTTACATTCATTAAAGCCAATTCACTTTAGATGGATCAAAGTGTCTGGGCAATTAGCTGCAGGCATAAAGTTAATCTCAAATTTCCAAACATCTCAGAGACAAAACTAGTTGCAGCTGTCCTATCACCCACAACAACCCACTCTAAGATAGCTATACATTTCCTATTTTCCAATCTCCTGAGAAACATTTAAAATGTAAGTTACATTAGTTTTATAAGTAGCTTTCCCCAGTCTAAGGCAAATGTGTTGACAACTAGAACTGTCAACTTCCTTTTTCTCCTCCAAATTGTATTTCCACCCTCAGGCTGTCCTCTTGGGACACAGTTTTGTGACTTGGTCCTTGTCAGTGAATGAAAGAAACCTGCTGAGCTAGATTTTCCCCAGGTATTTCCCTCATGGAAAGCCAGAACATTTGTTTCATTAGTTTGGATGTTTAGGGTGCAAGTAGCCCATGGGGGCTGGCACCCAGTGGGACTGCTGGGCCAGAGCCAATGACAAGCAGAGTCACCTAGTTCTAGTTTTGTTCCACACCCTTGTCCCTGCTGAGACTTCAGAGAATGTTGCCACCAACAGGATTGGTTGTATGTGAGAAGGCAGGCGTGTGGATGCTGATTTGGGACAGAATGGGGTTGGTGGCTCCCCAATGGACCAGCCTCCACTGCAAATACTTTGCAGTGTGAAAAATATTTCTGCTTTTCAGGTCTCTGTTTCTTCCTTCCCCTTGACAGTACATTGAGGACACTCTTGCCTTTCTAGTAGCTCAGTCAACTGCACAGGAGTTTTTTCTAATAAAAAGAAACCAGCCAAAAGTCAACACAATCCCATCATTCCCAACTAGTGTTGCCAATATTAGACAAACAAAAAAAGAGCCACAACGTGGTGAAGGTTGTCCCTGAGCCAAGCTGAAATCAGCTATTCGTTGATACCCAGACACTTGGGGACACGCTCACCCAAGAACAGTCACTGATTTCAATCACCACACTTTGCATTGCATCCTTTTAAGGGTGAGAAGAGTGCTGCTGCGTGCTAAAGATAAGAATCGTCTGCTGTTCATTGAATAATGCAGCATTTCCCAACCTTGGGCCTCCAGCTGTTTTTGGACTACAACTCCCATAATCCTCAGCTAGCAAGACCAGTGGTCAGGGATGATGGGAATTGTAGTTCGAAAACAGCTGGAGGCCCAAGGTTGGGAAACACTGGAATAATGCATCAACATATATGTTTTCCACAAAAGAAAAATATACTGGATGAGAAAATATATTAGGGGGGAAGCTAATCTTATATAATTCTCTTGCGAATTAGTCTGTAGTACAGGGGTCAGCAACCTTTTTCACCCGTGGGCCGGTCCACTCTCCCTCAGACCTTGGGGGCGGTGGACTATATGGGGGGGGGGGGGGAATGATGACTTCCTATGCCCCACAAATAACCCAGAGATGCATTTTAAATAAAAGGACACATTCTACTCATGTAAAAACATGCTGATTCCCGGACCATCCGCAGGCCGGATTGAGAAGGCGATTGGGCCGCATCCGGCCCACGGGCCTTAGGTTGCCTACCCCTGTATATGAGAACCTGAGCATTTTGGAAGGAATGTATTTGCTGCAGTATTTGCTATCAGTTTCCAGGGCCTTAAGGATAGCTTTGAAAAGAGAATGGAGGAAACAATAAAATACCTGGAATATTTTGTAATCCTTTCATAATCCTGTTTTGCAAATTATTCAGCATTATTTTCCCCCAACAGATTATATTAAAGTTTGAAGGAAAATATGCAAAAGTTAATATTAAATATCCAATATCTTTTTATCAAAGATAAAAGAAACTAATCTCAATAAAAACACAAACCCAAAGAAGGGAAAAGGGAAAAGGAAGAAGACTTTCTAGAACAATATTATTTTCTCTTTTTTTAGTTTACAGTATTTTCCCCCAAAACTTCACAAAAAGAAAACCCACACACACAAATAAGTTAAACACTTTTTAAAAAAGCGTTTACAGTTACTCCTTGTCCCCCATTGAAAAGAGAGGTCTACAAATTATCTACTCAGGGCTTATCCACACCTGTTGCCCTCATCTTTCCAGTCACAGCTTTGTACTTTAAAGTTCCATATCCAAACACCTTTTTGTTGCCCTGGAGTTTTCCCTGCGAAAATCTGCTCTTTAAAGCTTTATGAGAGCAAACAGCTATTTGGGTTTCCCGTGGATCGACATTTGCTCCGGCTGAGCTTTAAAGAGTGGTTGTTCACAGAGAAAGCAAAAAAAGGGGGGGTGTACACCATGGAGCTTTAAAGTGCACACAATGTCTGGAAAGCATAAAGAAAAAGTAAATGTGGATAATATGCCCTTGTAATAGATATGTTACCATTAACTTTATCAATCTAGTAAACAATGCCCATCTTTCTATCAATTTGTCATGTTGAATATTGATTAGAGCTCTCTCCCCCCCTCCCCCATCATTTTTCATTCATGGAATTTCCAATTTTTTCCAGCCAGTTTCTTAGAGTAGGAGGGGACTTTGTCCATTACTTGAGAATGCCTAACCTTGTGGTTAGTAAGCTGGAAACCAGTTGGATATATGTGGTTTTTATTTCTGTTTATAATGTATATAGAAGGGTACATATAGCATCTCTTGGTATATTATGCCCCACAATAATTTTCAAGATAATAGTCAACTGTACATTTTCTTTTCAGTGTTTATAATATCCATATTTTCATTCTCCATGGTTATTTACTTTTCTATATATATATGTAATAATTATTGAACTTTCAAAAACGTTACATGGGAATAAGATATTATAGCTGCAATCCTTTATATATGAATTCAGTTGGATGAATATACCTAGGAACATAAGAGTTCTCTGGATCAGACTAAGACCCCGTCTAACCCAGCATCCTGTTTGCAAAGCCAACCAGATGCCTATGGGAAACTAGCAAGTAGGACTTGAATAGATATGCATACAATTGTTCTGTAAGTGCCCATTTTCACTTCTCACTTCTAATCAGGTTTCCAGAAGAGCATAGGAAACTGCCTTACATTGATTCAGATCATTGAGCCCAGTATTTTGTAGTCTGACTGGTTATAGCTATCCAACCAGTCCTGCCACCCAGGAGGCTTTTAACTGGAGATGCTGGGGACTAACTAGCACCTTCTTCATGAAAAGTATGGGGTCTACATCTGAACTCTGGTCCTTCCCAGATTTGAGGCAAGAGCAGAAGAATGTCCACAAAAAGACATCTGTATTATCATTAATCCAAACAGTGTGACACTAATACCCCCTTAGTTTGATGGGGCAATGTCTTGCCATGCTGAAATTTAGGAGCGGTTCCTATCTCCCTTTGCCCAGTGCAAAGAGAAAGGTGTGGTGGATTTCAGCTAAGCCTGATACAGTTTCCTGTTTGCTTGTGGAAGTTGCCAAACTATGGATTTCTTCTTTTCACTCACAGTTCCTGGATTTTCTTCCTAGTGGATCACATCACCACCTCCTTCCAGAACTACCCAGGGGATTTGCAGGACAGCATTCCTGCAGGACATGATAGTCCAGAACATACTGATGATACTGTTGGCAAGGCTAAAACATAACTCAAAAAGCAGTGAAAGTATCAAGTCAAGACTAAAGATCAAAGTTATTTGGGGCACACCCAAGGGCATGTCCACACCTAGTAAATTTACATTTTGCTTTGAAAAGAAGGCCCACATTAAAACTCCCCATCATTTCAAAATGTGCTGCATGAGAAACCACAGTTAGATCAACTTATCAAAGTGACACACCATTGGGTGCATGAAACTAATTATATAGCTCTTTGGATCCTAACCCAAAGAAAAGTTAATTTATTATTATTTTTCCAAACTATGACGTATGGAATATAATTAAGCATTTTATAATGATTTGAATCAGTATTTTCATAAATTATTGTACATTCTTTTGTATGCTAGAATGTATTAGGAATGAAATTTGTCAGACTATAGTTCCTACTACCAGTCTTGCTATTTCTTGTTCTTCAGAGCAAAAAGCAGCATTTTCTTCTGCTTCTTATTTCAGAAGCAGTTGCATTAAATTCTAAGGGTTTTAAAAATTTCTCTTCTTCTGCAAAGGGTCCCTCTTAGAATTTGGGGTCCTGTTTGTTATGACCCGTACTGTATAACAGACCTGTGGAGTAGAGTCTTTACTGGGTAAAGAGTAAAGTAGAGAAAATATGGTGTCTTTCTCCCATGCTGGGCTTTATCTGTTGCATGCAGAAAGGAAATTCCATATAGATCACAGTTGTCTCATAATGTAGTCTGTGGCTGTGCAACACACTTCACAATAATCTGAATTGTGGCAGGGCAGCAAAGGAAACAGTAAAATAAGGCATATTGGGTGAACTCTTAAGTTTGAAGGCTGCAGAAGTGGATAAATGTGAATTTCTGTTCAATTACTTTATTATGTGTCAACATAACCGCCCTGAGACCTCTGGGTATAGGCGGTATATAAATTCAATAAATAAATAAATACATATGAAAACCTCTGCTTATATACTGTCACGAGAATATCAGTTTAATTTCACTTTTAAAAGCAAGCATCTTAGGTATTATTAGTTTGGCAGTGAGTAAGGTCTGATAAAACTTCAGCAAGCATGTTCCCAGTGGGGGGAAGCATCAGATAGCAGAGACTGTAAACACCAGGAAACCATAACTGTGTGACCTGCCTTTGAATTGGGGCAGATGATCAGTTTTGCTAGATTAACTCAACCATTGAAGGAGGTCTCTAGGGGAGCCTCAGCCTCCGCAGGCTTCTCCTTCCTCTCCCCCTCCCTTCCGTGTGAGTCCCCTGTCCTATTTCAGAGCCCAGCTAGAGATGAGTCATCCAGAGGACTGAACCATCTGCGTGGGATTCCACGACTTGATGTTTTCCAGACAGGGTCATTTAACTACATACTCAAATGGGGAGGGTGTGTAATCCTAGAAATCATCAGTCAGGGATGGAAGAATGAGCAATTCACAGCATGCGGGTGGGTGTTGCATGTGCACATCAGCAAAATGTTAAGAGTACAGGCTTATGTCATTACTGATCCCTTCTATTTGATATGAAAAAGGTAAGGGTACCTTACAAGGTGTTGTGGTAGCAGGTCACAATATGCTATCAGGAACTCACTTAAGTTCACCAGTTTTTGATCAGGCATGTGTCAGTATAGCTACACAGTAAGCACTCTAAGTTTAGCTGTATAGCTTAGAGATCTATCAGTGGTCATTACTGGCTGCTGATATTCAGAACTGTCATATTCTAGGATAACAGTTTTCAAATTTTCTGTCCTTTCCTTATACACTGAGGGAACAACCTTCAGACAACAGGTGAAACCTGATCAGCTGAGGCTGTTATTTTGCTTTTGTGCTGTTGGGTACTGCTTTTTTCTTTTGCTTGTTTCCATTCAGTCTTTTGTGTTCTGTTGATTTTATAATTATTGGTTTGTTGAATTTGTTGTAAGCCACCTTGCACCTTTCTTTATTAATATTTTTTTCTTAAATAAAAGAAATAAATTACTGATCTGCTTATTGAGAAACTCCAGTAAGCTTCTGAAGAACCTCAGGGCTGCCCAGAAAACAGTTAAAAATATCTAAAAGAAGCAGAAACTTCAATAGGAAGCCGGGTGAGAATCAATAATCAATAGATCAGGTTTGCGGTTGCCAACAAAACATCATTATATTGCTTGAGTACCTCATAGATTTCCACATGCCTGCATATTCCATAGAGATGTACAAGGAGTTTGTAGAACTCTCACCAGGCTGCTGCAATCAGCCTCAGCCACCATGGCCAATGGCCACAGATGGTGACAGTTGTCATTCCAAGCATATGGAGGGCAGTAGGCTGGTGAAGGCTAAGGCAGAGCAGTCCTAGACATATCTTTAGTATGGGCTTTCCAAGAACGTCGAAGGGACCACCTGCTTTTCAGTGAAAGGTCTGGCTGGGGCCTGAGAAGGCTGGCAGGCCGTCCTGTCAGCTGTACTTTAAACATTTGCAAAGCCGCTGCATCAGCTATGCCTTCAGGCTGCCTATGAAATAAAGCCACAGGGAGGAGATTTGGGAAGTTTTACTTCTGTTTGCACAGCTCTTTGTAATTTCCTTTCAGTAGTTAGAGCTCCTACAAGAGAGAAATCTCACTGGCCTTTCGGAGTTTTGTTTCTTGGACAGATCTTAAATATTTGGGAGGTCTGAACTTATCAAGGAACTCCTCTACAGGTGCTGTTTGTGTTTTCAATCTGCACAGGGTTTAAAAGGGGATGACGAGAAATTCATAGGGGTAGGTCAATAAGCAGTTATTGGCCAGGATAGCTAAGCAAAACTTCCAGGTTTAAAAGCAATACACCTCTGAACATGAAAGAACGTTGTTGTTGTTGTTGTTGTTGTCCCCCGCCTTTTCATTGACGGAGCTCAAGGTGGCTTAAAACTAAAATAGAAACAGCTAAAATTATATTTTAAAAGCAATTAAACATGCATGGGATTGCACTGTAAAACATTGTTTTAGACATGGGAGGGGAAAGTAAGTTTAAAAGAAGAGCATATACTCCCTTCTTTGGTGAAAACCAGCCTCTGTAGTTAACACAGCAAGTAGAAGAGGGGCTCAATATCCATATCATCCTTCCTTGTGTTTATAAGAGCAATATCATCTTGGAAAATATATTCAAGGGAAAGTGTGTGAAAGAATAATACATACAGGTAGATTTCTGGCTGTACAAACTTTAAAGCTGCCCTCCACTACTACTGTAGTGTGCTTTACAACAGGGAGTGGAGGAGGTAGCGGCCTGTTTGGAGATTAACTCTCACTAATTGTTGCTTAATCCTAGTGGTGTGCTGTTAGAACAGCACTGCCAATGCAGCCACATTATGGAATGACACTTGACCAACCATATATGCCACTAGAGGTGCCAGGAGTGTGAGAAGCTGTGCTCCATCCTGTCTTGCCATGTGCTGCTTGTTCCCTGCTAACTGCAAGGCTGAGGGTGGGGGGAGGGGAGGGGGGGAATGTATAACAAATGCTATCTGTTTTCATTCACAGATCTCAGTCCAATCAGTCATCTGTCGGTCTTGGGTTCCTGCCAGTTATTGTGTCAATTCCCACACCCACTTTCCTGTAGCTGGAGTCCTTAGAAAGCATTTTTTTCTCTGTCTTCCACGTTCCTTCCTTTCCACCCTGCTTGCCCTTGATCAGGATCAGACATGTTCTGGAGATGACTTACTGTAGGGAAGGAGTCGCTCACTTTATTTGTCCCTCACACACATCTCCCCAACAGTTTTCAGCCATGGAAGAAATTGTGGCAGTGGCCAAAGCCATTCCAGCTAAGGGAGCCTTGCCACTGAACAGCAAATGAGTCACAACTGTCTTGAAGCAATCTGCTTCTGTTATGATTAGGGCTGGGGTAGGAGGAGAAATTTGATGCAGCTTGCTTTTAAAGGCAAACCTTCCTAATTTACTCTTTCCCAAACTATAGGAACAGAAATGCAGCCATTCTTAGAAATTTGCACACTTCTGAATTTTGCAGGGCAGCTCTCCACCCACGTAATGTGTACAAAAATCCATGCACTAGTGCATTAAATGCCTATATTAGTGAAAATAACCTGACCTGATCCAGCAGGGCTCTTCTTATGTTTTTACTTGTAACTGGTGTTTTTCAAGTGGTCATATCCGCATTCATACACCCCTCTCTCCTTCATGCCTGGCACCTTCACTGTACACCTTTAGGCACCAGCCTTTGGCTGATTCACATCCAATGCCCTTTTTAAATGTGTTGGGGGAGTTATTGGGTTGTTTTCCCTTTTATCTTGATTGTGTATTTTGTGTTTTTATGTTGTGATTTTTTTTCCTGTGAACCACCCTGAGACCTGCAGGTATAGGGCAGTATACAAATTTAATAAATAAATATAAAAATGCCTCTCTCTTATGTTCTGAAGGCAGTTAGAAGGAACTGAGCATGAAGATGCTCATCCTATAATGGGAGGAAGGAGTGAGTGCCAATTACCTGATTAAAGCTTTACAAATTTTTGAAGTTGTTCTGTGCAGGCTCAGATTCCATCAGAGTGATTGAAAGGATGAGCACTTGAAAAACATTTTTTTACAATAACTTTGTTTCTCCTTTAGATCTGTTTGAGGTGGCATCCTGTTTTGTGGCTTTCTTCCAGACACTTGGAGATCATGACTTAATGCTGTATTCATTGAGTAAGGAACATGCAAGGGTGAATTGGCCCACACTTACAGCATAGCGTTAGAATTCCTCCTCCATGATTGCAGTCATGGGATTGTTGTCTATCACATGACGGTGTGTGTTTTGACTCCGCAGAGTGGGAAGTGATGGAGACAGGATGTTTGTGTTACTGTGTTCCGTGAAGTGGGACTATTGTCCTTTGTTCTTTCTCTTTGCTGTTTGATACTAGAGAGAGGGAACCATGTTGCAGTGTTCCGTGTGTGTTTATATGTAAATAAAGTCAATTAGCCAAAATGCTGAGTTGCTGAGATCTGTTACATGAACTGCGCAGACTCTGCGGATCCCTAAGTGTGCCGGTGTCTGTTGGCATCGGTCGCTGTGATGTTTGGGCTGAAGAAAATTTTTGAAGCTCCTGATCGACCAGGAGGGAGAGAACATGCCAGTCAGGCATGTGTCTCTGCCAGGGTCCTACTCGAGTGTAGGGCGAGCTCCTGACACATAATACCTAGCAAGTAGAAGGTGGCATCACTGATCATCCTTTATCCCACAGACTTAGGGAAGCCATGCCTTTCTCCTTCTCCCCTTAGAGCTGGCCACAAAACTCATTCGCAGGATAAAAAAATAGACACATTAAAACCAAATGGTGTCATTAAGAAATATTAATGTGGTCATCAGTGAGCATTAAGAGCCATGGCAGCCCATCAGTGTCCATTAGCTTAACTCACGTTAGAGGAGAGCAGTGGCTATGCAGCAATATGTGAATCTCTATCGGCAGTTACAGCTGAGTAGCCTCCCAGCAGACAACATGTTGACAGTGCTATTAAAGTAAAATTTGCTCATCCTAGGTGGCATTGATGTGTCGCAGCCCAGCCCAACTCCCTACCACAACTCTCTTGTGCATTTAGCCATTTCAGAGAGCGCCGGGAAAATACAGCAGCTTTTGAAGCTTCACAGAGGTTGACACCTCCCCTTGGTGAATCTGCTTCTTTGGCCCCATTTATATAATACATTTTGCATCAACAGGCCAGAAAAGGACACAGATGGAGACATTTGTACACATATTGGAACATGCAACAAGAATGTATAGTGTTATGTGTTTGCTTCTTCCTGATGAGGTAATTGCCTGGGTGATGAGCCATTAAAAGAACAAAGGGAAGGGGGCTCTGTGCCAGATGACAAATGGGTGGGCCCCTCCTTCAACTCTTAAATATTTAGAAGGACAAAACCTGAGTTGGACAGTGGGAGTAGCTGTTATGTGAGCCAGAAGCTGGAAGGACAGCTGCCGTCTGGAAAGGCAGAGAGAGAGTGTCATGACTACTTTCTGCTGGAATCCAAGGCTACATCTATGGGAGAAACAAGACCCTTTTGTGGTATTAATGCTGTGAGCCCCTCCAGCGCAGGCTCAGGTTGTATATATGTGTAAATAAACCATAAATCCTAAAGACACCACAGTCTCTGCCATGCCTCATTTCCAAAAGGAAACATGAATCCTCACCTAGAACCCTTGAAATTTCACACCACTTGGACAAAAAAATTATATTGTTGCACACCACCAAAATTTCCAAGATGACAGCAGCTTAGATTGCTGCTTGGGTCCTTTAGAGTTCTTGGTTGAATGCATTTCGTAATAAATCTAGTTTATTGGTAACCAATTTTTCGCTACTTTTTGATGTTTCTCATTACAAGAGTTAATCTAAACCAGTCAAAAAAATTAATTCTCTGCAGTGGTCTTTCAGGTATTGTTTAAATATATTCCAATCTTTACTAAATTTTTTTCACTTGATCCCTTATCTGTCCTGTCAGTTTATCCATCTCAGCATATTCCATAAGTTAAATCAGCCAATCTTTTTTTGATGGTGTCGTCTCACTTTTCCAATTCTGTGCAATTCTCGCTGCCGTGGTAGCGTACATAAATAATTTCTTTAACTTTCTTGGAGTCTCCCTCCTGATAATCCCTAAAAGAAATGCCTCAGGGTTTTTTGGGAAATGAAATTTTGAACATCTTTTTCAACTCATTATAGACTGAATCCCAAAATTCTCTCATTCTTATACAGGTCCACCAGACATGGTACATCCCACCACCTCCTTACATTTCCAACATTGGTCTGAATTATTTTTATACATTATCGCTAATTTCCTCGGGTGTTATATACCAGCGATAGAATACCTTCATGTAGTTTTCCTTAATAGAATAACATGCTGTGAACTTAAGATCTTCCCTCCACAATTTTTGCCATTCTGAGAGTTGTATGTTATGACCCAAATCTCTTGCCCACTTTACTATGGCTGATTTTACCTCCTCGTCCTTCACTGACCATTCTAATAAGATTTTATACATTTTGGACAATGTTTTCTCATCGTTATATATCAAATCTCTTTTGAACTTTGGTAGTTCTTTGTTAAAGCCTCTTGGTTTGTCTTGTTTGAATAAGTCGTGCATTTGATGGTACTGTAACCCATTGTTGACTCTACTTTTTATTCCTTCAAAAATTTTGAGTTTTAATTGGTTGCCTTCTTCACAAAGAATTTCTTTATATGTAACCCAATCATTCATCATGTTGACCTTTTTTTACAGTCATGGCTTCTGTCGGTAACAACTACCTTTTGTTCCAGGATACCCTTGTTTTTTATCCAGACAGAGTACAGAGATCTTATTACATGATTTGTAAAGTCTCTGTGGGCTCTCACCTTGTTGTAGCATAAGTAAGCATGCCAGCCAAAATGATTATTAAAGCCCTCTAGATCTAATATCAGTATTTTTCAATACTAGCCATTCCTTGATCCAAGAAAGGCATGCGGCTTCATAATACAACTCAAGATTTGGCAGTGCAAAGCCTCCTCTTTCTCTACTGTCTGTCAAAAGTTTATAACTTATTCTTGGCCTCTTGCCCTGCCAAATGAATCTTGTTATATCTTTCTGCCAGGTCTTAAAATGTCTTGCACTGTCCACTACTGGGATGGCTTTGAATAAGAAAAGTATTTTAGGCAACGCATTCATTTTTACTGTGGAGAGCCTACCCCAAAATGATAATCTTAACCTGTCCCATATTTCCAAGTTTCTTTTTATCTCTTGCCCACCGCTGTCCCTCAGTGGGCTCAAACCACCAACCTTCTGCTTAACAGCCAAACACACTGACTCAATAGCAGCCATGCTAAGCCTGCCATCATTTTCTGAAACTCTATTCTTACACAGATTTTGGAGATTGGGTAATTCACTGCAAGTTAATTCCATCTGGCCATTAATCCAACACTTACTGCGCAACACTTTTCACAGGGGAAACAAATGACAATTATGATTTCCACCAGCAATATCTTCACAAGGCAAATCCACTTACCAGTACTTAGTTTAATTGTCAATGACCATTCATTCTGGAGTGGGCCTTAGATAAGCAACATCTGTGTTGGCTGGTCAGGGAGCAGAGTACCACAAGATTACTATGGTTTTAAGCTTTAGTTAAGCCTAGCCAACTCTCCCAATAGATTTGTACCACTATGGATGCAAACTATGCATGAGCTAGGAGTTATAATTCCTAAGACCTCTGACTTCTAAAGCATGTCAAAATCTTATACACACACTTACCTGGAAGTAAATCCCATTAAACTCAGTTGGGCATACTTCTGAGTAGACAGGGTTGCACTGCAAGTCTTCTTTTTCTTAGCAATATGTAGAGTAAGAAGAACATGGTGCTCATCTTTTGCTGTGCACTATGTACAGCCAGATTTGAGGGGAATAGAACCCATGTTTTTGTTTTGTTTTGTGTTTTGTTATGGAGGTTTCATCAGTGCTTTTTTCCTAAAAAAATGTTTAAGGGTACTCTCATTTCGACTCAAGAAAATCATCATTTTATAGTTCAAATCAGGAAAAACAAACAAACAAATAAATACCAATCACTGTGCTAGATTCCAACTCCTACTTCACACATAAAATGCTTGCTTCCGTCTGAGACTCAGGAAACACTGTGACAGCAAATGAGGCTGCCATCGGGGGTAGCAACAGAACTGACGATTCACCATGCTAAAGAAGAAACAAAAAAAAATTTTTAGTTTCTTCTCCCGTTAGATTCACAAAAAGGTTAAGGGGTATGCATACCCCTGCGACCCCTCAGAAAAAAGCACCTACTTTCATAATCCAAATCTTCAAATACCCAGATTTCCAAAAGTGCTGTGCTTTCAGAACAGCCCAGTGTGTTACGCTGAGTAAGTAAGTAAAGAGAGATTCAGAACAACAGGACAGGACAGAATTGGTGTACAACACCAGCAGATTAGAAAAGTGGTAATTTATTCCCTTTGCACATCTTTTGCACTACAGATGGCAGGTGTCCTTTATTTTAAAACACGTACTTTATTTCAAAGGCTGTTTCACAAAACACAAGGCAACAAAATATAAAAGGGTACAAAATTCCCCTTATTCGATGAAAAGCTAAAAGGGTTTGGGTTTTTCAATTCAAAAAGCTTTGGGTGTGTGGTAGAGGGAAATAAAATTATCTCCTCACAGAACACTAAGGATCATTGAGATAATGTATGTGAAGTGCTCTGAGCACTGTGAAGCTTTGTATAAATGCTTAGGTATTACTGCAGTAGAGTTCAATAAAAAGGTTAGACAAATTCATTATATGCATCAAATAGCTGTTGCTATTAACAAAATGCTTGGGACATACTTCCTGAGCTGAGACTCCAGTACTTTGGAAGACAGGAGGGCCTGGCGTGCTCTGGTCCAGGGGGTCATGAAGAGTCGGTCACGACTAAATGACTGAACAACAACAACAACAACAACGTGTTGTTATCTATGCACTATTTAGTTATTAGAATATGTCTGTTCTGCCATTCTTACACAAAAGAAATCCAAGGTTAATTAGGATAAACAATCAGGATATAAAAGATTGTACAAATAGATTTTTAAAAAAAAAAATCTAATAACAAGAAACAAAACTTTAAAACAACAGTAATGCTCTTGCTACGTAAAACTAGTAGTAGAGACATTATTCTAAGATAGCTGACTACTGGAACAATATTGTTTGCTTTGTGCGGTTTTTCTGACACATCAATCCAATATATCTTTTTCAAAATAAATAATCTGTTCCCTACAATCTGAATTAAACCAGGCATGGACATCAAGACCGTCAGGTACCTTGCAGCCAATTAGACTCAATGCTTTTATTTCCATTTTGGGTCCATGTGCCACAAGCATGAATTGGAGCAGTAGACCGTGGTACCCTCAGGGAATACCTAGTATAGGTTAGTCATTTACCTTTGGGGGGAAATTAAATGATTTACTTTTGTATTTAGGGGTTCTGTTTATTGTTGTACTGAGGTGTTAATCAGCACATTCAAGGAAACAGCAGAAGCCAGCAACTCCCATGCCAAAGGCAGAAGCAAACACCAGGAAGCTATTTTCAAAGGAGGCGGGTTCTGCCTGACTCCATCTTCCACCGGCCCATGAGCTTGGCAGGCAAAGGAAAGTGATTTATTCCTCCTGATAAATGGGAAAAAGTGGATGAAAAGATTAAATCATCTCTCCTTGCACTCACAGAAATGTGCTGCTGACCCGGTGCTCTGGCAGGGTCAGGAGGAGTCAGCAATGAGGGGCTAGAAAGCTTCGCAGTGGGCGGGCAGTTTGCAGTCGGTAATTGAAGTGGAATGAGGAAATGCTCTGTGCCGTTGCTGGGACCCCGTCGGTCCAGAAGATTGTTGCTGGTCCCTTTAGTTTCCTTGCTGGGTGGGAGAGGGAGGCATCCTCGATTCTTAGTGACTTACTATTCAAACAAGGACCATTAAGCTAATAAAAAAGTCAAAAGGCTTCTGGTTACTGATATGATTCCCAGTTATGAATTGGGGTCATGGAAGTTTGCCAAAAAGTTAAGGGAAGGACAGTAGCTAAGTGGTGGAGCACATGGCTTTGCATGCAAAAAGAATGCAGGTTCAGTCTCCAAATAAGGAGCCCAACTAGACATGACACTATTCACACAGTTAACAGCTGTGTGAATCCTCTGGACTGGGGTCAGGATTAGGAGCACAACAGAAGGCAAACAGTTAAGTTCCCCCATTTCTCCCCTCTGCTAAAGATACAATGCAGACTGTGGAGGTGGGGAGCCCCCCCCCCCCATTTACTTTGGTGGGGTGGTATCCATGCAATTGGTGATTTCATGAATGGTGTCATATCTATGATGGGCCTTTGGACCCCTGTCTTAAACAGGAGTCTAGTGTAGACAGCACTAAGGTAGATAAACCAATGGATGTCATGGCTAAAAGTCCAATGTAGTAACCACCACATCATGCTTTGCTAGTTCAGTAGTCTGTTTTTGTCACCTGATACTAATAAAGTGGGGATTCTGCTATTGTGCTGCTGATCTTTAATCTATTTTGACTGTTCTTTGTGCTATGGCATGGGACTCTGAGGGTGTGGCTATAAGGGCTCCTGCATTTCATAAATTACCACTACAGCAGTGGCTATTGGATACAAGATGCCTTTGGCCTGATCCAGCAGGGCTTTACTTAAATTCTTAACCTCCACCTGCAGGCCATAACATAGTATTTGAATTGACCTGGCAAATATGTCTCAACTTCTACAAGATGTGATAGAATTGATTCCCAGAAAGGAGAACCAAATCACAGAGAGGCTAGAGTCATCTATACAGGGGCTATAGAGTCATCTTGTAGAAGTTGAAAAGTTATTACTAGCCATCATAGAGCACAATATGCCATCTCTACGTGTGTTACTATTACACTGAATTTTACACAGTCTGAACTGTGAGGAAAAAGTGAAGCTGAACAGGGAAATACAGTATAAGAGGAGGGTGTCTTGTTCATGGTATTGTGCAGATTCCCAGTAAAAATTGAGTGAACAAAGTATTGCTATTCCACAATAAATGCCCAGTTCATGATGGGGGGGGGGCTTAATTCCAATTTTTTTTGGAACCCAACATTCTCAGTTATTTGAAACAGTAATCAATATGCATCTTCAAATGCTAACAACTGCTGTTCTTGGAGCAGGTCAGACCTGAAATGTATTAGTGGTTCAGAGGTGTGTGGGTATGACTGGATTAACAGGGGATGTTGCAAAGCAGAATTGAGTGGGAGGGGGAAATAAGAGTACAGTAGCAACAGATGTGGCAGGAAATTACACAGAAACATTTGGCACACAATGCATGCAAGCACTGCTTTGTATTACTGCCTTATTCCTTATTGTATTACTACCTTGTTCCTTATGTCTCATTACTGTTAGCTTCTTTAACCTATTTATGTACTTACTTGCTACCTAATTATTCAACAGCAGTTAAATTATTGTTAAACAGCTGCTGATTTATTTTTAAAAAATATTATTTTTTAGATTACCCTATAGCCCAATCAGGAGATTTTAGAAATGTGTCTATTTGCATTATACTTCATTGTAGTACAGTACATGTTATCACTTGAAATAGTATCAGAAGCTTATGGCTTTGTCTGTCAGAACATCTAGGTCTGTACCACAATCAGTACTACTTTGGGACTGAAAAAATGGAGCAAGTACTTTGTGAGGGAACCAAAACACTGGAAACAGACCAATAATACTTTGGTTCTCTAAATTTCTCCTTTTAAAAAAATCTTAAATTCAGTTCTCTACATTTCTATACCAATTTGTGATTTGAAAATAACCCTCATTAAAATTCATCAGCATTTTAGTACAGATTTCTCCCCAAAAACACACCTTTGTACGCAGTTTTCACATTTTTGCAATCAATATCCCCATAGATAATGATATCTTGTATCTTGTTATTCTGCTTCCAAGTTCCTCAAACTCAGAACTTGAACCATTACCACAACAGGAAAATTTAAAAGCTCTATTGATTAAATCAGTACAGCATTCCAACATGGGTCTGCAGGTTACAAACAGCTAAAGCACAACTAAGCACTGTGATATATGGCCAGGCTTAGCTAAGACCCTGGTTCACCATTTGGCATGTGCCCTATACATGCCAGGCATAGAGTAGGACAGGCATAGATATTCACACAGGTTACATCAGGACTGGGCAAGCAAGCGGGTCCTCCTCCTCCACAGAGGCTGGGCAGGCATGGTTTGCTCACATTGGTGCTGTCGCTGCCACCGCCTTGGAGATGGAGATGTAGTCAGCTGAGCTGGAACACTGACAATATTTATTCCCAGATCCCTTCTCTGAAGGGGAAGGCTCTTCAGTGATAGGGGAAGTGTCAGGGACTGGACAGGCAAAGAGGAGTGGTGGAGACAGCCTCCCCAGGAGCCTTCCAGAGAGGAGGAAGGGGCAGATAGTATAGATCTATAGGACTGGTTTGCCACTGGGCATACAGAAGAAGAAGAAGAAGAAGAAGAAGAAGAAGAAGAAGAAGAAGAAGAAGAAAGAAGTTGGGAAATAATGGGAGAGGAGGAGCAGGAACCAGATAGTATGGAACAGGCCAAGCCTGAGCAGCAGTTGAATGACACACTGTCATTGGAGTCTCCCAGAACCCGTACCCTCCTCCAAAACCAGGCGTTCATTGTAGTTGTAAGCTGCCTTATAATGGATCAGACCATTGCTCTGTCTAGCTCAGTATTGCCTACAGTCTACGCTAATGGGCTGTAGTTCTCCAGGGTCTACATAAAGTCTACTTTGACTACACTGTACATTTGACACATCTTGAATTTTCTCTCACATTAACAGCGTTCATATGTGACACACAAAAACATGAGAGATCAAATACACATTTTAGCATCACATATGAAATTCCCCACTGAATTTGCTAGAACTTTGTTGATGAACATATAGAAATATGGAAGTGGGCCTTGTAAGGTTTGCAGGCATTTTGCTCATACTGTACCTGCTGTCTGTGTGCCAGCTGATGTGCTTTCTAAAACTGCAGTGACCTTTTTGCCATTGCAAAGATATTAATTAGCTACTGCCTGAATACCTGTGCACACAATGGTGTCAGGGCTTTAAAAGCAAGCTTTTGTAGCCCTCTTAGTAACCTGTTGCCCAGATAACAGGTCCAGTGCGATCAGTCTGTCAGTTCCTCTGTGCCACAGTGACAGCACAGCCTGTGATTCAGGGGAACTCTACAATGTGTTGGGCTGCCATATACAAGGCAATGACACTTTAAATATAAATTAGCAAGCAAACTACAGCTCCCACCAGTACATTTGCCCTCCCCATCATTTCTGCTTAGATTAGACACAAAACAATGTGTCAAGTGGATTTTTTTGAGGGGGAAACAAAGTTAAAGAATGCTAAGTAAACTTGAAGAAACTTCTGTTGCAACAACCAGACAAGACTTTGTAGTGAATTATTATATCCTCTGTTTTGTATAAAGCAGCTAAAAATAACATTTATTCTCCTGGTATGAAAGGCTTTTCATCAAAGGTTGTAGCAGTTACAGTGGTGCCCCGCAAGACGAATGCCTCGCAAGACGGAAAACCCGCAAGACGAAAGGGTTTTCTGTTTTGGAGGCGCTTCGCAAGACGAATTTCCCTATGGGCTTGCATCGCAAGACGAAAGCCCATAGGGAAATGCTGGCGGTCGGGAGCAAAGACTTTCGCCCACAGCCGGCCTTCAGAAGAGGACCTCTTCTGAAGGCCGGCGGGGGGCAAAAGTCTTTGCTCCCCCCCGCCTGCCTTCCCCCCCCGCCTGCCCCGGGCGATCTTAAAATGCTGGCGGGCGGGAGCGAAGCGTTCGCTGCCGACCCCCAGCATTTTAAAATCTCCCCGGGACAGCAGAGAAGTCTCTGCTGTCCCGGGGAGATTTTAAAATGCTGGGGGTCGGGAGCGAAGCGTTCACTGCCGACCCCCAGCATTTAAAAATCTCCCCCTGTCCCGGGGAGATTTTAAAATGCTGGGGGTTGGGAGCGAAGCGTTCACTGCCGACCCCCAGCATTTAAAAATCTCCCCGGGACAGCAGAGAAGTCTCTGCTGTCCCGGGGAGATTTTAAAATGCTGGGGGTCGGGAGCGAAGCGTTCACTGCCGACCCCCAGCATTTAAAAATCTCCCCGGGACAGCAGAGAAGTCTCTGCTGTCCCGGGGAGATTTTAAAATGCTGGGGGTCGGGAGCGACCCCCAGCATTTTAAAATCTCCCCCTGTCCCGGGGAGATTTTAAAATGCTGGGGGTTGGGAGCGAAGCGTTCACTGCCGACCCCCAGCATTTTAAAATCTCCCCGGGACAGGGGGAGATTTTAAAATGCTGGGGGTCGCTGCCGACCCCCAGCATTTTAAAATCTCCCCGGGACAGCAGAGACTTCTCTGCTGTCCCGGGGAGATTTTTAAATGCTGGGGGTCGGCAGTGAACGCTTCGCTCCCGACCCCCAGCATTTTAAAATCTCCCCGGGACAGCAGAGACTTCTCTGCTGTCCCGGGGAGATTTTTAAATGCTGGGGGTCGGCAGTGAACGCTTCGCTCCCGACCCCCAGCATTTTAAAACGCTGTTCCGAAGCGGGGCGGGGGGCGGGAACACCTGCCCCAGCCGCCCCACTTCGGAACGCTGTTCCGAAGCGGGGCGGGGGGCCGGGAACACCTGCCCCAGCCGCCCCACTTCGGAACGCTGTTCCGAAGCGGGGCGGGGGGGGCGGGAACACCTTCTGAAGGCGGGCGGGGGGCGAAAGTCTTTGTCCCCCCTGCCTGCCTTCCCAGGGGCTTTTAAATCGCCCCGGACAGCGGAGAAGTCCTCCGCTGTCCCGGGGCGATTTTAAAATGCCGCCCGCCAGCATTTTAAGATCGCCCGGACAGCGGAGAAGTCCTCCGCTGTCCTGGGGTTTTTTAAAATGCTGGGGGTGGGAAGAAAAGCCCTTGCCCCCCCCCCAGCCTTCAGAAGAGGTCCGGGGACAGACTGTCCTCGGACCTGGTCTGAAGGCGGTTTCCCTAGGAACGCATTGATTGATTTTCAATGCATTCCTATGGGAAACCGTGCATCGCAAGACGAAAAACTCGCAAGACGAAGAGACTTGCGGAACGAATTAATTTCGTCTTGCGAGGCACCACTGTATTTGCCACAGCTAAAATTTCCAGTTGAAAGTAGTCAGACTGCTGTTCCCTAGTTCTGCAACCCCTCATGGCTAGGAGTGGAGAGATATAACAGAGATATAACAGGTTAGGGATGGCAGCCATGAAACCTCATATACAGGGAAGAACTGGCCAATGAGGTGGAAGCAAGGGGAACCTTGGGAGGAAGCATAGGCACCAACTCCTAGGGGTTCGGCTCCCTTCACACACACCCCAGTAAAATACCATTGTCATTAAAATGGTGTGCATGCATATGGGGCAGGGCTAACCCCCCCCACACACACACACCAGTATTTAATTCAAGTTGGCATCCCTGGGAGGAAGTGGCCTGCAAGCAGTAGGACTGTCCATTTTATTGGTTTTGCTTTCAGCATGTGTCAGGAGATGAGGACCTCTAGCCCAGAGATAAATTCGCTGGCTTTGGATGAGTTATTTTGGCTTCTGGCTGGTGTGCAACACTTCATCTTTGCCCACTTCTGTACGTACCTGCTTTGTTATGTTTGACTAAACAAGGACTATGCAGAATAATGAAACATAAAGGCTGAATGCTTTGTTTCTTGGTGATGCACAACACTGAGCTGCAAAATTATTCCTCTCATTTCAGGGTGCTGACCTGAAGAAAGGGAATCCAAAAGGCCGTGTATTAACAGGTAAACAGAAACTGGACACATCCTACCAATAGGTCTTGGCATTGAATGGAAAGCAGACTCTGGATTCTATTTTTGTGTAGGCGTTATGGATTCCCATTCATGTATGTGATCTTGGTTGCTTTTAAGTCAAATAAGGCCACAGCCCTTCTCAGTACAGGAAAATGAATCCCTAGGGCTTTGGATATTGTGACACAGCCACCAGGTCTCTAATCCGTTAAGAAGCAGTCGGGTGGTTTAAAAAATGTATTTCTTTAGAGCTCTTGCTGACTAGAAAGAAGATAGCTCCCTGAAAGCAGATTAATAAATCCAAGGAACATAAGGATCCTTATTCACGAATGAAAAGAATCCAATGGAAACCCACAGAAGGAAGCATTTCACTACCTTGTCTTTTGTTCAGAATCCTTAAAAAAAATTCCAGACAACACAAGACACAAAACCCACAGCACATCTCTGGATTCCACTTCTTTCCCTAGACTAGTTAATGATCTTAGACTTGGCACCTGTCCTTTTTCCAATCTGCAGCATAAGACACTTTTAAAATAATATTTTATTAAAATAGTTGGTTGCACTTTGGCTAATCAGGCATAAGTATACATACACTTATGCTAATACAGTGGTACCTGGGTTTAAGAACAGTCCGATTTAAGAACAATTTGGTTTACAAACTCCACAAAACCGGAAATAGTGTCCCGGTTTGAGAACTTCACCTCGGTCTAAAAATGGAATCCGAACAGTGGAAGGGCACCGGCGGCAGGAGGCCTCATTAGGGAAAGCACACCTTGGTTTAAGAACAGACTTCTGGAACGGATTAAGTTCATTAACCGAGGTACCACTGTACCAATATCATAAAGCAAAAGTAAGCATCAAAGTAAGCACATACAGAATACATTATCATGGTAAACTGTTTCATTCTTTATAATAACAATGTAAGAATGCCACGGCACAGCCCCTATTGGAGGTGTTGTAGTGCCACATTGCAATCCTGGATTTGCATGAAGACAGGTTGCCCAATAGCAGCAGCCATGGCATGGAAATGAGAAGTGTGGAACACTGAAAGGGGAACAGTGGTGGTTCAAAACAGGGGTCGGCAACCTAAGGCCCATGGGCCACAAGCAGCCCACGGGGGTTGTTTAACCAGCCCACAAGCCGCCCCCGAACCAAGCCACCCGCTTGACGAGTCCCTGTGCGCTGCGCTAAACTGGCGCAGCGTGGCATGGGAACTCGCTTCCGCGGTGCTGAAAATCACGCATGCGCAGATGTCAAAAATCATGTCTGCGCAGACGCAGACACCAGAAATTGCGGGCGCACATGCTCAAGCATACACATGCAATCTGGCCCACAGAGGGATCTCCACTGGAGTGAACCAGCCCAGGCAATGTAAACCTTGCTGACCCCTGGTTTAAAACAAAGGCAGAAGTTTGAATAGAGCAAGGACAGAAGGAACTGAGAGGCAAATGGTGGTTTAAAACAACAGAGGTTTGAATAAAAGTGATATGGATAATTACAGGTGGATACAATTGACTTTCTCCAAGATGGGAACCACTTTGCCCCAGAATTTAAACATTTCCCAGAAACATTTTATTATGGAAGACTACCACCATCACTCACCGCTCTGTGTGCACATACACACCCTGCAAGCCCTTCCACTGCATCTGTGGGGACCAAATGGAGTCTGAGATTAATGTGGCTGCCCCTCTAGAAAGTGTCATGTGCCTACCATACACACAGCTCCTCACCCAGGGTATTTTGTATTCCTCCTAAAAGTGATTGTTCTCTTTGCCTTTAAATCCTTCCTCTAACCTCCTATTCCATATGGTCTGAGGCTTATCCCCTTAATCCTTATTTCCAGCTGCAGCTAATGTGCTTTAAGTACATACAGCAGCATTTATATCTGCATACCTTCCTAGTCTTTTTTCTCTCTTTGCTATTTTCCCCAGTGTGTGTGTGCATAGCTATATATATCAGACTATTTGGTCCTTTGGAATCTGTTTTGCCTGCGTAACTCTGTAAGATGTCATACATACTGATGGTGCTCTATACAGTAAGTCATTAATTAATCATTTATCTTTACCTGTTGATCCCACCCCATTCAAGCACCAAAGAAACAGAAGTGGCAAATACAGTATTAACAACGTTACCTCCTTCCAGTGCAGCAGTGCCACCACTAATTCTTAGACACTTTCCTTAAAATAAAAAAGTTGTTTGTAGGACTATGCACTACCTCCCCCAAAAACACTGCAGCACACATCTTCTTCAAATGCTTTTTTAAAAAAATAATAAAATAAAACTGTCAATTGAACTTCTCTACTTCTGATTGCAAGAGAAATTGACCAAAAAAAGACACCAATAAGCAAGCTGAAGGCTCCATTTCTATCATGGTACAGGAGGATCATTAGAAAGGGGGATGAGGTTGGGATGTGCTGTGCATCATGATGCAGATATGCCCTTAGGCTGCTATTCTCCTGCACACATTTACTTGGAAGTTAGTCACATTGAACTCAATGAAACTTACTTCAGAGTAGACATGTGTAGGTCTGCAGAATTCTCCCTGCCCTACCCATTGCAGTCTCAGGGCACTCCCTGAGGAGATCTCAGCTGAACAGCAAAGCTAAGGAATCCTTGTACACTCAGGCTGGACAGCAGATATTGATCTCTTCTCTATCTAGTACAACAAAATGAAGAGGTGGTAAAAGTAGTGTGGATAAACCTTTCCATCACAGATGTATCTTGGACTGGTAGTTTTACCCAACCATCTCAGAGATGGTTTTTGTAAATTCAAATACTCTGTAGTAAGAAACCATGGGTAGCATATCTGCTCATATTATTTACTCTGTGCCATCAGTGACAGCCTGTACACTCTCAGCTCTAATCTCTGTTAATAGCAGCAGCAAATCATGCAGAACATTTGAAAAATGTGAACCGCCATTTATTTGAGCATTTGTATATGCAATGCTAACAATGGTTTGCACTTAATACAAGTGAAAACCTTACATTAGATAGAATGTTGATTACCTAGATTTTTCTTTCATAGACTACCCTGCATCAACAATATAAGCACATGGCACAAATAGCTTGACCTTGCAGCACCTTCCACCAGCTGGAGGATTTTCAGGATTGGGCCCAAGCAGGAGTCTTGTTGCCCAAAGAAAACAAAATGGAGAAAGAGCATCAGCTGTGAATTAAATATGTTTTCAATAAATGTGTTCAACCATCTGAGATGCTGTTCAAGGAAGATTCCCACCCCCACCCCACCAAAAAAATCATTATACACTCTGGAGGAATTTTAGCCTCTCTGGTCCCTTCACATCACATCTTCTTTTCCTGAATCCAATCTGAAATGCCCTTCAAGCTAAGATTGGGGTTTTAAACAGGTAGCATCTGCATGCATAATAGCTCTGCTTGGTATTAGGCTCTTTTTCATGACACAGGGGGAGTGGGGAGTTGTCAACTCACTAGGGAGGCACTGAAGGCTGACAGCAAGTAATATCCTGGCTCCATTTAAATCTGAGCTCTCCAGGAATCAAGTGTCGCTTCCACTTGCTGATATAGTACAACCCATGCACTAGACCAGGCATAGGCAAACTCGGCCCTCCAGATGTTTTGAGACTACAATTCCCACCATCCCTGACCACTGGTCTTGTTAGCTAGTGATCATGGGAGTTGTAGGCCAAAAACATCTGGAGGGCTGAGTTTGCCTATGCCTGCACTAGACTCAAACGTATGGAAGCCAAACAGTCTTTCTGCCCTCCTGAGACCACCAAGAAGCCCTCTTCTGATTGTTCGCCCAGGTGGGCACTTAAACTGGACCTCTGAAGCAGATTGTAGGGTATGAGCAGAGGTGATCCTTTAAATATCCCGTCCCAAATATCCCATTTAAGGCTTTCAAGATCACCACCAATATTTTCAGTTGGGCTTGGAAACACACGAGTAACCAGTGCAACCGGTATAATATAGGTGTGTTATGTTCTGCCTGCCTGGCACCAACCACTAATCAGGTGGTTGCAGCCCAGTTTCCAAAACTATATTTAAAGGCAGACCCACACAGAGTGCACTCTAGCAGTCCAACATTGGGGGGGGGGGGGATGCGACAGAAAGTGCCTAAAGAAAAACCTGAGGGAGAAATAGGCTGCTTAGGGGAGGGGCTGCAGAATGTTGAACAACATGATAGATTGTGTGCATGGAGTACTGAGAAGCAGACAGTGACTGGAATGAGTCTAAATGATCCCTTTAGGGAATGCTTTAAGGCTTGGATGTCATCCTTTGGGAGACAGGTTAAGGGAGGTAAAGAGAGGTGGGGTTTGGAGAGAGGAACTGATCTGAGCTCGAGTCGCTGGGAAAAGTAGGTAAGGTTAAAGGGAAGTTTTTCTAAAAGAAAAAAGGCAAGAGCACGCTTGTGAGCACATGGCAAGGAGCCAGGCACCAGAGGAGAGGAGGGAAGCGGGAAGGGTGGGAAAGGCGCTCAGAGCACACCTATACACACCAGGTGCTCTTCAGGGAGATGTGAGGTTTACACCACAAATCCCCATCTGCTCACTTAATCATAACTGCCCATTTAAAAACCATAGCAGGGTTGTAATGATGGCTTAATAGGGCCTCTCTGAATAGGAATCAGAGCTTTAGCTGGATAAAATAAAATAATCTAGTCCTAAAGTCTGGTGCAACATTGCAACACAAACAAATTGATATGGAGCAATATAGAGTTAAAAATACAGACACATGCCTGGGAGGGAAAGGGAAGAAAGAAGGATGTACTCACACATCAATCTTGGTATAGGAATGTGGGAAGGCAGCAATTTCCACTCCAACCTGTATGCTTCACAATCAGTGCTGTCCCTGTTTAGCTGCAGTTCGGTTTCTTCAATCTACATTATTTGGCTCATTGTCCACTATTTAACATGAGTTATATAACTTAAATAATTATTTAACAAACAACTTAGATTCATTTCAATGTAAAGGAAAGTCAAAACAATGTTTAAAAAGTAATTAAGTACATATCTTTTACAGACTTAAACAACAGCAATGTGAGTGAATGTTGATCTTGTTCACTTGACTAACGTCCATTTCTAACCACAGAGTAACACATGAAAAGCAGCAATTTCCATTTCCTTTTACATTTTCAACAGAATTCTCCAGTATCCCTAGCTGAATAACAGGTGAACTTGACCAAGAAATCAAGGGAAATTGCAGATGGGAGGAGACTGGGTATATAGCTCCTGGAATAAGTAAATAAATAGGATGATTTAAAAGGGCAAGAAAGAAACTTTGGCTGATTCCTATTACAAAGAGGCCATATCTTGGATTGTCAAGGGGTGGGTGTCTGTTAAGAGAATAAATACAATGCATCCTTTGAACATCATTGTTTTATACCTCATAGACTACCGAAGACCCACACCACCACCTAACAGTGGTTACCACCGCTACCAGTTCCTCCTCTATGAACAGCCAGGTGACGAAACTATATACCTGAACCCAGAGAAAAGTGCATCTTTAGGTAAGGGATTATGTCACTTTATTCCATAAGCAGAAAAGGCCCACATCTGTTCTTTTAGTACATTGCAAAAATAATGCATCAGTGTATTAATTTTCTCCAGTTTGTATCTCTGTCTCTGTTTTCAGCATGATAAAATGTAATTGCGAATATGTGGAGGTACTTTAGAATGTTTGTAGAGCTAATCAAAAATACCCTAGCAGTGGGCATGGTTGTGTACTATGTAAAGGATACATTTCATGACAGCATGGGAACCAGCTGTTCCTGTTGTTATCACCAGTCTTAATTCTTTGAATTGACGAGGTAGGAATGACCATGAGATACTTATCTACCTATCTATCTATCTATCTATCTATCTATCTATCATCTATCTATCATCTATCTATTTTTAATTTCTTTTATAAATAGCTTCCCATGAAACATCCCAAAGTGATTAGCAATAAAAACATCAATGATTCTCTCTCTGTGTGTGTAATTTCAAATCCGATACAGATATAGACTGCATTAAGAATCTGCACTTAAAAGGTTTGTTGAAAAAGGAAAGTTTTCAACAGGCATTGAAATGATAATTAAGACAGCACTTGTCTGCTATGTAATGGGATGAAGTTCTGAAGAGTAGGTGCTCTCACAGAAAAGTCCTGATTCCTATGTCATATGGAATGGCCTTACCCTGTGGGTAAAAAGTAAAGGACCCCTGGACAGTTAAGTCCAGTCAAAGGCGATTATGGGGTTGCGGCACTCATCTCGCTTTCAGGCCGAGGGAGCCGGTGTTTGTCCACAAGCATGTGGCCAGCATGACTAAACCACTTCTGGCGCACTGTGACAGAAGCCAGAGCACATGGAAACGTTTACCTTCCTGCCACAACAGTACCTATTTATCTACTTGCACTTTGATGTGCTTTCGAACTGCTAGGCAGGCAGGAGCTGGGACCAAGCAACGGGAGCTCACCCTGTTGTGGGGATTCAAACCGCCGACCTTCCGATCAGCAAGCCCAAGAGGCTCAGTGGTTTAGACCACAGCGCCACCTGCATCCCTTCCTACCCTATAAAAGGACTGTCACATAGAAGAAGGCAAATCCCTCAATACCAGTTTCTGGGATTTGAGAGTGGAAGATGACTTGCACTCAGGTCCTTACTGAGGGCTTCCCATAGGCATATCATTAGTTACTCCCTTTGGGGGGGGGGGGGAGAGCAGATCAAATGGTCTTAAGTTAGAGGAGGATAGATTTTGGTTGAATGTTAAGAGTAAGAGTACCTTGTAAATCGAATTGCTTAGAGGAGTGACCATGGGTTAATCTGTGTTGCCCGGTTTAGCTGCATCAAAGATAGCATGGACATGGGGCAAGAATCTTCTATGTCACCTTGAGCTCCGTGGAAAAAGTCTGTATCTGTATCTACCTACCTACCTATTAATGTGTAATCATAAATGTCACAGACTGATCTCATCACTACAAGAACTGTTGCAACATTTTGACTATAGATCTATCCCAGTTAGAATTGGAAATGGCCGAGGAGGGAAAAACTGGCTACTTTTCAAAAATAATCATCGTGATAATAATTATCTTGCTTTCAAGCCAGTTGATAGAACAGCGCAGCAGAGGGCAAGGCTGCCTTTTTTCTCCTCCTCCAAAGCTGTTCTTAGAGTGAGAAATACTTGGAAATAAATTGCAGAGAATGATGTACTTTTGAAATGAGCATGAATATGATCTCCAGTGGGGAGACGTATGAACCTGGGAAATGCAACAGGAAGCAACTCTAGTGTTGAAAGAGCAGGTCTTTCCTCAAGGATGGAGCTGTAATGCCAGGGGCAGGGGACCTTCTTTGCCGCATTTCCTCTTGGCCAGCCCTCTGGGGTTGCACAGTCTTTAAACAATGCTTATCAATAGCACCTCTGCTGACCTTCATCACAGAAGGCCAAGACAAAAGTGCAAGTGGTTGGAGTGGATGTGGTCACTATTACAAATGGACGCATGCTAGGGGTGGGGAGAGATTTAGTTCAGTTCACATTGAAAGGTGAACCTAACTAATTCACACTTTCTAAAACAATATGCAAGTCAAATCACAGCTGTCTTCAAAATTTGCATTTCTCTGAATTTTGCACTGCAGTTCTCCACCCAAGCAATGTGTACAAAAATGCATGTACTAGGGTAAAACATGCATTAAATTGCATTTATTTATTCATTTTATTTCTTACATTTATGTACCGCCTTTCTCCCCAAAGAGCTCAAGGTGGTACACATGGTTCTTCCCTCCCCATTTACCCTCACAGCCACCTGGTGAGGTGGGTTGTTAGTGACATAGCATTCAAAAATTAGGGGAAATTGCATACAAAATTGTGTACATTAGGAGAAATTAACACTAAAACACTCATAAATTATTGTGAGAGCTTTTGTTTTCTAATGCAAACTGGTTGAAAATGTAGAGAGCTGAACAAGAGTGGGAAAATGAGAAACAAAATTTGACAGCTCTGCCCATCCCTACACACAGCAAACACACCTATAACCTGCACAATCCTCAACTTTTTACTGATCAGTGAGGGGGGAGACGAGAGCGATAATCAAAAGTGGGTGTTTAAACTCTCCTCTTGGATTCCTCTTTCCTCTCAGCTGACACAAGTGAGCCAAGGACAAAGAAGGAGCTGCTCCTTTGAGAACCACTGCTTCAAGGCGTGCAGTGCACCTTGAGGCAGTGGCTCCTCTCATCTTTTAGTCTTCCCAACAGGAAAAGTGAGGGAAGCCCTTGGGAACTGCTGCTTTGAGGTGGGAAGGTGATGGGAGGCTCCGTGAACTTGCTGCTTCAAGTGATAGCTGAAGAGGGATGGAGGCAGAGCGTTGTTAACAAGGCTTGGATTGCTCTGTCCACTCTGCCCTTCAGGTAGTGCTTGAAGTGGTGGTAGCTGAAAAAGGTGCTTTTACAGGCCTATTTGGCTTGCTGTCAAGAAGACTGGTGGGCCAGTGCAAGAGGCTTAGCAGGGCAGATCAAGCCATCAGTTTCCCCAACCCTCCTATAATGGAAGCAGAAGCATCCATTGTGAAACACTTTACCTGAGAAGTACAGAATGTCTGCTGCGTTGTTGTTTTGGTTCGGGGGTTTTTTTGCACTAATTATCCAGCCATTGGCAGGGTAAGTAATAGTAGCCAAGTTTAAGGTATTACTATTCATATATAAAGCCCTTGACTGCTTGGGGCCAGTTTACTTGAAGGGGCACTTTGCCCCATATATGCCTTCTTGTCCACTTTGAGGAGGGGTCTTAGAGGCTGTGAAACTGAGAACAAGACCTTGCTGATACATCTAAGAGCTGCAGGAGTTTCATCAGTGACACCTCAGAGCTATTATGCATATCAAGCAAAGAGATAAAATCTTGAATAATTAGATTTGGCAATTGAGGTTGCACAAACAGTCTTGAAATAACAGCTCTGCTGAGCGAGGCACATCTTTGTCACACGGGGACAGCTAGGCTCCTAGAGCAAAACACTGCATTCAGAATTTTTGCACAAGCAGAATTTCAGGAGGGAGATGAAAGGAATGTGGGTGCCTCACCCATGGCGACGTTGCAGCACACGAGAATCCTCAGCCATACATGAAATCCGTTTGTGGAGCCAGAGAAACAGCAGGTGCAAACTGTAAGAGGCATTAGTCACCTCTACAAGAGTCAAAGTCTGTGCAAGCTGCAAGAAGAGCAACTTTCCAAACAAGGTTGCACTTCCCTCTCCACCTGCAAACCAAATGCTATTAGGTTACATCCTATTGTTTGCCTTAGCTAGACTGAAGAGTCCAGCAAGATAGATTTATTATTATTATTATTATTATTATTATTATTATTATTATTATTATTATCTTCCTTTTGTGATTTATATAATATTTGGTAGGATTACTATTTATTTTGAGAGTAGGCATTAGATGGAGTTTCTACTAAGAAGTGTATGAACAGAAGCCCGCTGTACTGTGTTTGTGCATCTGTTCTCCCCCTGTCTCATTCTTAGCTTTTTATATATATCCTTCACTCTAAAGAAAGTTTTGTTGGAGTTCGTGCTGCCCCTTGAGTGAAGCTTGAGTGTGACTCTCTTCTCCATTAGTACTGTCAAATCCCTGTTCTGAGGATTTTCTCCCACTCTGTATAGATTTCCAAATGTCATGAAATATGACTCTAAAAGAAGATGTGTCTCTTCTCTGAGCTCAATCATTTTGTCCCTTACCATTCATTGTCTTCTTCTTTTTTCCTTTTTTTGAATCTTTAAATAGCTTTAAGGAGGATTTTTTATTAAAAACTAAGCTGGTTGATGTGCTGAGATGATACTTTCAGACACAAATGTTTCATATAGTCCTAATAATAATAATAATTATAATGATCATCCAAACAATGGGAATATATTTGTTATGAATGCCATGTTGGATATTTTCTGGCATTACACCGCCCTAGTCATAACATAGCAGATTTCACTTGGTTTGTCAGGAAAGGGTCCCTATGTTCTAGTATGATTTTCTTCTCTCTTAAACATCAGCGAACACCCTGTGGAAATCAGTATATGGCATGTAGAGCGCTGTGGAAGGAACAGGTATGCTTGATAAGTTCTGAGATTCTAGAAAAATCATGGGTGTCTCATTTATTTTTCACAAACTTAGCAATCAGTTTTTTCTTCAGCGGACATAATACAACATTTGCATGACTTGAACGTAAGTTAGGTTTCAGGAGCAGTCAGCAGGAAGGGCCACTGGCTTACCAGGAGGGAGAACAGCAAGGTGGCAGAGAGGGCGGCACACTATAAACACACCAGAGGGACTGATGCCAGACTGGCTCCACCAAGGTGCTCATACTGTGGCACCCTCCCCACCGCCTTGCCCCTCTTCCTACCCATAAGCCATAGCAAAGTCCCTGCCAGGAGGCCAGGTAAGCATTTCTGCCCCTCCCCATGGACCACTCCTATTAGGTGGGTTGGATTTATGTATCACTCCCTACAATGAAAGCATCCCAACATGAAAAAATACAGTAATGAAACATAGACATTAAAAACATCCAAAGTAAAAACATCCAGTTATAGGTGCTGCCCAAAGACCCAGAAAAACAAAAACATCTTGGTCTGGTGCCAAAATGATGATGGGCCTCCCTCAGGAGAGCATCCCAAGACAAAGAGCGACTCAGGAAAGGTTGTTCTCTCATCACCACCCTCTGGACCTCCATCAGAAGTGCCATGTGGAAAAGGGCCTTTGGGAGGAAGTGATCCTGTAGTAATAGGGGGCCTGAGCTGTATAAGGTTTTAAAAATCAAAACCAGCACTTTGATTGGGCCTGGAAACAAATTAGCAGCCAGTACAGTTAAGCTAGAACCAGTATTGCATGTTTATGCTTTCTTGTCTCAATTAACAATCACCATATTCTGCACTAACAGTAGGTTCCAGATCATCTTCAAAGGCAACCCCACATGTAACTCATTGCAGCAGTCTAACCTGCAGTTTACTAGAGCATAGATCACTGAAGCCACGCTATTCCCATGCACATAGGGTTGCAGCTAGACTACCAGTAAAAATTGATAGGAGGCTACTGGCACTTTCTATGACATTGTTGGATGCAAGGTACTTCCAGGCTGCATATCTGCTTCTTCAAGGGGTGTATAACCCCATTCAGAACAGGAAGCATTCCATACTGAGGAACCACCCACTATGAGTGGCTCAATTGACCTTCAATTTATTGGCTTTCATTCAGTCCTTTACTAAGGCCAGGCACCAGTCTCAGCACATCCCTTGCCTCACCTGCTTGAGCTGCTAAGAAATAGTATTGTGTGTCATCAGCATGCTGAAGACAATGAACTCTAAAACTCCCAGTGTCCATACTGAGCAGTTTTATGTAGATATTGAGCAGATTGGGGGATAAAATTGAACCTGAGAAACCTCACACCTGAGGTTCCATGGGGCCAAGCAACATCTTCTAAGCAGCAACGTCTGGAGACGACCGTCCATGGAGGAGCACAACCACTGCAAAGCAATACCCTCTATTCCCATCTTAGATCATCTCCCATGACTGATGGTATCAAAGGCCACAAAGACGTCAAGAAAAATCAGCAGGGGCATACTTCACCTGTCCCTCTCGCAACTTAGGTCATCATACAGGGTGATCGAGGCAATCTTGGTGCCTAAATGCAATTGAAATGGATCTGTAAAATAGTCCCATCCAAGGGTATCTAAAGTTGATCAGTGACTACCTGGTCCAAAACATTATTCAAGGAGATATATGTAATTGGCATAGAATTGTTCAAGTCTTCTGGGTCCAAGGACGCTTTTAAAAGGAGAGGTTTTACTGCTGCCTCTTTCAGACAGCCTGGAATCACTCTCTCTCCTAGAGACGCATTAATATTTGCCCCTACTGGACAGAGGCGCTGATTGGACCCCACACTGTGGGTGCCCAATGTCGTGGTGTGTGCCGATGTATTACATTGTGACATGTGACGTGATGATGTCATGTCACATGGCACCATAATGGCGGTGCTGCTTGTACGCTTTGGCGCAGTGGTGGCAACTAGCAGAGCTGCAGGTCCAGTTGCTGCCACCTGCCTCCTCTGTGCAAAGGAGGCCACAGAAACGGCAGGCAGTGTGGCTGCTGTGGGTGGTGAGCAGAGGTGGCTGTGCATGATAGGCAGTGTGCGGAGGTGGCCATGGAGGCAGTAGGGGGTGGAGGCAGCTGGGCACCCAGGGCACCCACAGAAAAAAATTATGGGACCTGGGGTAACCCACACCCATCAAAGTGCCATATTATTGTATCAATATCCCCAAGCCTTATCAACTGAAATTCAGCCACTAAAACTTGAATAGACAATGCTCTGGATACTGCTGGAAACTGACCTGCTATAATATTGCAGTCCAGATCCCGATAAACTAACAGGAAGAATTCAACACCGGCGGGACCAGAAATTCACGGAAGACTGGAGTAAATTTACGGACTATTTGAAAAGTATTTGTGAAGACCATGACGACGTTTGTAGGTTTGCAAGAAGTTTTGTGAGGAGTACTACTAGAAGTATTGCAAAAATGGATAAGGGGAAGGATAATTTGTTAAGAGACTTAAAGGCAATATAAAGTTAAGAAATGTATAAGAAGTAGATAAAATGGTGGATCACCAGAGGTGCTGATGGAAGTCTAAAAAGATTGTATAAGTGATAAGTTTTGTGGTACATTTTATAATTTATCTGTTAAAAGCAATAAAAATTATCAAATATATATATATATTGCAGTCCAGATCCCAATGGTTGCAAGCGATTTTATCCTCAAAATGACTTGCAAGTAAATCACAGTGGGCTATTGAGGGTTCCTCCACCACCTTTGGGCCAGAATGTAAGAGACTCTCTAAAGCCGTGCTGGACGAAGGACATAACAGAGGCAGAGACGTAAGTCTTCACTGCGATCACCACCACAAAGTAGGTTCAACAATGGGCATACACCTGTTATATCTGTCTTTGGACCTGCTTCATTGTCCTCAGTGCATTAGATCAGGAGAAGAACGCTCCTCTCCCAAGTGTCAGTGGTCCAATGAAATTCAGAGCCTCCTGCGCCTGTCTTAAAATTAAGAAAACATGGAGAGATCTGATCTTGGATCTCCTGCATAACATGTGGTTTGAATTTCAGGACTGCATCAGGGTGGCATTCAGAATCCAACCTGTAGCTGCATGATAGCCAGGGAGGCCTCCCACAGCTGGGTCCATTATTTATTGATTATTAAAAGTATGTCTTGCTCTATCCTTTAGTTCAAAGCACTGTTTTAACATTTATGTTAAAATTGTTAGCATCATAAAAACAAATGCAATTGAAACAGAATCATCAGTTTAAACATTACCTGCAAAAACAACTACAGAGGCCAAAATAAGCACATTTGAAAGCAGGTAAGCAGCAACAATGTAAACAGAAGGCCTGTTGAAACAGGAAGGATTTATGAGTCTTACTGAATGCCTGCGGCTACAGAACTAATTAATATATAGGAGGCAATTCCATGATAAAAGGACCACCATTGCAAAGGCCTTGCTCTAGCAACCCACAGACCTAAATAGCTCCAGGAATGGGATACAAGCCAGAATTTCACTCACTCATCTTAAGAGGGATGGGGGAGGTCTTATGGATAGAGCTATTCTTTGAGGTGTGCTAGCTGCAGCCTATGGAGGAATCTAATGGCTAAAGACAATACTAGGGTGTCTAGAATTGGACAGTAATCATAGAAATCATAGAACTGTAGAGCTGGAATGGTCGCTGAGGATCATCTAGTCCAACTCCCTGCAATGCAGGAATATGCAGCTGTCCCATATGGGGATCAAACCTGCAACCTTGGCATTATCATCACCATGCTCTAACCAACTGAGCTATGATTTCAGGTGAAAGCCAGTGTGGTGTACAGGGTAGAGTGCTAGATTTAAACTGGAGAAATCCGAGTTCAAATCTTCATTTTACCACAAAGCTTACACATTGGTCCTGGGGTAGCTCTGAGCCTAACCTTACCTCTCATAGTTGCTCAAATGGTTAGTTCAAATGGCAAGTGGGGCTTGTATGCAGGCCTGAGCTTTTTTCTTTTTCATTTAAAAATCGTTTATTTGCCAAACATTCTCATAATCTTAAAAACCATAAAATAACATACCACGTGCTCCTATCTCATTAAAAGGAAGGAGTACATTATATCTGCAACAATTTTAAAGGTTAAAATGTATACTTCTATTCCAAACTATGTTACCCACCCCAAACGCATGTGCCTCACTACCTGTGTGTTCAATAAAATTGCCCCATGCTGCATAGAAGTTATCATTTTTCTTTTGGTCTCTTGCTACCCGCAGTTTCCATGTTAGCTTTTCCAACAAAGCTGTCTGCCAGACTGCTTCATACCACTTATCCATGGTTAACAGTTGCAATGTTTTCCATGTTCTGGCTATGATCGTTATAAAGTTATAAGAACTTTATTTCTAATTCTTGGTGAGTCCTGACTATACAAATTAAGCAATTCCAGTCCTGGGGACTGTCTGTCTTGTAATAAAAGATATATCTGCAAAGACATTTGCCTAGAAATTTTCTATTTTTGAACACTCCCACCACATATGTCTGCATGTCCCGATAGTGGGACACCCTCTCCAACACATAGGAGAGCTGTTGGGTTTTATATAAGCTAGAGGTCTAGGTATTAAATGTGCTATTTTGTGCTATTTTGAGGGCTCTTTCTCTTGCCATTGCTGAAATAGATTTATACAGGCTTTGATCCACAGTCCATTCCATGCATCTTCCTCAATTTCTAAATCCCAATTTGATTCCCACCATTCTCTCATACTATTCTGGGGAGAGAAATATGCCTCTGTAGTTGATTTATATAGGAATGATATTAATCCTTTCATTGCTATGTTCTCTAATAATCCAATGAATTTTGGGCCAAATCCAAACTTTTTTATCACTTCAATTAAATACCTGGGTTCTACACAATCAAATTCCTTAAATATATCCAATGATAGACAGGCTAATGTTGAAGTTATCTGCTTGCTGTGATATATTAAGTTCAGTAATTTTCTAATTGGGTCTGTAATTTTGCATCCTGGAACAAACCCTGCTTGGTCCAGGTGGATCTACCGTAGATTCCGGCGTATTAGGCGACTGGGCATATTAGACGACCCCCCAAATTGGCAGCTGCAAGTTGGGGGTTTGTCTTATAAGCCCAGTTGCCTAATACGCTGGGCAGCTCCGCGCCGGGAGAAAGCTGCCCAGAGCAGAGCACGCCGCCCCTGCTGCTGCTTCCGAAGCAGGAGTGGGCGGGCTCCGCGCCAGGCGGCTCTCTCCCAGTGCGGAGCTGAGCCCGCCGCTGCTGCAGCTGCTTCGGAGCTGCCACAGCTGCAGCGGGGGGGGGGGTCGGATACTCGGTGTATAAGACGACCCCCGACTTTTTAACCTCTTTTCCAGTGTTAAAAAGTCGTCTTATGTGCCAGAATTTACGGTATTTCCCAATAAATACAAGGCTCTTTGGAAGAAGAGTGTGCTCCAAAGTATCATAAATATATGAGTCAAATATGCTATTTTCTCCCCAAACAAGGGGAGTCCACTTTTGTTTATGGGCAGTGTTCTCTCTAGAGCACGTCTTCAACCTTTTCAGTCCTGAGACCTGCCTTTAACTTAAACATGTATTTGGGGACCCATTTCTTTTCTTTCTTTCTTTTTGCCACTAAGGCAATAGTGTAGTTGTAGCCATTGTAGACCAGACTGTGACCCAGTAGGGAATTCCTGCAGACCAGTGCTCCAGAGTAGAGCTTCCCAAACTGTGGTCCACAGACATCATTCAGGTAGCCTGCAATCGTTCTCTGGATTTGTGGTTAAAAATGAGAGATCTATCAAATTAAATATGTATATTGATTTTTTAATTGTGTTTATATTGCTTTTTTATTTCTTTTATTTCATTTTATTGTATTACATGAAACAATAAAATACAATAGGAATGTTTTTTTAAAACAAAAGCAATAAAAATACATTTAAATTTATGCAGCTTTTGACAGAACACATTACAAGTGCTGTAGCACAGACAAAAAACAAACAATTAAAATGTATTTATTTATTTTATTAAAAAATTATACACTGCGTAATTTTTATAAAACCCCAAAGTGGTTTACAAAAAGATAAAAGAAAAAAATCAAGAAAAAATGCAACCATACTTTAAAACATACAAAAGTAAAAATACTAAAAGATGTTAAAATTACTTCAACTTTCCTTTCAAATTAAATGTTCTACCAACACCCTCAGCAAATTTCAAGTGGTCCATTAGGGGCAGTTTGGCAACTGCTGCTCTAGAGCATATTGTGGTGTCAGTGTTACCCCATCAAAGATTTAGATCAGGATGGCCAAACTTGGCCCTCCAGCTGTTTTGGGACTACAACTCCCATCATCCCTAGCTAACAGGACCAGTGGTCAGGGATGATGGGAACTGTAGTCCCAAAACAGCTGGAGGGCCAAGTTTGGCCATGCCTGATTTAGATGAACCCAGCTGTGGATTTCAGACTGACAACCCCTTTCTAGTTTTTGAAATTATCAGGAATAATTTCTTTTCGCTTATGTGGGGATGAAACGGGAAACAAATGCACATCAGGATGGGAAACTTGACTTTGGTGTCTTAGTTCAGACCCCTTCCTTTTATCTTAGTGAGAGGACAGAAATGTTTCCACCGGGCGTATAAGTGTTGAAGCAGAAGATGCTGCTGAACCTCTGTTTGGAGAGCATCCCACAATAATAGGCCGTTGACACCAAAGGCACAGTTTCTTGTTGTTGTCCAATAAGCCTCACCAACTCAGGGAATGTCCAGCAATGCCCCTGCTGACGATATCGGTGATTGAGCTGGGATAAAGATCCAGGCAGCCCCTGAGATACTCTGGATCTAAGCTGATGAGGGATTTGCAAATTAATGCAAGGACTTTGGACCTGGCTTGGTAGTAGATGGTCCATAATATGGCTGCACTTTGCAATAGTTAAGTGTGTGTATGTGTGTGTATAGAATCATCAAGATTAATATCATCAATATTGATTGCTAACCTGCAACTTTAATAATATATGGAATTTAAGCTAGCTGCTATATTGCCTTTGACTTTTTTTTTTTATAATATTTATTGGAGTTTACAATAAGAATAAATGTAACAGGTAGTATAACAAATATCTTAACATACTTTCACATTTTTTTTTTGGACTTCCTCACATCTCCCGCTCCCACTTTCATCGTTATAACTTTTTACCAGCAATTTATTATCTTATTTACATTCTTGTATCCCATCTATATATTTATAATCTTATAATTCTCAGAAAGAGTTATATTTTCTCAATCTCACTTATTATCTTAAGTCATCTAAGTTAGTGGTGCTCAATTATTTATGATCTAGCATCCTGCTTAGCATTCACTCAAATTGCAATGTTTTTGTAAATAATTCTTAAATTTCTTCCAATCCTCCTCCATCTTCTCTTCTCCCAGGTCACGAATTCTGCCGGTCATCTCAGCCAGTTCCATGTAGTCTATCAGTTGCATCTGCCATTCTTCCAGTGTGGGTAGATCTTGAGCTTTCCAGTGCTTTGCAAGTAGTATCCTTGCTGCTGTTGTTGCATACATAAAAAATGTCCGGTCCTTCTTTACCACCCCTTGGCCGACAATACCCAAAAGAAAGGCCTCTGGTTTCTTTGTGAAGGTATACTTAAATACCTTTTTCAGTTCATTATAAATCATTTCCCAGAACGCCTTCACTTTAGGGCAGGTCCACCAGAGGTGGAAGAATGTTCCTTCACTCTCTTTACATTTCCAACACTTATTATCAGACAGGTGGTAAATTTTTGCAAGTTTGACTGGGGTCATATACCATCTATATATCATTTTCATTACATTTTCTTTCAAAGCATTGCATGCAGTAAAGTTCAACCCAATACTCCACAACCTTTCCCAGTCCTCAAACATGATATTATACCCGATGTCCTGTGCCCACCTTATCATAGCCGATTTAACCATTTCATCCTGTGTATTCCATTTTAGCAGCAAGTTATACATCCTTGAAAGTACCTTAGTCTTTGGTTCTAACAATTCTGTTTCTAGTTTCGATTTCTCCACCTGGAACCCTAGTTTCTTGTCATTTTTAAAAACTTCTTTAATCTGAGCGTAATGTAACCAGTCTCGCACTTTATCCTTCATTTTCTCCAAACTCTGCAATTTCCAATTGTCTCCATCTTTTTCTAATATTTCCCAATATTTTGGCCATTTAGCCTCCATATTGGGTCTTTTTCGGGCCTTAGCTTCCAAAGGTGAAAGCCACCTTGGAGTTTTATTTTCCAGCAAGTCTTTATATTTTGTCCAGACATTAAACAGTGATTTTCTGACAATATGGTTCTTAAAGGCCTTATTTGCTTTAACCTTGTCGTACCATAAGTATGCATGCCATCCAAAAGCATTGTTAAACCCTTCCAAATCCAACACGTCAGTGTCTTCAAGAAGTAGCCAATCTTTTAGCCAGCAGAACGCTGCGGCCTCATAGTACAACTTTAAATCTGGCAGGGCAAAGCCCCCTCTTTCTTTCGTATCGGTTAATATCTTAAACTTAATTCTGGGCTTTTTGCCCTGCCAGACAAATTTAGAAATATCTCTCTGCCACTTCTGAAAGCACTCCGTTCTGTCCAAAACCTGAAGTGTTTGGAACAAAAACAACATCTTTGGCAATACATTCATCTTGATAGCAGCAATTCGGCCTAACAAAGAAAGTTTCAATTTTGTCCAACTATCTAAGTCTCTCTTGATTTCTGCCCAACACTTTTCGTAGTTATCCTTAAATAGACTTAGATTTTTTGCTGTTATGTTTACCCCTAGGTATTTTACTTTTTTAACCACATTAAGTTCTGTCTCTTTCTGAAACCGTTCTGACTCTGTATCTGTCAGGTTTTTCCCCAAAACCTTAGTTTTCTGTTTATTTAATTTAAATCCAGCCACCCGACCAAAGTCATTAATCAGTTGTAATACTCTTTTCGTACTAGACTCTGGCTCCTGCAGGGTCAAAACCAGGTCATCTGCAAAAGCTTTTAGTTTATATTGTTTCTGTCCGACCTGAATTCCTTCCACCAACCGATCCCCTCTAATCATATTCAATAGCACTTCCAGAACCGAAATAAATAACAAAGGGGAGATAGGGCAACTTTGTCGTGTTCCTTTTTCAATTTTAAACTCCTCTGTAACCACATTATTAACTATCAATTTAGCTTTCTGCTCTGAATATATCGCCTCGATCCCATTCTCAAAACCCCGTCCCACTCCCATTTCTTTTAGGTTACCCATCATAAATTTCCAGGAGATGTTGTCAAAGGCCTTCTCCGCGTCTATAAAAATTAAAACTGCTTTTGTGTTTATATCTGTTTGCAAAAGTTCCAAAATGTCAATAATGTTCCTTGTATTAGCAAACAAATGTCTGCCTGGGAGAAAGCCTGCCTGGTCCTTGTGAATTACTTCATTTAAAACTTTTTTAAGTCTACTTGCCAAAATGTCTGCAAATATTTTGTAATCCACATTTAAGAGAGAGATGGGACGATAGTTCTTAAGTTGTGTCTTTTCAGCTTATATTGCCTTTGACTTTAAATAGGCTTACATGTGGCTGTTATCCAATCTCCTCCTCACTACACCCCAAATCCAATCCCAACCATGTACAGTATTTGTCTTTTCTGGTCAGCCAGGTTGGCTCTTTAATGCACATTGAAAGGACATTGCTTCCCTCAAAGAATCCTGGGAAATGTAGCTCTGTGAGGGGTAGCTGTAACTCTGTAAATCACCATTAAGCTTCTTCTTTAAAAGTGTTTTGTATAATGTCTGAACTGATCCAGAGAGACCAAGAGCGAGCAGCTGCTGCAGTGACGGGACCAGCAGCAGCAAGGCTGCCAAAGAGGAAGCCCAGGCCCTCCTCTTCTTCGCCCTGGCCATCCCAGTTGCCAGCCTGGCTGGTGCTCTGCAGGCTGGGCTCCAACGGGATCTCTGCAGCTTCCCCACTCAGAGGCGGTGACTTAGCTGCCATCTCAACAACCCAGGAGGCAGCTTCACTCTCAGCCTCTGCTGCCTCCTCAGCATCAGAGGAGGAAGGGGGCAGTGGCTGCACCAAAAGAGGAGCGTCCACCATGTCACTCAGCTTGGCTCTCTCACACCTTTGCTTGGCTGCTCTCGGAGGCTCGTACAGCAACAATGCGGATTGGTTCACTGGCCAAATCCAGGCAAGGGGAGGAGTGGGGATTGGTTGAAAAACCAGCAGAAAAAGGCCAGGCCACCACCAAGAACAGGTCAGTAGCACAAATCGGAAGTGGAGGAAGATCTGGGGGAGAGTAACAGGGGAGAATCCTGCCGGTGTAAATAACACAATAGGAAAAACTTGGGCTTTCTTTACCAATAAAATGCAGCATTAAGGAAAGTCATTTTCACAGGTCTGGCTGTTCAGGTATTTGCATCAGCTGTTTGTATAGTGAGGTTTGGGTACAAATTCCTCTTGTTTGGCTAAGTGAATTTTCATGTAATGAGCATTCAGACAGCAGGACCTGCATGTATTCAGATTTCTGTTGGACATACTGTAGTCGTTGCTCAGACTTATACTAGATGTTAGGACTAGCAAACATTCTATAGATGTGCTGAGCAAAATTTGCATATCCCAAAAACTATTCTCTTTCAGCTATAATGATACATTGAATCTCTGCAAGTAATTAAATACACTAATGCTAGATCTACTCTACTTAATGAAGAGGAAAGCTTGAGACCCATGCTACTCTGCAGTGTTCTCCTGTAATTATGTCCAAAATTGTTTTTTAATTATTTCATCTGCAGTTTATTTTGCTCCTCCCAGCTCCTTGTAAGCTAAATTTGGCTGTTTATAACACTCACTTATTTTCTCCTAGATGGATCAGGAAACTTTAGCTGAGTTGTTAGTCTTTAAGATAATTGGGCACTTACACTATAGAGACAGTTCACTCTTAAGCACGCTCCACTTTGCTGTAATATGGGCAGGAATATTTGAAAGAAATTGCTTTGTAGAGGTGGTAGTGTGGTACAGCACAGTGCATCACGCAGTCTCACCTCCATGTGTGTCCTTATTCGGAAAGGTGCTGATCACCTGTGCCTCAGTGATTAACAGAATTGAGATGCCTTTATCAAAGAGCTTTCTACACCAGACAGCTCCTGATCAGATAAAAGGCTGCATGCAGAGAAATGATCTTATTATTTCAATAGGAGTTTGAAGGGCTCAGGCAGCCCCCCAGAATCAGGGCATATATGGCTTGAGAGGCATATAATTTGAAGCAAACAGCCAATGTTCAAGAGCAGGAGTTCCCAAACTGTCCACAATGTTCCCTACAGCTTTCAAACTTCCAACATCTAAATAAAAAAAGCATCAAGTCAACAGGTTATCTGGAAGGTTATCATTCTTCTATTGGGGCTGAGTAGCAAGCAGAGTAACGTTATTATAGCTTACAGAGAACTCCTTGTCAAAAATTCTCAGCATCAAAAATCCACACAGAGAGCTAGGCAAGCTACAGTCCTGTTGAAACTAGTAGACTAAAGTGCATCTCCCCTTCATGGATCACTGCCTTGCTGTGGCGAAGGGGCTTGAATAACTCAGAGAAGCTATGAGCTATGCCGTGCAGGGCATCCAAGATGGAGCAGGAACCTGGAGCAGGAACCGGCAAGCCACTCCAGTATCCCTGCCAAGAAAACTCCATGGAAAAAGACAACAGGCATATAAAAGTTATGACGCTGGAAGATGAGCCCCTCAGGTCGGAAGGTGTCCAACATGCTACTGAGGAAGAGCGGAGGACAAGTACAAGTAGATTCAGAGCTGATGAAGCGGCTGGGCCAAAGCCGAAAGGACGCTCAGTTGTGGATATGCCTGAAAGCGAAAGGAAAGTCCAATGCTGTAAAGAAAAACATTGCATAGGAACCTGGAATGTAAGAACCATGAACCTGGGTGTAATGGGTTTAGGGGTTGCTCGTGCGTAAGTTGCCGCCACTCCTGGCTAGGTTACCTGGTTAACCCTTTCTGACTGAACAGCCTCCAGCATCGTGACTGTCTCAGTCGCTGGCAGAATCCGTCAGTGGGCGTTTCTTAAACCTTTTCCAGCATAAAAGTTTTTTGACGCCAAGTCTCCTCCTACTCTCCCTGCGCGGAAGTCTTCTGCGCAGGGAGGGTGTGGGCAGCGGAGTACCCGTACTCTCTCTGCTGGTCTCCAGCGAAGAGTCTTGGAGCCTCCTCCCCGATTCCCCCACCTGCCCCCCTTCTCCACTGGTGTTACGCTGATTTCCTTCCCCAGCAGATGGGCTGCCTCTCTCCCTACTGGGACCCTCTCCTGCATCCCTTTGGAGCCTTCCCTCCGCCTCTAGCTCCGATGGCAGTTCCCTGACATCCACCTCCCCCCCAGGACCCCCTCCGCCCCCGGCCCGACCTTCAGATCCAACCTCGTCCCTTTCCACGGCCGACGATGCGGGGAAGCCCCTGAAGGAGCTGTCGCTCTTCTCTGAGGATTCAAAACCCGCTTCCCACCCGCTCCGATATCTTGCCGTGGGGTGGGCCTCCCAGTCTGATTCTTCTCCCTCTGACATTTCCCCTCCTTCCTCTTCGGAGGCAGGAAAACCCACAAATTCCTCCTCGTCATCTGTGGTTCCAAATTTTTCCTCCCAGAATCTCGCTAGTGGTTTTGGTTTGTCTGGGAACAGGCTGTGGAATTCTTCCACTAGATACCCATCATTGACCGCCTCAGCGGGGACCCAAGTGTTTTCTGACTCGGGTTCTCCTTCCCAAGCCACTAAGTACTCCACCTGGCGCCCTCGCCGCCTAGAATCGAGTATTTCCGTGGCTTGGTGGTGGAGTTCCCTCTCCTCTACCCACGGGTGGGCGGTGACTCCTCCCTCCCGCCCCGGGAATTCCCGCCCCTCCCTGTACGGTGAGAGTAGGGACCTATGGAACACCGGGTGTATCTTTATGCTGTCAGGCAACTTGAGCTTGAATGCCACAGGGTTCACCTGCTGTGTTACCTCAAAGGGTCCCAGCCGCCTTGGCTGCAACTTCTTGCACCCTCCCTTTAGGGGCAACCCTTGGGTTGACAACCACACTCGGTCTCCCACCCGTATAGCATCCCCCTCCCGACGGTGCTTGTCTGCCTGCCTCTTATAAACTTCCTTGGCCCGCTCCAAGTTCATTTTGAGTTGCTGGTGCAATGCCTCCATTTCTTCCACAAACTGCTCGGCCGCAGGTACACTCCACCCTTCCTCCCCCCTCCCCGGGAAGGCCCTGGGGTGACACCCATAATTGGCCATGAACGGGCTCATGCCCGTGGACACATGTTCAGTGTTATTGTACGCAAATTCAGCCAGCGCTAGTTTCTCTACCCAATCGTTCTGTCTCTCGCTGACGTAGCAGCGTAGGTATTGCTGGAGTATACTGTTCGCTCTTTCTGCTTGCCCGTTGGTTTCCGGGTGTCGCGCCATCGAGAAGCCCACCTCTACCTGCAGCAAGCTCATGAGCTTCCTCCAGAATCGTGAAGTAAATTGTTTTCTGCGATCTGAGACAACCCTCGAGGGAGCCCCATGCAACCTGAAGATGTGATCCACAAACAACTTGGCTGTCTCCTCTGCCGTCACGGCATGTGAGCAAGCTATGAAATGGCACATTTTTGTCAGTAGATCGACTACTACCATGACTGCTGTCTTTCCCCCTGGACTTGGGCAAATCTGTCATAAAATCAATGGACCTCCCAGGGTCTTCCCGGCGTGGGTAAGGGTTCCAGTAGCCCTGCGGGGGCAGCCCTCTCCCCCTTTGCCCTTTGGCAGCGGTCGCACCCCTGTACATATTCCCGTACATCCTCCCTCACCCTTGGCCACCAGAACTGCCTGGTGACGAGCAGCATGGTTTTGTGCTGTCCAAAGTGCCCAGCTGTGGGGTTGTCGTGGAGTTGTTTGAGTACCTTCCCCCTCAGGGTCTCCCCCGGTACATACAGCGCCCCCTTATAGTACAGCACCCCTTCCTTTTCCTCAAAACCCCCATGGTTTTCTCTTCCGTCTCGGAGTTCCCTGATTTTACTTTGGGCGAACATGTCGTTTCTAGTAAGCCCGGCCAGTTCTCGTTTCCCAGCCAAGGCTCCCACACACACCCATCGGTCCTCGGGGATCACGTGTCGTATCTCCGGCGGTCCCTCCCCTTCCATGTACTCTGGCTTCCGGGAGAGAGCATCTGCTCTTACGTTTTCCTCTCCCGGCACATATCGGATCTCGAAGGAAAACTTGGAGAACTCCTGTGCCCATCTAATCTGTCTCTGGTTGAGTACTCGCGCGGTCCTCCAGTATTCCAAGTTCTTGTGATCAGTACAAACCTGGATCTTGTGCTGCACCCCTATTAACAGATGTCTCCATCGGCGAAACGCCGCATAGATCGCAAGCAGTTCGCGGTCATACACCGTATAGTTTTGCTCCGACTTGCTCAGCTTCCTCGAGAAAAAGGCACACGGCTTCCATTCCTGCTTGCTCCTCCCTGGCTGCAAAAGTACCGCCCCAATGGCTCTGTTGGACGCGTCGGTCTCTAGCCTCATGGGTTTCTCCAGATCAACGTGTAGGAGCTGCTCTTCCGAAGCGAACACCTTCTTCAGTCTTTCAAAGGATTGCTGGGCACTTTCTGTCCAGGCGAACTTCCTTTTGCTACTGAGACAATCTGTGATGGGCGCCGTTAAGTGGGTGAAGTTCTTGATGAACTTCCTGTAGAAGTTGCTGAACCCTAGGAACCTCTGCACATCCTTTCGGGTTTGGGGGGCTTTCCATTCCAGCACTGCCTGCACCTTGCTGGGGTCCATAGCCATTCCCTTGTCTGACAACTTGTACCCCAGAAACTCGACCTCTCTGGAGTGAAATTGGCATTTTTCCAGCTTGACCCACAACTGGTGCTTCTGCAGCCTCTCTAGCACTTCCCTGACGTCTCTGACATGTTGCTTCTCATTGTTTGAATAGATTAAGACGTCGGTCCAAGAAGGCTACGCAGTTCTTGTACAGCAGGGACCCCAACACATGGTGCATGAAAGCTTGAAAACAGGCGGAGCCCGATTGTAATCCAAATGGCATGACCAAGTACTCAAAAGCCCCCAGGGGGGTGAACATGGTGGTCTTCCATTCGTCCCCCTCCCTTACCCTGATCAAATTGTACGCTCCCCTGAGGTCCAGCTTGGTGAAAAATTTCCCCTGCCTCACCCGTGTTAAAATGTCATCAATCCTGGGCATTGGGAAGGTCACGGGTTCAGATACCAAATTTAGGGCCCGGTAGTCCACGACCAGCCTGGGCTGGTTAGTCCCTCTTTTGTCCACAAAGAACACCGGACTGCCCCCCACCGCCTTTGATTCTCTTATGAACCCCCTCTTCAGGTTCTTGTCAATAAACTGCCGTAACTCCTGCATCTCCCTGTCTGACATGGCATACAGCTTACCCACCGGCAGCTGAGCCCCTGGGATTAAGTTGATTTGGCAGTCAAAGGGCCTATGGGGGGGTAGTCTGTCCGCCTCCTTCTCGCTGAAGACTTCCTTTAGGTCAGCGTATGGTGGTGGCACCTCTCCCTTTGTTTCTACCACCAGCCCAGCCACCCTAGCCACTGTCATTCTGGGGGTTTCCTCCCCCAGACAGTGTTCCAAACAGTAAGCTGACCCAAAGGTGACTGACCGCTGATGCCATGACACTACTGGATCATGCAGTGCCAGCCAGCTCATTCCCAGTATTATTGGGGGTCCTGCCAGTTTGGCCATGTGAAGGCAATGGTCTCCGTGTGCCTGGAAACCCTCATTCGCATTGGCGGGGTCTGGTGTGTCACTTCCCCTCCCAGAAGCTCCCTGCCATCGATGGTGGTCACTTGCAAGGGAAAATCCAGGGGTAGCAAGTGTATTTGGTGCTCCAAAGCGAAGTCCCTGCTAAAGAAATTGGCAGGAACTGCCCGAATCCAGCAGCCCCTCAACCTTGACTGGGTGCCCATTCGGGAGTTCTAGCACCACTGCTATGGCTATCGCTGCCCTGGGGGGTTCAGGCTGGGGCACTTCTATTGGTTGCTGACCTGGCTGCTGGCCCCTTTGGTTGTCGTTTCCCTGCGCCTGCCCTTCATCCCCCTTCTCCTCACAGCCAGCAGCCCCCACTATCCCTTGCCAGGCCTTTCTTTGAGGGCAGACCCTTGCAAAAAGTCCCGGCCGTTGGCAGAGGAAACACTTCTTGGTGGTTTTCCACTCCTTCCCCTCCCTCTTGCGACCTTCACTGGAGTTTGAAACCTTGCGCGCGCCACCTATTTCCATTGGCTCAGCCTCCTGGGAAAGCTGTCTTGGTATTTCAGGAATGCGGTAGTCATGGCAACGTTCCCCTCTCACTTCGCATTTCTCCTGAGCCCGCGCTTCCTGCCTCACTCCAATCGCAAGCACAGCCTTGGTCAGCTGATCCATCGACTGCAGGCGGGGCGCGCGGGACAGCTCGTCCTTCACCGTTGGGGACAACCCCTCCTCAAACAACATTTGAATAGGTTCAGAGTCCAGATCCCACCCGAGATGGTGGACCAACATTGCAAAGCGCGACCAGTAGTCTCTAACTGACTGGCTCCCCTGCTTGCACCCCATCAGTTCTCGCCGAGTCACACTTTGCTGGACTTCACTGGAATACATCACATCCATCGCCTGAAAGAATTTCTTAAGGTCCTTCAAGGCATGATTGTGCGTCGCCATAAGGGGCCTAATCCATTCCCTTGCCCCATCCTCCAGATGCCCCACAACATAGGCCACCTGTTGCTCCTCGTTAGCAAAGTCATCATGCTGCAGTTCCAAAGCGTACTCTATTTCCGTTCAGAACGCATTGTAGTCCTGGGGTTTCCCCCCAAACCTGTGTACCAGCCCTGGTACCTTCCTTGCGATGGGGGTGGGTCTGACCTGAGCATCCTGAGCTCGTCTTTCGTCCAGCTGCGCCGTCAGGAGAGCTACATGCTGTTCCAAATCTCAGTTTCTCTCTACCAGACCTTGCACTGCAGCTGCTTGCTCCGTCTCTCTGGCTCCTCTGGTCTGGCTCATGGTGCTGCCTCTCTGGAGCTACGCACAAGCAACGTCAAGGACTGACGGATTGCTGTAATGGGTTTAGGGGTTGCTCGTGCGTAAGTTGCCGCCACTCCTGGCTAGGTTACCTGGTTAACCCTTTCTGACTGAACAGCCTCCAGCATCGTGACTGTCTCAGTCGCTGGCAGAATCCGTCAGTGGGCGTTTCTTAAACCTTTTCCAACATAAAAGTTGTTTGACGCCAAGTCTCCTCCTACTCTCCCTGCGCGGAAGTCTTCTGCGCAGGGAGGGTGTGGGCAGCGGAGTACCCGTACTCTCTCTGCTGGTCTCCAGCGAAGAGTCTTGGAGCCTCCTCCCCGATTCCCCCACCTGCCCCCCTTCTCCACTGGTGTTACGCTGATTTCCTTCCCCAGCAGATGGGCTGCCTCTCTCCCTACTGGGACCCTCTCCTGCATCCCTTTGGAGCCTTCCCTCCGCCTCTAGCTCCGATGGCAGTTCCCTGACACTGGGTAAGTTGGATGTGGTCAAAAATGAGATGGCAAGAATAAATATTGACATCCTGGGCATCAGTGAACTAAAATGGACGGGAACAGGCTGTGGAATTCAGTTCGGATGACCATCATATCTACTACTGTGGGCAAGAATCCCATAAAAGAAATGGAGTGGCCCTCATAGTCAACAAAAGAGTGGCAAAAGCTGTACTGGGATGCAATCTCAAAAATGATCGAATGATCTCGATACGAATCCAAGGCAGACCTTTTAACATCACAGTAATCCAAGTTTATGCAACAACTACCAGTGCTGAAGAAACTGAAATTGACCAATTCTATGAAGACTTACAACACCTTATAGAAATGACACCAAAGAAGGATATTCTCATTATAGGGGATTGGAATGCTAAAGTAGGGAATCAAGAGATAAAAGGAACAACTGGCAAGTTTGGCCTTGGAGTTCAAAACGAAGCAGGGCAAAGGCTAATAGATTTCTGCTAAGAGAACAAGCCGGTCATCACAAACACACTTTTCCAACAACACAAGAGACGACTCTACACATGGACAGCACCAGATGGGCAGCATCAAAATCAGATTGATTATATTCTCTGCAGCCAAAGATGGAGAAGCTCTATACAGTCAGCAAAAACAAGACCTGGAGCTGACTGTGGCTCAGATCATCAGCTTCTTATAGCAAAATTCAAGCTTAAACTGAAGAAAGTAGGAAACACCACTGGGCCGGTAAGATACAATCTAAATCAAAACCTTATGAATACACAGTGGAAGTGAGGAACAGGTTTAAGGATTTAGATTTGGTGGAGTGCCTGAAGAACTATGGATGGAGGCTAGTAACATTATACAGGAGGCAGCAACGAAAACCATCCCAGTGAAAATGAAATGCAAGAAAGCAAAGTGGCTGTCCAACAAGGCCTTACAAATAGCGGGTGAGAGAAGGCAAACAAAATGCGAGGGAGATAATGAAAGATACAGGAAATTGAATGCAGATTTCCAAAAAATAGCAAGGAGAGACAATAAGGCCTTCTTAAACGAGCAATGCAAAGAAATAAAGGAAAATAATAGAATGGGAAAAACCAGAGATCTGTTCAAGAAAATTGGAGATATGAAAGAAACATTTCATACAAAGATTACCATAATAAAGGACAAAAGTGGTAAGGACCTAACAGAAGCAGAAGACATCAAGAAGAGGTGGCAAGAATACACAGAGGAATTATACCAGAAAGAAATGGATACACCCCAGGTAGTGTGGTTGCTGACCTTGAGCCAGACATCCTGGAGAGTGAAGTCAAATGGGCCTTAGAAAGCACTGCAAATAACAAGGCCAGTGGAAGTGATGGTATTCCAGCTGAACTGTTTAAAATTTTAAAAGATGATGCTGTTAAGGTGCTACACTCAATATGCCAGCAAGTTTGGAAAACTCAACAGTGGCCAGAGGATTGGAGAAGATCAGTCTACATCCCAATCCCAAAGAAGGGCAGTGCCAAGGAATGCTCCAACTACCACACAATTGCACTCATTTCACACGCTAGCAAGGTTATGCTTAAAATTCTACAAGCCAGGCTTAAGCAGTATGTGGACTGAGAACTCCCAGAAGTGCAAGCTGGATTTTGAAGGGGCAGAGGAACCAGAGACCAAATTGCAAACATGCGCTGGATTATGGAGAAAGCTAGAGAGTTCCAGAAAAGCATCTACTTCTGCTTCGTTGACTATGCAAAAGCCTTTGACTGTGTCGACCACAGCAAACTATGGCAAGTTCTTAAAGAAAAGGAAGTGCCTGATCACTTCATCTGTCTCCTGAGAAATATCTATGTGGGACAAGAAGCTACAGTTAGAACTGGATATGGAACAACTGATTGGTTCAAAATTGGGAAAGGAGTACGACAAGGCTGTATATTGTCTCCCTGCTTATTTAACTTATATGCAGAATTCATCATGCGAAAGGCTGGGCTGGATGAATCCCAAACCGGAATTAAGATTGCTGGAAGAAATATCAACAACCTCAGATATGCAGATGACACAACCTTGATGGCAGAAAGTGAGGAGGAACTAAAGAACCTTTTAATGAGGGTGAAAGAGGAGAGCGCAAAATATGGTCTGAAGCTCAACATCAAAAAAACGAAGATCATGGCCACTGGGCCCATCACCTCCTGGCAAATAGAAGGGGAAGAAATGGAGGCAGTGAGAGATTTTACTTTCTTGGGCTCCATGATCACTGCAGATGGTGACAGCAGTCACGAAATTAAAAGACGCCTGCTACTTGGGAGAAAAGCAATGACAATCCTAGACAGCATCTTAAAAAGCAGAGACATCACCTTGCCAACAAAGGTCGTATAGTTAAAGCCATGGTTTTCCCAGAAGTGATGTATGGAAGTGAGAGCTGGACCATAAAGAAGGCTGATCACCGAAAAATTGATGCTTTTGAATTATGGTGTTGGAGGAGACTCTTGAGAGTCCCATGGACTGCAAGAAGATCAAACCTCTCCATTCTTAAGGAAATCAGCCCTGAGTGCTCTCTGGAATGACAGATCCTGAAGCTGAGGCTCCAATACTTTGGCCACCTCATGAGAAGAGAAGACTCCCTGGAAAAGACCCTGATGTTGGGAAAGATGGAGGGCACAAGGAGAAGGGGACGACAGAGGACGAGATGGTTGGACAGTGTTCTCGAAGCTACCAGCATGAGTTTGACCAAACTGCGGGAGGCAGGGGAAGACAGGAGTGCCTGGCATGCTCTGGTCCATGGGGTCACGAAGAGTCGGACACGACTAAACGACTAAACAACAACAAAGTGCATCTAACTGCACACAGAGCCACAGAATGGTGCTAAAAGTTTCCTTTGGGGAGGGATGGAGAGAAAAGTTGCTTGATTGCTCTGCTTCCCAGCATTAGCAAGGCATACTTAGAGAAGGGATTGAAGAAGGCATCCGTGTACACAAGGCACAACATATCCATTGACAGAGTTATTTAAGGAGATCTGCCTTACTTTTTTCAAGAAAAAAGAATTACAGCAATCTTACTGTCCGGCAAGAATTCCCAAGAATGGGATATCAAAGACCTGACACTCCCTACTACTTCCCTGTATGGCAGATATAGCTTCTCTGCCAAAAGTAGCCAAAAGCACAGAAAACTGAGAGAAGACTCTGTGTAGTACAAGACTAGTAGCAAAAACCAACTCCCAAAAGTTTCTGTATCAAAGCTTTTAAAAAGGTAATATTATAATCCTATTGCGGTATCATTCAGCTACAGGCTGTTGAGCTTTTAAACTGTGGATTTTTCTTGTGTCTACAGTTTTGGAATAATCTAGTACATTAGTATTATAAGTTGTCAAACAGCTGTGCCAGGATGTTGACTCTCACCAGAGAGGCTCTGCTACTAAAACACTTGATGTAAGATTATTTTTAGCTTTTTTTCACTGCTGAATCATAAAGCTATTCTCAGAATTTTCTACCAAATTCACAGAGTACATTTATGAGGGTTTGTTTTTTTAGATCAAATTTGTTGAAACAGATGACCTGATCATCCACCATATGGCTCATTCACACCACTCAAACCATTGAGAAGCATTTTGCCCAACATTGTATTTTGACTTCTATACCAGTAAAGGCAGATAAAAATCACATAGTGACTTTTACATTGTTGTCAGAAATATAAAAAGACAATAGAATCAAGTGAATTACTTGGAGATAGATTGGCAAATAAAACCATCCATTGCTGTGACGATACTGAGACCCAAGAACCATGTGGGAGTTGAGCTAGCAACCTTGACTTAGCATATTCTATCTGATCTTGCATTGCGCTAGAATTCTTCCTGTCATTTTAATCTAGTATTTCTGTTGATTTAATAGACCCCATGCCTCTGTTGAATAAACATAAATCCCCAATGTATTCCATCGGTGCTGTCAGAATGACTACAATTAGGTGGTAGACCTAATCAAGGTCTTCCCACTATGGGCTGTGATCATACAGAAAGCTGCATGAAGAATATCATGAGTGACTAACCAAGAAGATGAAGCAGATTTAAACCCACACTTCTTTCATCCCATACCTGGAGGACACTATGGCCAAAGACCTCTCATATTACCTGTGTTAAAGACAAACTGTTAAATATCAAGCATGGTTTTAAAAATACTCCGGGATTAAGAAGGATCTAGGAATTATTGTTGTGATCTGTACTCTGCAGGGCAACAGGTGGACTATAAATAATATAGTTCCATTTGAAAAGCATAGTCCGGCCAATGAAACGCAACTGAGTCTTAGGCATATTAGCAGTGGGGGCATTTATTGAAGCAGGCCCCTGCCCCATCCCAATGATGGTAGTCTCAGAGCTCTTGGTGGGCATGGAGCAGGAGCCCCCATGCTGGCGCCCCCAGCACAGTCTGTCCTGGTGCTCCTCTCCACCAGGGTTGGTTTCTCCAATGGGCTGGGCAGCACTAGGGGCACCTGCTTTGCCCCCCTCAAAAATTCACACCCGGGGCCAGGCTCCCTCTGCCCCTCCCCATGCTATGCCCCTGGGAAAGAGACATTCTCCCACAGTTCGCTGACTGAGTAGCTGGGTGGCAGGTGCAGAGGAGAGTTGTGAATGTTTTTGCATTCTGTTCTTTGGACAGATCAGTTTCTCTTGGAGAAGAGTGTGTAATAGACAATGGCCCTGTTACAAAGAACACTCATACCATAAGGAATGCTAATACTTACAGCGCCTCATGTCTTCAATGACATGGGAAATGTTGCCTCTGAGCAAGCCCTAATTTAACACTACATATTAACATTGGCCAAAAGTACTGTTTGTAATTATGTATGTAAAGTCCTATTAATTTCATTGAAACTTAGTTGTATATAATTGTGCCCAATATTATGACCATAGCTTTCTTTGATGAGATCATAAATACTTCTGTAATTAAATTTCCTTCCAAAATATTTTCATGTGCACTGAATGTAAAATTCAAGTAAAGGTTTTTCTACATTTATATTATTAATATTATTTTCCAAGTCTAGAAAACTCCATTTCACAAAGCAGACTGAACTTTTAATGATAGACATAACTTCTTTTTTTGTAGAGGTTTTTATTTTTATCATAAAGACCCCAGAGCTGCTTGCATACAAGATCAATAAAATAAAATAGTATAAAATAAATACAATTTTAAAATAATGTACAGTTTTAATCTCCAGTACAAACAAGGGTCCAGGTGGTGGTGGGGAATCAAGTTTCATCACGCAAAGGCTTCAGAAAAATTTAATGGCAGACATTCCTAAAGTTTCAAGTGTCCAGAAGAGGGCACTAAACTGTGGCCTCTGTTGGTCTTTAATTTAAATACTTCATTAAATCAGTGGGAAATGGAAAGAGGAAAGTGACACTAACTGAAGGAAGTTAAAGGCAAAGAAATCTTTGCAGAATTGTAGCAATTATGTTAGATATGTCCTCATCATACCAGCAAGCCGTGTGAGATTTTTTCTGGATAGGGTGAATCTGTATGTATTTGTAGTTTTTTTCAGGGGTAATGTGAGCTGACACATTCAGCAGCATAGAGAAAAGTAAATGAAAATAGAAGATTATTTGATAGCAGTTGAGATAGAAAGATCACTTTGCCCTCTCACTAAAAGGGATTTCTGCTGCTGTATAGTTCAAGATGTGTGTGTATGAACTGGATTCATAAGCTTCATTCTGTAGATACTGGAACATCCCAAACCCAGTGAGGATTTTAGTGAGCTACATACCAAGACTGCAGCTTCCCTGATTAGGGCAGAGCCAGCTACCACACTGTGCTTCCATACATCCTGAGACTTGCATTGGTGAGAATTTGAATAGGGCACCCCTGTGTGGATCATACTAAAGATAAGAATTAATGTAAAAATCACATTGGGATAGATTATGCTTAGCTACAGGAGTCAGCTCACGTAAAAAAAAAATTTTATTTATCCCTAGTATGTTTTAGGTATAGGGACACGGGTGACGCTGTGGTCTAAACCACTGAGCCTAGGACTTGCTGATCAGAAGGTCGCGGTTCGAATCCCCGCAACGGGGTGAACTCCCGTTGCTCGGTCCCTGCTCCTGCCAACCTAGCAGTTTGAAAGCATGTCAAAGTGCAAGTAGATAAATAGGTACCGCTCCGGTGGGAAGGTAAACTGCGGTTCCGTGCACTGCTCTGACTTCGCAGCTTAGTCATGCTGGCCACATGACCTGGAAAAACTGTCTGAGGACAAATGTCAGCTCCCTCGGCCAGTAAGCGAGATGAGCTCCACAACCCCAGAGTCGTCCACAACTGGACTCAACGGTCAGGGATCCTTTAGCTCTTATGTGTTAAGTATGCACCTAAAAATGTAAGGTGGTGATGTAATGAAATGTGTTTCCATTATCTTCTAAGTACACATCCCAAGGAGCCATAATGTTTACCTCAGCATAATGTCATCATGGTTTTTCTCTGCTGTTGGGTCCCCACTCCTCAATTGGTGAATTGTTGTTATATGTAAATGACTGTATAAAGATAATCTTAATATAAGCAAACCTTTGGTGCTGTAGAACTACCATTATTTGTGCAGTCTTTTTAGAATTAGCTAATGTTGTTCCAGAAGGAATCAGCTGGTCATAAACCATGGCGGCATGCTCTAAAACTGATTCTCTCCTGGTCCCTTTAGACCTTCACAGCCAACACTTGTATGAGCCCAGTATTTCTGCCTATGCAGCTGGAATTGGAGAATTTAAAAGGAATTAAGTAGAAGTATAAGGAATTCCTAGAACACCATCCAAACTCACCGGCTAGCTTCTCAGTAGGGGTTGCCACTTGGCAGTCTCCTCAAGTTAAATGAACTGGGCTACAACATGAGTGTGTTCAGCAGTGTAATCAAAACGACACAAGACTAGGTACTGTTAATGGCAAAAAGGATTCCCGCCTTCCGCCACTGGGACATCATTAATCTTTGCAGAAAAGCTTCAGGACCCCTTTCACCCAGAAGAGTCCCAATGATGAGACAGATAAATTATAAAACACCAACTCTGCTGATACCAGGACAAAGTATGACTGTGATTGTGTGAGTTCTTCTATAAGTGGTGAGAGTCAACATCCAGGATACTATAGCCTGCAAAGCTGTATGCTGGATGGTTTCTGGGCCCATTCTTCTTGTGTCTGCATGCTTAGTAACATGACCTTGGATTTGCACAGTGATACCACAGCCAGGCTCATGCTGAAGAGGTCAGCTGTTTTGTTCAAAACAATGAAATGGTGATAGAGACATCCAGTTCATATGAGAAATGGTTGGTGAAAACACACAGCAAGTAGGCTGCAAAAGAACTTCAGGATTGCTGTGACAAGCAGTGAAGAGCAGAACTGTGCAATGGATAAATCTCAGCCTCAAGATACTGGTTAGTGTTGCTGTGGCAGGCAGAACAGGGACTGGCAGGAAGGAAGAAAGGTGTAGGATGGTAATGGACTTGGCACTATCATGAGCCTTGAGAAGAAGATGGATTTTACTAAAAGTAGTTGTATGTTAGCAGAATGGGAGCAGAATCTGCATCATCCTGGGAGCATCAATACTCATTACCATCCCAAATGCCAAACATTGGGCCTCTTGCTCTTATTTACAGTTTTGCTATTATGATTTGGACAAAACAGTTCCCTCCCCACTGTGCTTCACTATTGCCATCTGTTCAATAGAAACGATAGCAATGGAAAGAGCAGATGTTTGCTGTATGTTTTCAACTTCTTAGGCTGAGTAAGAGCTCAGATAAGGGCAAGACACTATGATATAATTCTGCAGGAAATGAGCTCCAACCACGGGCCAAGCCAAGTGTGAAGTCCCTCATTGTTCAGACACAGAATGGATTTCAGCCCTTCTGACCTACAGTGGCTCACTCTTCCTTCCTTCTTTCCCACCCCGACCCATTTTTGGTTATTAAAGAGTTCTGGTGAGTCACCAACACCCAAGATTAGTGAATGAGTTGGCCATTTCATATCAAAGCAATAAGGATTGTAACATATTCACAAGAGAGAGAGAACTCAATCTCTGCTCTGTAAGGCGGGATTGGGGAAGAGAGCAGGAGTTCACTGAATTCCCATTTCAGCAAGCAAGTGTGGGCTTGTCAGAGGGAGGCAGGGAAGCTTGCGTCTCATGCCTTGTTTTTTATAAGGTCAAATATTTAAAGGAATGAAATGAAATATTGCAGGCACGTCCAACAGGTAGATTGTGATCAACCAGTAGATCACTGGACATCTGTGGTAGATCACTGGTAGATCACTGGCTCCCCCAAAGAAGCTCAACAACTTTGACCTGAACCCCCAAAAAGGGGGTAGATCACTGCCAGTTTTTAACTCTGTGAGTAGATCGCAGTCTCTTGGGAATTGGCCACCCCTGAAATATTGGAAAGGTTTTTTAAAAAACATCCATTACCACAATCACTGTTGAGTATGAGACTCTTAATCTCAGGGTCATGGGTGTGAGCCCCATGTGTTGCAGGGGGTTGGACTAGATGACCCTCATGGTCTCTTCCAACTCTACAATTTTATGATTCTGTTATTCTATGAACCCATATCAAATACCTAGCATTAGGTCAAGTCTCCCTTACTTAATTGTTCTTTGCACCATCATCACCAGTTTTTCCAGCACATGCAGTGCATCACTTTGCTTCACCCTCATCTAGCCATTTTGGCAGAAGGGTTAAGAACGTAAGATGAGCTAATGGCCCATCTAGTTCAGTATCCTGTTTTGTCACCTGGGCAGGTAAGGTCACGCCCATCTCTAGTCACATGCAGAGGAAGTTTGTCCCAGCCCAGGAGGAAACAGGAAGTTTTCTACTGGCTGAACCAAGCATCCCCTTGCATGTCCACTCTAGGAATGAGGACTTGACTGCTGTGTTTCACATCCCACACTTACTCCCCACATCCCGCTCAATTTTTCCAGCTTCCATGGAAACATAGAGATTGATAAGAGGTTGGATGCATCCTTAAACTGGAAAGTGGTCTGTTGAGTATAAACATGTTTCCCTATTTGATGGCACTGGTTAGGTTTTTATCCTCAGCTCCATTTGTAATTAGTGATTGTTGGGACTAGGCCAAGATTCTGAGAAGCCATATTTGAATCCACACCCATGAGGGTCTTTCTCAACTAAGGGATTGGGTTTTCTTTTGCTGAACTGGAGAGATGAAGCTGTCAGTTCATGCAGAGGATGCTGCACTATTGACCGGGCAAAAGCAGAAAGCCAAACACATTGAATTTATTTTAGCCTTAGCCAACATTGCCTGTCGTTCAAAGGGGCTAATGCTGGAACTCCTATTTCCAAGTTCTATGCCTCTGAGGTGTGTGAGGCTTGAAGCAACACATTCCTAGGGGGACCACTAATCTAAACTCCAGTCCAATTTTGAATCTCCTATAGTAGTAAGTACCCTTTTATAGTACACAAAGTGCTGGTCCGCCCAGTGAATTTTATAGATTATTAGGGGCTTTCAATGAAAACTCAGGTGTCCATAAAGTATTTTGAGGCAGTGTGTTGGTGCTGGATAAAAAAATGGATATTATTAAAAGATAATTAAGTCCTATCACTAGAGGGTTGGGACAAAATATATGGCTGGCATGGCTATTTATTTTATGACAAAAAAGAACAACAACAAAAATTTGCAAATCACATAGTAAGAAAGGCTCTATTGGATGTCTGGGAAAGAACAAAAGGAAAAATTGTTGAGAAAACTCCCCAATGGGTTTCACCAGTGGAGACAACCACAACATTAAAGAGTAATGCAAAAGAGACTTGGCCAACATATAGGGAAATATTAGAGGATGCAGACGGAAATATTAAATTAAAAACTTACAAACAATTACAAACATTTGGAATAAATTGGTTACAATATTATCAATTAAAAGCAACATATGAAAAATACATAAAAAGGGGGGATTTGAAAATAAAACTTCAAAATTAGAAAAGGAAATAATGCAAAGCGATCAAAAAATACTTGCAAAGATGTATAGATTATTAATGAAAACCACCTTAGAACAAGAGACGAAAGGGGAAAAGATGTTAATATGGGAGCACGATTTGGGATATGAGATAGATCTGGAAAGAGGGAAAACTTTTTGGGAGAAAAACATAAATATTACTGCGTATGATTTATTAAGGGAGAATTTCAGAAAAATTCACCACAGATGGTACCTAACCCCTGACAGATTGTCAAAAATAAATAAAAGGAACAACGGCAAATGCTGGAAATGTAACAGAACAAAAGGTATGTTATACCACATGTGGTGGACTTGCCCAAAGATTAAAACCTTTTGGGACATGATCCACGCCGAAATAAAAACATTGATAAGGACATCACACACAAAAAAGGCAGAGGCATATCTATTAGGAATTCTAGATAAAGATATCCCAAAAGATAAAACTAACTTATTCCTATACACAACAACAGCGGCAAGAATTTTGATTGCTAGCTATTGGAAAGAAGACAGCATCCCAACAAAAAGAGAATGGTTGGGGAAACTTTGCGAGTACCTGGAACTAGCAAAACTGACGGATATAATAAGGAGAAAATCCAAAACTATGGTTATGAAGCAATGGGAGTTCTTAAATGATTATTTACAAAACCAGGGCTCGACTATAAAAATCTGGTTGTGTTTAGAATAATCTTGTGTGTAATATAAAAAATACAAAGTGAGACATTAAGGAAATCCAAAGGGAAAATATGAAGAACAGAGGATCTGACAAACGGATTATTAAAAACACGTGAGGTAAACGGTGGAAATCTTTTTTTTTTAAAAAAAGCACACTTTATTTAAGGTAGATAAGGACAAGATGAAATTATACAATTGAATATAAATATAGATGGGAAACGGCTATGTATAGTGAATACTTATCTACTTTTTAAAATTTTCACCTATGATCCTTTTCTTTTACTTCTTTATTTTTTCTTTGTTCTTTTTTTCTTTTTTCTGATATCTTATATTTCATTTCATTCCTTTATTGTGAATAGCATTTTATAGAGGTATAAATAACTGTAAATATGAAAAGAGACAAAGTATTCTATAATTTTTTTCCTTGGTTATATGTATTTTCTTTTTCTTTTGTATTTTCTTTTGTTGTAAATATGTATGTTTTCTAATTTGTACTTAATAAAAATTATTAAAAGGGAGAAAAAGAAAACTCAGGTGTCCAAACTAAGCAATCTCTCTGCAATACCTCATTTGATGGAATGAGTAAGGGTCAAAGTTGGCAAGTACTAAATATGGTACCTGTCATTGCACACCACAACTCAGATATGTGATTGTGAGAAGTCATAAAGGGGAGTCTCCTCTTTGTCATGTGAGCTTTTCCTTTATTACAATTTTTATACAATTTTTTTTATTTTGCATGGAACTTGGCAAGTTGCTTTTTCTGCTTGTATACAATGCAAGGTGGTGTTCCTGAATCAGCTCAATTAGACTGCATACACACCAGACATTTAAAGCACCTTCCTCCCTGCCCTGCCCTGCTCCCCCAAAAAAGAATCCTGGGAAGTGTAGTTTACCCCTCACCCAGCTACAGCTCCCAGCACCCTTAACAAACTACATTACCCAGGTTCATTTGGGGAAAATTCATGTGCTTTAAATGTGTTTTAAATGTATGGTGTGTATGCATGGAGCAAGCCAGATGCAGAATCAATTGCTGCTATAATTTGAGTTTGCTCCCTCAGTAAAGAACGGAGGACTCTTTGGGGAAAGTGAATGAACTGACATTGCACAATGTGTACTCTCCCAATTATGGGAGCAGCTTAAGCTCCATGACTGACACTTCCTTGGGGTTAACCCAAAACTGACAACTTTGTATGGAGGGAGCAAGAAACAAGGATTGCTGTAGAGCAGGGGGTTTCTTCTCATTTAGTAGCAGAACAGCAGTGCATAGAAGCTCCTTGCTCTTGCTCTCCAGCACTGAGCCACAAGGAGCCACCAGGCACGCAGAAGCACGTACCTCGGCTGGTTCCTCTTTCAGTTTGTGGCAGCAAAGGGAAGGCACTTGAACTCAGCTGCATCCTTGCTTGTTCATTGCTGGACTCATTGCCTTGGAGGCAGATGATGAAGCAACCAAATTTTGCTCACTGTTTTGCAAGAGCTGCAGGGTTGGTTTGTTATGTTCATTAAACCTCAAGATCTGAATTTAGATAAAGCAGGCAGTCTTCCTGGCCCAGCAACTATCACAAGGAAGGCAGCATGGACAGGTGCAGAAGGAGAAGAATGGGGTCATAACAACCAGTCTCCAACCAAACAAAGACCCAAGGTCTAGCCCAGTCATGTGTCAAGATTGTAATCAAATGACTTTAGTTCCCAGGATGCTAAGCACTGGTGAGTCTAGGCAGAAGCTGCAGTTTTACCAATTACACTGCTTGAAGGAAATGAATTAAAAGAACTGAGCTACCTTACTGTCATTTCCCGCCTCCCTGCCATTTTATCTAACACATGGCAATATTTTTCTTAACAATTAAATGTAACTGAGGCAGGACAATGCTTTGGGCACCTCTACCCTATTCTTTATTGTGGGTCAATGGGAGTTGACCTACTATTGATTAGCTGCTTCTATAGTTAAAAGATTAGGAAGTTTGAGCTTGACAATTTAAGCAATAGATACGTTTGTTGCGTGTACACCAGTGGGAAGTGTAGGCAAAATACATGATGGCGTAGCTAGGATTTATTGGGGGGCAGGCTTTATGCTGGGGGGGAAGAACCTCAAGTAGTTTGTCTTGATTTACTTGTTTTAGGGGGGCGGGTGCCCCTCCCTACCCCCCCCCCCAAGTTATATCCATGTACAATGGCTTGGTTAATTAGACTGCCTGTGCCTGCAGGCTTCTGGAGAGGAGCTTGTGGCTGCTTTGCTCCCCCCCCCCCCGGTCTCTCTTGTGCCATGGCACACTAAGCTAAGCCAAGGTTTGACCCAGTGGCTCATGGGCAGGCTCTTTTAAGCCATGATGGCCATGTGGAACCTTGAGGTTCAGAGACAATATGTATCTGAGCAGCACCTGTTGTGAAACAAGATCAGGAGAGGTCTACTGCCTTTGTTTCCTGCTTGGGAATTAACCAGAAGACCTGCTTGTCCATTCTGGAAATCAGGATACTGGCCTAGCTGGACCTTTGGTGTATCCACAAAGGTTTTTCTTGTGTGGGAAAGTCAAAGGCACCTTAAGCAATGAGAAAGCTTCGCCACAATGAAAGCACTTTGCAGTGAGCCCATGTCTTTCTTTAGGGCCTTAAAGCTCTAAACATGAAATGTGCAGTTTCCTGCTGCCTTCAGCTGAAGAAATAGGAGCAGGAGCTATTGCAGTTGGTATCAGAGTTGGTCTGGGTGAAAAGTGTCTGGGGCAATGGAGCCTCAGGAGGTGGGAAGAAGGATGTCCCCCTCATCTATACAAAGCTTTCATTGTAAAAATTAGCCCCACCCAATGCCAGCTTTGTTGATGAATGAAGAAGAAATGGGACTTTCCCCCTTGTGCAGAATTTGGCCTTGAAGCGATACGTACTTCATGACTCACCCTGTGACTTCTTCACAGAATGTTGCAGCCATGGCTGCTCAAGCAAGTTAATGGGCGGGAAAGCAAGCTCCCTGAGACTAGATACAATTTCACTTCTTGTTTCTCTGTTGTTGTTGTTGTTCTCTGTCCATGGTTCTCAGGTCATGGGATCAGAAGCTTGAGGGAAATACGTTTTTCATTTAAAAACCACTGGTTGTCCTCTTCTCACACAGGCTGTGAACACACGAACCTGTTTGTAGCACTAAAATTTAGGTTTTTTCCAATCTAGAATCATTCCTTCTTGTCCTCTACATACTGCCTTCAATTTAGATTGATTCTGGACCCTGCTGTCCACCAGGGTAGATGTCATTCCTTGATACACATTTAAAAGCCCTCCTCTTGATCAGCTTATCTGTGCCTTTTCCTCTCGGCTTTGTGAGTCTTGAATTTGCATGCCACTTACTTCCATTGATTGTTGCAGCCCTGCAAAATGAGATTTTGAAAAAGGAAAACAATGTGCAGGCTCACTCTTCCTCTTCCACAGTTACTGGTGCTTCATTTGTGTGCAGGTCTAGAAGTTTGAGTCTAGCACAAAGATGCCTCCAGGGTGTGCGTGATTGAATGTGCCTGCTCAACTTGGCTGCGACAAGTGGACAGAGATGGAGGTGGAGACGACACGAAATGCTGACTAGAGGAATGAATGGGAAAACATGAGTTTTCAGGAGTCTTTCCCCAAGTAAAATCTAGCCCCGGACTAGATTAAAAATGAAACAGCTAGGCCCAAACTTAATGGCAAGTTGGTTGAGACCTTAGACAGCAACAGCATCGCTGTGTGAGAGAGAAATCAATACAGTATTATGTGACTACCACAATCTGAACTTCCCATGGTAAGCTTGAGGCTGTTTGCAGCAGTGTGGTGGTGGAAGCTGAAATGAGTGTACTCTCTAATTTTGTGTTATGCTCCCCATTACATCCATTTTGTGACTGATGCCCACAGCACTTTCTGAAAATTGAAAATGTATGCTCTGGTCCAATAAGTTTGGCGACCCCTGAGCTAAACCGTGTCACCACGCACAGCTTACTTCCCCAAAGTCTGTCTGCTTTCTCCCACCACCAAATGTCAGGACACATTTCTTCTCAGCCAACCTCCAACAGTTGAAGAGGTTCCAGATGATCAGAAAGCAAAGGAAGGATCCAGCTGGTGCTCTACTTGTGCTCCTGCTGGATATGTGATTGAGGTAGTTTGTCCATCATCACATGTAGCTTGATCCTGAGTAAGAGTAAGAATTTGTCATTTCTCTTCCCTTTCCAGGTTCCTGGGACATGGAGAACTTTGTGGATTACTCTCACCTTGGGACCCCTGTGGCTTCAACCCAGTTTATCACTAAGAACTACAACAACTAGCAAGATCGGCAGCAATATTCCCCTTTCAGCTGAAATGCTTGGCTTGATCCCTTTTTCTCTTTGAAAACTAAGAGTGAATCATCTCCATGCAGCACTAGGCTCTTGGTGTGACTTGCCAGATCAGAGGACATCATAGAGGTTGCTGTGATTTAGTCTTACAATTCCAACCTTCGTCTAGTTCACTTTGGCATGAAGAGTAACATGTAAAAGACTCTAGCTTTCCAGACATTTTGCAGTATATGGGATGGAGGCAGAATCTGCAGGACTTGTGTGGAGCTGAATGTCTCCTTAGAGTTCTTTTTATATTAGCCTGCATCAAAATGACAACAGACTGGTTCCAGCAGTTGCTTTTCTAACTAACCTATTATCTCACACACATCTCTGCCACTAACCAGCTAGATTCCTGGAGGATGGGTCTTGAAATCATAACCATGCATATTTTCCAGCAAGCCAGGTTGTGCTCCCTTTATACTAACACTGTTTGCATAAAAAGAAAGTAGAGGTTATGGCTCTGGAATCCACTGGTTACATGTGTCCCACTCAGGGCTATCCACACTTACCTTTCCTCTGCTCTTTCCAGGCTCTATAGCTCCATGCAGGAGTGCCCCCCCCCTTTTTTCTTTGCTCCGAAGCTTTTCAGATATGCTCTTGAGAGCTGAATTGGAGCAAACAGCAAACAATGGAAAACCCAAATTGTCAGTTTCTCCAATTCAGCTTTAAAGAGCAAGTTTTCCTGGGGAAAGCTCCAGAGTGGGGGGAAATTGTGCTCAGACACCAAACTTTAACACGCGGACCTGTGCCTAGAAAGAACAGGGCAAAAGGTAAGCATGCATGAGCCTTCAGCGTGTTTAATAATATGAATTGGTCTCAGACTAATTATTTCTTAAGTCAGGCATAAACAAGAGAACCTCTAGTGCAACCCACAAAATATCATCATCTAAGTAGCAGCAGTATTAGAAGACAGAATATATTTAACAACTGGAGACCTTTCAAATCATTTGAGTTCTATCCAATGCTGACAAAGTTTTAAGAGCCACAACAGGAATGTTCTTTCCCATCCAGGCTGTTTTTAACTGTTACTATCATTGAAAGGCCCAATCAGAGCTTCAGCCATGTGTCCTCAAGCTGCACAGACGCTTCTTGCTTTGGGTATTTCATTGGCACTAAATTGCCCACCTCGACTCTTTTACAGTACTTCCCTTCATGGTTGTCTTTCCAGACATTATGGTGTTTCCGTGTGTGTGTGTGTTTGCCACACCCCCAAGTAGTAATACCTACTATGCATTGCAGCAATCACAATAAAGCAACAGCAGGATTTGACTCTGGTTTCCTATAGCTTTCCTATTCCAGGGTTGTGAAACAATCTCATTCTTGCAGCGCCTGGCATGTTTCAGTATATAAAATCATAGCCAAAACAGTAAAACATCAGCCATACTCAACATCAACTTGCCTGTGTAAAAGGCTCCGGGTTCAATTCCTGCCCTGCCCTGCCCTGGTAAAACTGGGAAAGACTTTGGTCTGAAACACAGACTGGACAGTTGATCAGTGTAGAGAAGACATTCTCCAAGTGTGGTGTGTGGACTGCTGGTGGTCCATGAACTCCATTGATATGGTCAATGCTGGAAAAGTTGCAGAACAGTCAAGGAAATCTGTCCTGGACCCTGCACTTGCTTAATTTTTTTCTAGCAGAGATTGAGACTGTTTTGACCAGTGTAAGATGGTTAGCAAAGTCCTGGCCTTTGGCATGTGAGTATTGTATCAGGGCACTGGTGCAATCTATGAATCTTTCTCTTACCATTTACCAGTTAAAGTGGCTCTTTTCAGTGGCCTGGCTTAGGACCTGTGAATTTCAATCAGATTTTGATGATGGTGCTGAAGAAAAAAACAAAGACCATGTTATTTTTCCACATATTTAATACAGAAGCAAAACAAGTGAAGCTCTACAATGTAGAATGACAAAGTTTATTAAGCGGTCTGACAAAACCCTCAGCAATTTTCAAGTGGTCTGCAGGGGTGGGAGGGGGCAGTGGTGTAGCGTAGGGGTGTCAGGGATGCCGTTGCTCCAGGCGCACATTGGGGGGAGGGCATGAACTAGGCACATGCCCCCCCCCGAGATCTGCGAGGGCTGGGTAAGTGGAAAGTGAAGAGCACCCTCTATGCCCCCTGCTTGCCCAGTGGTGAGAGCTGAGTGAGTGCACTCTGCCCCTGCCTGGCACATGTGCGCTCACCCTGGACGCTGGCGGACAGCGCTAGGCCCCTGGGAGGGGAAGGAGTTTAAGAACTTCTGGTGAAGAGAATGCTGAGATAGGTGGACCAATGGACTGACTTAGGTATAAGGCACTTTCCTGTGATTTCTCTTCAGGAGGAAAAGTGTCTTTCTGCCTAGCAGAGCCTTGCTGACTCAGTCATCCTAACAGGACCGACAATTATGGATAACACACAATTGTCACAGCAAGGCCATCAATCAAAACATGCAGCTTACAGGTGCATGCTTTCTTCAGTGAACACTCTCCCCGCCATGTTTTGGTATCCTCCTTTTGCCCCCTTCCCCAGGAACTCTGACATGATAAGAGAGGGCAGCATATTAGTTCCAGAGCATGAAAAACCAAGTCATGCTTGTGTTTTCATCTACAGACCTAGATTTAGAAAGATGACTATTGGCTTCTATAACCAGTAGAAAAATCTAAGAAGCAGAAACGTCAGGTGTTTGAAAGCTGCTATGTTCCAGTGGTTGTAGAACAGAGCCCAAGACAATTTAACATCATCATCCAGCATCAGCATATTCCTAAACCATCCTTCATCCAAAGAATGCAGAGTACAAAATATAAAACCACACAAAAATCTTACAAGAACACATACAATCTTAAAACATCATATAATACACCACAAAGATTGTCACATACTAAATGTCCAACATGGCCTTACTATTTCATTTCCTCCCAAATATTTGAGTGAATAAGTATGTCTTCACCTGGTATTGGAAAGACAAGACTGAGGGGGGCAATCATAATTGGGGTGCCACAAGGAAGAAGGTGCTGACTTGTAGCACCACCTGCAGAGCTTCTCCCAATGAACCCAGGTTGAAACATCCTAGAGAAAGTGCTCCAACAAGCATTTGGAGTCCCACGTTATTCAGGGCTTTGAAGAGTTTGGATTTGATATCCTGCTTTATCACTACCCTAAGGAGTCTCAAAGCGGCTAACAATCTTCTTTCCCCTCCTCCCCCACAATAAACACTCTGTGAGGTGAGTAAGGCTGAGAGACTTCAGAGAAGTGTGACTAGCCCAAGGTCACCCAGCAGCTGCATGTGGAGGAGCGGGGAAGCGAACCTGGTTCACCAGATTACGAGTCCACTGCTCTTAACCACTACACCACACTAGCTCTTTGTAGACTAAAGTCAAAACCTTCAATAAGGCATGGTGCCATGGGGGCAGCCAGTGCAACTCCTGAAGGATTGGGGTATTGTGACTCCACCTAGAAATATGATATAGCAGCTAACCTTCAGCATTTTGCACTAGGTGCACCTTCCAGGACATCTTCAAGAGCAGCCCCACACAAAGAACATTGCCCTAATCTAATTGTATTCTGGGGCATAGATAATAGTGACCAGGTGAGCCTGGTCCAGAAATGGCCATAGCTGATGAACCAGCCAGGCCTTGGCCTACACGTTCCTTGCTTCCTGGGGCCACTTGGGTATCTCATGTCAGCTTAGAAAGGAAACAGTGCCGTAAGCTGAAATAGCATGATATGCATTTCCGACCCACAACATTTCTAGGTCTCATGAATGTCTGTCATGATTCCATTTCCAGAGTGATGCAAGCTTCGTAAGGACTGGTTCTTAGCATAGATGAGGGAAAGAGGAAGCTTTGGCTTGTAACAGACCACAAGCAAAGAGGAAGAAAGTCCAAAACACACAACCCTAGTTGCTTTGTGAGTTAAAATTAGAAGCAAGAGGAAATGACAGTTCAGCATGTCATGGAAGTCAGCTAAAGTGGGACCTCTCTTTTTTATATTTATCATTCGTAGAGGGTGTAATTGGTGTTTCAGATTAAGGCTGAGGAGCCAGTAGAAATGAAAGGTCACACTTTGTTGACATCCTGTCGTCAGACTATAGTCATCCTTTCCTCTCTGCCTTTAATTCCTTGTGGCGAGCATGTTTACTTTGGAGAGAAAGGGAGTTGGGAGAGTCAGATGTTAACTATCTAGGAAACTATCCCTGTCCCTTTTTTCTTGTTTTGCTTTTAATTGTGATACAGAGAAAAATGGCAATGCTCAGAGTAGACCCATTGAAATTAATAAACATTGCTAACCTAGGTCCATTAATTTCAATGGGCCTGGTCTGAGGAGAAGTTAGTTGGATACAACCCACTGCGTGGAGTGACCCACAGGGTCTTACTTCTGAGCAGCCTTGTGCTGTCAATTTGTTGCATCAGAGCATCAACTGGGATCAGTGCAATCCTAACCATGGCTATTCAGAAGTAAGTCCTATTGAATTCAATGGGGCACATTCCCAGGTGAGTGGGGTTTGGTTTGCCATCCTAGTTACTTATATTCTGTATTGTCTGGAGTATGAGACATCTTTTAAAATGCTTGTGCATGTGCAGAGTAAGACGCATTCATATATTAGTGTTGAAGACATTTCAGATCACAAATACATTTAAAGAACAGTTACAGATAGGTAGCCGTGTTGGTCTGCCATAGTCAAAATAAAAAAAATCCTTCCAGTAGCACCTTTAAGACCAACTAAGTTAGTTCTTGGTATGAGCTTTCGTGTGCAAGCACACTTCTTCAGATCTGAAGAAGTGTGCTTGCACACGAAAGCTCATACCAAGAACTAACTTAGTTGGTCTTAAAGGTGCTACTGGAAGGATTTTTTTTATTTTGACATTTAAAGAACAAATCAATTAAATTTGAAAATCCTTGAGGTTTTTGGTCAGACTTGATTTGGCAGCCACTCCAACAAACATATTATATGCACCCATTTAAAATATTCTGTTTTGCCTCAATCTAATTCTTTGCTAATGTCTGTCAGTATGTCAGAGTGCATGATTCTTTTCTGCTATTCTCCTGAGCAACAGGGAAGTCAAAGAATGGACTTGAAATACATGGACATGAGAATGACCACAAAGCATGAATAATTAGGAATATGGTATTATTGATAATCAAGGAGATAGGATGAGGTCTTAGAAAACTTCATAGTAAAACCTCAACAGGTGAGGAATAACACAGTCCCTGTAATATATTTTCACAGGGAAGTCATTAGTTATGGCAATTTCCACTAGAATAGAAGACATAAGTCAGAATGGGTAGACATGAACCAGCCTATCATGCTGTTGTCTCTTCTGGCCAATGAGATGGCTTTGGGAAGTCCATAGTCAGGTTGACATAAGTCTGTAGAAGCCATTTTCAAAAATGCAAGTGTTGAGAAGTAGTGTGGTCCCATCAGATAGTCTTGACAGAGTTGGCCTTGCATCCAGGAGATATGTGGTCACATCCTACCTCTATCTTGATTTGACTGTGCCACATTGGGTAAAGGCTCAGTTCAGCAGCTGACAGGAGAGTCATGGAGCATAGGGCGAGGTGAACTGGCAACTTGATGGGACAACAGGAAAGGCCTGGAGCACTCAAATTTCTGGCAAGGACTTCCATTGGCAGTCAGACTCAATGGGCCTTTTGGGCAGAGCTGTCTTTCCCATAGGGCTTAGTGGTGCATCGCACCAGGGTGCCGGCCTCCCTTGGCTCCCCAGCAAGTGGGGGAGCTGCATGGCTTTGTCAGTGGCCTCCTCTTTCCCTGCACACCCACCAGCTGCACCCCGCCAAGCTTAGGATGGAAGCTGTGCCCCGCCAACCATATGGCTGGTGGGTGCGCAGCTTCTCTCCCACGCCTCCCAAGCCTCTGCGAGGAACGCTCTCCTCCCGAGGAGGCTTGGGAGGGGTGCAACTTCACTCCCAAGCCTCTACGGGGATCGCTCTCCCGCAGCGGCATGGGGGAGAGTTGCGCCCCCCCCCCCGATGGCTGGCAGTGCACAGCTATGGCCACCCCAACACTATCCGTGGTAATTTAGGGGCACTGGGTGGATATTTCACCCCAGCGCCGCATCTGCTAAAGACGGCCCTGCTTATGGGTCCCCAGAAATTGGAGTGGGGGAAAAGACTGGGGGAGGGAGGACAAAGCAAGGGCCAGAAAAGAGTCCTTAAAATCCCCTGGCAGCCAAAAAAGTACCAGGCTGAGGAAGAGGACTAATAATCCACTCAGCTGTGTTCTGTGGTGAAAAGTGGGGTCAACCTTCACCCAAAAGTGTCCTGGGGCCTGACTTTGCAAAGGTTACATTCCCAGCCCTTCCTCACATCTGTCAGCTTCAGTTCCCCAACTGTAAAATGGGAATAGTAGCAACTTACACAGACGTTGTGAGACCAAAGGCAGTTAATTATTACAGAGTAATTTGCTGGAGTGATAAGTAACTATACTGGGTTTCAGCATCTCAGTGCTACATTTAGAAGTGGGATTGAAGAAGTGCTTGATGAAAATGGTCTGTAGAGTCCCATCCTATGGTGAGGGGTGGGATCTTTAGCTTTTTGTGACTGAGGCAGAAATCTGATGAATTTCAGATTTAAAGATGAATTTACCTAAATTTCCAAAACACAACCATCCCTCAAAATTCACATTTATCCAAATCTTGCAATGCAGTTCTCCCACCAAACAATGTTTACCAAATGCATATAATATTAGGGGGAAATGGGCATAAAAATGAATATATTGGTGAAAATAATGCACTAAAATGCAATATTTTTTACAAAAATGTGCACATTAATCAATACTTCATGTACAAATGTACAGGAGAATGTACAGGAGAAACTAAACTGCTGAAGAATTTTCATGAGCATTAAGAAAAAACACATATCATTGCAGAAATGTGGAAAGCTGAATGTTAGATTAGAAAAATGAGAACTAAAATTGACACACAGGTATTCCACTTCCTTGTATCCTTTTTGACATCATGTCCAGTTTCCCCCCAGGTTGTTCGTATTATGATTAACAAGTAGGACTTACAGCAACAAAAGCATTGCAGTGTATACACCCACCCACAGAAGTGCTCCTATTCAGGGTTTCAGTTAGCCAGCCAAGCTAACTTGGTAGAGCATGAGACTCTTAATCTTAGGGTTGTGGGTTCGAGCCCCACGTTGGGCAAAAGATTCCTGCATTGCAGGGGATTGGACTAGATGACCCTTGTGGCCCCTTCCAGCGCTATCATTCTGTGATTCCAGGGTCCTCAAGCAAACCTGTTCACTTAGCACCTTCTCCTGGTGATTGCGGGATGCTCAGCCCTCACTGGGTTGCTTTTTGTAAGTGGGTTTTTTTGCAAGGCTTGCCCTGTTTTAAATGTTCTTGTTTTTTATCGCTTTATTTCTGCAAACCTTAGGATTCTGCAAAGCTTGTCAATACCACTCCCTGCACATACATGAGTCCATGCTCATTTATTTATTTATAGGATTTCTTACCCACCTTTATCTTAAAGTCCCAGGGTGGGTTAGTCTACATGGTGTAGTTAATATGCATTGTAGCTTATACATTGCATAGCAGGGACATTAATCTGGTCATAACCACAAACTCTCACTTCAGTGTTTGCCCGTGTTGTGATGTCTGGAAAATAGTGGTTGTGGGTTTTGTTACTTAATGAACTTCTTTTTAAAATAGTAAAGTACAGTCATCACTTGGCCTAGCCCCCTTCTATTCTTTCATTTGCTCATGAGGAAAAAGAGAGAAGCTAACTCTCTCTGTGGCTAAATGTAGAAAGTTTTGTTTCTAAATCAGTCAGTGATGGAAAGGAAACACGTCACATCCTGGAGGAAGAGGCTAGACTTCAGCATACAAGTCTTCAGCAGTGTTGCAATGGAACAGGTCAGCACTGAAATAGATTTAAACTTATTCCCTCCAGAATATTTACTTTTATCTTTGTGCAGGTATCATTTTTAGCATCCAGAGGAAGTATGATTGGTATTAGTTAGTCTGAATTTCCATTATAACGTGTTTTTGCAATGGAATGAGTATGAGAAAATAGCTTACAGTAAGGCAAATTATGAATGCATTATCAGTTGGTTAGTTTGAAATGAATTACTAAAGCTTTGATCTTTTATCCATTTTCCTGGGAGAAAGCCCCATTGATCTCAATGGGACTTAATTTTAAGTAGATATGGGTAGGATTGCACTGTTTAAAACCAGAAGTTGGAGAGAATAGTTCCCATTGAGAGTGCCAAGCTTTAGAACCAGCTCTGTTAAGGACTGTAGGTCTGAGGGAGTCACATACTGTATCTCCTGATTTCTGATGATAGCAGAAACATTGTGGGAGATGTTTGACAACAGAATATACAAATGATGCTTTTGTGCCGAGAATCTACATTCTCTGATACTTACCATGTTGCTAATTCTTTGGAAAGTAGGGCCAAAGACATCAACTGGATTAATAGAAGGAACCTTGATAACTGCCAAAACAAGCATGCATGTTGCCAGTTTCTCCAGACAATACAGGGATTTATCTTGTCTAATATCCAAATTATGGTGCTGGAGGAGACTCTTGAGAGTCTTATGGGCTGCAAGAAGATCAAACCTATCCATTCTGAAGGCAATCAGCCCTGAGTGCTCACTGGAAGGACAGATCCTGAAGCTGAGGCTCTAATACTTTGGCCACCTCCTGAGAAGAGAAGACTCCCTGGAAAAGACCCTGATGCTGGGAAAGATGGAGGGCACAAGGAGAAGGGGACGAAAATGGTTGGACAGTGTTCTTGAAGCTACCAGCATGAGTTTGACCAAACTGCGGGAGGCAGTGGAAGACAGGAGTGCCTGGCGTGCTCTGGTCCAGGGGGTCACGAAGAGTCGGACACGACTAAACAACAACAACACAATATCCAAAAAAAATGTTCTTCCTGGGAATACAAGGCAAAATCCAGCAGACAGTTAAGCATACTTAAATCCTATTGTTTTCCATAAGATTACTGCACTTAATTATGTGCTGAATTGCACTCAACATTTCTAGGAGATGGTATCTGAGCCATGTCACTCATTTCTTTCTGGCCATAAGGGATGATAGCAGAATTGAAAGCAAAGTTGCAAGAGAAACTTTTATCTTCATTCCTGGCTCCAACTATTCACCACTGTCTGGGGCTTTCTTTTCTTTTCTTTTCTCAACTTCTATGACCTGAAAGTGCTCCAACAGGTAGAATGTCCACTATTCTTATGCAGAAACATGGGGTTATATCTGCTGAGTAGGACCGGCGCTGGATACAAGCCATGATATTGGTAATGCAATCCCCATAAGAATATTAGTGTTTACTTCTTACATGATTTCCAGTTCTAGCACATTTGAAAGGTTCCTTTTTAGTTGTCTATGCACATCATGTGTATCACTCAAGAGATCCTTCAGCTCTAAAAATATTGCTACACCAAATGACTACTTTGAGTGTTCGCGTAATCAGGGTGGCCCTACTTCAGTCTCAGGCACTCTGAAACTCTTTGGAAAGCTTTCCGCACTGCTGCATAGTAGCAAAGCAAGACCAGTTAGGGCTGATGGCCTGATGGCCTGATGAGAAGGTGTTTGGCCTGGGAAGAGTTCTGAGGAACATCTAGAGAGGAGTGGATGGCCATATGTGACCCCAGGCTTGAGGTCCAGCCCCTCTGTGCTAGATGTAGTTATTTAAATACTGCTATTCCACCTGAAAATTGCTCACTGCAACTGCCCCAAACCCCTCCTTTTTAAAAAGTATAACATGCAATAGATAATTCCTGACACTGAATCACTCCTTAATCATAGAATTGTAGAGTTGGAAGGGATCCTGAGGGTCCAACCCCCTATCAAACTTTCAGTAAGCTAGTCTAAAATTGGTAAACCTCCAAAAAGATGCCAAAACTTTCCCTAAATGTCCCCCCTTCCCTAAATTTCCTCTTGTCCTGCAGAAGCTTGTGTGTGTTCTTCATTTATAACGAGCATTTCTTCTAAGAAAGGGGAAGGGCAGTAGCTCAGTGGCAAAACATGACAAGGGTGATGTTGATTATTACCTTTATATCCCTTCTTTCCTCCAAGTAATTCAAGATGGCATGCATAATTCTCCCCTTCCCTGTTTTAGCCTCACAACTACCTTGCAAGGTAGGTTAGGCTAAGAGACAGTGGCTGACCCAAGATTACCCAGTGAACTTCATGGCTGAGTGTGGATTTGAAGCCTGGTCTCCCAGGACCTGGTCTGATACTCTGGCCACTACTTCTGCATGCAGGAGGTCCCAGGTTCAATCCCCAGCATCTCCAGGTAGGGCTAGGAGAGTCCACCACCTGAAGCCCAGGAGAGCTTCTGCCAGTCAGTGTAGCCAGAACATAGCTAGAGGGACAAGTGGTCTTGTTCAGTACAAAAACCACATTCACCAATCAGTGTATTGATATTTATCCTCACTTGGAAGCTATGGATTGGACAATGTACAAATCCAACTCAGTATAAGGCAGCTTCCTATGTTCCAATGTGGAACTCATAGTAGTCTGCATAGAGTTTCCAAGTGAGCTCCCACACAGCCCTTCGTCATGTATCTTCAGGCCCCACCCTGGGAGATTTGTGTCTCACCCACTGCAGTGTTGCCCCTTCTTGACTTCCTCTGAGCTCTCTCAGAATTATATTAATAATCACTGGAAACAAAAGAAGAAGCAAACAGAACCTATTTCCTCTAGTCTGTCTACATTTGGGCAAGGAAGTGGTTACAGAGGATGGGTGGCTTCTAAGCATTTTCTGCAGGGCACTGCTCAGAAGGGGTGGGGCAAGGGAACCCCCCCCCAGTCACCAGCTGTTGCTTCTCTCCCCAACTGTGTCCCTTAGACCTCATTGTGTCAGCACTGCAGACCCAGTTAGCAATATCACTCCTGTCACCCATGATATGCACAACAGAATAGTGTCCCATTGACAAGCAAATGCCCCTGTGGCCAGTTGGTGGGCTTCAGACGGTGCACATTTCCTGCCCAGCTCCCCAAGAATCCTGAGAACTGTGATTTGTTAAGAGTGCTGGGAACTGTAGCTCTGTGAGGGGCAGATTACAGTTTGCAATCTTTTTTGGGGGAGGGGAAATGTGCTTTAAACATGCTATAAAGGAATGGTGTGTACGCAGCCATAGGCTCAGCAAGATGCATCCAGATGCTTTAAGCAAGCCATATACTGTGGCCGGAAGCCTGTGCATATTCTGCAGCTCCATCAAGGGCACAGCTGTATGTTGGGCATACAGTTCAGCGTCCTGAGAATCTCACTTTTCTTTGTTCACAGTTGTGGCTGAGCACTTAAAAGTGTGGACAATGACTCCTGGAGTCTCAGAAGCCAAAAGGGTTTCGCTTAAAAATGTTCCCAACCCTTAGATGTGCAGCTTCAGTGCACTGCATAGTTCCACAACTAGCAAAATTATGAAAAATAGTAAAATAAAGGGGGGGCTGCAGTGTGCAAGAGAAGAGAATTTCATTGCTCAATATGCATAATTTAATAGGCTGCTTTTTGTAAACTGTTCTGAAGTTTTTCCTTACAATCAAGCAGTATACAAATTTTATGAAATAAAAGAAATATACAGGTTGGAGAACTTAATTTTTATTGGTGCAGAATTTGGATGGCCTGGGTAGGTGGATTGGGTGGAGATTGCAATTTCCAGTTTGTATAACTCTCACGTATTTTGCATAGTTCCATTATATTTATACAGTGGTACCTCTAGATGCGAACGGGATCCGTTCTGGAGCCCCGTTCGCATCTAGAAGCAAACATAACCAGCGACGGCACATCTGTGCACACATGTGTCGCCTTTCGATGCTTCTGCACATGCACGTGACGTCATTTTGAGCGTCTGCGCATGCACAAGCAGCGAAACCCAGAAGTAACACTCTCCGTTACTTACGGGTTGCCACGGAGCGCAACTCGAACGTGCGCATCCCGAAGCACATTCAACCCGAGGTATGACTCTACATCAATCAGTGTTTTTAAAGAAAAGAAAAAATCCTCTCAAAATGTGTACTAAAATGCTCATATAAATGCATATTTGAAAGTGTATTTTCTTTCAAAATATTATTCAAAGATGCATTTTGACAAATGCAGCTGTTGAGAAGTGTGAAATCTAGTTGATAGCCAAGTTCCAATATGCAGGTTAGTCTTAAGAGGTATGGATCTAGTAATTTCATGTAGGAATTTGCAAAGATCGGATTCCTCAAGCATCCTTCGTCTGGCTGCACATAATTATTATTATTGTTGTTTATCTTTCAACACATGGTACACATAAACCTGATTAAGGACCAGCTTGTACATTCAACAAAATCCAGCAGTAATGCTCTGTAAGTTTAGGCTGCAGGTGTGGAATTTACATGCTTTTATTAGTTAATTATTTATTAAATTTGTATACCCCCCTTCGTCCAAAGATCACAAGGTGGTTTGCTACAAAAGATTACAAAATAACGACACCAAATACACAACAAAGAAAGGCAAATGAATATCCCCCTCCCACAAGGACATTTAAAAGCCACAGAATGTTCAGTCAGCCAACTTCTTGGTTATAGAGAAACGTTTTTAACCTGGCAACTAAATATCTGTAATGAAGGAGTCAGGTGAGCATCCCTAGACAGAGCATAGAATCATAGAATCATAGAATCATAGAGTTGGAAGAGACCACAAGGGCCATCGAGTCCAACCCCCTGCCAAGCAGGAAACACCATCAGAGCACTCCTGACATATGGTTGTCAAGCCTCTGCTTAAAGACCTCCAAAGAAGGAGACTCCACCACACTCCTGGGCAGCAAATTCCACTGTCAAACAGCTCTTACTGTCAGGAAGTTCTTCCTAATGTTTAGGTGGAATCTTCTTTCTTGTAGTTTGGATCCATTGCTCCGTGTCCGCTTCTCTGGAGCAGCAGAAAACAACCTTTCTCCCTCCTCTATGTGACATCCTTTTATATATTTGAACATGGCTATCATATCACCCCTTAACCTCCTCTTCTCCAGGCTAAACATGCCCAGCTCTCTTAGCCGTTCCTCATAAGGCATCGTTTCCAGGCCTTTGACCATTTTGGTTGCCCTCCTCTGGACACGTTCCAGTTTGTCAATGTCCTTCTTGAACTGTGGTGCCCAGAACTGGACACAGTACTCCAGGTGAGGTCTGACCAGAGCAGAATACAGTGGCACCATTACTTCCCTTGATCTAGATACTATACTCCTATTGATGCAGCCCAGAATTGCATTGGCTTTTTTAGCTGCCGCGTCACACTGTTGGCTCATGTCAAGTTTGTGGTCAACCAAGACTCCTAGATCCTTTTCACATGTACTGCTCTCAAGCCAGGTGTCCCCCATCTTGTATTTGTGCCTCTCATTTTTTTTTGCCCAAGTGCAATACTTTACATTTCTCCCTGTTAAAATTCATCTTGTTTGTTTTGGCCCAGTTCTCTAATCTGTCAAGGTCGTTTTGAAGTGTGATCCTGTCCTCTGGGGTGTTAGCCACCCCTCCCAATTTGGTGTCATCTGCAAATTTGAGCATTCCGCAAACAGGGAGCCACCACAGAAAAGGACCTTTCTTGTATTCCTACACTCTGGGCCTCTTGTGGAGGGGGCATTGTGGGCATTGAGGAAGGGCCTCAGACGGTGATCACGTGGTCTAGGTCGGTTCATATGAATGCTCCCTCATGCAAAAAACAATTAAACCACATCTAGCAAGCACAGTTCAGATGCACATTGCACATGCCTTCGGGCAACATTGACTGGTGGTAAAAACTAGCTCTGAAATAAATGGCCTTCCTCTTGATATTGCTGGCAAACCAAGAATGAGGTTGGGCTGCTTGGACCCAAGTTGCATTGTCCACATTTCTGATTCCTCTGGATGACTGTTTTATGTAAATAAGAAAAGAAAGAATAGCAGTCATGTAGTATAAACATTGTCATAAACTCAATTTTTAAAAATGTACTTAAAAGTGGGAGAGGAGGAAAGAGAATGGGCGTGTTCTTGCTGTAACCAAAGGCAGGTCCCAGGAGTCATTTCATCTGAAACTGGGCCATAGTTCAGGGGAAGCTTGTGCAAAATTTGGATGCCTAAAAATCAGCAGGGTAATAATTATCTATTTTAACAATTATTGAAATAATTATCATAATGAAAATTGCAACCAATGGCTCTAGGCAGCCTCAGATGCCTTTGCTTAATGAGCTACCCCTGTGCGTGACTGCCTGCAATGCGATTTCCCTACGGCAAGGTATCCTTTCACTGTCTGTCCCAAGGTAACTGGGGTGGGGGCATAATGGGGATGCTCAGGCTTGCACAAAAGGAGGAGCAAACATCAGGAACATGATGAAGCAGGCAGACCCACCTGTGCTGCTCAGGCCCTGCAGGTGCCTAGTGGTGGGGAGGGGCAACAGGGACATTTTAAGGCACCCAACAGCATCTCTCTGAACCAACAAGTGTGTTGTGCCTGTTAAGGCACAAAAGCAGCAATGTCACAAATATCAGCTAGAAAACCCAAGAACTGGGCATACGCTGTGCCAAAATGAATTCATATCTAAAGAATGCAAAATAAATTGTATTGAATTTTCCCTGGTAAATTGCTGCTCATGCTGTGTCTCTATTTTTGCGTGTGTGTGTGTGTGTTTGTGTGTGTGTGTGTGTTGCTAGATTTGCCATTATTCAGGTTTCAACCCTCCAGCTGAGACTGAGAGTCACCCAATGTGAAACCTCTGAGTTGGGAGTGCTGGTGGATGCATCTTGTCTCTAAAAACACCCAGGCAGATGCAAAAGAGGTGAGAGAAGCAAGCTAGTATTGTGGGTACCCAGGTTCAAATGCCCACTCAGGCATGAAGATCACTGGATGATCATGGGCCAGTCATCATCTCTCAACATAACCTACTTCAGCATGGGGTGGTGGAGAACCATTTGCAATACTTTGAGCTCAGTGGTGGCTGGTGCCCATTGGGAATGGTAGGGCAAAGGGCAGGGAGACTAACAGGAAGTGGAAACAGAGCCAATGACAGACAGAGCAAACTAACTTTGGATTTGTTCTCATCATCCTCCCTGCCTGCTGCATTCTGCAAGGGCAGCCTTGAGACAGTGGGGGAGGAGGATGTGGCTCAGGAGGGGTATGTCCTGGGATGAGTCTCAAGGGCCAGATAGAAAGATATAGAGGGCCGCATTTGGCCTCCAGGCCTGTGATTCCCCACCTCAACTCCAGGGCCATCCAAAACCTGGAACCAGCACTGATTATAGGTTCAGCTAGCAAACAAAAAAAAAAATTTATTTTTTTTTGAAAGCCTAACCAACAAAAGAAAATTATTGTGGTACATTATTTACCAGATGAATCCAGTAACAATCACAGCAATTTTTATAGTTAGGGAAATTGAAAGAGCTGCAAGTAGCCTAATAATAACAAATAATATAAAATTGACAGAGATGTTATAATAGCATAAAGCAAATTGGACTAAGTAGCTTTACAATATGTGAATTGTACCTACCTACATGAGTTACAAACTGTCTGCAGTCAAACTTCTATTATATTGTTATAAGTTGGGGGGGACTAAAGGTAAAGGGACCCCTGACCATTAGGTCCAGTCACGGACAACTCTGGGGTTGTGGCGCTCATCTCACTTTATTGGCCGAGGGAGCCAGTGTACAGCTTCCGGGTCATGTGGCCAGCATGACTAAGCCACTTCTGGCGAACCAGAGCAGTGCATGGAAACGCCGTTTACCTTCCCGCCGGAGCGGTACCTATTTATCTACATGCACTCTGATGTGCTTTCGAACTGCTAGGTTGGCAGGAGCAGGGACCGAGCAACGGGAGCTCACCCCGTCACAGGGATTCGAACCGCCGACCTTCTGATCAACAAGTCCAAGAGGCTCAGTGGTTTAACCTACAGTGCCTCCCCCTAAATTTGTTATGGAATGGGGCTATGCCAGATCCTCTTCATAATTCTTGCATTTATTAAAAGTTCGGATTAATCAAGGTTTGATTAAAACTGTGCCAAACACTGCTGGATTAACTTTAGGGTAACAAACTAGCACAGCTTGACATCAGCCATTAAGAAACAAAGGCTAAAATGGCCAGTCATTAACCATCAATAGAAGCCATCAACAAGGCACACAGGGAAAGGTTGCCAGGGTCACACTGGGCAATGGTAAGCAGAAGGGGAAGTTGTGTTGGGCTGGGTGAGAGTTTCTGGGAAGGAGGAGGAAGGAGTCAGAAGCCATGCAGACTGACTGGAACAAGCTGCTTTAAAGAAGAACAGAGATGGCTGCTTGGCTGCCTTTGAATCTAATACTGCACTCCTGCAAGAAGCAGGCCCCTCTTGAGATGTGAATGCTCAGAACTCTCTCCACAGTAAACTCGGGTGTAAAAAGGTAAAGGACCCCTGACAGTTAAGTCCAGTCACAGACGACTCTGGGGTTGCGGCGCTCATCTCGCTTTACAAGCCAAGGGAGCCGGCATTTGTCCGCAGTTTTTCTGGGTCATGTGGCCAGCAATGGAACACCAAAAGCAGAGTAGCGCATGGAAACGCCGTTACCTTCCCACCGAAGCGGTACCTATTTATCTACTTGCACTTTTTGGCATGCTTTCAAACTGCTAGGTTGGCAGAAGCAGGGACCGAGCAATGGGAGCTCACTCCATCGCAGGGATTCGAACCACCGACCTTCTGATCGGCAAGCCCAAAAGGCTCAGAGGTTTAGACCACAATGCCACCCGCGTCCCTATAAACTCAGGTATATATACGTGTAAATAAAACCATATATCTTAAAGACTCTAGAGTGTCCCCACAGTGCCTCATTTTTCAAAGGAAACAAACCCTGGTGGAATCTCGCATTGCTCAAAAGAGATTGGGGTGGTTCATAACCAGGACTTTTTTCAGCCGGAACTCAGTTCTGGCACCTCTCAGGTGAGCGCCGGTGGCCATTCTAAGAGAATGAGGGAGGCATTCATGGTGAGTTCTGGCACCTCTTTTTCTAGAAAAAACAGCTCTGCTCGTAACAATATTTAAAATCTCTGGTTTATCCACAAATCACCTGGCCTGACTACGGGAAACTGTGCTGTGCTCAAGTCTGCCAAAAACAAAACCCCACCCTCAATCTGGTGTGAGAAAAGAAGCTTTTGCCAACGTGAAGAGCTTTTCCCCTGTCAAACTTCACTGGGAACTGGAGAAGGCTTTTCATGCCTCATCTAGAGGCTATAAAGAAAAGCCTACTGGAGTAAATCCTTGGCCACTCCTCTGCTCTTTAGCCCTAAGTAAATTGTTCCATCTCGACTGCCACTAACCGGGCTCTTCCGAGCCCTAGTCTGCCTCGCCTGTTTATGCTGTATGGAGTCCAAGGGCCTTTTTTGCAGAGAAGCTTGCCTGCTGTGGCACATATCACAGCCAGGACCTCTAGGGCCCACAGCAAACAAAGAGGGTTACATGTGCCTGAGAATAATTGGGCCAGAAGATAAAATCTGCAGTGAAGCATCACCTCCCTTAGCATATGGCCTGTGAGGCAGTAGTAGAACTGGCTGAGCAAGACACCGTTCCCTGACTGGATGGAGGTTCATTGCTTCTAGGCATCTCATCAGAAACACAGGAGTCAGATTCTTGACCATCTCGCTCAGTACTGTCTACACTGATTGGCAGCAGCACTCCAGGACTGCTCTCTTACTACTCTGCATTTATTATATGATTCTCTCTTTCCATTGCGGACTCACTCTCATTGACCCACCACCCCAGGGAGCAAGGCCTGAGCCAAGACGGGGAACAAACTGGACAAGACAACCTTCTGGGATTTTAAAATTGGTCACAATTTTATTGATTCCATATGTAGGTGGGATTTGCTATGCTCCTCCTTAACAGCTTTATGAGGACAGTGAGGGTGTTGCAGGAAAGGGCCATGTCTGCATGTGTGTCCTGTGCTGTGTGTTTCTCGCTTTCGTTCCCCACAATAACAAAATATTTCTGCTTCTGATCTTAATCTTGTTTTACCACCCCCGCCCCCCTCATGTGCACACTAATTCCAGAAAAGGCAGGCTGGGCCTGCCAAGGTGGAGCGTATCAGCTTGGCCCTGCGGAGCAGTGGCATTGCTTGGGTTCCCATCAACACATGCGCTCCCACTTATGTGCCTGCCAAAAATGGTGCCAAAAGGGGCGGGGCAGAATGGGGCAGGGGGCAGAATGGGAGAATCACCAGTGTAAGTGACTGCCACAGGGGAGCCGGAAAAAGAATGTGCTTGGTCAGGGGAGCTATGGACTGTGCTGACTTAAGCACAGGTACTCAAGACTTTGTTTAGGGCCATCACTTGGTTAAAAAAAGTAGCTTTATCGCACGAGTTTTTGTCAGTTTATTGGTTATATACATTTGCATATGAGAAAGGCAATAATTCTAAATGGGAAAAACATCCTTTTTTAGAAGATGCACACCTTTATCACAGCAGGCATTATCCTAAAAGAGCTATTCCCCCTGTTCCCCCAGTCTTTCTCTCGGATATATCCCAGGGAGGCTCAGTGGTAAGGTAAACAGTGTTTCCACGCACTCTGGCACTCGTCACGCTGTCCTGATGCACCAGGAGCGTTTTAGTCATGCTGGCCACATGATCCGGAAAGCTGTCTGCAGAGAAACACTGGCTCCCTGGCCTGAAAGTGGAGATCAGCTCTACACCAGCAGTCAAGTTTGACTGGACTTAACCATCCAGGGGTCCTTTACCTTTATCTTCTAAGATGCTGTAGTGCCTAGAAGTATTTAGATTTAAAATAATGTATTTAATATTAAAAAGCCTGCATAAGTTTATCAGGCACATCTTTTTAGTCAATCATAATGGGCTTTTAATCAAGAAAAGCCACTCTGCATCAGATTGAAAGTCTATATAATTCAGTTTTTCACAGTTACAGAGCCAGCCCAATACATTTCATTGCCTAAGGTGATGGGAAAGACATCACCTTCCACCTTTCTATGTACAAAGTCAGCTAGGCTGAATTTTGCTTCAACTGGTAATGGAAAAGCATCCTCCACCACACCTGGCAGCAGCATGTCATCTTAGGGAATGTTGTGGGGCACACTCAGATCTCCCCCCAAGGCAGCTACCTCACTCTTCCTAATGGTAGGGGCAGTTCTTCACACTGGCCAGCTAGATGCTTCTGAGAAACCCATAAGAGAGGGGTGGGGAACCCTGAGCCCAGTCCTGCCAGGTTTCCCTGTTGGTCGGCCAGACTGTTTCAGCCAAGCCACACCCACCTGTCAGGTATGGACAGCTAAAGGCAGGACTTAGATCAAAGGGGCAGTGCCTACAAAACCCCTTGCATAGTGCTACCAGCTAATTGTTGGTGCTAGGGAAATGCTGTGCACACTTATTCTTTTTGCCAATGCAGCTAAAAAAGTGTCACTTGACACCAGGTGATTAACACATGGGCAGCCCTGCCCCCTGTCAAACACAGCCCACATTTGAGTGTGTGTAGATAGGACTCAGACCCACTGGCCAGATCCAGATCTTCACTCCTGCCATGAGAAAGAGCTCTCCCCTACTGTGTTTCCCAACATATGCTATGTGGAGCATCTTGGCATCCTGACTGGTGGCCAATAATCAGTAAAACATTGAAGCTATTTCTAATAGTCATGCCATCTTCTCAGTGAATCCTGAGAAATGTAGTTCTGGAATTCTCAGCAGCTTTGCTAAACAGCAATTCTCAGGTTTGGTCTGGGAAAAGTCATGGCAGTTAATCCGATGTTAAGCCACTCTAGGAATGTAGTGTCAGTGCGCCCTCTGTTTCCTCTCTGCCAGTGAACATGCTTTCTTTGGGCTTAGAGTGGAACATGGGGGAATGAAATATCACAAGCTTCCATTTAAAGATTGATAAGCTGAGTAAATGGATAAGCTGCCACTTGATCATTTGCATCCCATTCTGCAGAGGTTCCAAGGATGGGGCCCATCTTGAAGGCCCAATGCAACCCTGATTGTTTTTTGCCTCTTCTTGTGGTCATTTTGGGCTTCCTTTTTCTGATTGAAAAGGAAGACTTGCCTGTGTGTTAATGTCCTTAAGGCTTTAGAGGCCACTCTCAGTCAAAAAATAGTTCAGCTCATCATGCCTAGTAAAAAGCAAACATGGGAGGCCAAGGAGCGGGGTGGACAGGAAGCTCCCTTGGAGAGACATCAGCCTATGGCATTCCCAGACCCTCTGGCATTACTAACCAAAAACTGACCAAAATATATCATGGGTAGCCCACATCTCCTCCAGCTCTTAAGTGGAACCATCCCTAGACTTTCATGCTTATGTCTTTGCTTCCTCTTTTCACCCATCAATTTTCATTAAACAATATTCCTTCTTGCCCATGGCTCTTAATGTGGATTTTGTTGCATTCATCAAAGGTGGGGAGCAGGGTGGAAAAAGGGGGGTCCTGAGCGACAAAGGAGAGGCTACCTATTCATTTCCTCATTCCTTTTCAGCAGCAGATGCTGAAGTTACAGTGTTTGCCTGCATGCATACCCACATATCTGCCTACTTGTTTCCTCTGTTGGTTTAATATTGGTTTTCTTTGTATGAAGACTTAGAACAGCTCCAAAGCCAAGTAACCTACTGCTTGTTGCAATGATATCTTGTAATGAATGCAGTTGTTCATTAAGAGGTTTAAAACATGCAGGTTGTTCATTACATCATCACATAAAACATTCCACTTGATGGCATCAGGGCTGGATTAACTACTATTCTAAGTCATCTAAAGAGAAGTGCTCCTGTCAGTATGTTATATGGTGCCATTATCTGGGCATTTCTCAATGCAACAAGTGTGGTCATCCTACTTTCTACACAGGCAGATCCTTTCAAATTCCCTGAAACTGAAAATAAAGTGATCATTCCATTGTTACATGACAGATGAACTATGCTAAGAGGAAATATATGATTATACTAGCCAACTAGCACCAGACATTAAGGGCATTTCACAAACTATTCCTATACCTGGTATACTATCACATTTTATCTACTCCCACTAAGAATTTCCCCCATCTACAAGTTTAAACTACCCAAAGATAAAATACTGTATTTTTCGCTCTATAAGATGCACCAGACCATAAGATGCACCTAGTTTTTGGAGGAGGAAAACAAGAAAAAAAAATTCTGAATATTCTGGATCTGGCTTCTAGGATAGCCTCTTGCTGTTCTAGCTTCTGGGATAGCCGTGCGAAGCCTCTTCGGGGCAGCAGGATGAAGGCTCCCCTTGCCCGGAAGAGGCTGCGCATGGCTAAGCCAGAAGCCAGGACAGCAAGAAGGATCGCTGCTGGCTTATGGGACCTCTTCAGGGCAGTGGGAGAAAGGCTCCCCCAAAAGCCCCCAAGAGCCGCACACACACTCCACGGGGCTCTTTAAAGGGAGCGCTGAGCAGAGCCTCCCGCCTGCATTCGCTCCATAAGACGCACGTGCATTTCCCCTTACTTTCTAGGAGGGGAAAAGTGCGTCTTATAGAGCGAAAAATACGGTAGTATAGGGAGGTGTAAGATTCTTCATGGAGTCAGGAAGATGGACAGAAAAAATTAAGGCAAACAAAATCTTTACACCTACAAAATCGTACTTTACACCTACAAAATTAGCAAAGATGTATAGAACTGCTTCAGGCGTATGTTGGAAGTGTAAGGAGAAAGAAGGCACGTTCTACCACATGTGGTGGACGTGTAAGATAACAAAAGCATTCTGGGAAATTATATATAATGGGGGGAAAAGTTTGTGAAAAAAATGGAAGCTTTTTTACTAGGAATTCTAGATGCAGAGATACCAAGGGAGCTGAAATGATTATGTATACAATGACCGCAGATACTTCTGACCCAGAGATGGAAAAAGGATAAAGTCCCAACCAAAGACGAATGGCTGATGAAGATGATGTATTGCGCCGAAATGGCGAAAATGACCAGGAAGATCAGAAACCAGGAAGATAGAAACTTTAAGAAGGAATGGGAAAATTTAACAATTCATTTAAGAGAAGACTGTAAACAGCTAAAAACTTTGGCAGGATTAGAGTAACGCTTGTAATATATTAAAAACCAAGGTAAAAATGGACTATTCTAAAAAAATTGTGATGTGATGCAGTAGGAAAAGTTTGATTATGGAAAGCATGGAGGGGTGGGGGGGAGTCCGGGGATTCAGGGAATCCTAAATGTTGATGATTATGATTAATGTTTGAATCCAAATGTAGAGTGTGAAACCGAATAAAAAAGATTTATTTATTTATTTTAATAAAAAAAAGGAAGAGAGAGCCAGCTTGTTTTCTCCTGCTCTGGAGGGTAGGACTCGAACCAATGGCTTCAAGTTGCAAGAAAGGAGATTCCGACTAAACATTCGGGAAAACTTTCTGACAATAAGAGCTGTTCTGCAGTGGGACAGACTCTCATGAGAGGTGGTGGACTCTCCTTCCTTGGAGGTTTTTAATCTGCCATGGACGCTTTAGCTGAGATTCCTGCATTGCAGGGGGTTGGACTAAATGACCCCTAGGGTCCCTTCCAACTCTAAGATTCTATGATTCTGTGATTCCTTGCACACTCACACTTGTTTGAATGTCTTCTTTTTTAAAAAAATAATTATTAGTTTTCCAATATTCCCCCAATAACAGCCAAATTATAACAATATCAATTAATTGTCTGAATGTCTTCTTGTTCCTTATGCTAACATGTGTGTGCATCCGGGTGCCATCAGCCAACTGCTAGTGCTGCCGTCTTCCAGGTTCAGCTCTTTCAGCTGCCGATGGACCTCTTCACTCTACAGATTTTCTATCCAAGTTCCAAACCTGCCCCGAGTGCATGAGTGATTCAACACTCTGCTCCGATGTCCCCTGTACTCCCACCATTTGCTAGGTGGCATCTCCACAATAAGGAGGACTTTCCATTTCCACAGTTAAGAGTGAAGTCATGTGACCAAAAAAATCACATGCTCTGTGCTGCAAGCACAATGAGCATTACTGCTGGCTGTGCAACAAAGCAGCCTTCTATTGCTCCATCATGCATCTGTTTGTTTGCTTTTTGCCCCAGAGCTTTCCGTACAAAAACCTTCTCTTTAATGCTCGATCAGAGCAAGCATAAATTCAGATTTTCTGTGGAGTGCTGTTTGCTCCAATTGAGCTTTGAAGAGCAGGTTTTCACAGGGAAAGCTCTGGAGCAAAAAAGAAAGAAAAAAGGACTCAGACATGGCATTTTAAAGTGTGGACTGTTCCTGGAAACAGCGAAGGAACAGTAAGTGTGGATAAGCCCAAGGTTACATTCTCACACTCCTCCTCATGGACTAAAAATTGTCCTATAGCCACATGTAGGGATGGAAAAGTCTATCTGTTTGGTTTCTCTCAGTTTAAATAGTCCTCATGAAAATTCAGCAGCATTTTAGTGCAAATTTCTAATATACATTTTTGAGTGAAATTTTGCCTGATATGCACATTTCAACAAGTAATTTTCCTTAATAGAATATATTTTGTATGTTAATTTCACCAATATATGATTTTTTATGCACACACTCCTCTGATATACATTTTTGTCCACCTTATGAGTCTCTAGGGGGCTACCAGGGGAACCTGTGGGTTTACCCACTACAAGGCAGTTTCCTCTATCATATGGATTTGGAACAGCACCAAAAAAGAAGCTGACAAAAAATTATTATTATTGTTCTTGTATCTAATGACTTCACACAGCTTCCAGATGTGGTTACCTGAAGAATGGTCCATCTGCCACAGCGAAAGTACCTGGCTGTTCTGGCTAAGACATCTGAACAATTCCCAATCACCGAAATCTCAACTACCTCTGGTTAGATGAAATCTAGGCACACCTCTGGTCCTTCTTCTAAAAATGACAATGGGCTTTCCTTACTCATTAACAAGTTCACCAAGCTTCAAGCTGCCTTGCCTCTGAGCTGCCACCTACAACAATGTCAACAAATGACTCAGTGGAGTGTGCAGTACACCAGACCAGCACATGGTACTGTTTCAGTAACACCAACCCGTCCCTATTGACCAATACTCCCTGTCTCAGAAGAAAGCAGTGTCCTGACGCAATGCATCTGTCCTGAAGTGCAGCAGGAAATGTGGGGAATTGGTAGCGTAGATGTGAGGAGCATCTAGTAGGGAAAGCTTTTAATCAAGAGATGCAAATCAGCTGTAATAGCAGCATGCTTCAGCAAAAACCTAGTGCACAGTGAAGACCAGGCAAGAGATTTGACAAACTGTTGTCAAGAAGAACCAACATCTCCATGCTACCCAGCCATTATAATCTTTCTTCTTTGTTTCAGTCTTCTCGTTTCCAAGTGGAAACAGATCCTGCTATATTAGTTCAGGCAGGCATGTAAAGGCAACATATTTTTAAATTTGGAAATCAAACAAGGCACTGGTTATCTTGTCTAGATTAATTTGGGCCTTGTTGCTTCCAAACACTTGAGATTGTTGTTGTTTAGTCATTTAGTCTTGCCCAACTCTTCGTGACCCCCTGGACCAGAGCACACCAGGCATTCCTATCTTCCACTGCCTCCCATAGTTGGGAGCTTTGAGAACACTGTCCCACCATCTCGGCCTCTGTCGTCCCCTTCTCCTTGCACCCTCCATCTTTCCCAACATCATGGTCTTTTCCAGGGAGTCTTCTCTTCTCAGGAGGTAGCCAAAGTATTGGAGCCTCAGCTTCAGGATCTGTCCTTCCAGAGAGCAGCACTTGAGATGTCAGTCCACAAATAAGGGCATTTGGCTAGGCAAGCAAGGTTGGCCCAAACTGTGTTTTCCAAGGACTTGCAAGAATCAAATTCTGCTCCATCTCCCAGACAGCTTGGTAAGAGAGAAATTTATGCAGGGCTGGATTTAGGTTTGATGAGGTCCTAAGCTACTGAAAGAAATGGAGCCCTTTATATGTGATATTTTAGGGAGCATTAGGCATTACTTACATCATAGGAACCTTTTGTCCACCATTGTTGCTGTACGTAGGTTTCATTCTTTTAGGATTTATTATTTTAGGAGGGATTCAAGGGATCTTACCAGGAACATATCCAATCTGGGCAAGTCAGATTGAATTGCTTGTTGTCTTAAGAGACTCACATGAGTCTGCAACCAGCTTCTTGCTGTGTAAAGAGGGAACGCACTCTGCTGTATAAAGAAACTTGCTAGTGCGAATTAGGAAGGATTATATTAATCAATATATCCTCTCCTGTTACCCACAACATTCCCACATATATACTCTCACAGATGGCAAATTCACAGAGATATTTGTTATTGATTTATTTAAGGCATTTATATATCGCTTAATCTTTAGCATTTCTAAGCAATGCACATACTCAATAGGTTGTATCCAGTGCTAGCCTTATTCAGCATACACTTATTGAAGTAAATGAACATGACTAACTTAGGGTCATTAACCTCAATTGGTCTACTCTGGGTAGGACTAGTATTGGATGCGGCCCAGTGTTTTCAACAGTTACTTCTTGTCTATATCCCTCCTTGAAGTTGGTTTTTGTTCTTTGCTCTCATGTGCATCCTTTTACTGTGCCTGGGCTGGAAGTATACCATCCAAATCTGAGTGACCTTCCTGAGTTCATCTACACGGGCTACTGGGGCAGCAAACCCCAAAGTCACAAGACCTCGAGAGAGAATTTGCATACCAGGTGATGCTGAAAGCCCACACAGCTGAGAGGACCACATAGGCACGCAAGCATGGTTGCTAATATTCAAAATGTATGGTTTCAGTGGAAGCTGACAGTCTGAACAATGCATTCTGTCACCTCCCCCATTTATCTGACTCCTGTCACTTAAGGATCTCAGAATTGTGGATATGTTAATTGTGGAAAATCAAGGCACATTCACTGATAATGTTGTAACAACATTCCAACTCACCAAAGATTTTGTATTTGTGAGTCCAGTGAAATTGAGGATATTTCACATTACTTTTTAAGCTGCCAAATGTATGAGTCTCAAGTGTACAAATTTCTCACACATATATTCCACCCGTATATTCTATATATCTTTAGATCTCAGTGATTAGGCTAGGATATGAGGGATCAGGCAGTCCTTAAGAATCCTTAAGATTCACCCATCTGTAGGCCTGGTGTAAGGTGGGTCGCAAGAGTAGCAGTACCAGTATGCAAATATATGGTAAAACATTTCAGACTTGGCTTCAAAATGGTGGGCCTGAAAAACTTGATGACTACTGCTCTAGTGCATAGGCCATGTAAAAGCACACACATGGGCACACTATGCAGCTCCCAAGGTAGATGTTGCATTGTAGCTAACATATTGCACGGCAAGTAAGTTTTTCTTGTCCTTTATCCAAAATAAACATATCCATCTTGGCTTTTAAATCAGTGGAGAAGACGGTAAACAGAGACAGTAAGCATGCAACTTGCACACATTTAACTTGTGCGCATTCAGCTTTATACGCCTGGCAAAATAATAATAATAAATTAAAAAGGGGGCAGATGTCCAGGAAAAAAGACTTTGGCATTCCCACCCGTCACTGCACCCAATGTGTTTTGACTACATGTGATTTTAGCTTTAGGTACAATCCGTGGAACATAACTCCTGCATAAGTTGTATAAGGGTCCAGAGCGCAAGTGGTCACCCTGACCGATCCAAGCGCCTTGTCTGAATCCTCGAGCCTTACTAGCTGAAACTCATCCAGCACAACAGGACTAGACTGTGCCCTTGAGATTCAATTGCTGTAACAGCAGAGTCAAGATCTCGATGGATGCAAGCGATTTTATCCTCAAAATGCCTTGCAAACAAGTCACAGCAAGCTGCCATTGGTTCTGCCACCTCCTTTGAGCCAGACTATAACAGGCCCCACACTACTCTGAAAAGCTCTGCTGGATGACACAATGAGAATATTCCCCAAACCAAACACAAGCATTTATATCTACCACCTTTAGTGTTGGCGGTATAGAAAAGATTTTTCAGCACCTCTAGAATATGCTCAAGTTCTTGCTTTGGCAAGTCTCCAAAGGGAAATGTATTCCATTATAATAGAGCAGTGACTGAGGACAGCTCCCCCCCCCCTTCTCTAACAAGCATGGCACTCATAAGGCATAGTCCAAAGAGCACTCACTCTCTGCTGATTTAAGTATCAAATCAGGACATAGAGAGCAGGTAGTATATAGCAGGTAAGCCACTGATGGCTTTCCAAATTCTGAAGCACCGAATGAATGTGTTGCTGGTGAACCATCTCCTTAAGGAGAGGAACTGTCATGTTCAATTCTAGCCTCAAGCAATCTTCAAAGGCAGCTCTACACAGCTAGTACTGTAGTACTCTAGCAACTTACCCAATTACAGGGTTCAACATACAGTTTATTTCACATTTAAGGCCTTGTCATTTTCAGCCTTCATATGCCCATACATGTTTTGTAGAAGTCACAGGAAAGACTTAAAAATAACTGGGGGGAAAGCGAGCAAGCCACATTTCCTGCTCACTCCCCCTCCCTGAACATGTCTCTCCATCCCTCAGTCTTGGGACATTCCTACAGTGATACTACTTCAGACCAGAGGAACAGCCAACAGCTGGACAAGCAATAAAGAGATTCAGGACTGGCCTCTCTCTCTCTTTCTCTCTCTCTCTCTGTGTAAACTATTAACTCCTTTGTTTTACACTCTGAAGAGAGCTGCCATCCTAAGAGGCAGGGACTTTATCAATCAAACAACTCAGCCTCTAATTAAAATGTGTGTGTGTGAGTCTTTTTAAACC